>NC_092508.1:29610240-30210240 GCF_047511675.1 Marmota flaviventris | reverse complement strand
TACAAGCAGGTCTAATCCTTGTCTCTTTTACTTTTTTCTCCTCAGTGCCAGATGAAAGCAAAGTTCATTCATTGGCTGGACACCGATCCGGTAAGAAATTCCTCGTATCTGCCTTTCTGTTCCCTTCCTGGAAATCCCTGGCTGTGTTTTAGTAGCAGTTGGAACCTGTTTCTACCCACCAGTCACTGAAAGGCTTTCTAATTAATACATGAGATGTCTCTGACTTCCACGAAGATGAATTATTGCTTGGCTGTGTGCATAGTGGCATAATGCATGCTGACTCAAAATGTTTGAAAGGAAAGAAGAAAGGTTTCCAAAAAAATAATTCTAAAACTCCAAATCTGAAACTGTATGCTAGCTGAGCACTTAAAACAAACAGAACATTGTAAAGAAAACCAAAGAAAGTTCAAAAATTCCTTCCCACACTGACTTTCATATTAAAACAGCAAAAGAGAGTTCCAGAGTAAAAAAAGATGTGCTTTTTTATTTTTTTTCTTTTATTTTTTATTTCTTTCTCCTCAAAAAAAAATAAATAAAAATTAAATTTAAAAATATGCAGTTGCTTGTCATCAAAATGGACTGTGCTAGGGATGATTGTTATCCTATTTTTCTCTCACAAATGAGCTCTCTTTGTTATCTGGGAAGTCCACTTGGGTCTCTTAGGTCTTGGTCTTTCTCTATCATGTGTATGGTATCTTAATATCTATGTTGCCCTTCGTTGTCAAGAAGCCTGCCTTCTCTTCCTGTGCTCTTCCTTTGGCATCATTCATTCACTTAGCGGAAAAATTTAGAGCTGCTAAGCTAGCAAATACCTCAGTAATTCCTTTCTTCTAAGGGTACATGATTTGGGGGGGGGGACATCCATTTGACTCTTAGAATTGCCATTCCAAACACAGAAGAGTTATAATATGTTGGCATCCCTCCGTTTCTGAAACAAAGAAGTCTTCCCCATCACTGTCTCTGTGTTTATGTGCCAATTACGTTTTCAGCAGCAAGTCGCCTAGACGCCTCATTACCTCCATCACGTTCCAGGGCAAGATTATGATTTTTTTTTTCTTTTCTTTCTTTTCCAGATTCTTTAGTAACAACAGCAGGGACGAACTAGTTCACAACTCTTTTGTTTTCCTTTTTTTTCCTCCCATTTTTCCTAATAGAGAATCTAAAAGGTTAGATCACTGTAAAAGAACAGATTTCCATGGAGTGTTAAATTGACACATGCCACATGTTTATATCATCTTCTTCCATTAGATACTACCATTAAATACTTCCATTAAATATTTTTAGGAAACTGGGAAGAAAGTTCTTGTGACCAAGGAACCCCAAGGATAGCCTACATTCTTTTCATTTGAAATACACAGTCCTACATATATTAATAGTCGTCTTACACTTGTTAATACTTGAACACTAAAATCTTTTTGTGTACTGGCATAGGATTCAATGAAAAAACTTGAAGCTGTTTTTAAGCATATTTTATTAGCTTGATTTGTGAAAACGAGCAAATAATCATCTTTCTGCCTAATTCCAGGAAATTGAAACACATTCTAATCTTAGTTGATTTCCAAACAAGTTACTGTTAGTCAGTAATTAAAAGTTATTGTTACTATTTCTGAGATCATTGTTGTCTTAGCATATTGCTGTAATGTTTTAGGTAAACTTAAATGATATCTATATAATATAATATAATATATTAATAAAGAACTATTCTAAGTGCAAACTTGAAACAATAACCTTCCAAATTAAAATAAAAAATTCAAAAGTGGCAAAAATTTACAGCTACCAGTTAGATTTATTGTAAACTAGCCACATAGCACCTTCACTTTCACTGAGAGATAGAAATAGAACCAAACCTCTTTATATTTGATGAACCATGCTATTTAAATACAGTGGATGTTTTAGAGATTTCTGTTACTAATGCACTGCTGTTCCAACATTCCCTATTTTTATTTTTTTATGGACTTTTATATCCTATCACTACATCATTGAGTTTGTCAATGGGTACCTATGAAACTAGTAAAAATACTAAAGAACAGTCGGAAACTTGATAACTTGGATTTAAAATGGCATGTAATGAGGAGAGCTAACAATGACCTAAAATTATATAGTCTAGTATGACATTAAAGGAGAGCATTCTGTAAAACATCAGACACTTTTGAGAAAATATAGAATATCATTATAGAAAAATCTAAGACTAAAATTATAAATTTCTATGCTCCAAGAATATATCCTCCCCCATTTTTTTAAATATTTCTTTATTTTGGAAAATTAGTCTTAAATTATAATGATCCTCAGGAACTTATCCCCTCATATAAAATGCAGATCCTTTATGTATGGATCTGCATACATATACTTATGCAGGGAAATTTTTTCATCTGGCTTTGGTGAGGGGGCACAGAGCAAAGGATCAAGGGTCCTTTTAATTCTGACAACCTCTTTCAGTTACAAAATAATGTTTAAAAGTCACCTAACATATAACTAAACTATCTTCTAAGGTGGTCTGTGATCACTAACAAGTTACCAGGTTGTATTTTACCTTGCAAAGTTCTGATTCTACTTAACTCACCAGTGTTCAAAGGGACCACTGAACTTTTTGTTGCAATTTTCTTTCTTCTTCCCCAAATCTTTAAGTAAAATTCTATTTTTTCCTAATAATAAAACAGCGCTCTCTCTCTCTTTAATGTTAGAAATGTAGGCAGCTTCAATACAATCTAAGACTATCAGAAAGTTAAACAAATTAAATTGTATGTGCTGACCTAAATCTATCATCCATCTTCTTATTCAGGATGATATTCAACATTTTAATAAATTCATGTGAGTTGAAATTTCTTCTGAGTCAGCTACTTAGTGTGTACAGGGCCATTTTGTGCCAAGTTCCATCTGTTTGTCTGGTTTGGGCACCTCCCAAATTTGTGACAGGGTTTTTGGCACCTTTTCCTTTTTCCTTGGCTTAATCTTTAAGTGGTTTATTCCTTGGAAATCTGATTAAATCAGAGGCCCAGGTAGGATAAATCTTTCTAACATTTTTGGCCCAGAATGTAGTGTTCCTCTCACCCCTTCTGCAATCCACCCAGGATTTTTGAGATTCCTCTAAGATCCTGCTATTGGGCCTTCCCTAACAGTGCATCCCATCTCATTAGACAGCACAGTAATTCTGCTCATAATCTTTTAGGGTCTCCTCCCCAGAAGGGGGACATGTATATCTAGGGAACAGTGGACCCAACACTGGGAAATTAGAATTAAAATACATTTTATTCAGTTTCTTTAAAAAAAATCACAAGTTTCAGTAAGCCTTATTGTATTTCTAGTATTCTTTTGGGAAACCAAAAATGTCTTTACCCTCTTTCCCTGTCTAACTAATTAAACAAATCTTAGAAATGCAGGGAGGGGGGAAAAATAGAGAAAAATATTTTTTAAACAACAAAGCCACTTTTTTAAATGAGTTAAATATTCCAGGGGAACATTAGAAGACACAGAAAATGACATCAAATTTGGCATTTGATTTTTTTTAATTATACTTTGATTTTGGTAATATTCAGAAACAAAATATGCCTGAGAGGGAGTTCAGGCATATTTTTGCTTTCTGTATACTGAACTGGCAACTAAACTAATAGTTCAGTGCTCTTCTAGAGTCAGTCAGTAAGGAGGTATAAATTTTACTTTTTTTTTCTGTGTCATCTTCTTTTTTAGTTGTTTTGATTTACTGCTTGGAACTGTTTTAATATGTATTGACTGTCTGCAGAGATCTTTGCTGACCCAGCTTTTTAAGAGGATGCAGTACTGAAAGAAGCCAGTGAGTTCTTCTTTATGGGCTCTGACATATTAATTAGCAAAATGGACTAAAAAGCTTTCCTATTTCTGTTTTAATTTCTTATATTCTCAAATACCTGTCTATATAGCTGTAAAACAGGCAAGTCTGTGAAAGTAATGGCTGGCAGTAAGTCCAGACCTTTCCTAAGGCAAGTTTATCAATTCATGAGCAAGTACTTATTAACAATCTCAGGGTATATCTACATATGAGGTGCCTTATAGTCACCATGTTTAGTTGATATCCTGACACAGTTTACTGTTGAAGAAATAGAAGCTAAGGGCATTTAAATATTTGATTTCTCAGCTAGTCACTTTTGGGTTAGGATATAAACTCAGATGTTGTGTGGTAGAGGTAGTATCTCGGGGCAATTCATGTTCTACTAGCACCTACCTAAAACCCCAAATCCCAGGAACTGAAAATATAGGAGTCAGACACAGTGCTTACATCTAATTCTAGTTAGAAGTTCACACACACACAGAGACACAACAAGAAACCTGATAAATTCTTATTTGTCTTTTGTACACTCAGCTAGCTGAAACAGAAATACAATAATTATAAATTTCTACTAGACTCCTGCAATTCAGTGAGTATGTTTGAGAAGGATATCTAATATGGTCATTCTTGCCTTAGTTTTCCTATGTGCATGTACATGTGTATGTATATGTATATATATGTGTGGGTCAAGTTGAGAGACATATGAGAGAGAAAATGTGTGTGTGTTATCTGTACATTACAGTAAACATGCGAGTAATATCTTTCTTCGTAGCAAGCCTGAGAGTTTAATGAGGAAGTTGCTACTTTGGCAGACCTTCCCTTCTTCTTTAAATGCAATGTGTATAAACTTCAAATCTAGACAGTTTAAATGTGGCCTGAGAAGTTTCTGGATCTTTATAAAAGGATAGAACTTTTAAAAACATCCATCATTTTACTATAAGAGCAGCAAGTTGAGTGAAATTTCATAAATTTTATTGTCTTAGTATTCCATGTTTTAATAGAATATCAAAATTAAAATACTTAAATAATGGAATACAAACATTGTTCATTTTTTGTATTTGAGTCTTCTAATTGGTTTTCTATTTTTCACAACTTTATGGTTATTGCATAAATAATAGATATTGCATAAATAGATGAGGAACTACAATTCTATTATTAGTGGTTAGTGGACTTGAACAGTTTCTTCATTGGTTGGTTAAGGTAATACAGCATAAGGATCTGTGTGGACAGACATCCTTCCTGGGTACCCGTTAAGCTTTTGGCATTTCTTATGCTAGAAAAACATTGCTTTAGACATAAGAAATGTATTCTTTTCTCTCGTACTCAAGCTTTGGTTGGCTTTTCCATAGGATTCAGGAAGTTATCATAAGATGATTGGCAATATGTCCAGGGTTCCTTCTATACAAACTTGATTTTCAAGCAACCCTAGTATTTCTATGTTGCAAAAGATTACTGAATACTGTCGTCTCTAAAATTTAGTGGATCAAATTGAACTAGAAACAGTATTTTTAATAAGATTCTTTACTACTCAAATATAAAGAAGGTCTGTGCATCTCTGAATTTCATGAGTAGATAGAGACAACATTTCTTTTTCCAAATCAAATTTCAAAATTAATTATTTCATCCCAGTCCTGTTTATGAAATGCCCACTCTCTGTAGCAGATATCATAGTAAATGCTAGAGACACAAAGTGAAATAAGATGTGGTCCTGCCTTAGAAAAATTGTTTATAATGTGGTAGCAGAGAAAGAATGTAAATGCCTGATTAATATCTGTCTGATACATTTGTGCTGAAGAGCACAGTACAGAAATCTCCAAGAGGAAGGAGTGCCGATCCTGTGTGGGACTGGGGGCTGGCTGTCATGTGTCAGAATGGAAGTACTTCCATAGCTGGATTTCAGAGCCAAACAGAAGTTGGAGATGTAGAAAAGGCCAACGAGCCAGCAGATTTTAGGCATATGGAAAGTTATGAAAACATGAAATATCAAGGTATACTCAAGAAGCCATAAGCAATTCAGTGTGACAGGAATATGAAGGGAGACTGGCAAGACACCAGGTGGAGCAAGGAGGCACAGATTCAATTATGAGGAAGTTCTGCCAAATCCAAGAGTATGGTTTTATCCTACAGGCTCAGGCGCTAAACAGGTTTAAGGAAAGAGTAGTCCCCTTTTGTATTCTGGTAAAATCAATCTGGTGATTGCAGGGACTTGAAAGAGCCAAAAAGTGGGTGGGGGCAAGGTAATGTGATATGTGCAAAAGTAAATTTAAGTGATCGGAAATGAGAATGGAAAGAAAAGTGAGAAATATTTAGGCAATAAAGCCTTGAGGTTTTTTGTTTTTTTTTCTTTTTAACTAAACAGTGGGTGAGTGAAAAGAAGGTCTAATATGATTGTCAGTGTATCAACTATTGCTGCAGCTATGCTTCATAATAAAACCAATGGTAAACATTTATTTCTTGGTCATATAGCTTCAGGTAGGCTGGTATTTGCTGGTCTCTGCAGTATGTGGAGTTAGTTCTAACCCACAGGTTAGATCGGGTTTTCCACATGTGTCTCTTATCCTATGTGGACTGGTAGTTTCCTGAGGCAGGTACCTTTGACAACAGAAGTGATAAGATGGAGATAGGGGAGAGAGAGAGGAAAACCATGATCTCTTTGCTGTTTGCCTGTTAAGTGACGTATTTGCAAAGGTGGTGGAGGTCAAGGATAAGCAGGAGAAGAGGCAATTCATATTCTACCAGCACCTGTGGCCAGCTGGCAGGAAAGAGTAGGGATTTTGCATGATGGTCGAGGAGCAATGTGCAGGGAGTAGGGATGAGAAATAAGGAGAAATTGGGGCCCCCTCTCAAACCTGACCTGCATGGTATGGATGAGAAGTTTCAGCTGAAGGGCCCCAGGGGAAGCAGAATTCTGAGTGGAGAGCTAGATTTCATTTAAGGCTGAAAGCTGGGGGAATTTTAGAAATGAGGTAAAAAGAATGCAGTGTTTTGTCAGCCATGGAAAGATGGTCAGACTCAAGAAGGCAAATCTGGGATGGAGGGGGAAAGTGGGATAGGGAGTCACACTGAGTACAGAGTGTTGTATAGTTGGCAGCCAGAAAAGAATAGATGACTGGGTCTCATATCTTGGCAGTGACTGAGGGTAGCAGTAGTGATCAGCCGGGTTTGTTTAGATGGTTGTGCTGCTGCCAAGAGAATTAGTCCTAACTTCTTTGATGAATAGAGAAAAGGCTTAGGTCAATTTAGACTCATTGGTGGCCTGGATAGATTACTCCTTATAAAGTTCTCCTGTCTCTGACAAATGAGGATACCAAGAAGTTGAAAAAGGAAATGGTCCCAAGGTTACAGAGGTATGAGAAGATGCTGAATTTTTCACTAGATTTAGAAATTGAGAGGTAACTGCAAATGGAGTAAGTTTCAGTAGAGTGTAGGATAGGAGGGAAGAATAGAAAATGGAAATAGCATAGGTGATCTTTCATGAAGGCTAATGTTGAGAAAGAGAGAGAGAAATGTATCCAGAGAAGATGAGAAAAGTTGTTTTCATTCTTGTATGTTTTGTTATTAATGAAAAACTCTGCACCATGCTGAGAGAAAAGAGATACTAGGAGGAATTGGGGCCCCCTCCTAGTATCTCTTTTCTCTCAGCATGTGAGGGAAAGAAGAAACCAGAGAGAGGGCACTGTTAAAAAGCTAGAATTAAGAGCACAGTTTTGTAATAGTTGGCCTTGGAGAGAGTGAGCCTAAATAACAGGAGAATGGTAGGGATGCCTGTGGTAAGGATAAATTTGTAGGTAAAGGGGGTGAGAAATTAAGGATGAAATTGGTGTCAGTTTTTCTTGATAATCTCAAGTCTATATTCAGTGACACTATAGGGTGGCCAACAAGCTGCCAAAGAAGATAAGTAGTAACATATATAATAGGTATCCATGATGGGAAATGTTTAAGTCATTGAAGGAAAATTGGGTCGAAAGCTAGGGGGAAAAATATATTCCACATATACACACAAACACACACACACAGTTACACTAAATTCAAGGATTGGGTTGATAGATAAGCTACAATTTTTCCAAACTTATGTGTTTGGGAAAAACATTATCTCTTGCAATTGTATTTCTAATTATCTATTGAGGTAGATCACAGAAAGTGATCAACCAACTTCTCTTAAAACTAGATTGAGACTTAGAAAGAGGAAAGTGAGCCTGAGCAAAGGCCCAGCTGTGCAGCAACAGAACTGAGGCTCAGACTTGATTTCTATTTCACCAATCTCTTTATTAATATAATTGTTGCTAGTTTTGCCTGATTTAATACTGAAAATGATAATTTAAATCCTCAAAATTTCCCCAAACTCAGCATAGATGCAAGGAAGGTAGACTAATTTAGCACAGCTCTGTTAATTTTTTCTTTAAGCATCTACCATTAAAATTCATCAGAACTGAATAAACTTCCAAGTACAAAAAAAAAAGATCTGTATTTTGCTTAAGATTTACACAGACTTTGTAACAGTCTATTTATAGTTTCTATTCATCATACTGTTTACTTTACTGTGGCATTATATTCCTTTTCCCTTAAATATAAATGCCCAGGAAACATTACTCTGAGTTCCAACAGAATTTGTTGATGTCCAACAGCGCTGAAGCTCTCTGCATACAGTCCTTTGGGGTTTTTATGTGGGGGCTTCATTACACAGGCCTGCATGACTGATTGCATCATGGCCACTGGTGATCAACTCCACCTTGGACCCTCTCCACTCCCCATAGATGGAGTAGTACTGAGTGTTTCAACCTCTAATCACCTGTTTGACTCCCTGACAGTCAGCCCCTATTCAAGGACTGTTTAGCAGCTGTCTATTAGGGTAGAGAAAGGCACACCATTTTGGAGATTCCAAGTGTTTTAGGAACTGAGTGCCAGGAAGTGGGATATATAAAAAGTACATGTGTCTTTTTATATATCCCAGTCCCTAAGATTCCTCTCAGATATTTTTTTCGATCTCCTTTGGTTAGTAGTCATGCTTCCCTTACCCCATTAATATTCCCAAGGCCCACCCTTTTCTCATATCGATAGAAGAACTGTTGTTGACTACAGAAAGGGTAGTGGTGGGGGCAACAATAACTAATTTAGTAAGCAAATATTTATTGAACACCTACCATATGCCAGTCCTCTGTGTCAGGTACTACAAACAGAGCTGTGTAGAATTGGATTCTGCCCTTAAGGTGCTCATAACTGCAACAACAGGAATGCAAACAGTGGAAATACCATGTGCTTACATATAAATGCCAATTCCTAGAGAAAGTAAGAGAGGTTAACTTTACTGAGAAGGAGGATTAGGGTTGGGGTTTAAGCAAACCCTCTACTTTATCTATAGTGTTTTAATATTACATTGAGACTATATTTAATGTACAAATCAATGAGTTCTGAGTTTAAAATTCTAAAAACTTCTTGTTTATATTTTAAAATGACATAAAATTTGTATTTATCATGTACAACATGATATTTGGAAGTGTACATATGTTATGGAAGATTAAATCTAGAAAATGCATTGCCTTCCATAATTATCATTTTTGTGGTGAGTACCTTTAACGTCTTCTATCTTAGTATTTTTCAAGAAAACATCATCTCTAACTCTAGTCACTCAGCTGTACAATAATAGATCTCCTGAACCCATTCCTCCTGTCTTAACTGTAAATGTATGTTCTTTGACTAACATCTCCCCAAGCCCCTCCTTTTGTAACAATTTACAATGTTTAAATATTTCAAAACATTTTTAAACATAGTAAAACATCACTTGCTGAATCTAACTATAGAAATATACAAATGGAAGGATTTTGCATGGGGTCTGGCTCAGATTATATACAGAAGAGTCATGGGAAAGGAACAGTTTCTACTTACTGAAGGAAGATGAAAGGCTGACTCCCTGAGTTATATGGGGAACCCATTTGAGGTGCTGAAGTATTTCAGGGAATACGGGAATGAAAAAAAGGGCTTAACTATGAGACCCCTCATTTATGGGTCTGGCAAAAGAGCCATAATGAAAAACATATTTAGGGAATATTAATCCCCCCCTGTCAATTTTTGGTATCCTAGAGGGCAGGAACTTAGTCCTTTAATTTATTTAATAAGGCACTGATGTGATGCCATGTACAAAAAAGTTCTTTATTTTAGAGGTTCGTGATGCCCAACTGTATCCAATAAAAGCAGACTTACAATAAGTGAATGATGAATATGTGAAAATGAAAGAGAAAACTTTAAGCAACCTAGATTACTTCTTGCTAAAATAAGCAAATGGAAATTCATTCCCATTGCTGATAATTAGAAACCACACACCCACACAAAACAACATACAGATTCCATCCATTTAAAATAGAACAAAGCCGCTCAAAGACACCTTCTGAACAGAAACCCTTTTATTAGCCAGTTAAAAAAGATTATATAGTTTTTCAAACCAGGCAAACCAAACCACAAATGGAAAAAAGAGATGATTTTGTAAAATATTATTTATTATCATTAGGAGTTGTTAGAAGTATTTAGAAATACTGGCATTCTACAGGTGATGGAGGTCTTTTCTTTCTGTACTAATAGGCTCCAGAGAAAATGCTACTGTTTGTTGATTTAGTGATCTGGCATTCCATGACCCATTTTAAATGTTTTATATGGACAAATATTTTTCATTTTAATAAATTACATATTCAGAGTAAGTATATTAATAAAA
This sequence comes from Marmota flaviventris, assembly GCF_047511675.1. Taxonomy (NCBI): domain Eukaryota; kingdom Metazoa; phylum Chordata; class Mammalia; order Rodentia; family Sciuridae; genus Marmota; species Marmota flaviventris. The sequence continues at coordinate 30,199,738 of NC_092508.1, read as the reverse complement.
TACTACTTTTCAATTTATAAAACTGGTACTTTTTCCATGAAAGTATAAATTTATTTTTAAAGAGAGAGAGAGAATGAATCTTTTTTTTTTTTTTTTTTTGTAGATGGACACACACAATGCCTTTATTTTTATGTGGTGATGAGAATCAAACCCGGTCACGCCCGTGCTAGGCGAGCGCTCTACTGCTGAGCCACAATCCCAGCCCCGAAAGTATAAATTATTTTAAAGAAAATTGGAAATAAGGGTATAAAATGCTGTATGAATATGGCAAGATATTACGAAGTACTAATACAAATTGCTGGCCAGTTCTATAAGTTTCCATCAGCATTTCTATAGTTTCTGCTATCGTGCTTTTATGCAAAGCTCAAAAATTCTGATAAAACATGCTCCACTCTGAGAATTTCAGGACATGTGATATTCATCCTTGGGGTCTTATTTCCTGTCTGTGGTCAAATGCCTTCAATTCTGATTAAGCAATGGCTTCCTTGGTAGAAGAAAGATTCAGAGTTTCACCTATTATTGAGAACTTCTCTTAATCAGGTCTAACTTGAGTTATGTTTTCAAATATGCTCTCCTAATAGCCCATTCCTTCAGAGAGGGAAAGAAGAAATATGAATTAACTAGTACCTCTCTACATGTGCCTAAAAAATCTTACCAAATTCAGTCAGCCTGGACTTTTCACTTTCTTGCTTCCTCACATTTATTCCATATTTTAGTCAGAGCATCTTCACTGTGATATAAAGACCTGACAAGGCAATGTAAAGGAGGAAAAGTTTGTTTTAGCTCACTGTTTCAGAGTTTCAGTTGATGGTCAGCTCACTCCGAGCTCTGGACCCAGGGTGAGGCAGAACATCATGGCAGAAGGAAAGCAGCTCAGAACATGACATAGAGAGCTCCGCTCACTAGGGACAAAATATAGACCCCAAAGGCACATCTCCCAGTGACCTACCTCCTCCAGCCACACCCTACCTGCCTATAATTACTAACCAGTTAATCTCTATCAGTGGATTAATCCACTGATTAAGTTTTATCTCCTATAATCTAATCATATCACCTCTGAAACTTCTTGCATTGTCTCATTACGTGAGCTTTCGGGGGACACCACATAGTTAAACTAAAGCGTCCAGCAGAAGACCAGGTTGATGCCCTGGCTTACTTCTTCCCACACTTACCCAAGCCACCGTAACCTGGAGGACTTTAATAGGAGTCTTCTAACTGACTCATTCTTATCCTTTTCCACACTTCAGAGTCCTTGTCTCCTCACAGGAGCCAAAGAAACCTTTGGAAAACGTGAATCAAATTATGTACCTCACTTACTTCGAACTCTCTGATGGCTCCCCATCATTCATAAAGAACCATCTAGATTTCTTGGGGTGATTCACAAGGCCATGCCTTTCTGCCCTACCTACCCCTCTAGCCTTGCCACTGCTGTGTCCTCCCCCTTCAGGGCAGTTGCCTGCTCTGTTTCTCAGATGGTTCAGCTTATTCTTGTTTCAGGAAGCATTCCCTCTGCCCAGAATGATCTCTCCCTACATTATGCGGCTGATTCCCTCAGTCTGAGTTCTAATGTAGTTTCTTCAAAGATCTCCCCTGATGTCTCCATGTAAAATAGTTAACCAACAAGAAGTAAGTTCCTATTACTATCGTACTGTCTTAATCCTTACAGGTCTCTCCCTCTTGAATGTGAGCTCCTAGGGCAGAGGCTTTGTAGCCCCAGTTTAAGAGCAGTGTCAGAGGCTGGGCACAGTGGCACTCATCTGTAATCCCAGTGGCTAGGGAGGCTGAAGTAGAAGGATCAGAAGTTTGAGGTGAGCCCCAGCAACTTAGTGAGACCTTGTCTCAAGATATAGAAAGAGATGGGGCTATAGCTCAGTGAATTGTAAAGGACGCTAGATTCAATCCCCAGTACAAAACAAACAAACAAAAAGCAGGGTCTGTCATGCAGCACACATCCTTTACTCTGTATTTGCTAGCTCTCTTTTTAAAATTTTCTTAGTTTATTTATTCTAATTAGTTATATATGACAGCAGAATGCAATTCAATTCATATTACACATATAGAGCACAATTTTTTATGTCTCTAGTTGAATACAAAGTAGAGTCACACCATTCGTGTTTTCATACATATACTTAGGGTAATGACGTCCCTCTCATTCCACTGTCTTTCCTACCCCCATACTCCCTCTCTTCTCCTTCCTCCCCTTTTCCCTATCTAAGTTTGTCTATTCCTCCCATGCTCCCCCCACCCCATCCCCATTTTGAATCAGCATCCTTATATCAGAGAAGACATTCAGCATTTGGTTTTTATATTCTCCAACTCCATCCATTTACAAATACATGAACAAATATTAAAACGCATAAAACATTAAAATTAATAAATAACCCAAGGAATAAAAAAATAAGAAAGAAAGCAAAATAGAAAATAGTGCTAAAACTAGAAGAAGTAAGAAGAGCCAGCATATTCTCATTTGCTTGTCTTGTTTGAAAGAAGGATTACATATTGACTAATTTTAGAATTTGTTTAGTATGTATGATAAAATCAGTGTATAATTTTCAAATCAATATAAGAAAAAATGGACTTAAAAAAGCAATTCATCTTAGAATGACAAGAAAGAGAAAAAGAATCATTAAAATAGTCCAAATATAAAGCATAAAATAAGATGATAAACATAAATCTAAATATGCCAGAAATCGCAATAAATGTAAATGTGCTAAAACCCTAGTTACAGTTCAGATTGTTGGATAGCATATCAAAACAAAATCCAGCTATTTGTTAGGATAAGATATAAATATAAAGCATAAGGACATGAAAAGTTTGAAATTAAAGACACACAGAAAGACAAATTGATAAAAAGAACTAGCAAAGTATGGAGGTTCCTTGGAAAACTGGGAATGGAACCAGCTATCCAACTCCTCAGTCTATACCCTAAGGACTTAAAAACAGCATACTACAGGGACACAGCCACATCAGTGTTTATAGAAGCATAATTCACAGTAGCTAAATTGTGGATCCAACCAAGATACCCTCAGTAGATGAATGGATAAAGAAAATGTAGTATATATACACAATGGAATATTACTCAGCATTAAAAGAGAATAAAATCATGGCATTTGCAGGTAAATGGGTGGATTTATGCAAATATTTATCAATTTATTTTCTCATTTGCAGGTAAATGGATGGACTTATACAAATATTTATCAATTTCTTTTCTCAGCATTCTTTTTTTTTTCCTTTTCATTCTCACTTTTCTCTGGAATCTTTGCTTTTTCCTGAAGTATGCACTCCAGGTACCTCTTAATTACACTCTATTGATAATACTGTTTATCAAAAAATGCCTTTTCCTTGACATCCAGTTTTGCTTTAATGTTAAGATGAAAGTACGTTGAAGATGTTGTTTTCTATTGGCTTCTGGGTTCTTTTGTGAAAATTCAGCTATAAGTCTAATTGGCATCTTTACTTATGATTAATATTTTCGCTCCAGAAATTTTTAAATTCTCTTTGTCTTTGATGTTCACTTTCACTGTAGTCTAGATCTTGGTGTAGATGTTTTCTGGTATTACCTTCTTGATGTGCCTTCTATGGCTTTCTATTAAATTTTTTATCCCTTCTGGGAAATTATGTCTACTAATCTGCCTGTTGCTCATTCTGCCTTCCCCTATGGAACTCCTACTTACTAATATGAGTATTTAGTACATGTATGTTATACCACACTCTGCTATGTTCCTTAAATTCTCCTTCATGTTTTTCTATTTCCTTGAATCTGCCCTTCATTCTGAGTAATTTTTCTGGATCTTCTAGCTCCCCTTTGGTATCTAAGTTGCTTTTATGTTTTACTCACTATTATCCATGGTAATTTTTTTCCTTGTGAGTTTGGTGACTTCTGTGCAAGAGGTCATATTTTGTTGAATTTAGTTTATGAGAATCACAGAGAGCCTCACTGGCACGGGCTTTTCTCCACAGAGGGCTTAAATGTGCTTCTCCCGAGGTACTAGTAGGACATTACTAACTTGGGATCACTTTCATACAATTTCTTGGCTCACAATTTAATTGATGAGGAGAAAATGAATTTTATATAAAGCCTCTAAGAAGTAAATCTCATGGTGGCAAATTCTCAAAGATGGTGATTATTATTGTTTTTTTTTAATTATTGTTTTTCCTATCTAATGGCGGACAAGACAGATATTTTTAGAGTCCCTTTGGTGAGGGAAGTACTCCAATTAGTGAGGTGTGTAGGGTTTTCCAACCCATCCTTTTTTACTAAGGTGGAAGGCCACTTGAAGGTCACTGCTTGAATTCTACTATCCTATATTTGACTTCCAAAATACCTCATCACACCAGCTCCTCAAGCTTCAGGTTTCCCTGAAAGGCAATCTCCGACTTCAAGTGGCTATTACCAACCATCACTCACTCATGGTTTTTCCCTTGTTTGTTTTTATTTGTCAAAGGACTCAGCCTAAAGATTTCCCATCAATGCATTTAAATGTATATTTGCATTATCCATGAACAATTAGTATTTTATCACCAGGATTTTGAGAATTGATTGTCATTGGAAACAGAAATCTTAAGTACAATAATTCTTAACTAAAGAACGAATGAATGTTCATCCTCCATAAAGGGCTAATTCAAACAAACTATTGGACCTATTGCAAATGAGAGAATAACTGAAATCAGACATGGCTTAGTTTCACTGGATCTGAATCACTTTTAACCAGACAAACAACTTAAAATACTGCTGAGATATATGGAAAACCATATGACATAGGAACAAAGTGGGGGATGATGTTCATAATATCCTGAGAAAGTTTGAAATGGAAAATTCCCTTTAATAAGAAACCACCTAATAAAAAGTTCTGGTTATATTTGTAGTTACAAGCTATGGTTTATTACTCTGTCTAGAGATACTTATAATGATTCATTGTTATAGGAAGAAATAAAATAGGGTTCACAAAGGAGCTTTTATCAGATTATAATGTGCCCTGTCGTAAAGCAGGGGAAGAAGAGGCTTATCTAGCTATTTGTTGTCGCTGTCCATGTGGGCTATCATGGATCAGATACTGATTAGAATTCTTTTTGAACTTCTAGATTGCTCTTCAGAGTGAATTCCTTGTCATGACCAACTGAAGAGCAGGGCATAAGAAAGCTGCTTGATAAGTTCTTCAGATACTAAAAAAAAAAAATCAAAACCAGTCCTGTTCATTTTAACAAAAGCTGGTCTCCCCCATGACCTCTTATTTGAACCAAATGATCTTTGATTTTTCATCTTTCCTGAACTCCAGAAATCCTGATGCTTTTGAAGAATTCATGTGGAACTTACCTGTCAAGTAAGATTCATGTTACCATAGAGAAGGTGATGAACTGGACCAAGGGAATGACTTGAGAATTTGGATGAAGCCTCCCCATGTTATATTGCTGAAGAGCTACCTTTGCTTTAGGGGTCTACAAGAGTTGGTAGTTCTCTAGGAACGAAAATTCTATTGGTGAAGTACAATGAAAGAGATGATGTCTTTGCTGCCATTTGTGATGAAGAAATCAGTAGACTTTTTTTTTTTTCTTCTTTCCCTGTGCCTTTTATCCTTTGTTTCTATGAATTAGAATTTCCGGGCATGTCATCTAGGACTGGCATGGCACACACAATGCCCTTGACTCCAAGGAGTTGTAAAGTTGGATCATTTCCCAGTTTATACATCTGCCCCTCTAGCTTGCATGTCAGAGCATATGGCTATGGCAGAGGGGGCAGATTAGAAACCACTTCCACGTCGCTTCCAACTATGAGGAAAAGGAAGCACCCTTTCTCAAATACCATGAAGTTGAGTGTTGAAAGGTCATAGGTCAAACTATTTTCTTATGAATTGTCATCAGTGAGTTAAAGTGTATTCTCTGCATTGTAGACATAGAAGCCCTGCTAAGTGCTATGTGGGAGGGATGCACAAAACAGAAAATCCTGACCTCTGTGGTTAAGGAACGCACGAGTCATGTAAAATGACTGCAGTAGCATCATAAATAGGAACAATTTGGGCTGATCTGCTTATTGATTTACAATATGTTTATTTCTCAGGTGTAATTATGATTTTACTTATAAATTATTCTTCTATATGCAGATATTTTTTAGAGCCATCAATTCAATTCAGAGAATTTCAGTCGTTAGGACTTCTTGCAAAATTTCAGACATTCAGAATTCTGGAAACCAGGCATAGAATGCTACCTAAAGGCGGTACAGGGCTATTGAGGCTCAAGGTATTGCTGTGAGGGTAATTCTCTATGAATCTGGAGAATATCAAGAGTAAGGAGTGATGAAGGAAAAACGGTGGATAGTACAGAAACAAAATGTATCGTCTTTAACTTGTGTCCTGAATTCACCCCCAACTCTTCCAAAGCCTTAATCAATTAATGGCTCTTTATCTTCCATCTTCATATTCTCCCTATTCTTTGGCTCCTTTCTTTAATCAAAGGAGAAATAATCAAGGTGAAAAGGAGGTGGTAGGGCAAAATCAGAGGAAGTATTTGGAAATAGAGATGCATATAAGCAAAGGACATACATACATACATAACAGAGTAGTGGATAATAGTTAAGTGTAGTCAGGAAGTATGCCCTAGAAGCCTTGTTTCCTTGCTGAGAAGTTTAATTTTATCATTTAAGTAACAAAGGAATAACAATCTTAAAATGAAAATCAGACCATGTTACTTCCCTTTATAGAAGCCTTTAGTGTGGAACAACTAGTATCATCATGTAAATAGGTAGGTAGGTAGGTAGGTAGATAGATAGATAATAAAGAGAAACTCCAGTATACTTTATGCCATTTAAGAAATTAACTCAAAGTAGTTCACAGATCTAACTATAAGAGCTAGAACCATAAAGCTTCTAGAAAATGAATGGGAAATTTTTCAGTATGAATTGATCAAAACTTTATAAAACACAAAGCTATGAAGTATAACAGGAAAAATAAAATTGAACTTAAAATTTTAAATGTTTGCTCTTCAAAATGTTCTTTTGAAAAATGAAAAGGCAAATTACAGAATGAAAACATTTGAAAAACCTATACACAACAAAGGATTTATATACAGAATACATGGCAGTTCTAAACCCAAGGAAACAATACTTAAAGATAAGCAAAGGACCAAATAGGTTGCTAAATTATTATAGGTAAGCAGTAATGAGATGTTGAAGTAGACCATCAGAATAGGATAGAAATAGGACATGTATCATTAAAAAAAAATGTTGCAGAGACAGTTATATAGGACTTTCCTATTTCTTATATTTAGGGACAAGTGACAGAAAGACCCAAAATTGACCTGAAATTTTTTATTAAAAGATCACAAGAAAGGTGGTACCTTTAATGGAAAAAATCAAACCATGAAAAAAGCCAAGTTTTGAGAAATAGTCATTTGAAAATACGAGTCTGGGACTCAAAAAAGGTCAGGTTAGCAATATAGAGTTAGAAGTCATCTGCATAGAGGTGATAGTTGAATCTTGGATTTGTCCACAAGATTGCACAGATTAAATTAAGTAATAATTCTTTAGAAGAGCTAGCTCCCATTAATTCATTTGGTTAACTAAAAGCCTGAGATGAAGGCAAAGGCAGTTACTAGAGTTAATGATCAATCTCATTTTTGCTATTATCATGTTCAGTGGTTTGAAACAACTAGGATTTTTCTCTGAAAATTAACAGCTGTGTGGAAATGCAGAGTTTCCAGCAGATATAAATTTGATACCAAGTTAAATCAATTTATATATTTATGGTCATAGGGGAACTTAAACACATAAATGAGATCTTTGTTCAGGTTTTGTTTTTTAAATTAGTGGAATATGGGTACATAGAAGTCATTATGCAATGAAATTTGCACTGATTTTTATCAATATAATCTTATGTTTTTTTAAAAAAAATGTAATTATATACTTGCTTATCGTATTAGTTGTCTACTTTGATCAATTGACAAAAGTCAGCTTGTGCACATATTTCCATTTAGCAAAGACAAATATTGAATGAATGATGATATATTCTTTCTAAAGTAGTTAATGATATAAAGATACTGGTCTTTCAGTTCTTGTCTTCAGAGATTAGTAGACAAATTTTCTTATTATTTGAAAATACTGTTTTTACATACATACATACAAGGTACAGATTTGTAAAGAGTAGCTTCATTATACCTATTATAGCATGGTAATTCATGTTACATGTATATAAAATCATAAATTTTGGTTTGCATACTCTTTTTATCCCTTTCATACTAGGGATTTAACCCAGGGGTGCTGGGTTAAATCAGTTACCACTGAACCACAACCCCAGTTTTTTTTTTTTTTTTTTTTTTTTTTTTTTTTCTTTGAGACAGGGTCTCCTTGCTAATGGCTTTGCTAAATTGTTGAGGCTAGCTTTGAACTCGTGAACTCGTGATCCTCCTGCCTCAGCCTCTGGAGTCAGTGGGATTATAGGCAGATGCTGCCATACCTGACTTGGTTTGCATACTCTTTATGCTGTGTTTGTTAGTATTAATGCTGAAGTTTCTATAAATAAATAAATAACAAAAAATATCTATGGTGAAATGAATTAAGTAGTACCAGGAGCTTGCTGCTTGGTTCAAGATAAATTATACTTCAATTTTTAGGCACTAACAGTAATTGGTTCTGTGCTATTTGCCTCAATTGTGTGGACATAGTGTTCATCATGTTCTGTGTCAGATGTATTTATAAGAGGCTTAGACAAAGCAAAGACTTTCAAGAATAAGCCCAAAATATCTTTTCACACATAGCCTTTGGGGAAAATTGGAGTTGTTCACTTTCATGATGGAAGATCTGATAATCATCTTTAAATATTAGTAGCAATCTGTGATTGCTTTTGCAATTAATGCAAAAGGTTCTGCAGCTTTTTTTTCTTTTTTGAGTTTTAATTTGCTGTTGCAATTTTAATTGTTTTTTCCACATAAAATTGGATAATTTCTGTCATACATTTAGGGTAGAATCCCTGGTGCTTTTTGATTGACCACTTTCAATTCTGCTACTGATGTATTGAGACTTCACTGTAGATGTGTTCAGTGTCTTATGTTATTTTGATGTAACTTTGTTGTATTCACAAAAAGGAGAAAACCGTCTCTTACGGGGAAACACTAGTAACAAAAGAGATATTTTTATTTTTTAATTAATATTTACTGCTCTTTTCAACACTTGATATTTTGCTAACTACAGTAGGCACAAATCATATACTAGTGTGGCAAAGTTAAAGATTATTTAAATCTTTGGATTTTCTAGTAGTGAATTTTATCAGATACATATTATTTTAAATTAAATGAGCTATCAACTAAAGCTTAAAAATCCTTCTGTTCATACAGATTGTTATTATCTTGAGACTTTGCCTGTGATATGATGCATACATCTTGAGAAGGTCTTTTATTTTTATTAAAAGTAACTTGCACATCCTATAAGGCATCATTCATAAGACTCATTAGGAACATCAAACCAGAAAATTAAAATGTTTCTTGTGCTCTAAGATTATACTATCATATGTCCTTGCAAATATATAGCTTCTTATCCAAATATGCTTTGCCTTTTAGACTTCCACTTCAGAAAAGAAAAACTAATTTTTGATTAAATATCTATTGATTTAATGTCTCCTAGTCCCACCAAATAGGGTTTATCCAAGACAGAGAATGTAGTTACCTCTAGAATAAATGTTGACAGCTGTAATAGCATTTGGCCACTAATTCTAGACACAGAATGTTCGCTGAATTTAGAATAAAAAGTAAAGTGAACACTGTTTCACTGTTTTATCTAATTCAAGGTGCAGTAGTATTTTAAAGAAACAAAATAATGAGATGGCAGCCCAGTATAATAAATAAATGAAAATGAACTCAGTAGTCTAACTCTTTATGTAAATATTATGGGTCAAAAATATAAATTGGAGTTTTAATTAGAGTAATAACTTGTTGCTTAGTAACTTCTCCATAGGCACATGTGCTAATGTACAGTACTGAGAGTTAATATGTGAGAAGTACTTAACTTAGTGCCTAGAGAGTTAATATGTGAGAAGTATTTAACTTAGTACCTAGAGCACAGTAAGTACTCAGTCAATAGGAGCCTTGCCTTTGTTTTTGTTTACTGTTATTTTCCATCCCATCCATGTGTCTCCCTTTACCGTTCTTCTTTATTTTGCTCTAATTTCAAGAAGGATGATTTTGGCTTAAGTAGATTTGAACTGCTTATTCTATTCTTCTGTCCATATAAAGATTCTTTTCAATATTTGGCTCCTGTTCAGCCATCATCGAAGAAAAAAAGAAGTGATGTGAATGGTGGTGTTTTCTTTGCTGGAGTACCTTGGACCCATAGTTTTCAGTCAGGTTAAAGGGTATGAATAATTTTCAATGAGACATATCATTTTTCAAGTTTGTTTTTTAATTTCCCTTATAGCCAGGGCCAGTAAAAGTAGTTAAACAAAAAATCCTTATCCTCAATCTTAATGGCATTAAAGAAGAAAGAGAAACAAAGCAAAGGAAGGAAGAAAGAAAGAAAGAAGGTGTGTAGTGAAGGAGGGAGAGAATTTCTCCCTCAAAGTTTAGAATACCTGTAGCTACTTTTCTATAATGTACTTTTTTACTTTTCACTAAAACCCAGGTTAGCCTAACCCATTTTGAAATTTTACAAATGCGTATGTATTGGGATTTATTTTCAAAGGGGAGAAACATGCGGAACTCCCCCCTCTTTCCCTTATTTTTTATTATCGTCCCAATACTCTTTTTTCATTTCAGCCAACACTGATCACAGAACTCCTTTAACATTTATACACTCTTGCAAATTATAGCATAAAAGAGTAACTCTTACATTTTTATATCAGATACTGTGAGGATCAAAAAAAAAAAAAAAAACATTAAAAGAAACAGGGACCAGACACATTTTCAGAGAGGGTAAAAGTTATATATAAAAAACAATTAAGAACAAGTGGCTTATAAATACTAAACTCTGCAATAGAAAATGCCAGATTGTGTGATACGGAGAATAGGGCAACAGGGCTTAGAGATAGGCAAGATCAGCATGGTCTATATTCATCAAGGAGGGATTTGGCTTGAGCTTTGAAGGATTGGTTGGATTTGGATCACTATAGAAGAGAGGGGCAGGCATTCCAGGCAGCAGGGAGAGTGAAAGCAAGCTCAGAAGCAGAAATGTCATGCAAATGTCATGGTATGCCCTAATTTTAATGATTCTGCAGTCCTATGAGGTGACTTTGATCTCATTGTAATTTATATCAGCAGCGAAAGATTCCAGTTTAGCAGCTGGCTTCATTTAGAGAGGAGGAAGATAGAAGAGTGACCCTTGAGTAAATCAGTTCAACAAATAATAATGGTAAATAACAATAGAACATTTTAGTTTCTAGCTATCCTAAGCATGTTCTTCAGTCCAGGGCTTGGATATAAGGAGACAAAATTCTCAGGGCATCATAAAGAACCTCAAACATTCAAGATAACTAATCTAATCTCTCAACCAGAGGAAGGATGTTTTTCTTAATACTGTAATAAAAAAAGCTGCCACCATATTTTATATGGCACCAACTCTGTTGGTTATTAATCAAAATCTTCTAAGGCTAAACTGCCAGCCTGCTCTCATCCCAGGGTCTTTAGTAAGTGAGCCCTCCTGAACGTGGCCATCATTCAAGTCTTTGCCTTCTCCAGTGAGGAAGAATGCTGACACCAAAATGTTTTAGAGTCAACTGCAAGAACTCATTAATACTGTGCCAAAGTAGGAACTGCTGATCATCAGGGATTTGATCACAAAGTGAATTAGAGGCTGTGCATCACAACATCTTGTGACAAACATGCATTAGTAAAAGTACATGAGCATGAAGACAGACCAATTAAGCTCCACTCGTATAATTGAAAACACTTTATTCCAATATATTAGGAGAAAAATGAGCTTCAACTTGGAACTCAAATTGCCTCTAATACCAAACAAAAGAACTAATAGAGGTTTAAGGCAAAAGATCCACGCAGAAGCCAGTACGCATTCAGGTTACTGGTTGGCACTCCAGATGTTGTACTTTCCAGAGTGTTAAAAATCTACTGGAAAAGAAGAAAGAGAAAATTGAGTTTCAAGTACATAGGAACATTTCATTTGAAATGAGGTGGTAAGTGCTTTAATGCCACTAGTGTTATGAGGCAGTAATTTGTGGATAAAAAGTAAAGCTATGGATCTGTATGTAGTATCTTAATTTTTTTTTTTTTACTTCTGAGATATTTGACCAGCCAAAAATAGGTTAAAAAGAACACTAAGTATAGTTTTGAGGAAAATAATGGAAACTTGTAAAAAGAGAAAAGCTCTCGACACTTTGGAGACAATACTGAACTGAGTGAAGTTTTTATGAAGTGATTCCTGGAGTAGAAGTGGACAGAGAGAGAGAAATCCCCTCACTTTAACAGACTCACCAGGGAGGTGTCAGGAAACATCCTTAGAAACTGCTTGATCTGTGGACTGGGGATTTCTAAGAAGGAAGAAAAGATGATGATGTTCTTAACTCAAAGCTGCAAATCCAGTGGAATTGCCAAGCAAGTGGCTCACCCTCATAATAAAGCGAGGGTAAATCATCCATTTCTGGAAACTTATGCGGCTAGAAGAATAAGCACTGTTCCATTTTATAGATGGGAAACTTCAGATTTTGGAGCACATAGTAACAGAGTCTAGATTTGAACCTAGGTCGCTTTAAACATTTTTTTTCAAATACATAAATCACTCAAAACTGAGAGAAATTTTGCCTTAGACTTCAGACAGAGTAAATTCCTAACTAAGTAGAAACTTATTTTATTATAATTTTCTAATTCATCAAAGTCAAGTTCTTGATGACTCAAAGTCTCATGGGTGTTTTACTTAAAATTTTTTGTACTTAAATCATATAGAATATGATTAACTAAATAGAATTCTTTCAAATTGTTGGAAAATTTCAGGGATCCCCCCCTCTCATTTGTGGCTTAGTTTGTGTGCAAGGCTTTTTCAGGTCATGTCTCCAGAATAAAGCAAGAAAAAGCAGTATTGGTACCTTGTTAGAATTTCCAAGAACTTTTATATTCAGGAATTTCATTGATGATTTTTTTTTAGCTCCCCCAGGGCAACTAGGCTCCTGGACTGCTGATTCTCAATCACCACACTCATACCTGACAAACAGAAATGTATTACTCTGTGACAAGGTATAATTAGTAATTTCCCACTGAACTGGAATAGTCATTTTAGCTGTCAGAAATATTTTTTCCCTAGTAAGGAAATTCACTTGCAAAAACAAATTAAGATCTAAAGGGTACTTACCATGTTGAGGAAGCAAGGGGAATTAAATAATCTAAAGACTTCTCCGCTGTTAGGAGGTGCTATAGACTCAGTATTTTCTAGGGATTTCTTCTAATACTTTCACCAATATTCTAATTCACCAATATCAATATGACATGTAATCTTCTTCCTAAAGTAAAACAAATAACAAAGGTTTTAAGGGACATCTTCAGACCCTTCCAATAATAACACTGTAAAAACAGGGCTAAAATAATTCATAATACTATTAGGTGGGAATATTCTAGGATATAGATAACAGAAAGCTCTGTGATGATAATATAAAGAAGTAGGATTCATATTTCTCACATAATAAATAGATTATTCTATTTATTATGAGACTTCAATGGGTAATAGGTTGGTTGTATCTCTGATCTTCTTGGCTTCTCCCGCTTGACTGCCTTGTAGCAGCTCTGGGTGTAATGGCCATGGTCAAAACAGGAAGAGAAAAAAGAAGAGACATGATAATGACAGCCTTATTTATTTTACCAGTGTAAGCTGGGAACTTACCCCCAGAAGGCTCCGCACATATCTCATCACCCATAATTGGCTCACTGCCAATCCTGACAACAAAAAATAATAAGTATTTGATTTTTCAACCTCTACTCTAGGCAGGGAAGGAAGAAGATAACTTTGAATGGGGTCAGGGTAATCAACCAACAGTGACTACAAACCATAAAAAGCAATAGTTCTGCCCCTGAAACAAGCCATACTATTCATTCCATGATCCCCTTACTGTTGGAGTGTTCACTATCAGCTAACCTACAGCTGGGAAATAATCACTTAAGAATTTTTATATATCCAAAGACAAGCAAAGGAAAGTCATACTTGCAAAGTTTTCAGAAGCTGGATTTCATGCCAGGTATACTTTCTGCAAAGTAATTCAAAATCATGCTTTGGCAAAATGTTGGCTTGCCACTGAGCAGGGCTTTTCAGAGTCACTTGAGGATCTATGCAACCCCAGTTTTGAGCATTTGCTACAGAAGTTGATGGCAATGTACTCTAACGCCCTTGCTTTGAAGGATTTCATTCAATAATAATAATAATAAAAAGTCACTGATAAATAATAGCTATTGATTGTTCATTCAACTTTTAATTATTGACATATAAATAAATATGCCACACACACAAACACACCCGCCCATATATCAGAATTTCTGATCTACTTCACATAACTGATGTCACCCAAATGGACATAATTTTAGCCCAAAGCAGAAATATTTAATCTTTTAGAAGGTTTGTGAGCTGTACTAAAAGGTGCAGTTGCTAGTAATCATTATAATATTTGGAAATATCACAGCTCCTCAGTATTATTGCCTGTTACTTTCTTCAGAGGTCCCCAAGTGTGGTCCAGGACCCCATTTCTCAGATTTCCACTGATGCATCCACATTGCTTCTGGAAGAAAACATATCAGACTGGTTATGTTGCTATTCCAAACAAAATCAGGATTGTGCAAGAAAGAAAAAAATGAAAAGGGAATTCTAATAGACACCAGATAGTTTTGCATACGACAGGTGAGTTAGAATTTCTCTCTTTATCTTATATTAATTCTTACCCTAAATTTAACTTCAAATGCCTAAACTAATTGGAAATAAAATAGTTTTGTAATGTAGACCCTGAAAATTAGCTGTAAACCAGTTCAGTGTTCTCTGAACAGCAACTAACATATACATTGCAGGAATTTAATTAATATTAAATTAAATTGTGTTGATTGCTTCAGTGTTTTTCCTTAACCTAAATATGCACTTTAACAGTTTCAGCTAACTATTCACATATACAATCAGCTATCAATTACCCAAGAGTAAATACTATGAATTCCTGTTATTGTTGGAAAATATGGCCCTCCATTTCTTCTTCACATTGTCACCCAGAGGAAAACTTTCACTCTTTTGTTAATCCAAGGTGAACCCTGCTCCATTCCTAGTGAAGCAAGGCCTGACTACAAGTGGATATGAGTTCCCTGTCTCCACTCAGGTCAATCACAGTGGATGGCCCAAGCTGCTACTGACCAGCTTTCCTCTGCAAAGGTAGAAGGCCCACAGTCAGTGACATAACAGAGTCCCTATGATGGGGCCAGTCCTTTCAATTTTGACCATGAATCAAGGTGAGAAATATTGAGGAAAAATATAAAATGGATTTTCCCAAGGGTTCATCAGCTCCTCCTAAATCAAGCCTTTGCTTTCTTATTGAAAAGCTGTAAGTCTGCAGTGGCAAAATACTATCTATTCCATCAATGGTGTGTTCACTCATCAAAGACCTGCTGGATTCCTGTATGTGTTATACTGAGCTCACAAAGCATCTAGGCCCACTGTAGTCTACAGCCAATCTGGGTGGTATTTGTAAATATAGTTGGAAAGAAATTTTACCATAAAAAATTACCTCTAATTTTTAATTTTTTTATTAACAATTCCACTAGGCTATAAAGCAAGCTCCACAGTGGGGGTGGGGGTGACGTGAACAGCATGCAAATCAAATGGACTGGATCCTACACAACCCGCATGAGTGTTTGTAATTACTCTAACTACACATTTGAGAAATGACTCCCAGCTTGTGTTATCCATATTATTAACTCAGATTGTCTAGATTGGGACATAGATGGATTTTTAAAATTAGTTAATTTTCCCTCATATCTGTATGTAGATCTTAGATAAGTTACTATTGCCTTTAGTTTCTATAAATATTTCAATCTCTCAAGAGAATTTAAAGTCTATGTTCTTTTGGAGGGATGAGTAGATATATTCACATCCTTAGACCTGAAGCAGAAAATTTGTAGGAGAAATTGGCCAACTGATTTCATTCCCCTGATATATGAAGGAAAACACTCCCATTCTCAAGAACTTTTAGAAGATAGTGTTGCAACTACTTTTAATATTACTGAGGAACAAACTATAAACTGGTCATTTTCCTCTTCTAGAGTTTTTTGCTTTATTTATTTTGCCACATGCTAAACAAATATATGGCATATAACGTTTGTTTTTATTAATCCCTCCTTTCCCCCTTTCCCTATACATTAATTTACACAGGGATGTTTTATTAATTTATTGTGTGTGTGTGCATGCGTGTGTGTGCGCGTGCACGCACGCAGTGTTAGGATGGAACCTAGCTAGTCAAGAACTATACTACTGAGCTACACCCCCAGCCTTTCAGTGATTTTTTTTTTATTTTTTATTGTTGGTTGTTCAAAACATTACATAGTTCTTGATATATCATATTTCACACTTAGATTCAAGTGGGTTATGAACTCCCATTTTTACCCCGTATACAGATTGCAGAATCACATCAGTTACACATCCATTGATTTACATATTGCCATACTAGTGTCTGTTGTGTTCTGCTGCCTTTCCCATCCTCTTCAGTGATTTTTTTAAAAAGTGATTTCTACTTAATATCTATCTGAAGTTACTTAAAAATCTACATTGGAACATCTTTGACTTTTTAATTACATCTTTTATTAAATTTGCTATTTATCATCAGTTAACACTCAAAATAAAATTTATTGTGCAACTTTTAAGTCCTCTTTAGACATCATTATATGACTTTACAGACTGTCCATAGCATTTTCTCTTCTTGGCATATCCAATAAGTTTCCTATAACGTGAATGTCTTAATATGACCTCCGTATTTCAAATGATTTAGAAAGCTATGAAAAAATGCAAAATTATCACTTAATAAAATATGCTTTATTTAGGCAATTTACAATTCCCTTAGTTTTTATTATTTTCTAGTAGAGAGTAGCATGTTTTCAAAGGACTTTTAGTTTTATTCCTTACTTATTTCTAGATTTCCAACTGCTTGTGTATCATCTGAATACACACTTAAACATAAAAGAAAAAATGTGAGTAATGCTTGCAGACTGTGGGGTAGCTGCAGACCATTTAAGAAGGAA
This sequence comes from Marmota flaviventris, assembly GCF_047511675.1. Taxonomy (NCBI): domain Eukaryota; kingdom Metazoa; phylum Chordata; class Mammalia; order Rodentia; family Sciuridae; genus Marmota; species Marmota flaviventris. The sequence goes on along the minus strand of NC_092508.1, from coordinate 30,182,563 downwards.
GTGAATTAAGAGGTAATATATAATCACAAATCAACCCCAAGGCACACTGTTAGTCTTCTTTCAATACCCTATTAAAAAGAAAAAAAAAATCTCTTGAGTTTCACAGATTAGCAAAAACTTCCTTTGTATTTACTATGCACTGAAAATATAATTAACATAATACAATATAATATATTAATATAATTATATATAATATATTAATATAATTAATATATTAATATAATTATATATTAATATAATAATATATAATATAATATATAATATATTAACATAATATAATATGGAGAGAAGAAAGATAATGAAAAGAGAAATTAGTGTCTGAAAAGCACATTCTAACAAGGTCATGAAATACAAGTTTATGTGTATTATCTCAAAATATTTATTTGAGAGATCCTGCTTCTTTAGATTACTAAAAAAATAATAATAATGGAGGCTTCATAATAGCACAAAAATCTGGAGCCTTTGATGTTTTTAACACTGAATTCTAAATTTCATCAATAGAAAATAGAGAGCTATGGATAAAAAGTTCAGTTAGGTGTCCTAATGAGAGGAAAGAAGTTTAGCATGGATCCTTTCCTATCAGTACCATTGTTCCAGTGCTGGCACAGATCCCCGGGTGGTTATGAGAACGGTGTTTGCATTATGGAAAGCAGAAGCTGTCTTTGCAGGTGTGTTCATGACATTGTCATTATTTAGTTGGAGAGATCTATTAGAGATGGTTTTAATGCAAGTAACCGAAGCTGTTGCCTTCATGGAGGTTTTCTCCTCCTGAAAATTTCTAATGTGTACAATGCATTACATAGAATATACATTAATTGCTGATACCAGGTAGTCCTGCTGGAAAGAAACAGGAGGGGGAGCAGAAGAATCGCCAGGGGAGAGCACTCAGCACCTCCTCTCTCTGGCCTGCAGTTCCTTCCCTTTGCAGCAAGCCAGCGGGTGTCTAGTGCTGGGAGAGTCTTGGCAAACAACCCAGAGAGAAAATGCAGCCTCTGAAAAGGTAGCTAAATCTCAAAGACCTCCAGTTCCTTGGTATTTATACAGTATTTGTGATATTTTCCTTTTTCTTTTCTTATTCATCCTGGATAGAAGAAAGGACAAATAGAACTGGTGAAAAGCTTCACCAAGAAAAGGCTTTCTGGAAGAATTTAAAAGAAGACAAAGAAGGCTGAGCAACGCATAGCTGTGGAGGAGCTGATGGCAGAAGAGGGTTGGCACTAAGGGGCAAAGTAGTGGGGGGAAGGAGGTGGCGCCCACCATCACACACATGGCCCTTCTTGGAAAGGTTGGGAACACTTCTGTGGAAATAAGAGGAGCTCCACAATGTGGTGTGTAGTAGTTGCCAGTCAACCCCCACACAGAAAGGTCTGCCTCAGAGCCACATATGAAATATATGACAGGAGAAGCCAAGGGACTCCGTCTGTTAGACAGTGTGCCATCCTGGTGGGGAGACCTATAGACTTGTGGTTAACCACATGGACTTGCTGTCAGACAGACCTGGTGTGAGTCCTAGCAGCACAGCTGGCTCCTGTGTCACCCTTATTCATTCTGAGCCTCAGCTTCTTTAGCATTGAAATATGGATAAAAGTAATATTGACCTTCCTGGTGACACTGGGCTTAGATGATTTCTTTAAAAAAACTAGTAGTTTCTGGCACTTAGGACAACCTCCATATATGTTAGTTGTTATATGTGAGTGAGCCCCATATTTGTACCAACAGAAATAAAATTAAACAAGAATCCATGCTGTAAGGATCAAAGAAGATGAACCTTCTAGATTCCAGTCAGGAAAGTTCACAAATATCGGTGCATGTCTACTCTGGTAGGCATTGATCAAAAGTGATCATGATTTCCTTCCTGTCTCAAAGAGCTGAAGGTTTAGTAAGGAAGGCAGACCTATATTCTAACAATGTACAGATGATGAATGCTCCATTGGAATGGCTATACTGTGTGGTGGTTTAGTGCCTGAGTTTCAATCCCAACTCTGTTACTTGCTAGCTGTTTAATCTTGGGCAAGATATTTAACCTCTCTGTTCCCCAATTTCCTCCTACACAAATGGCAGTAATAACAGCACTTGTATCTGAGAGTTATGGTGAGGAGTAAACTTGTGAGTACTGTACAGTACTCAGTACCCAGTAAGTAAATGCTAGTCATTATTATATTTGTGGAATAGAAATGAGGGACCTACCAGCTTTTCTCTCCTTTTCTGACATAAAAGTAGTTAGGAAGGGCTTCCTCATGGAACTAGTGTCTAAGAAAATAAGGTTGAGTAAGAGGAGGCCTGTGATGAGAGAAGAGAATCCTAAAGAGAAGTGGTACACGCAGAGGTCCACAGGAGCGAAAGAGCTGGCATCTTTGAAGTACAACAATTAGTTCAAAATGGCAAGAATTGGATCCAACATGGCGGCCGGCAAGGAAGCAGCACTTTCAGTATCTCCACATTAACCGGATCAGAAACACCCATTAAAACAGCTACATTCTACCTACTGAGGAACTTCTAGCAAAATTCCGCTGAAAGGAGACCTGCCAGGAAGTAGTAAGTTATATTAGAGTTGACAGTTGGCCCCAGACAAGTGAATCGTGGCTGGCCGCGGGTGCAGAGGTCCAATCCTGCAGCCACCGCCCAACCCGCTCTGCAAGCGGCCACCGGCGGCCCGGGGCAGTGAGAAGGGTCCACGCCTGGCCCAGGAGACGGCTCCCGCCATCCTGGCTCTCCTGGCGGCCCCGCTCGCTCGGTGATCGGCCACCCCGCCCGCCCGGCTCTTAGCCATGAGGCCACTGCCTACCGGGTTCTACAAGTGGCCCCCGGCGGCCGGCGGGCCGAGAAGGGTCCCTGCCTGGCCGGGCAAAAGGCCTCCGCCCTCCTGGCTCTGCTAACGGCCCCGCCCACCCAGCAAACGCCCCCCCCCACCCGCCCTCCCGGCTCTGTTGGCGGCCCCGCCCCCGGCCAGCGCAGGCTCGGCTCTGCAGGCGGCCCCCAGCGGCCCTGCGCAGCGAGAAGGATCCCAGCCTGACCCGGCAGACGGCCTGTGCCCTCCCAGCGCTGCTAACGCCCGGCCCACACGGCTAACGGGCCCCCTGCCCGCCTGGCTCTGCAAACGGTCCCGCCCACCCGGCAAACGGGGCCCCCGCCCTCCGGGCTCTGCTGGCACCCCGCCCGCGGCCACCACCCCAGGCTCTGCAGTCGGCCCCCAGCGGCCCTGCGCTTCGAGAAGGGTCCCTGCCCGGCAGACGGCCTGTGCCCTCCCAGCTCTGCTAACGGCCCCGCCCCCACTGCGAACGGCCCCGCCCACCCGGCAAACGGCTCCCCCCCTGAGACTGCGTGAAGGAAATCTAACCAAGCCTTTATGAAATAGCGAACTGGGAACTAAAACCAGAGATTGGGTCAGACCAGAGACAAGCCAGTTCCACCCCTCCCTTCGGACACTCCAGCAAGGAGGCAGGGGCCCGCCATTGCAGAGAGGGGAAGTCAACAAAGTTCAGCCAAAGAGATTCCTTCCCAGCGGAATCTACTTTGGCAGGTGTGTGACTCCCACCCGCATCAGATACAAACAACCGGGAAACTTCAAAATCTCTCCATGGGCGTGACTGTAAGGGCCAAAGGACTCTCGACCCCCAACTCCCAATACTGCCAGTGACGTGGGCGTGACTGTAGGGGCGGAGGGAAGCAGAGAAGACTCCCCACCCCCAACTCCCCCAACCGCCAACTGAGAGGGCGTGACAGTAGGGGCGGAGGGAAACAGAGGACACTCCAGACCCCCAACTCCTCCTACTGCTAGCGGAGTGGTCGTGATTGTAGGGGCTGAGGGAAGCAGATGGGATCCTCGACCCCCAACTCCCATTACCACCAGTGGCGACACCAATGGTCTTAGCCGCCAGACTCCGAAGGTGTGCCCACCAAAGGGGTCAGGAAAAATTAAACTATTGACTCCCAGAACACAGCTCCACAGCACTGGGGCTTAGATGAATGACAGAGAGAGTGCTCAGTCATTAGGGAAATAGAGCACCCAGAGGTGCTGAAAGTGTAACCAAATCCTTGGAGAACCTCCTCCGGTGCACAGGACCTGGCTGGCTGGCAAGAGGAAGGGGAGGAGGGGCCGTAGAAGTGAAATGGCTCTGGACCAACAGGATTGAGAGACTCCCAGGAGCCGCCTTACAGGGATTGCTGTTGACACATTGAGGGCAAATCTCAGCCTGGAGGGCACAGCTTTGCCTACGGGAAGAGAAGAAAATGGATCTCTAAGACCTAATTTTATTTTTTATTTTATTTTATCTTTTCTCTCCCTTTTTCCCTCTTTCTCTCCCCTTCCAAGTTTTATTGTTCTTTCCATTCTCCTCTATGCTATCTAACTCCCCCTCCTTCTTACTTTTCAAGAGCACCTTCCTTTCCCTTCCCCCCAACTTTCATCCCAAGCATTACGTCCTCCATTTCGTGTAACTGTCTAAATGCAAACAGGTGAATGTTTCGAGGCTGTCTATAGTGCTCCTAAATACCTAGCTACTACCAACACCCTGATCCAATTGACGGTTAGCATCCCCCTTCAGTAGAGCAATCTTCTAAAGTAGCCAAGACATACTAACCCGTATACCTTCATAGCACCCAACATAAAGTCCTAAGAACAAAAAACAAATCACCATATGCATTCAAAATCCGGAAGCCCTTTATAAATTGAATGAATCAGCTCTAAAGTACAATAAAGCCCAACATCTATAGGCATAATCTCCCACCACAAAGGAGAAACAACAGATATAAACAAAGCCAAAACAAATGTATAGGAGAAAGCACTTACAAAGCAGTCAAATAGAGCTGGAAAGTAACGTGAACAACATGAAAAAACCAGGGAAAAAAGGAGTACAGATAATGCAGGACAACTTAAATCTACAGGAGGACCTAGAAGCATCAGAAACATGGACAGGGAAAGAAATCAAGGCATACCTAACTCAGATGGAACGGAATTTTAGAGAAGACATGAGACAGCAAATCCAAGAATTGAAAGTATATTTTGAAAACCAACTAAACAAACAAATACAAACTGCAAAGAACGAGCTTTACCAGGAGATAGAGATCTTAAAAAAAAACCAAACAGTGATTTTAGAAATGCAAGAAACCATAAACCAGATTAAAAATGCTAACGAAAATATTACAAATAGACTAGATCAAGTAGAAGTCAGAACATCAGATAATGAAGAAAAAGTTTATCAACTTGAAAAGAATATAGTCAATACTGAAAAGATGCTTAAATCTCACGAGCAATCTATCCAAGAGATATGGGATTTCATCAAAAAACCAAATTTGAGAGTCATTGGGATAGAAGAAGGCACAGAGATTCAAGCCAAAGGAATGGACAACCTATTGAATGAAATAATCCTAGAAAACTTCCCAGAGATGAAAGATGGAATGGATTGCCAAATCCTGGAAGCCTACAGGACCCCAAACATCCAAAACTGTAATAGGCCAACTCCAAGACATATAATTATGAAGATAGCCAACATACAGAACAAGGAGAGAATATTAAAAGCTACGAGGGAAAGGAGGCAGATTACATTCAGGGGTAAACCAATTAGGTTAACGGCTGATTTTTCATCACAGACTTTGAAAGCGAGAAGATCCTGGAACAATGTATTTCAAACGCTGAAAAATAATGGATTCCAACCAAGAATACTGTATCCAGCAAAATTAAGCTTCAGATTTGACAATGAAATTAAAATCTTTCACGATAAACAAAAGCTAAAAGATTTCGCAGCCTGAAAACCAGCACTGCAAAGCATTTTGGGCAAAATTCTACAATAAGAGGAATGGAAAAACAGTGCCCAAAACCAACAGCGGGAGGTATCTCAGTAAAGGCGGAGGAAAACAACCAAAAAGTAAAAACTAGCCAAACTAAAATAAATAAATAAATAAACATGACTGGAAGTACAAATCATATTTCAATTGTAACCTTAAATGTTAATGGACTGAACTCACCAATCAAGAGACACAGGCTGGTAACCTGGATCAAAAAAACAAATCCAACAATATGCTGCCTTCAGGAGACTCATATGATAGGAAAAGACATACAGAGGCTGAAGGTGAAAGGTTGGGAAAAATCATACCACTCACATGGCCCTCGGAAGCAAGCAGGAGTGGCCATACTCATATCGAATAAACTCAACTTCAAACCTAAGTTAATCAAAAGGGATAAAGAAGGACACTATATCCTGTTAAAAGGAACTATTCACCAACAAGACATAACAATTATCAATTTATATGCACCAAATAATGGTGCAGCAACATTCATAAAACAAACTCTCCTCAAGTTCAAAAGTCAAATTGACCACAACACAATAATTATGGGTGACTTCAACACACCGCTCTCGCCATTAGACAGATCCTCCAGACAAAAGCTGAATAAAGAAACTATAGAACTCAATGACACAATCAATAACCTAGACTTAACCGACATATATAGAATATATCAACCATCATCAAGTGGATACACGTTCTTCTCAGCAGCACATGGATCGTACTCAAAGATAGATCATATATTATGCCATAGGGCAACTCTTAGTAAATATAAAGGAGTGGAGATAATACCATGCACCATATCTGATCATAATGGAATGAAACTGGAAATCAATGAAAAAAGAAGGAAGGAAAAATCCTGCATCACATGGAAAATAAACAATATGTTACTGAATGATCAATGGGTTACAGAAGACATAAAGGAGGAAATCAAAAAATTCTTAGAGATAAACGACAATTCAGACACAACATACCGGAATCTATGGGACACAATGAAAGCAGTTTTAAGAGGGAAATTCATTTCCTGGAGTTCATTCCTCAAAAAAAGAAAAAACCAACAAATAAACGAACTCACACTACATCTCAAAACCCTAGAAAAGGAAGAGCAAAACAACAGCAAATATAGCAGAAGACAAGAAATAATTAAAATCAGAGCGGAAATCAACGAAATTGAAACAAAAAAAACGATTGAAAAAATTGATAAAACTAAAAGTTGGTTCTTTGAAAAAATAAATAAGATCGACAGACCCTTAGCCATGCTAACGAAGAGAAGAAGAGAGAAAACTCAAATCACTAACATACGGGATGAAAAAGGCAATATCACAACAGACACTACAGAAATACAGAAGATAATTAGAAAGTATTTTGAAACCCTATATTCTAATAAAATAGAAGACAGTGAAGACATCGATAAATTTCTTAAGTCATATGAGCTGCCCAGATTGAGTCAGGAAGACACACACAATTTAAACAGACCAATAACAAAGGAAGAAATAGAAGAAGCCATCAAAAGACTACCAACCAAAAAAAGCCCTGGACCAGATGGGTATACAGCGGAGTTTTACAAAACCTTCAAAGAAGAATTAATACCAATACTTTTCAAGCTATTTCAAGAAATAGAAAAAGAAGGAGCTCTTCCAAATTCATTCTATGAGGCCAACATCACCCTGATCCCGAAACCAGACAAAGACACTTCAAAGAAAGAAAACTACAGACCAATATCTCTAATGAACATAGATGCAAAAATTCTCAATAAAATCCTGGCGAATCGAATACAAAAGCATATCAAAAAAATTGTGCACCATGATCAAGTAGGATTCATCCCTGGGATGCAAGGTTGGTTCAATATACGGAAATCAATAAATATTATTCACCACATCAATAGACTTAAAGATAAGAACCATATGATCGTCTCAATAGATGCAGAAAAAGCATTCGACAAAGTACAGCATCCTTTTATGTTCAAAACACTAGAAAAACTGGGGATAACAGGAACTTACCTCAACATTGTAAAAGCTATATATGCTAAGCCTCAGGCTAGCATCATTCTAAATGGAGAAAAACTGAAGGCATTCCCGCTAAAATCTGGAACAAGACAGGGATGCCCTCTCTCACCACTTCTATTTAATTTATTCCTTGAAATACTAGCCAGAGCAATTAGACAGACAAGAGAAATTAAAGGCATAAAAATAGGAAAAGAAGAACTTAAAATATCACTATTTGCGGACGATATGATCCTATACTTAGAAGACCCAAAAGGGTCTACAAAGAAACTACTAGAACTGATAAATGAATTCAGCCAAGTGGCAGGATATAAAATCAACACGCATAAATCAAAGGCATTCCTGTATATCAGTAACAAAACTTCTGAAATGGAAATGAGGAAAACCACCCCATTCACAATATCCTCAAAAAAAATAAAATACTTGGGAATCAACCTAACAAAAGAGGTGAAAGATTTATACAATGAAAACTACAGAACCCTAAAGAGAGAGATAGAAGAAGATCTTAGAAGATGGAAAAATGTACCCTGTTCATGGATAGGCAGAACCAACATCATCAAAATGGCGATATTACCCAAAGTTCTCTACAGGTTCAATGCAATGCCAATCAAAATCCCAACGGCATTTCTGGTAGAAATAGATAAAGCTATCATGAAATTCATATGGAAAAACAAAAGACCCAGAATAGCAAAAGCAATTCTAAGCAGGAAGTGTGAATTGGGAGGTATAGCGATACCAGATTTCAAACTGTACTACAGAGCAATAGTAACAAAAACAGCATGGTACTGGTACCAAAACAGGAAGGTGGATCAATGGTACAGAATAGAGGACACAGAGACCAATCCACAAAATTACAACTTTCTTATATTTGATAAAGGCGCTAAAAGCATGCAATGGAGAAAGGATAGCATCTTCAACAAATGGTGCTGGGAAAACTGGAAATCCATATGCAACAAAATGAAGCTGAACCCCTTTCTCTCGCCATGCACAAAAGTAAATTCAAAATGGATCAAGGACCTAGATATCAAATCAGAGACTCTGCACCTGATAGAAGAAAAAGTTGGCTTCAATCTACACATTGTGGGGTCGGGCTCCAAATTCCTTAATAGGACGCCCATAGCACAAAAGTTAATAACTAGAATCAACAAATGGGACTTACTCAAACTAAAAAGTTTTTTCTCAGCAAGAGAAACAATAAGAGAGGTAAATAGGGAACCTACATCCTGGGAACAAATCTTTACTCCTCACACTTCAGATAGAGCCCTAATATCCAGAATATACAAAGAACTCAAAAAATTAAACAACAAGATAACAAACAACCCTATCAACAAATGGGCGAAGGACCTGAACAGACACTTCTCAGAGGAGGACATACAATCTATCAATAAGTACATGAAAAAATGCTCACCATCTCTAGCAGTCAGAGAAATGCAAATCAAAACCACCCTAAGATACCATCTCACTCCAGTAAGATTGGCAGCCATTATGAAGTCAAGCAACAATAAGTGCTGGCGAGGATGTGGGGAAAAGGGTACACTTGTACATTGCTGGTGGAACTGCAAACTGGTGCGGCCAATATGGAAAGCAGTATGGAGATTCCTAGGAAAGCTGGGAATGGAACCACCATTTGACCCAGCTATCGCCCTTCTCGGTCTATTCCCTGAGGACCTTAAAAGAGCATACTATAGGGATACTGCCACATCAATGATCATGGCAGCACAATTCACAATAGCTAGACTTTGGAATCAACCCAGATGCCCTTCAATAGATGAATGGATTAAAAAACTGTGGCATTTATACACAATGGAGTATTACGCAGCACTAAAAAATGACAAAATCATGGATTTTGCAGGGAAATGGATGGCATTAGAGCAGATTATGCTAAGTGAAGCTAGCCAATCCTTAAAAAACAAATGCCAAATGTCTTCTTTGATATAAAGAGAGCAACTAAGATCAGAACAGGGAAGAAGAGCATGAGGAAAAGATTAACATTAAACAGAGACGAGTGGGGGGAGAGAAAGGGAGAGAGAAGGGAAACTATGGAAATGGAAGGAGACCCTCATTGTTACACAAAATTACATATAAGAGTTTGTGAGGGGAAAGGGGAAAAAAAAACAAGGGAGAGAATTAAACAACAGCAGATGGGGTAGAGAGGGAAGATGAGAGGGAAGGGGAGGGGGGATAGTAGGGGATAGGAAAGGTAGCAGAATACAACAGTCACTAATATGGTATTATGTAAAAATGTGGATGTGTAACCGATGTGATTCTGCAACTTGTATTTGGGGTAAAAAATGGGAGTTCATAACCCACTTGAATCAAATGTATGGAAGATGATATGTCATGAGCTGTGTAATGTTTTGAACAACCAATAAAAAAAAATGGCAAGAATTGAAATAGGTGTGGAAGAGAAAGAGAAGAAGAGAAGTAAAGGATAATGGGTAAGAGAAGATAGGTCAAGGCCTTGGGAGTTTGTAGTTTCTCCCCAAATCAACAGGGAGCACTAAAGGAGAAATCTGATCAGCTGATCAGAAATCCTGGAAACAGATGCCCAGGGGAGAATGTGAACAAAGAGTAGTGAGTTGGGGGTTAAACCCTGGAGAAGGTGCACAGGCACTGGTAAAGGAGCCTGAGAAGCAATAGACACATTTTGAGAAGAACCAGACAGCACCATGTCCCCACGCAGAGGGAGGATAGGATTTCAAGGAGAAAGGGTTAAGCAGAGGTATCCAGTGCCGTGAAGAGATCAAACAACACAGAAACCGAGAGAAGTTTATTGGTTCTGGCAATTAGGAGGCAATTGGTGACCTTGGAGCACTGGGAAAGCTTTGGAACTGGAAGCCAGATGGCAGAGAGCTCAGAGACCAAGGAGAAAGTCCCTGGACAACACCTCCAGGTCCCCCAACTTGGCATTTTAAAGAAGAGCAAGGACAGAAGTTAGAGGACCTACAGGGTCTTCTGAATAGGAAAGACCCAGCTAATTTCAGTGAAGAGTGAATTTCCAGACACTGGGTGATAGAGAAGCAGGTCAGCTGATAGGTGGAAAGGAAGAAAGGTCCCTTGGATGTGATCCAGGGCACAGAGACGATTTTAAGGTTGAGAAAGGAGAAAGCTAGGGAATATTTTTAAGGGTCTGAGAATGAGGGACGATACACAGGAATAGGAGACTTGGTGTTTGAGAAGCTTTTGAGTTGGCTCCTGTGGGAGAAGCAAGCTTGTGAGACTTAATGATAAATGAATAAAACATTGGCCAAGCACATGTAAGACTAAATTGCACCTCTTCTACAGTAAGCAAATGAGTTTGATTTTTCTAAAAGTCTCCTGCTATAGGAAGAAAAATTTTGTCCACTTATTTTCTTATGAAGCTTCAATTGAATTCTGATCCAGAACTTCAGAGAGCTAGAAAACTCTAAAACAGCTATTCATTTCCCAATTTGCTTAATTATACCAACTTTCCCCAAAAATTCAACAATGTCTTTCCAGTGGACTGACAAAATAAGTAGTAGTGCTGCCAGTGCAACTTCTGCTTCCACTTCCAGCAGTGGGCATTTTTCAGATTTGCTTACTTTTGAAACATTTCATTCTGATTTCCCCCAAATTGGACACCACAACCTCTGTACCCTGCGGGGGCTGGAACAGCACCTCGCCGCCTGTCTTCCTGCCATTTCACTGCCTCTGACGTTAAGTTTCCCACTCTAGGCCCATTCTATTCATATATTTCATCTATGACTAGGTTCTCTCATTTTATTCTTCCATATTTTCACGTTTCTGTCTTCTTAATTGTGTGCATTTGCCATCATTTCACAATGGCATTATTAAAACGTCATTGTGTCCAAAGAGCAAGTGAAATGGATGTCTTCTTTTTTGAACAGATTTTCTCCTTAGATCACTGCTTGTGTTTGTGAAGTTCCAACGTTAGAATTGCCTCAGGCCAGTTTTACAGTCTGAAACTCTGAGAAGTTTCCTCTGAGTCCCTCCATGGTGGACAGGTCTCCTCCAAGGAGGGAGACTGCCTTCAGTGAATCAGACAGTTTCACTTCAGGAGAAGGGACATTGCTTCCCTACAATGAATATTTTCCATTGTCTAGAAGACAAACCAAACCAAAGAGAAGTGCATTCTGGGAAGTAACCTCGCCAGTGTTTCTGACCATAAAGCCAGTTTTGGAAACTGCAAGATTATCCCCAGCAGGGGTCCAAACACAGCCTAAAGATGCAAAAGATCAGTATCCCTATGTTATCTGTAACATCTATAAATTGTGAACACTTATTTTCATTCTGGAGTCATACTTTGTGCTGAACCATGGAAAGCAAAAATATCATTTAAAATCTTAAATCATAAGCTATTAGAGAGGGGTAAAAGAGTTCCTTTGTGTTAGGATTTCTTCTGTCTGAAGGAATGAAGAGCAGTTGCCTCTCCCTGACATAAATAGCTCTTATATAATGCATTGGGGGGGGGGGGGTAACTTTAGGACAAAATATAATTACCTCCCCTTTCCCCCCAGGCATGAAATTTGGAACATAGAAATAACATTAACAGATTAATAGATTGTTACCAAAGAAAGGTGGATGGCATTTTTGTGTCTTGGGTAATTTTAAGTGAGAGAAAAGAATATGAAAGGGATAGATTTGATGCTTTCTTCTTTCATATTTCACCAATTTTTTTCTCTTTGCAATGTAATTCACAGTTCTCGGTTCTCAGACTTTTACCTTTGTTCATGAATTGAAAATGTTTTAAATTTTGTTCTAAAATCTAGATTGAGTTTCAGAATTCAGCATGGAAGAAAGGACTATTGAAAACCATTTTCTTTTTTTTCTCCTAGGGGAGGGCTTTGGAAAGTAGGGGATATCGAATTCCCAAATCAGTTTTATAAATAATTGACAGAAAGTCTGTTGTCTTCTCTGGCTAGGCTGTTGTGTCTTATTTGTGTGTTTGTAGTAATCTACAAGTGGTTCCCTGATAAAGTTAACACTTAGTTAATTACTCTGAGCCTTGACAGGTCCTATAATTGCCACTTGGATCACAAACATTTGATACTTGTCTTGGGTAGAATTTGTTGAGACCTAAAGAAGTAAGCTCTTGATGGATGGGAAGCAAACCAAATAAATACAGTATTTTATGTTCTTTTAATTCAGGGCCAAGTGGATTTGGATGAAGTGTTTATTTAGTTTGCTGGCTGTTTCAAGATGCTGTGGTGTATTGATTCCTTTTATTACTAGCAGCCGTTTAACCTGACCTCTTCCAGATCCAGTATTTTAAAAGCCATAAATTTTAACTTTACTTATGAGCAAAGGCTGAATTGCTGTGAAAGCCTTTTTATTAGTTGAGCTCCACCAATCTCGATGCTCTTATGTCACCGCTGGCAACAGTATTTAGGGCTTCTTAAATTGGAGTGGCTGCTGGACTGCTGGGGAGGGGCAAAGTCAGCAAAGCAAAGCTGTAAACATTTTGGAGGGTGTAGGATTCTATGATGGAATCTCAGACAGGTGCAGGAAAGGCGGGCAGGCCTGAAGACAAAAGCATCTGGTTGATGGTGCTAAATAAACATCTGCTTTAGCAACAGAGGTACTGAATACTATTTGGAAAGTGAAGAACAGAGTATAACCAAAGAGCAGAGTGGATCCAGAGGTCAACTCAGGAGAATACTGCATATACATTCTCTGATCTTCATGTCCCAAGGTTCCAGGAACACCCTTAATATACTAGAATTATAATAAACCAAGAAATTCACTTTTTTTCCCCTAAGCTAGGAAAGTATATGCTTTATATCAAAGACTATTGGTACAAGATCTAAGAGACTTTCTCTGGAATGTAATGCTTAAATTTTCCAAGACATCATAATCTGCCTTCTGAGCACAGGCAACTGTCTTTATCTTAACCAGAAAGTCAAAACCATTTCATCTTCATATGGCCCAATGATGAACCTCCTGGCCATTTTGTTTGTACTTAAATGGCTTATTTTTCTATAAAATAAAAAATAAGAAAATTATAGAATATAATTTTTAATTAAAGAATTAAAAATATTAGTTGTCCCTGAAATGCATGAGTAGGTAACAATGCCTTCTATTTGAAGTGAGGACAAAAGGAAACTAATTCCCCTGTGTGGCTTCATAGTTGTAGCTTATGCACACCAGTGGCTTTGGTACACTACATAGAAAATTTCCCAACAGATTTCTAATTATCAAGGATATTTGTTTAAACAAATTTTCTTTTCTCAACCCCTAGACCTCTTTTTATTTGATCATGCAGCACAACTCTAATACTGCATTAGTGAAGTTATATAAGCAAAGAATTATCATTTCACTGTAGGAGAAAAATCCAAGCTAGAAAGGAAAAAACTCATATTGAAATAATTTACATATAAACATCTACAACAAAGAAGAAATACTGAATGAGAACGCTTCCCCTCTCCATCTACACTTTATATTTCTTTCTGGAGGAAAATAATCCAAAATGATATCTGTTTGAACTAGGTTGGTTATTTTAACCTTCCAGATCTCTTTGTTTTTTTTTTTTTTATTTTTATTTGTTTTAAACAATATTGTGGATTGAATCCAGCGTCTCACACATGCTAGGATGCTAGGCAAGTATTCTACCTCTGAACTATATCCCCACCCCCCATTTTCATTCTTGATGATAAACTACTCAAACCCTTACCCTACCTATGGCCAGAAGCTCTGCCCTAGAATTTTAAGAAGCCAGATGTTCCTATTAATTCAAGTGATTCTTTCAAGTTGGCCCTTAATATTTGTCTCCTTTTCATGTATTTCAGTGGCTTAAATAAGAAAAGCAAAACATATTTAAATTTCTTGCTGTCAAATTGTTTCTCCAAATCATGTTTCTTAAATTACCGAAATAGAAGAAACTTTCTTAATAATTTGAGGAAAAAATCAGGGATAAAACATCAGAATTTTACCATCTTTTAGTTTAAAAGAAAATTGCCTGAACTCTACTAGAGTTAGGTCCCACACTGCTCCAATCACTATTTGGTCTCCATATAAAAACCAAGGTCTTCAGAATGTGAGAATTCTTACCTGCTACAGCCAGACACTTTTCTTTAGCATTTTAAGAAACCACATATTCTTATTAATTCAGTTTCCTCAATCCAATTCAATTCACTAAACAACAGCAAAATGTTTACAGTGTTTTCTTTTTCTACAGACTTGTTTGAATAAAAATGGAGCTGAACATTGTTATTACCTAAACCATCATCTGATGGATATTCTATATCATACCCTCTTTAGTAACCATGCATTCAACATTAAAAAATAATGATAATTGTAGTAAAAATACACACAACAGAAAATCTAGCACCTTAGCTACTTTTTAAGTGTACATTTCAGCAGAGTAAATACATTCACATTGTTGTGCATGAGACTTTAAACCTAACGTTCTAATAAATTCCACTTTTCCCTGCAGTCAGGCAGCCTCCTTTCCACCCACAGCAGCTGTTGTGTTTGATGATCTTGGACAGAATGTTCCCCTCTGCACGCACAAGAGGGAAAGCAGTCCTTACCTTGGGGAAGTTACTCAGATTTCTAGAAAAACTTTCCGTAAGGTTGGCTGTCATGGTGTGAATTAAAAGGTTATGTCAGAGGTTAAACTATGCAATTAAATCAAGAAAGCAGATTATTCTAGTAGCTGACATTAACTTTTGAAAAGAGACAGGATTAGCTGTTCTTAGTCACATACAAAGCGAACAAAGGAAAAAAAATTATTTCACCAACTACTTCCCTTGAAAGAAAATCGTACCATCTTAGACCTCCAATTTTTCAGCTTAATTCAGTTACTTCATGAGGCTCATTATCCTCTTCCAGATTTGCACGCAGTGACTGATGCATTGTGACGGGTTGTTTTTGTTTTCCTGCTTTAAAAAATATTCCCTCCTTCCCTAAATAATTATCTGCAAATTAACCTTTTTCTCTTACCAGAATATTTGTTGGGATGGAATACAGAAAATAGAAATGCGTAAGCAAGACTCTTTAGACAGGAGATAAATCCTTTGAGGCCACAAGGGTATCATTTATTAGATGATGGCTGCAGTCCACTAAATGGGCCCCTTTTGACCTGAAAGAGTTAATGCTCTATTGAAAGTGTCTGGATTGTCCCCAGTTTTACTCCCTTGGAAGGCTCTGACCCATTAATGGCAGTAATAATAATAATAGAAAACAATCCTGCTTTGCCTCCATTACTCTGAAACCGTTAATGGTATCCTAATGTTTTTTATTCTTTAAGTGTAACTGAAAACTGACATTCTCCTCAGCTAACATTTCAAATGTAGTATGTTTTTTCATTACCATTTTTACATGCCGTGCAGGATGCTGAGTAAGGACTAAGGCAGAGGCTTATAATTGGTCTTTTAAATCATCATAAACATTTATTTTTTTCCCCCATGGCTATCTCCAGTGCCAATAACTCAGTCATCAGATGATGGAAAAAAAAAAACTATTTAATGATGCATCACAAGCTCCTTCCTAAACTCTTACCCAGAACAAGGGAAGGAATATAAAGATACAGCACATTGTTTGCTCTAAAGTTGATTTTAAAATAACAGAAACAGCTTTTTTTTTTGGGGGGGGGGGGCGGTAGTATTAGCAGTGAATGGAATGTTCCCTTCTTTTTCTGATATAAATGATTTTTAGAAAATCCTGTGTTTTTATATCTTTATCATAAGTAATTATGAAGGGTAAAGTAGGGCTCTTCAGTGTAGGGGGTGGAAATGGGGCTTCTGTTTTGGGAGACTGACGTTTATAAAAGGGGATCATGGAACCACTTGGGGCTGCTGTGAGAATGTGCAGAGCCTGTCACATAAAAAATTCCAAATAAAAACTAGATGTTGTCGTTGAACAAGAATAAAATGTCCCTCCTAATTTGGGGTCCTTAGGTAATACACACTCAGGTGAATTCTACTTAATATATGATAGGGTTGGAAATCCCTTACCTGGTTCATTGTTCCAGTCCTAAACAGTGTATTTTGTCAATGTGTTTGAACCCAAGGTCACAGACTTGAATCTTTTTGTTGTCAGTAGGATCCACACAAACCTAGCCATCTGTCCATAAGGGCCTTCTTGGTCTAGTCCCATCTACCCTGCATAACCCATTTCTATACCCCATCCCCAGCTCCCCATCCCCTGAGAATACTCTTCAGTGGGCAAATTGGTGGGCTGTTGCCCCACAGCAGGCCCCTGCTCTCACTGTCTTGCACTCTGACCCCAGGGCATCTCTGTCTGATGCTGCCTGTTTTGCAGGTGTCCAGCCCAGACTTTTATCCCTTTGATTCCCAGCACATATGTTGATGCTTCCCACCTTGATTTGGGAGTCCTCTTGAGTTCTGCACTTTGATTCTCATATAGATCATTTGTTCCTTGAGAGCAGGAGTTCACAAAGACACACCCTTTCTTTTTTGATCAGTTAGCACAGTGTCTATGATATATGTGGAGGAAAATGCCGCCTTTTATCCTATTAATGTGCCTAAGTTGAATGGCTGCTGCTATTTTTATCATCATCATTTTTTTTCATTATTCTGCTTTTCTGATCAAGAAACTGAAGCCCACAGAAGGTAAATAATTAACCAGGACCCTAAGTCTTTCAATTCCAGTTCCACACTAAAGAAGTGTCCTGTGTCGAAATCTTTTAAAAATAAATATTTTTAGTTGTAGATAGACACAATAACTTTATATTATATGTTTGTTTGTTTTTTTTTTATGTGGTGCTGAGGATCAAACCCAGTGCCTCACATGCACTAGACAGGCACTCTACCACTAAGCCACAACCCCAGCCCCAAATCTTTGTTGTTAAACACTCCAGACTACATTTAGTTCATCTCTTCCTTAGAATTGATTTGTAGAAAAGCTAATTCACAGTTGGTGCACAAGTTTCTCTGAAAGAGAAGCCTGCAACAAACATGCTAACACAAAGCAAACCATTCTCTAGAAACAGACGCCCCTCTCTGTGAGGCAAGTGTCTCCCCTCACAGTGTGAGGTGTCTGTAGAGCAGCCAGGGGATTATTATGGGAGCAGTGGGCCTTCAAAGTGATGTCAGGTTTGCTTTTATATCTCCAAAATCCAGAACAATGTATTTAGTCAGTGTAATTGTAGATAGGTAGTCTGAACCCCTGGTCAACCATAGCAAGAAATGATTTTACTTACATTTCAGAAGCCGTTCTATTTTTCTGAATTGTCTAACAATTAGTCGTATGTCTGTAGATGCTTCTAATGATGTAGAGAATGGTCCTCTCTCTTCACAAAGAGGTCAGGGGTCAGGCCAAACAGATCAATTTAATAAAACCATTCTCAATGTTGTGGAATCTGTCAGTCATAAACCTCACGAGGCATAGACCAGAATAGAACATGCCTGTGCATAGAGAGGGTCAGATGCACTTTTTACGGGTGATGTCAGCTCTGTACTCACCATCCCTTCACCAACTATGTTCCCTGCTCCCTGAGTGCCTGTCAGACCTAAGTAGAAGCAAGTGGTGATAATATGGATCATTATGTGAATGAGAGTTTGGACAATAGGTATTAACTCAAGACCTTTTAGACCACAACTGAAAAGAAATCAATTTCAAACTGGCTTTTGCAAAGAGGATAATTTGTTGACTTGTGCAACTAAAACGTTCAGAGGATCACCTTCACAGAGACATGGCTGGACCTGGTCTCAATGCGGATACTCTTTAGGTTCGGATTCCCTCTGGACTTCATTCTTAGGGAAGTGCAAGATGGCTACCACCAACTCCAGGTTTATCCTCCCAGTAACCCCAGCAATAAAGAGGATGGCTTCTTCCTGGTAGCACTACTAGAGTTTGTTCTAGTTAGCACCGTCCTATCCCTGGACCAAATAGGGTCATGAAATCCACTAGTCACAGGCGCATGGGATGAGAGGGAGGCATAGCACCCCAAAGAAAATCAGGATGCTCCTTCCAAAAAGAGTAGAGGAGGCTGGGTAGGAAAAAAAAAAGATGGATGTCAACACCAGGGGGAGATAAAAGGGACAGTTTAGGCTAGCTCGTGAGTTGTGATGCTCTTCCTATTTCTCTCAGAGCTTCCCCCAAGGTAGAGAAAAGCAGTATTTACATGTACCCTGATCCTCCCCTGAAATCCAGCAAGAGTTTCAGTACAAGGCTGAACTGGGACTTCCCCAAGGGGAGGTTATTAATGGAAATATCACCTTCTTGTAACCTTGTTTCCCGCGGACAAGGACTCCTTAAGCTGAGTTATAGGGAAACTCCGGCATGTTGTCAGATTTCACAACAACATTAAGTGGGACTTCCTTTTCATATTTGCCACCTCATTTATTTTGTGTGTCCCCATGTTATTAGTTTTACTGCCCATTAATCATTATGTGTAACAAAATATGGTAAAGTATGCTTAAGAGGAGACAGTAAGGGGTCTGGCCATGGCAGTTTCAACTATGTAAGCCACTTCAAGGGGAAGGCTTGGGTGACAGGCAGTACCACCTGTCCTATCCACTCCAGGACACAAGCCATGAGCACTTCATGCCTCCCTGGTGGACTGGGACATGTTTCTGCAACCTTTCCCTACTGTCAGAGAAAGAACTGGGGAGAACAGGCCTGTCGTTCATTGCGAGGAGAGAGGACTAACCACGCTAAAACTGTTTTTGAAGAAATTATTTCACAAAAGCCTGAAGTTGAAATTGTAAAAAGGAAGAAGCCTAAAATACATAATGTATATTAGGAGGAGATGAGTTCATTGCCATAAAATATAGTAGTCTCTCTTTAATTTATCCTATATCTATATATTGCTTCTGAATTTCTCAAAATACCATACTGTATTTGGTTTTCTGTTGCTCCCTGATTTGGAAGCAGCTTTGGAACTTGGTAAGGAATAAAGGTAGGAAGAGCTTTGAGGTAAATGCTAGAAAGAGCCCTACACTGCTGTGGATGGACCTTTTTAGGTGATTGTGGTGAGTACTCAGGAAGAAAGGAGGGCAGCTGTAAAGACAGCCTCATTCATCCTAGAGAATACCCAAGGAATCCTGAACAGAACGTTAGAGGAAATATGAGCTACAAAGGGCCACTTTGATGAGCTCTCAGAAGGAAATGAGGAACATGTTATTGGAAACTAGAGAAAGGGACATTCTTGATGTAAAGTGGCAAAGAATGTGGCTGAATTATTTCTGTGTTCTATTTTGTGGGAGAGAACTTGTAAATGATAAACTTGGCTATTTAGCTGAAGTTATTTACAAACAGCGTTGAAGGTGCAGCCTGGCTTTTCCTAGTTGCCTTAAATGTAAGGAGAAATGAGAAGGGTGTGGTCAAGCGAATGTTTGGTAAGGACATTGGTATGGCTCAGCCATCTCAACAGATGCCAGGAGCAGGTCTCCAAGACAGTGGAAGAATAACCCTGAAGGCATTTCAGAGATCACCAGGACCACTCTTCCTGCCACAGGCCCAGTGTGGAAGTGCCCTGGGAATAGGTCCTTTCAAAGGAGGGACTTTAGGTGCCCTAGGACCTCAGCATGTTGTCCCCACACTCAAACACCGCTAGTTTGGCTCCCCATACTCTAGAACTAAATTCTCCTCGATGGATGCTCACTCTAGGGTATATTCTCATTAGTTATGTCATCCTGCCCTTTCTCCCTTCTTTCTAGTTCTCTCTCATTATGAACATGCAGTTTAATATGGGTCAGATAAATTGTATATGATGTGACCTTTTTTTATAAGAACACAATACACTATAATGCAACAAGCAATGCTAGTTACTATTACACTTCTTCCATTCCTCTTAGGGACACCCACTTCTTGAGCCAAAAAAATTCTCAGGAAACACTGGTTGCTGACTTGATTGGTGCTTAAGATCTTAACATTAAATAGAAGCCTCACTTAAAGTATGCCTATGAAGAAATTGTGATTCACACTAATAAAAGACAAAATAAAAAGTCACTTTCTGTCAGTTATAGGAAGAACTCAGTAATTGAGAATTTGAGGACTTTTTTCCAAGTATAATCAGGTATAAAAGGTAGAGAAATATTCAAAAAGTAGAAAAATCATGTTTGACCCTAAAAAATATATGTGCCCATTCTATACATGTAAAAATATCTTCCTGTGGGTACCTTCCAGGATATCAATCACACTTTGACCTTTTAGTTATGCTAATGTATTTAAAGAAATGTATTAGGATTCTTTATTGTAAGTTGAGAGCACTGTAGTATACAACCCACATAAAGACATAAATCATCCAGAAATCGAAAGCAAAAGAAAGATAAGCTGTTGAAGCAAAACATACAAAGGATAAAAGGGAAAAAAAATCCGTGGAGCAGCCTGTATTGAGAGGGAAAGCTTGTTACCAAGCTATTCCTGAAGGAGCCGGAAGACAAATGAAGGTGTTCTTGTCAGCGGACAAAACTAAGACTATTTAATGTGCACATAAGGTGGAAATGGCAGAAAAGGTAATATACAAAGAGAAGTTAAGTGAAAGGAATGACTCGTATTAAAAAAAAAGGCGAGGTGTAGAGAAGATGAGTGAGTAATTATAGGCAGAGTCGAAATGATTAAATGGGATGCAGAAGAGCCTCAGGGTTATATTATCAAGGAACAGGCAGCTCTATGAGGGCAATGAGGAAGGAAAGAGGCTGTGCAGTGTGTTTCTCCAGGTAAGGAACATCTATAGATCTTATCTCACAGGTAGGGAAATTTGCCACCATAGTCCGTTTATTCTACCTTCAAATGAGTCTTTTCCCCCACTACTTTAATGATAAAGCAGGGTTTTCTTTGAAGTCGCCACATTTCCCTTCTAGGAACCAATGCTGTTTACCTAATACTTCAGTCTGTTATTATTTTGAATGCAAATCTAACTTCTTTGTTTGTTTTAATTTCAGTAGAGTTTTTCTAACACAGAAAAAAAAAATGAAAATGAGATTAAAGCAAACCAGTCTATTAGGAATGGGATTGCCTTGAGTTTTTCATCTGTTTTAATAGACATTGTTATATATATTTCATCTATTTATCCCCCTAAGTGTAACCACATAATCAATTTTCTTATCTGTAAAATAGAGAAGAAAAGGGGAATATTTTTCTTATTATCATAAAAAAAATTTTGGCTTAATAAATTCACTCTTCATTACATTTATTGGACATAATTTGAGTCCAGGAAAGAAACCTAAACATGGCCTAAGATTTTTGACTTTCACTTATAAAAGAAGAATTTTTAGTAAAGAAAATTAAAGTGTGATCAATCCTTGGCAAACATTTGAAGACACTTGGAGGGTCATGCCCATACTCATAATCAAAGAATTTATTTGCTCACATAATCTTCCCATATTTTCTCTGGATATTTTCACTTTAAAATAGACAGTGTTTGGAGACAGAGTAGGGGAGATTATGCAAATGTATGAATCTTAATGAGAAGTTCATTATTGAACATTTTGACATGAATTTCAGGAAATGATAAAAGACTCTGGGATTTATGAGACTTAAAAGAAAAAAAAAAATCTGCTCTTAGAGAACTTGGAAATTGCCAGTAGAAGAACTGAGACCCAAATGACAGCAGATAATGTAAAGCCAGATTGCATTATGCCCTATGGTAATGACTAGGAAACAGGGCACTGTGATAAGCTTGGAATGATGATCAATATTTGGAATACTGAGATAGGCAAGAAGGTAATTAGGCCCATTATGGACACAGTTAGCACAGATAACATAATTTGGGAAATTATACATTTGGATATTATGGGGAATTTTATTCAAGGCTAATGGATCTGCAATGATATCTATTAAAGCACATAAGATGTTTTGCCTCTAGGGAATCTACTAAAAAAAAATCAAATATACAAAATTTTCAGTAAGTATGATCTAAAATGAAAAGACAAAGTGGAATATGTTGGAGAATAAAATGGCGTTGTGACTTCCTACTTGAAATTTATAGTAATTTTTCATTCAAAGAGTTTTAAAGCTATTAATTTCACATCACAACTCCCCATGAAGCAAGTAAAGCACTTCTATTGTGTTTGTCCAAGTTCATTGCTCATAATAAGGCAAGGCCCAACTGGTAATGAAAGCAGGTTATCTTGACAAATGCCTGGCCTTCTCAGGTTTCATACTGTGACCCCTGGATATCATTACAATCATTTTGATCCCTAATTTACTGCTGAGCACAATCCCTTTATTTTAGAAGAAGGGACTCTAATTTTCCCTAAGCACCTTGAGGGCCATTAGTATTATTGAAATGTGCAAATTAATACGTTATTTATTGTTAACCTACAGACATATATACACATATACAGAGAGGAAGAGAAAGAGAGAGAGAATTATATTTGTTAATTATCAAGCTCTAACTGGGGGGAAAAAAAGTTGCCACATATCTGAAAGTGAATATCTTCTCCAAAAGAATTCCTTATTTTTTTAATAAGGATGTATTGGAAGTAATTTCATCAATAATGGAAGATCCAATTACTGGTCTTCTGGATTAAGGCATTCTTTTATTGCAAGATTTTAATGGTAGAGTGGTAAGTTCAAACATTGCCAATGAAATCTCAGACTAATTAAATGATTATAGCCTAAGGGGAAGGGCAACGGAGACTCCACTATTAATCTTACCAAGAATAGCCTCTATGTGTGATGAACGGATGAATATATATACCTTATTTCAGAAGGAAAAAAATATATATAAGGAGTTGTTTTAAAAATGATCAGTTTAATTTCTGAATAAGAAGGAAGGATAACATTGCATTATAAAGTCCTTTCAGCTGCTTGTGGAAGGCATGGACTGCAGTGATGAATTGAACCCAATCAGTTTCATCAGGAGTTCATTTATTCAGATGTTTAGAGGTGGCACAAAAGTAACAGTGACAATAATGATCACCAGTACTTAATGAGAACTCAGTAGGGTCCAGGCATTCTGGCTTGTCTCGCCCTCATTTTACAGATAGGGAAACTAAGGCACAGAAGGTTAGTAACTCAAGAGGTAATTGCAGAGGAGTGTTTGGAATTCTACAGCCTCTCCTTCACTGTTAGCCACCAGCCTCCGAACAGTTCTATTTTCTGTTACCCTGCTCACCTGCTTGTAGGAAACCAGTGGCAGCTCTCAAATGGAAGACGGGTACAGGAATCCAAGGTAGAGGCTGACATCCAAACGTCCTCCAGGAAGCACTGCCTGTTGCCTGGCATGTTGAAATGGGGCTTTCTGCTAAAGGCTGGGACAGCAGTTTCTCCGTGTTTTAAAAGTCTGTTTGGTAGCAGCACCTCTCCACCTGGACAGTAGCTCCCCACTGGACCTCTTCACACCTGTTTCATGCCTACAGGAAAAATGGAGGCACATCTCCTTCAAATTTATTTTTGCTGTGTGTGTGTGTGTGTGTGTGTGTGTTTTCATGTGTTTGTTCTTTTCATGACACTTTATTTTTCTGGAAGGAGACAAGTGGTGGGTGTCTGAGTATTGTTAGTTCTGAAATGTCAGACTTGACCTTGACATTGCCTTCCACACTATGGGGAAAGCCTCAGGGACCAAGTCAGTCCAGTCCTTCATTTGGGAACAGATGGAATCTTTAAAAGAGCTCTAACATCTTTAAAAATATATAGTTCCACAATATTTCCTTATGAGGCCTTAATATTAAGGGGAAATGTGGCATGTGACATTAAGGGCATTTTCATTATGCCATTTTGAGAATAATTTTTATCAGAACAGATCCTTCTTTTAGCACCCTTGATAATCACATCATTTGTTTTATGAAATTCATGTACGTCGAGTTAATGTTTCTGAGGGAAGAGTAAGTTTTTCTAGATCTTATAGAACATGAACACTGGCTATAGAAGTCCTAGTTTAAAATAAAAATTTTCTTATTCCTTGGCATTTGCAACTAACCTGAGCTGGCCTGGAAGTCATTTAATAGTCATATGCAGATTGCTTTTGTCAGCACTCAGAATGGGACAAGCAAATGCTTGAATTTGGACAAGGTCCATCCTGTGACAAATAACATGTCAACCATTTTCAATATTGCATCAACTACAGATGAAAATGTGGAGTCATATTTTGGGGTGACTTCCATGAGATTAAGTGGCTGAGGTTTTGAATTTGAAAAATGACTCACTTAATAGTATTCCTTGAAGGAGATCTCTACTTTTAGAGGGAGCTTGAAAAACTATGATTTGTGTAAATAGGGAGGCTAGAAATAGAAAATGAATCTTTTCATTACAAAAACCTGTAAATTTTCCAATGTATTGTCAACCTAAACTGAAATTGATGAGAGTAGGAGTAGGAAAGAGGGATTGAATGGACAGCAGTTTCTCCATGCTTTAAAAGTCTGTTTGGTAGCAGTACCTCTCCATCTGGACAGTAGCTTCCCACTGGAGCTATTATTGTACTGCACAAAATTTTTTCATAATAAGGAACTTTTATTCCAAATATTTTTTTTAATTTAACACTGATGCTGAGCAATAGACATAATAATCCTTCCCACAGCTGGTATCTTTGACCTACGGTCAAAGCCCTCCAACATATAAGGACATGTGGGACCCTGGTGAAGGTTCATGTCACAGTACCCTTTCACTTGGAGATAATTAAATGTGTTCATTGTACCTATAAGTCCTTATAAGGATCTTCCTGGTTGGGGTTCTTCTTTCCAATGTCAATCTCTCTTCCACAACTACTTCCTGGCTCCATAGGAATAAATCAAATTTTTTTTCCAGGCCAGAAAAATCCCTGAGTTCAACCTTGGACTCAATCTGTCTTTTTGCTTTTAAATTTACTAGGTATTACCTCCAATAGCACTGGGTTGTAATGTCGCCCAACTTCAGTTAGGGTGCTTCTCATTTGGAACTACTACTTAAATAAAGTGAATTAATCACCAGCTCTATTAATCCTTCAAAATCCATGATTCCGTAATGCTCGGTTTGCTTAGAGTGATTCACTGTATTTGCTCCTTCTCAGACGTGACTTCTTGCTGAGCTTTAGGTTAGTTCCTTTCAGACAATATGCCTTGAATCTTGGATGATTTATTCACTTTCAAGTTCCCTGGAATTTACCACTAAAGGTTGACGTGAATGCTCATAGTTTGGACTCAATATAATCTTCTGAATGGCAATTAATAAATAAAAGATGGTTACTATTGTTGACAGAGGATCCCAGCTTTCTCAGTTTTTCTCTTCATGTTTTAGCCAAACTTCATGTCAGACACCCCTAGGGGTGATGGTAGAAAATATTTTTCGTTAATGCCAGTGCTTTTTTTGTTATCTCAGTACCTCCAAACTCCGATGTTGCCCTGTATTTTCTTGTCAGAAATGATCTTATTCACTTTCTGCTTCTTCAATTCACCCTCTTTCCTGTGAATACGAGAAACATAGCTCTTTCTGGATTTAAGAGCAACATTTCCTTAATATTTGTGCTGCAAGTAACACCTGAAAGATGTCCCCAAAATTTCTTAGGTTTTTGTTTTCTTTGCTTGGTCTCATTTCTGTCACTTATCGAATACGCAGTGTCACCTCTAAAATGTAGTGTTCATCGTCACTGTGTATATTATTCAAAGTGTGAAGTTGCCTCCTGGAAGTTCATGACATAACCATAAAGCAGTATCCAATTTTTGTAGTTTGCCTGCTTGACTAGGCTCCAGAGATAATCTAGGCTATCATTCTCATTTTAGAAGTGAAGAAAATGTAGTCCAATTTAAGTAGTTTCACCATAATCAGGTAGAGAGCAGAGACCGAACCCACCTTTAGGAAGTGAGGCACTTGATACCTAACAGAACAGCAGGAGTTTGGCTGCCTTTGGTCAGTTCCCAGTTGGGATGCTTATTAAGTGTTGCTTGAGGAAGTTATTTCAGTTTTCTCATCTGTAAAATGCTGACAGTTTTGCCAGTAGCAAAACTGTAAGAATTATCGAAATTTAATATAAGTGAAGCACTCATCTAGGGCTTGGCACATACTAAGGAGTCCATGCCTTGTTAGTTATCAGCATTATTGTCATTATTTTGACTACAGATATAAGAGTGTGTATTGTATTTGACTTTGCATGGATATATATATATATATATATATATATATATATATATATATATATATGCATTAGACCTTTGCTGTACCTCTTTTGTATTCCTGTGTTACCTAATGCAATGTTAGGCAACTAATAGTTGTGTTCATGTTAGTATTGGTAGTAGAAGCAAAAATAGTGATGATAGTAATGAAAGGTAGTACTGTTTATTGAGCCTTATGATGTATTAGGCATCAAAAGTAGGCACTTTATGTACATAATTCATAATAGGTGCTCAATCCATATTTATTGGAAAACTGCACTGTAGTTTGTTTCTAGAAATGCAAGCGTACCCTCTTGATGACAATAATCTCCCTCGTAACTGGAGGGGAACATGAGCTTTGGCCCAGGTGAACAGCTCTGAGTATAGAAATGAGAGCCTTGATGGGATTCCTTTCATCCTTAAAGTAATCCTTGAGCTGCTATATTTATATCATCTAATCTTGTTATTGGTAATTGGAAGACTGGATGGGAGTGGGAAGGGAGGTCAAGAAATAGAGTAGAAGGGAGCAGGTGCAGAGTGGGACAAATTATACAAATGAACAATAGTATATATCCCAAAACAGACGATTAAAGTTAAGTCATGTTTTATTTTCTCTGTTTTTTAATTTTATATTATATAAAAATACTGCCCCTTTCCTAGTTCCCAAATAGAAATACATTTGGAACAATAGTATGGACGCAGAAAAGTTGTTTCCTTTCTTATTTTGCTTTATTTATTTACAGACTGACTAAATTACATTGATAGCCACTAGGGAAAGGTAAAGCGTTCAATCACAAAAATTACAATTGCTAATGTTCCTTGATTTGCAGACACAATATGTTCCTTAATGATCATATAAAATAACTATGGTAATAATAAGATATACTGTGTGTGAGAGTGCCTGGAGTGGATACCAATAGAGAAGCACTCCTCAGGTCAGGTATTGTGTATGTGTATCTGGCAGTGTATGTGTGCACACACATATTGTATGTATGTACCACCATGCATTTAATCTCTGTGCATAGTAACAGCCTTTCAAATTCACATATGTGTGCATTGATAGACATGCAAAACAATTTCTATGTATAATATAGATGTAAGTATTCTCAAATCTTAACCACCACTTTAGAAAAAGAAATTGTGGCTCAGACTAGTCTAACCACTTATTCAAGTTCATAAAAAAAAAAGTGGCAAAGCTGGAATTGGAACCCAACCCCTACTCCTCTAACCCTGCTTTTTGAAGAAACCCAAACAGAAATTTCCTTGGAACTACAGTATTTCCATGATACCACACTGTCCCAGTATGGGAAGGGTGACCTTTTCCCCCTTTCTTTTACAGAATCTCCAAGCAAAGATTTTGGTCCAACTCTGGGCTTAAAAAAGTCCAGTTCCTTGGAGAGCCTGCAGACAGCTGTGGCTGAAGTCAGGAAAAACGAACTCCCCTTTCACAGGCCCCGGCCACACATGGTTCGCGGCCGTGGCTGCAACGAGAGCTTCCGAGCTGCCATTGACAAATCTTATGATGGACCCGAAGAATTAGAAGCTGGTAGGCCAATATGCTCCCTTAAGTGGTTTTTGCATCTCATTATCATCTGCAAATCATAGGCAAGAGTGTGCATTTAACTACAGAGAAAAATGATTTAAGGGTTACAATTATATTTTTGATATTAAAAGTAATTCATTTTCCTGATATGTTTTGCCCTTTGGCTTAACGAACATGGAATTGGAGAACGCAATATGCAATTTATTTTACAGTGCAAATGGTAAAGAAATGTTCTCCTCCGCTTTCCTACAAGGACCAACTGTCATTTACCCTTAGGGTAGGAGTACTAAGTGTGCATTTCTTGACATTCTTATTTGAGTCATTAAAAGCAGCATCAACCCAGGACTGACTGCATTAATTGAGTAGAAGCAGTTGGGTAATATTTGTACTCAAAAACCTCTCCTGGAAAGTCGCTAGCCCTGTTTGTTTCCCAGCAGGTGGGCTTTCTGAGCTGATCAAGGTTAACAAGCCAGCTTTCAGAAAGATTAGTGTTTTAGCACATTCAGGCCTTTCATAGGACTGGCTAAGCAACCAATGGACCCCCTCCCAGCCTCCTACCTTGCTTGAAGTAACCAGATTTAGGCAGTCTGTCTTCAAAGGGTACAAGTCCCCACATGCAAGGGTAGAACTCGCAGCACTTCTATTCATTCTTCTGTATTTTACATTTTGACTTTTCTTTATATACTAACCGTATGTGCCCCTGACCACGTGTATTGATTTTCTTTCTTTCTTTCTCTGTACAGATGGTCTGTCCGATAAGAGCTCTCACTCGGGCCAAGGAGCTCTGAATTGTGAATCTGCCCCTCAGGGGAACTCTGAGCTAGAGGACGTGGAAAATAAAGCCAGGAAGGTAAAAAAAACGAAAGAAAAGGAGAAGAAAAAGGAAAAGGGCAAATTGAAAGTCAAGGAGAAAAAGCGCAAAGAGGAAAATGAAGACCCAGAAAGGAAAATAAAGAGGAAGGGATTTGGTGCCATGCTGAGGTATGGGGCTGCTTTGAAGGCAGAGTTGCTTTTGTTTTGCTTGGTGAAATCACTCCTTTGTGTGCATTCAGAAACAAAGTGCAAGCTTTCCCTCATCTCCAGCTAAATACATAAAAAATCAAAACTGTGAATGTGCATGTGGCTTTTCCATAGAGGCTTCTGAGGCTTATAGTGATGACAGAAAACTGTCCCTACGTCCGATGTCAAAGAAAGGCCAATGCTTATTAGGGCACAGGCAATGCTGCAGCTCCATGTAATGGAGCTATCCATCTGCACAGGGAAGCAAGAGCTAGGAGTCCTTACCCATCATCTCCTTTGAATCAGGGTAGTCATGGTTGATGAACCTCATCCCACGGTGACACTAGGTGTATGGATAGCCAGGTCTCCAAGCATGGTATGGTCAGGACCAGAGGCACTGTGATGCAGCCTAGATGTCCCTGGGTTTGAATCCAAATGATCTGAATCCAGGACCCTCCACACACGAGCCACAGGGCTTCACCCACATTGCTTAACTTCTCTGAACCTTACTTTCAGAGTGAGGCTGGCACACCTGCCCTACTAATCCAGTGGGGTTGTGACAAGATTTCATATGCAGTGGGTTCTGTGGCTAGGCATGGCTCAGCAGGGCACAGTCAGAAAACACTTTTATTTCTTTTCCTATGGCTATTTTCAAAAATACCCTGTGGGGCTGTCTTCTCCACGTCTTGACTTCTCCGCTTTCTTGCCGATAGTTTTATGGTCACTTTCAGATAATAAAACAACGTCTTTGTCAGGGACTCGAACAACCAGTCCAATATAAACTGAAATTTTCCTCCTCTTTGCCCCTTGGACCTTGACCCCAAGGGATGACCCACAGTGTGGTGGGAGGTGGGATTCACCTTCTCCTCCCTGTCAGTCTCTATGACCAGGGGAAGGAGAAAGACGATATTAAACAAGAGTGAATTTTACTTAAGTTTTGTCCCTGGCCATCTGTGGCTTTTTATGGGCCACTTATGTGGATTGTTCAGGAAGCTCCTTACTATACCAGTTGCTGACTTCCCAAGGACCCCTTACACTTGCCACTGACCTCAGACAGTCAACCCCTGGCATCTCCTAACCCCAGCTGATAGACTTCTTAGACAGTGGCAATTTGAGATGGCTCAAACCAAATTGAAGTAGCATCTGCTTGGCCCACAAGAACCACTGCCTTCCCAACCACCAGATATTGCAAGAACAGCTTGTTCCTATGGCTCTCCTTTCTCCTCACTCCAACACGTTTCCAACCAGCCTCACATCTGCAGACCTCTCCAGAGCAAGTCAAGCTCCTGTCTTGGGTCTCCCCACCTACAACTTGATGTCAGCCTCTGTCAAGAATGATCTCATACCTGGGGGAAAGTCATTTTTGCAAGTCACAGTGAAACTCTGGGGATTTTCTTGTAGTCCCTTGCTTATTTTGTTGGGGTGAAAAGTAGAAGTACCCCCTTTCCATTGCTTTTTTTCCTCCTTTAATTTCTTATCAATTAATCTCTATACTTCTCTTGCATGAACTAAGGTGAATGATAGTATATAATAGTTGGTAAGCCAGATTGGTCACCTCTTATGAAATCCTTAAGTGATATCTCTCTTAAAAATTGCAGTTGGGCTGGGGATGTGGCTCAAGTGGTAGTGCACTCACCTAGCATGCGAGAGGCACTGGGTTCGATGCTCAGCACCACATAAAAATGAAATAAAGATATTGTGTCCACCTAAAACTAAAAAAATAAATATTTTTTTTTCTAAAAATT
Organism: Marmota flaviventris; assembly: GCF_047511675.1. Lineage (NCBI taxonomy): Eukaryota > Metazoa > Chordata > Mammalia > Rodentia > Sciuridae > Marmota > Marmota flaviventris. The sequence goes on along the minus strand of NC_092508.1, from coordinate 30,151,536 downwards.
GCAGTTGTTAGTGGAGTGTGGTGGTGCAAGCCTGTAATCCCAGCTACTCTGCAGCTGAGGCAGGAGAATCATGAGTTCAAAGCCAGCCTCAGCAAAAACAAAACACTAAGCAACTCAGTGAGACCCTGTCTCTAAATAAAATACAAAATAGGGCTGGGGATGTGGCTCAGTGTTTGAGTGCCCCTGAATTCAATCCCTGTTACCAAAAAAAATTAAAAAGTTGCAATTGTCATATGGTACCAGATGTTTTCAGTTAGAGATCTTCAACTGACATTTTTAAACAGACAGGGAAGTTTCTCCCTCCCTCTCTCCTCCTTTCTTTTCTACCCCCTCCCCCCCTCCTCTCTCCATTCCTACCCTGTGTGTGTGTGTGTGTGTGTGTGTGTAAAAGTGTTAAGTGAACTTTAAGGGACACAAATGATACTGACAGCTCTGGGTCTTCCCATTACATTCCCAGTGCTCATAGAATGCTATTCCGGTGTCCTCCTGCTCAAAATATGCTGTGGTCCTGCTCGCACCTGGACTGAGGTCACTCCAGCAGGTCTGATTATCCATCTGATTATCAAAGAAAAAAATTTCAACAAATTGAGTTTCAAAGATCAAATTGGACCTTATTACCAACTCATGCATTGGGCAGCATTCTCACGGCAGAACTGAAAGGCACTTGTGTGAGCTGAGCAGAGGTGTGAGTTTTAACAACAGGAAAAACCTGAGAAAAGCAAAAACAAGAAATAAAAACTGAGTTGGTCATTTCAAAATTATTTTCCTTATAGGGTTTCAGCAGAGACTTCCTCATCACCCTGCTCACAATGAATAAACGTGTTTTGATGGGTTTCCGTGATCTCCCATTTGTTTTTGTTGTTGGTGGTGGGTTGATTGGTTGGTTTGGTTTTGTTTTTAAACTGGCCCATTTCTGAATTCATTTGGATCATGTGATTCCTAGTCTTTTGTAGCTCAGTGCAGGAACTCAGCCCAAAACAATGGCCTCCATTTTACTTTGAATGACCTATATCCCAATTTATACATAGGCATTAGTTTATTTTTCCCAGTGGTCTCTGTAGATTCAGTCTCTCCTTTTGCCACCTTGAATTTAAAATTTTCTCTTATTCTGAGTAATTATTATGGTTTTACTAAGTTATGGACTATGACTAAAGCCTCTTGGCGATTATTATAACCTGCAACTGCAGTATATTTAGACTCTGCATGTAGACTTCTGAGTTCAATCCTGACTCTTCTGTTTTTTGTCTTGGTAATATTGGGCAAATTATTTAACCTCTGTGCCTCAGTTTCCTCATCTGACAATGGAATAATAATAGAATATACCATTATTGTGATAATTACATTTGTTTAATTATATGTAACATGATTATAACTCTGCTAGGTAAGTAATAAACATCTAATAGTAAACATAACAGTGATCCCCTAAAGATGTCCATGTCCTCATCCCAAGTACCTGTGTGTGTGTTATGTTGTATGGCAAAGTAGAATTGAGATTGAAGATGAGATTAAGGCTGCTGATTGACTCACTTTCAGTTGAGGATTATCCTGGGTTTCTTCTGTGAGCCCAATCTAATCACAGGGTCCCTTAAAAGTGCAAGAGGAAGGTATGACTAAGGAAGCAGGTGCAAAGAAATGCAGTGTTACTGGCTGTAAAGATCAAGAGAGGGGACAATAAGCCACACAAGACAGGGGCCTCTAGAAGCTAGACACAGTGAGAAAGTGGATTCTCTCTGGCCAAGCCCTTAATGTTAGTCCATTTTTGTTTTTCAAGTCACTAAATTTGCAGAAATTTCCTACATTATCAATAGAAAACTGGTAAGTTGTTGTTGTTGTTATTATTATTATTATTTTACACTTTCAGTAATTTATAAGGAAAATTTCCTTTTTAATGTATTAAAAACTAAACAAACTAACTTAACTAGAGTGGTATATAAGTATAAAATCTGTTAGGTATTTGCATATTCTACTTCCTAGAATGTTACTAAACTAAACTTTAACTTCATGTTTTGTTTTACATGGTTTGATTTGGCAGATTCATACTTCATTGCTTATAAGAGCCAACTCTTCCCTTTTGTTGTCCAATATTCTCTATATTTTCATGTAGGAGAAATTTCTAAAGGATCCAGCACCTGTGGAACCTTTAGACATCTAGCACCTTGGGTTTTATTTCCTTCCACTATTTTAGCAAAATTAAGATCTGAAAGGTGATGTTTGATTTTATCTTCAGTATAAAAATAGCAACTGTTTTCCATAGCCTTTTGCATGTGAGTTTGTGAGCATATTGGAATTGCTGCTACATGCACATTTTCAACAACAAAGAACACAAAGGCTGTTACCATTAGCCAACAGATTTTGCTTTAATTCTCATCTGTTGCTCAGATGCTATTGACTGACTTTCTTTCTTATTTAAAAAAGATTGATTGCTGTAAGGTTCTCTTGGAGTTAGATGTGACTTAAATATGCATTATTTTTCCATTATCTGCGTTTCTCATACACACACCTGAAGATTTTGGTGGTGTTCTGCAGTTGTACGGTGTACAGGTGCCCCTGGCCAAAGGGATAAGTAAAGACATCAATTCTTCCTCCCTCTCCTCACCAAACCATGAATCACCAGAGTGTCAGTGTGTGAGCAGTAGCCTTGTACTTTCTTCTAAAAAGCCACGGTGTGTGCTTTGAGGATTATTAGCTGGTCTGTTCATGTGGGTTACATATAGCAGTCCATTCTATCTCACTTGTTAATTCAGCCTATTTCTGATTCTGTTGAAAAAGCATGAGGGATCTCTGTCATTCACATCTTTCTATATGTCACCTCGTTCCAGTATTTGCTGGTTTCAACCAATCTCCTTCCACAATTCAAGTGTAGCTCTTATACAAGAAATGGATTATTGTGAGAAAATATGCAGTTCAAGAACCTGTCTGCTTTTGTAGTTCCCCGTATGCCCTGTTACTGCCACTAAAAGATCATTTCAGTGGGTCAAGAGGCTCATATCTTTCTATTGTGTGTTTGACTTCCTTGGGCATTATGCTCTTTGTGGCACCATGCTGCAAAAAGGCCACACAGCTTCCACAGCCAGACTGCAGCACTCAGACCCCTTCAACAGACGAGCTCATTGTATCCATCCATGGCCACCATCTTGGAGCCCAGAAGATGTTTCAGTGCCCAGGCACTGAGGATAAATGTCTTTAGGCTAAAAAATAATCTTGCCTATCTTGAGTAGAAACCTAGAGATCAGTCCTTAATTCCTTAGCTATTTATTTTTTTTTATCTTTATAATGTTTAAATAAAATTTTTCCACTGGTTTGTGTTTAAAATCCATCTCTTTATATAATAGTCAAATTGTCTCCTGTCAACAGTATAGCCACTCACTCCAGAAACCTTCAGCTGTCAGCTTGTTCTGGACACTAAATGGAAAGGCTTTTATAGTATTTGGTCATTAAAGAATCATGCTTGGTAAACTGTTTCTTAATAAATGAACCAAGTGCAAATCCTACCCATAGGAATACCATTCCTTCTTTCAAAACTGGTTCACCCATATTCCCATATTCATTTGACTAGTAATATGTACCGAATGCCCTGTCTTTGTTAAGCACATTCATAATTACTATTTCATTTATCCAACAATATTTATTTATGCCCAGTGCTCTTTGAAACTGGATATTCAACAATGAAGTCCCCACTTTTTTAAATATATTTTTTAGTTGTCAATGGACCTTTATTATATTTATTTATATGCAGTGCTGAGAATCAAACACAGTGCCTCACACATGCTAGGCAGGCACTGTACCACTGAGCCATCACCCTAGCCCCTGAAGTCCCCACTTTGATGACAGCACCTTCCCATCCTGATAAATAAAGAAAATATCAAAGATAAGTTTTTTATGATACATTTAAAACAAAAACAAGCAAAGTATCACATAAACATGCAAACTGTTTTTAGCAATGGACTCATCAGTTGTGGAGAGTCATTCACCAAGATAACTCAGGGGCAAACCCGTGTTGTGTCAACTCGAGGTGATGAGCATTCAACTTACATGGTGCTAAACAAGACATCCGGCCATGGCTCTCTCAGCATTTACCTTCCAGTGAAGGGGAGAGAATAAACAACCAACTCAAAATAATTGAGATAATTTTGGATTGTAGTAGGTGCTATGAAGAAGATAAAGTCAGAAAGGATGGTGTCATCTCACCCTCAGTAGCTGTCTAACAGCACATCAGAGTGTGCATCTGCCCCAAGCTAGGCTGAATTTCCAGCAGATAGCATTATCAGAACTTAGCATACTACGGTACTAAAGCCATACCACTCTTTGCCTGCTTTGTCTTCTCTGTTTTGTTTTTTCTTTTCTGCAGCATGTAAATAAACCAACCTCACATAAATCTATAATAAAAAAATCAACTAATCCCCATGATGTCCATTTAGTACACAAAGCCCTGTTGTACCAGAAGTAAATGTTCTGAAGCTGATGGTTTGTAATGTAAAGGGTGAACTTGATTGGCAGCTGTCTGTATCAACTCTGTTCCTCTTGACCCATCAATTAGTTATTCTTTATTGTTTCTTTTTTCTACTCAGAAAATGTGGGTATGCCTTGAAGATACACTACTTCAGTATCTACATAGTAAAACATGCAAAATCTAAGTCATGAACCCTACAGACAAAGCTATTTCTAAAAATCTAGAGGCATTTTCATTTGCAAGCTTTGCATATACTAAGCCATGCATGTTTCCTTCATTTTATTCTAAAATATACTATATATTTTATTTAAACAGGGAAACACTATAGAAAGGTATCCTGCTGTGAGCTCTTTTTAAAAGAACACACTCCCAACCACATACACCTCCACCTCCACCACAAGCAACAACACACCATTTCCACAGCCAGATCAATGCTGAGCCTAGTTAGAAGTCTGTCCCTTGCAAACCCCGTGGTCATCACTAACCCTGTGAGTTACGGTCTCCTCATCAGAAAACTACAAATAAGAACATCTTCTCCATCTTGTGAGGTTTAAATTCAGTGATTTGAGAGATATTACTTCTGGTTGTTTATTCATTTTAAACTGACAAGTAAAAATGGTATGGACTTACAGTCTATAATATGATGTTTTGAGATATATATAGATATAGATATAATGAGATGGCTAAATTGCGTATTTGAACATACAGATTTCCTCATATATTTGTTGTATTTTCAGAACATTTAAATCTAGTTAAAGTATATAATTGTAGACGGTTGCCAAAATGCACCAAAGATCTCTTGAACTTGTTCCTTCCATGGTAAGTGAAATGGTATGTCCTTTGGGCAACAACTCCTCAATCCCCCCAGCCCTTCATCTCTAGTACTAACCATTTTACTCTCTGGTTCTATGAGTTTTACTGTTTTGCACTCTACATGCAAATGTGAGGTCATACAGTCTTTTGTCTTTTAGTGCCTGGCTTATTTCATGTATCCTTCACATTTATCCCTGTTGTCACAAATGACAGGATTGCCTCCTTTTTAAACACTGAGTAGTATTCCATGGTGAATATGTACATTTCCCTTTTTGCACTCTTCAGGTGATAGTTGTTTCCATTTCTTGGTTATTGTGAATAGTGCTGCAATACTCATGGGAATGAAGATGACTCTTTGACATACTGATTTCGTTTCCTTTGAATATATACCCAGAAATGGGATCACTGGATCACATGGTAGTTCTATTTTGAAATTTAGGAGAAACTTCCATACTTTTTTCCATAATGACTGTACTAATGTATATTCCCACTAATAGTGTGCAAAGGTACCCTTTTTTTCCATTCACTTGATAATTCTTGTTATCTATGGACTTTTTTTTATAACAATCATTCTAATATGTTTGAAGTGATTTTTCATTGTTGTTTTGAATGGCATTCTCTTGATGATAGTGATGTTAAACAATTTTTAATATATTTTTGGTCACCAGTCTAGCTTCTTTTAAGAAATGGTAAGCATGACTTCTCATCTTCCTGCCATGCTCTACCCCAGACATCCTGGGCCATTGGAAATCACTATCATTTCAAGCAAGATACACCTGAAGCTCACTCACTTTCTCTATTGGATTTTTCATTTTCCTCTAGTTGTAATTTTATGACTCAGATGGGCATGAGGCTTTTTCTTTCACCTGGATGGTTTTGCATAATAAAATACAAGAGGAAGTGAAGTAGCTAAATTCATTCCATCATTTATATTTTGAATGCTATGGATCACCCCTCTCTAAATGTAAACATGAATTATTTTCAAACATTGCTTACCTGATAGAAAGCAAAACTTTCTCTTGCTGAATACAAATGGGAAATGGACTCAAATGAAGAAAAGGTTTGTATTTTCCTTAACTTTTTAAGTCCTTTTTTATTTACATTTCAATTCAGAGGCCTGTGGCTGGATTTTGAAGTTGATATTCTTAATGCATAGTTCATAGTTATTTCATCGGGCTGCCCTGAAGTTGTCCTATAATACGTTGGCCACAGAGATATATTTTGACTAGATTTTTAAATTGGGTTAGATAGAGACTGAATACTTGAGTCACCAGGGAAGATGACATCTGTCATACATTTGTCCTCTTTACCTTGATCCCATAATGGCTGTTACAGGTCTCCTGTACAATAAATGTAATGTGGCTGTAGCTTGTCATTTCTTCTTTCCAAATAGTGGCTGTAAACATCTAGATATCCCTCCAGCTTTATGGGGATGAAGGGCACCCCAGCTAATGGAGCCAGGGTAGTGAAATTTTAACAGTCACTTCTCCAAAGGCAAAAGGCCAGCAATGGGCTAAAGTTAAGGGACTTTGCTTCAAGATATGAATTTTCTGATGAGAAATAAAAGCCAAAGTAGGTTGAAGTTCCTAATTCAGCTTCAAGTTGATATACAAATATATTGAAAAGAGAGACTTACACATCAGGGCAAAATGGCTGATGAGGCATATATAGAGCCTGAGAGAAATACATGGCTGTGGGGAAAAATAAATTCGCATGTCCAAGGCTACTATGGTACCGCCATCCATTGTTTCTGTATTCAGGGACTGTCTGTGCTTGCAGAGGAAAAAAGAATGTATGCTAAAAACCCACAGAATTTAGTGAGGCTCAATTTGTGCTCTCTTACCAAAGAGGCAAATTCCAAATTTCTCTCCTCAGTCTGTCTTAAATTATTTACTTTATCTTTCACAATAGGAGCCATGAATATTTTGTGTCTTCATTTTGTTAATTTGCCAGTTTTCTTTTGAGCCGAGTGGCCTAGCAATTTTAATTTTTTATTTGTGTTGGGAAGAGCAATGACCCTTTTTTGTTTCATTATTACTATCACAGGCCTAGATTTGGAATGCTGTTTTTTATGACCAGCAGAGTTGAGCCTGTAATGGAATTGCAAAGCAGAGTGTGTAATATACCGATATTGACTTCCATTAAATCCAGTGCTGTTATAGCTGATAATATTTATATATTTATATAGGATACAGCCTAGCTTCTGGTGGTTGGCAGCTAAGCATCAGAGAAGAAAATTAGCACCATAATGTGGATAGATGGTCAATTTGAGAATGTAAAGAAGTAAGAGAGAGTGCTGTATGAATAGGGCACGTGATAAAGATGATGGAGATTGGGGCAAGGATGTACCGAAAAGTTAAGTGGAGATGAAATTTGGATCAAACACATTAAGGGTTATTTGGGCCAGCATTTAGTTCTTAACTAAAAGAGGACCAGAGACAGATGGACTGCCCATCTGATGGGCTGAGTGTGAAGACCCATGAGCTGCCACAGTGTTCAGTCTGCATAGTTTGTTTGGAATAGGACTTTAATAATCTTTTTGAGCTGTCAGGCATGTCTGAAAATGTTTGTTTGTCATTCATTTTGCTGTGTGTGTGTGTGTGTTTGTGTGTGTGTGTGAGTCTATGTTCATAGAGCACTGAGGAGCCTGGATGAAGTTAATTAATATGGAAATGTACAGATACTTTGTTTTTCAAAATCATTTAAAAATCTAATTGTTGTTCACTGCCTTCCTACCCTATGTAATCTTGATTACTCTGTAGCTCTTGTTTTCAGCTATCCAAAGCAGCAAGATGATTTGATTTTTTCATACTTATCACAATAAAAAAATGATCACATAGAGTGTCAAACGAGCCCTATTTGTTTAATTAGGGTTTGCTTCTCCTCTCAATATGTTGTACAACTCCCATTAATGTAAATTATAAAAGAGGACTGAAGAAGAATAGGACCCTTTATCTTATTTTTCCTTGACGAGGAGGATTAGATTTGTTAACAGTACAGAACAATAATCCAACAGTTTAACTTTTAAAGAAATTGATATGCTACAAAGATCTTATGGGCACAGTGGCATATGCCTATAATCCCAGCAGTTTGGGAGGCTGAGATAGGAGGATCTCAAGTTTGAGGCCAGCCGCAGCAATTTAAGGGGGCCCTAAGCAAGTTAATGAGACCCTTTCTCAAAATAAAAAAAATAAATAAATAAAAAGGTCTGGGGATGTAGCTTAATGGTAAAGCTCTCCTAGGTTCAATCCTGATACCAAGAAAAAAAACTAAATAAAAACACAAAGAACTTGCACAGGCACCAAAGTGGAAGGTACACATTAATATATAAACTTCATTAGCATGTAAGGTGAAATATGATCATTTAAGATGGTGGATTAATAAAATGCAAAAGGTTTCCTAATGGACCTATTTGCATATTCATATTAAATAACTAATAAAACATATTAATAGCAGTTTTATTCATATATATATAAACACTTGTACATTCCCAGTGGAATCATATTTGGCTAATTCACCTTGTCCCACGTCCAGCACAATGTCATGTCCTTGTGGGATGTTTACTTAACACTATTAGATAATGACATGTATAGATTTAATAATTTGCTGGTGGGGGAAGTGGAATTAGGTCTTTGTTTAGCACCTTTTATCTGAGAACTTCAATGTAATTTACTAGCATTTATCTTCAAGATGCATAGGAAATGAATGTGGCAAATAGTAGCTTCACTTACAGATCATAATTGAGAAGTGAAACAGCCTGCTTAGAGCCAGGCTTTGAACTGCTAATGACACCCAAACCCCCTCTTGATCACGGCTACTATTGTATTCGCATTTAAAAGTGCATGGATACCAGCCATAATTCTGTGTATACTTATCACACCTCATAGAACTCATATTTATTTTTACTATCTATTGGATTTTCCTGTCTTAAAGCAATATCAAACAGCAATTTAATAACATGAGGTGGTTCATAATTAAGTGAAGAGACTTGAATTTATGGTATAGTAACTGTAACTGTAACTGTTTGTTTGTTTTTTTCTCCTCATAGACTAAGGAAAAGCCTTCCCAGAACAATTAAAAACAGGATATATACAAATTGAAAAATGGATAAGAGATATATAAATGTTATTGGATTGTACCTCTATTTACTTCAACCCTCCTAAGTAATATTCACCAGGATTTTCAGAGACAGACCAATTTTGTTTGTCAAGCTGTCGGCTGATCATTTCTACACAGTGGCCCTGCATCAACCTCAGCTTCAGCATGTCTAAAATCTAATTCATAGTTTACCCATCAAGTCACCAGCTCATGCTGCCTTCACTAATTCTGTTTGAGCCACTGCCAGGAATCCGAGGACAACTGGGCTGCCGCCTTCTTCCCAGCCCTACCCCTCCATCAGCCAACATCCTATTGATATTTGCAAAATACTGTCTTTCACATCTGGGCCTTCTTTTCCATTTCAACTGTCACCATTCTAATAAAGTTTGTCATTTATAACTAGATCATTTAAATATCCTCCTGATTTTGCTTATGTTCCTCGTTTATTCATTACAGTTCACCAGCAGGGCTACCAGTCATTCATTGTTCAGGTATCATTTGATGATGTGCCTTCTGCACCAAGATGCAATAAGACACAGTTGCAAAGGGGAGATCTTCTGGAATCATTTTACGCAGGTTCAAATTCCAACTCTACTCCTTTTAACTGTCAGTCCTTCAGCAGCTATTTAAACACACTTTGCCTCTGTTTCCTCTCTTATGATATTGTAGTAATAGTAGGAATAATTGCAACATTTACCTAACAAAGTTCAGCTGTGGTGACATAACGAGTTCTTAAAATAGAATCCATTAGTAGTACTCTGCTGTAGGAGAAAAGATGTTTCTGGATTATCTACTCTTAAAGTTGACTGTAACCTATAGTAGATCTATGACGCTTATGAAAGAGAATCTTGGCCTCATTATCAAAAAATATAATTCATTAAATTTGATAGACGGCTTAGGGATCGCAATTCTATTGCAACCAGCAGCAGTTCCATTTGGGAACCACAGATTCTTAAAATTCAAGCTCTTTGGGCTGGGGATGTGGTTCAAGGGGTAGTGCGCTCGCCTGGCATGCATGCGCGGGGCGCTGGGTTCGATCCTCAGCGCCACATAAAAATAAAAAATAAATAAAAATAAAAAGATGTTGTGTCCACCGAAAAAACTAAAAAAATAAATATTAAAAAATATTTTAAAATTCTCTCTCTCTTTAAAAAAAAATCAAGCTCTTTAAATTAGCATTCAGTACACTCTTTGTTCTTGTTCCAGTTTATTTTTCTATCATTGTTTTTCACTTTTCCTCTCTAGAAACTCTCCACATTAACCAGATTACTTTACCCACTATGACCCCAAAAGTAAAGCCCTCAGGTGATACCCCTGCCCCTTAGAGTGATCTCCCTCCTCTTTCTCTCTGACTCCTCCTGTGTCTGAAGACTTCAGTAAGCCCCATCTCTTTTATGAATCCTTCTTTGACCTGCATTTCTCTCTCATCAAAATTCTTTCTTACAGTCGGCATTTTCTTGCTGAGTACTTCTCAGGGGCTGACTTGCTTTTAGTTTGAGTTTTACACATCTGTCTCCTGTTCTCAGTGGGATTATAAATTCCTTTCAGCGAAAGGACCTCCCCACAAAGTTTTTCACAGTATTGGCCCTGAATAAGTTGTGCTGATTGATTGGCTTAGATGGCGTACTAATTGGACTAAACTTATTTGGATATTAATGTGTTGTGCCCTTTAGTCATTCTAGATAATAGTGTTCAAAATGATGGAAACAGTGGAAGTGGTTCAAAAATAAGAAAGAGGGTGAACTGCATTGGGAGTTAATTTTTTTTTTTTTAATTTCTGTTTGAAGAAAAGGTTGAAGATGAGTTAACTGGTAATGGTAACCAGCTGTTCTCCATTTCCACCGAGGACGGTAGGAGAGAAAATGGGCCAAAATCACTATCAATAAAAATGAGGTTAGATTAAAAAAAAAAGATTGTTGTTAAGCACTGGAATGAGGTTTCTGAACAGGTTGTAGGATTGACCTCCCTGAAGTACTTTAAAAGTAGGGATAAATATTCATCTAAAATGATGTGAGAAAAACCTTGCCAACCAGTTCATTACTAGAATATCTATTAAATGCTACTATGGGGAAACCCAGAAAAAATATACAACATGATCCCTTTACTTAAATTCACTATCTAATTAAGATGACCTATAAATATGAAATTATTAGCAATGAAAATAGAATTTGGAATTAAGCACTAAATTGTGAGGTTATAGCCATGATTATGGTTCAAGTTCAGATGTGCTCCCTTCAATCCCTCCCTACCTCTGCACTACTTCAGATCTTTTTTTTTAATAAATAGATTTCCAATGTCCCTTAAAATCTCTAGGTAGAGTGGAACCATCTTCAAATTTCCCAAAACAATTTATCCAACACTAATTAAGTGAACAATGAATAAATACACAACGTGTTGTAAAAAATGTGAAACCAATCTTTCACACTTTTTCCTGACAACTTCTTTCACTCATTCTAGAAATATTGTCTAGTAAATGCCAGTCCTGGTGCTTGATTGGGAAAAACCACAGCAAACAAGTCAGATGTGTTTTCATGGTTCTCGAAGTCCAGAATCTTCAGAGTGTGATAGAGTACAGAGTTTCCAATTAGTCAAAGGCTACAAAATTTACCAAGCCCCTGTAGATAACCAGATCATCTCTGCATGCTATCAAACTACAATTACACCACTTGCAGTACCTGGTAAACATACTGATTGATGTCTGATAACCTCAGTTCTGTAACTGGCTTCTTGAGCAGAAGATATTTCTCCTTCAAGGAGTTGTGTCCATTCTGTCCACTTGCAGAATGTATATAAACTATCATTATGGTCGTCAAATGCTCAGCCCATCAGCTGAAATTAATTATTAGATTAGCTGTGACTATGAGCTAAGAGAGGAAAGGGCTGGTTAGCTGAAAAGTCCATTTTACTAATTAAAATGGCACAGAATTGAGAAAAATAGTCTAAAATCTATTAACATTTAACTTGCCAAAATAGAAAATTTGACCTTTACACATGTTCGTTCTCAGTGTGCCCTTTGGTATGATTGAGGGGGGCCAGCTCATCCCAATTCAAGACAAAGTCCCTACTCTAGGAAACTCCTCAGTTTTAGGCAAACCAGGACAACTGATCACCCTCATCTGCATTCCCAGCTGCATCTGATCCTCCCTCCCTCTGCCTTCTCCCCCTCCACTCTCTGCTTATGCATTACTATATAGGCATAAAAATCCTTTGAAAAACAAAAGAAAAATTAAAAAGTGAATTTTATTTTTAATACGATAGATTTTAAAATTCTATACTAGAAATAAAACCTAAAAGGGTAGAGATATAAAAGAAAACTTGAATGAACTCCTCTGATATCTTAGATTTTGCACTTGTGTAAACCTGAGAAATCATCTATTCTCTTAAGGATTTCTTGGCATCCCAAAAAGCACATAGCTCTAGATATCAAAGTAGAAGTGTCTCGGCAGAGAATCACTAAAAGCAGCACCCATGGCCAACTAAAGAACCCTTAAAAATACTGTATACAAAACTCAAGAAAGAGAAAGCTGGAAGAACATTGACAAAAAAATAACAGTTGCAACTCTGATTGCAGACAAAACCACCAGAGAACAGTAAAAACCCTAATTCTGGAGCTTTTAGTATTAGTTCCTCCCATTGATAGGTTTCTTCTCCCCCAAGGACTATAATTTTCCACTTTAAATTTGAACTCTAGTCAATGTATAGTAAGAAATCAATATCATAGATTTGTTCTGCTTTCCTTGAGCCTCCTGGAATTTTCAAAGTATGGGAAGGAACAGCTTTTATGATGAAGATGGACTATAAAATAAAAGGGTTGGCTTTGACCAGTTTCCTGGAACTCTGACCCAGCCAGTCTATACCAAACTTACCAATGTCATCTCCTCTCGGCTCTGCCATGCCTTCACCGTCCCTACACTGCTAGGGTGTTGAATGTCAAGAGTGTGGTGGACAGGATGTTTAGCAAGTTGATTGAAACTTGTTCTCAGAATATTTTTCCTATTTATCCCACCTTCTTTCCTTGACTTTGTTTTTGCTATTTTAAATTTCATTATTTTTCTACATTGTGGCTTGGGGAAAAGGAAATGGAGGGACAAACTTACCAAAAAATTTAAAGAGCAATCCAAAATCCTAACCTTTATGCAGGCGATAGTTTCATTTTATTTTATTATAATTTTTTAAAGCAAAAACGCCAAAGAATTGTTTTCAACACGTGCGGATATGGGGACACTACAGGTCATTCTTGGCCCCTGGGCTGTTTAGGCTCCCTCTTCTGAGAGACGAAATCGTTTGTCAGTTTTCTCATCCCTGCTCCCCAACATCTTCTCTGTCTTTACAAACTCAGGCCAGACTTCATGAAGAGTCATTAGCCAGGCCTGATTTCCCTAGCCTTGTACTGAAGCTGGTTTGGATCATCATAGTATTTTCCTCTCACTTTATTTTTAATCACTTGGAGTGCAAGAACAAGAGTGCCTTAGGCATTTTTGTGTTCTCTGTAGTACCTCTACCTTTGCCACATGTCTCTCTTTATATCTTCCCTTTATATCTTCTCATAAATGTAATCCAATTTCCAGTTCCTCCTGGTCCTGGTCTTCTGAACTAAACATAGAGATGGGCTCACAGCAGTCTCTTCCATGACCCTAGTTAGCTTAGTGTAAATGCTCTTTCCATCTGGCATCTGGTAGTGTAGCTATAAGACTCAATCTTAAAGCTGTGGAGCCATGGGCAACCTTGGCTCTTAAAGTATGGGAAGGAACACTTGTATATGTACCTCTCTACTGTGTTGACTTCCACTCTTCTTCCCAGTTGCATTGCTCAGCATCCTCAGTCCTACAGAGGTCCCACTGTGAATGCCACCTCCTTAAACTGGAGCCTTGGTATAGTAGAACCTGCTTACCACTGACAGGCCACACCAGAACACTGGATCCTCTGTGGATCTATCTCCAGCTCCATATGTCTACAGATACAGTACCTTTTACCTTGAACCTCATGTATCTTATCTGACTTTCAGATATCTGTCATTTGCTTTCCTTACTGCCATGGTCTGTGTAACTGATGGAAGAGTCTGGGATGGTCTAGATTCCTGAAAGACCTTTCTAGGTCAGCTTCCGTGCCTTTGTGTGATTTCCCCTAGCCATTGTGCATCCTAACTGTAAGATCCATCTAATCTCCTTTCCAGTGAGGCTATGGTGTTGGGCATACCTAACACCAAATACACCATGACTCATTGCATCGGAGTGTGCATTCAACAACAGATGCTCCAGCTGCAGTGGTGCACACCTGTAATCTCAGAATCTTGGGAGGAAGAAAAAAGAGTATTGCAAGTTCGAGGCCAGCCTGGTCAATTTAGTGAGACCCTGTCTCAAAATAAAACCTGAAAAGCAGCCAAGGGCAAAAATGTAGATCAGTAGTAGAGTGCTTGCCTAGCATGTGTGAGGCCCTGAGTTCAATCCCTACTCAGTACCGCATTGAAAAGAAAAGAAAAGAAAAGGAAAGAATGGGTGAGCTAACTCTTGATTCTGAGAAATCCATTCTAGGAATGGTAACTAACAGTTTCTACAGATGATTCCGTGGGCTGATATGGTATTTAAATAATATTGTGTTTTTCTTTCTTCTCATTGTCTGTTTACCCAAAATATTTAATTTTTAAAACTAAGTATCAATTCTAAAAGAAAGAAACAAATCCTTTGAACACTGGAAACTCACAAATGGATCTGTCTTAATTTTGAAAATAGGGGTTAAAACTTTCTTATAAACTCTGCACTTTAGTTTTGCATGTTAAGTGTTAAATTTTAAACCTGTCTATCATGTTTTATTTCATAAGAGATGCATCAGCATTAAGAGAAATAGTGGTAGGTTATAGGATGTGATAGAAATTCTAATAGACTGTTTAACCATAATATGGCAGGCAGATACCATTTTAATCAGTATTGTCATTAACAACTATCAATAGAGAAGATAAGATGTTCTTGTCTTTGTGAATTATGATTTATGACTGGCACAGCAGTCATACTGAAGTATATTTATTTTACAATATAGAGACATTGATTAAATGCACATGGCATCTCAAATACAGTTGACATTTTAAGTCGAAATTATTACAGACACACAGCCATTCATTTAAGCTGTTGCTTTAAAATGTGTCTCAACTGATTGTTAATGGAAGAAAGTCTAGCTGGGCCAATATTTCAATAAGTTGTTTATTTTACTGGCGGACATAGACTGGGGAAGAGTTGCCCCCTTTGCCCCCTTCAGACGATTTTATTATATCCAGAGGATAGCTGCTCAAGAGGAAAATAGAGTATATATGCTATATATTCTAGATCACTCAAATGTATTCTCTTATGAGGATAAAAAATATTTTTTGGTTCTCTTCCCACAGTTCTCCCTATTTTCCCTGAAAAGCCTGCCTTCTAGACTACCAGCCAGCTTAGGAAGAAGGTCTTAAATAATTGATGACAGCTGTAGCTGAAACATTAATATAGTTAGGGATGATGGTTTTTGTACTGTATATTGCTGCCTGTTGCCAGTGGACCAGCAACTTTAAATAACATAAGTGTTTGAGTATTGATTGTTGATTTATAAGATTGAAGCCAATAGTAATTGTGTCTGGGAGTATATACTTATATACCATATCTATAAATTCTTTGATGTGGTTTCTCATTTATTTATTTTTAACTTCAGAGCATAAGCTTTCAAAACTTTTTATTATGAAATAATTTTAGACTTACAGAAAAAGTTGCAAAAAATAGTGCAAAGAATTCCTTTGTATGTTTTATCCAGATTCCTCAGATGATAACACTTTACCAGATTAGCTCTAGAATTCTCATTCCCTCTCTCTTTCCTTCTCTGTCTCTCCCCATGGATGTGTATGTACAGATATAAACAGACATGTATTTTTTTTCTCTTAGTAATTTAAAAGTAGTTGCAAAATCAATGCCCTTTTATCCCTGAATGTGTTTTGAAGACAGGGCTGTATCCCTGAATTTTTTTGTACTATTTTATTCTGTATTTTAGAAAAGTAAAGAGCTGACCTCAATTCAACCTCAAATTAGCAAAAATTAGAAATTACAAAATGGGGAAGATGGTGATTTTTAAATATGACTATAAGTCAAGAAAGCCAGAATGTGTTATTCTTTTATTTATGTGGGAATATATTATTACCATTTAATTTAAAGGCCTGAATTAAGTTAGCGTTGACTCCTGGCAAATGAGTACATATTTCCGAGAGTTGGGTGCATTTCTTAGACGGTTAATGAAACTTCAAAAGCCAGGCCTGTGCAAATGGGTGCAAATATCTCATCTTTGTGATGAGCCTTCATTAACCATTGAATTTAGTGCAATGTTCCTGAATGAGATTGTGAATAGGAAAATGTCCTGCTTATTATTATTAAAATTGTGCTGCATAAAGATCCTTAGAAATCTAATATCATCCCTTGCTCAGAATATATATATATATATATATATATATATATATATATATATATATATTTTATTTATTTATTTTTTTTTTGCTGCAAATGATTTATTGATAAGACTGGAGGGAGGGCTAGAAAGCTACACTAGTCTTTTTTCAGCTAGGGCTTTTCTTCTAACTACCTGTTCATTTGAAAACAAAAGTATGCAAAGGCATTATGGTAGTTAGAGAAATTTATTATTTGAATAATCAGAAGGAGAGCCCTGTACAGTTGCCAGTCTTTGTAATTACCATTGTTAGGTGTTGGGGCACTGTACATTGGAGAGGCAACTCAGTTTCTGTGTCTTGAGAAACAAAAGAAAATAGAGTAATAGAGGGTGGGGTTAGCTGATAGAGTGCATGGGTATATACATCTGTTGAGGATCGGTGCTTAAATAAGCTAATCTCCAGTTTCCTAAACATTCACTCTGAGTTTTGTGAAAATAAAGCAACAGGATCCGAGTGTGTTGTGCATCATCAACCTCTCCCTAAATTATGTGAACATAGTGATAATACACTATTGAGCAAATGACCATGTATTGATGCATTTTTCCATATTGCTAATTAAAGACAGTTGATTTGGGCAAGACAAAAATTATTAAATAGTAACACTTTACATAATCCTTTTCTTCTTTCTACTTCTCAGGATTCAGTCCTATCTGATGAAATCTACTTTGTTCCTAGAAGTGAAATATGTCTTTGAATGTCCAAGTCCCAAATACCCTCCAAATGGAAGGAAACACAACATTATGAAACACTTGAAACTTTTAGCCTAAAGAAGATGTATTTGTGTGTTGTTATATTATTAACAATTCTTTACCTTTGTTAAGATTAAGCTGGTGGATGGCATGATAAGTATTTGAGGAATGTTAATAAGTCATCATTCTTTACCTTATCGTTTAACTATAGTCTATTAAAGTTAATGATAAAGACAATTTCTAGAAAACAAGCCTTATTTTTCCATTCATTTGGAAAATCCACATGCAAATACTCAGTTTTTAAGAAGTACTTACAGAGTTAAAATTCTAAGATACAGTTCTGTGATTTTCTAAAAATTGTGTACGGAATTTTAATTAAAACGAATATGAACATTTGTTGTGGAAAAGGAATCCATAATTTCCTTTTAATTCTCAAAAGGATCTGTGACTGAAT
Organism: Marmota flaviventris; assembly: GCF_047511675.1. Lineage (NCBI taxonomy): Eukaryota > Metazoa > Chordata > Mammalia > Rodentia > Sciuridae > Marmota > Marmota flaviventris. The sequence continues at coordinate 30,133,573 of NC_092508.1, read as the reverse complement.
AGAAGTTAAGAGCCATTTTATAATAACACTGATCCTCTGCAGGGCCACTCTGTGTTTTCCACCTGACAAGTGGCAGATGCTCTTATTTCAACAGTCTTACTCTTTTCACTAATGTACTCACCATTTAACCCTGAAGGATATAACTAATCTCTGTCATTGGAATAAGAATGTAACCATCTGTGGAAGGAATAATGAGGCATAACATGTCCATCTCCATCCTCTTCTTATCTCAGGGACCACCTCAGGACAGACCTTGGCTTAGAGATAGGTGCCTTGTTACCAAAGAAGTCTGTCTACCATGGAAGGGTGTTTATTAAATATTGTATCCTTTCTGCTCTGTAGCTAAGTTCCCTCAAGTACAAACCAAGTATAACCCTCCTCCATCTAAGAATTGTGTATCGTTTCAGTGGGGAATTTTGATGTCTATATTTACCTGTGCTTTTCAGGACATTCTCACTGCAGAGATTTTTCTCTCAGCTGTCACAATTCACACCAAGGAAATTTAAAGTATGTTTAGGTAACTCCTTGTGTTTCATCCCGCTAGGACTATAAGACATACCTTCTTTCTTCACGGTCTTTACAATGTCTAATAGAGCTAGGGTGTGATAATCAAATCTGGTTATTACTACTTAAGCAGTAGCTATAATAAATGTACAAGCAACATTTGTCCATGAATTTCATGTTATAGACAAATAATTTTTGCTTAGTCTTGGAGAATATTACTTATTTCTTTTAAAATAAAAAAGATACTTCAAAAAACAAGGATGTCCTATTTAATGCAAATTACCGTTAAGAAAGTAACAGTAGTTTTCTTTCTTAAAAGGCAATTTGAAGCCAGACTCAGTGACGCATGCCTGTAATCCCAATGCTCAGGAGGCTGAGGCAGGAGGATCACAAGTTCAAAGCTAGCCTCAGCAACAGTGAGGCACTAAGCAACTCAGTGAGACCCTGCCTCTAAATAAAATGCAAAATAGGGCTGGGAATGTGGTTCAGTGGCCAAGTGCCCCTGAGTTCAAGTTCAATTCCTGGTACAAAAAAAAAAAAAAAAAAAAAAAATTTAAAAAGGCATTTGAGATTTAAGTAGAGTTGTGGGTCAAAATTAATAATGTGAAAGAATAAAATTGTTTCATTTCCACCTAGATCACTTCTTTCTTAACAGGATTCCAACTGTAATATTCTATTATATTGTTCTGTCAAGGGGTTTCTGTTAGCCTCCTGGCTGCTGCCCCCTAGCTCCTTATCTTATCCTCTTGTATAAAGTTGGCATTCCCCAGGCCTCTGTTTCCAAACTTTCCCTCCCAACCTCTGTCTCTCAGCAATATCCACTCTAAACCAGAATCTTCAGGAGAGTTCTAGATTCACATACATGACACTTAATGAACAATTTTCCCAGATTATATATAGGAACCCCAACTCAACCTGTGCATTGTAGAATTCATTTTGCTCATCTGCCCTTAATAAGGTTTTCAGGAAGTCAAAAAGGTAATGTGTCCTTTCCCCCACTCCTTAGGCCCAATTTAATACTAAGTTCCATCAGTTCTATTTTCCAAGAATCAAAATTATTTCTCTCCATCTTCATTGCATTTTCTTAGTTCAGATTCTCTTTCATTTCTCCCCAAATTAAAGCAAAGGTCTTTTGAGTGATATTGATTTTCTTTTCCAATCCACCCACTTTCCAATACTGCCCTCTTGATCCTCCCAAATATAAACCTAATTTTCTGCCAAAATTTTGCAGTGCCTTGAACTGCTGAAACTTCTGAGATGTCATAGGATGCCCCACCTTTATTCTGTCATCAACTATAAATAAGTACATGCAATCATCAGAATGCGCCATGAGAGCATTTAGCCAGTTAGTGCCTTGGAATTTTCCTGTTACCTGTGAGAAAGATGCCTTCTCCCCACCCTTCAACCCATACTCTACCCCTGGCCAACCTTAGATGCTGGGTTTCAGGATCACCTCTTTGGGAAGCCAGGCTGATGACAACTCTCCTCTCGCTCCATACTGGCAAGATAGGTTATTAACATCTTCTCATGATTCTGAAGAGGTGGATATCTGTATTGGAATAAGAAATTTGACCGGTCCCACTTCAGCCATGCGGCTACAGATGAGATTGTTGAATTGGTCATAGTCCATTATTTCTGTTTACCTTTTAGTTGCATGGGAAAAGGAACACAAACACATGATAGCATTTTAGACTTCCTTGCTTGTGTATCTTAGTGTGAAAATCATGTACTGTTTTATGAAGCTTTAAATCTGTGGGAATTGGATCTGTGAAAATGGCCTAATTCGTTGATTTGCATGTGAAGTATATCGCTCCTGGTGGGTGGTGAAAACTGATTTGGCATGTAGCTCACTTGCTTTGAGGGGATAACTGGTGTTAGTTCCTGCTGCTGTAACAAAATGGATTGGCCTTTATTACAGCTCCCATTTGAAAATTACTATTAAAAACTGCATGTCAGAGATGTGAGAGTGCTTTGCAAAGATGAATGCATTTTATGTAGCAAAGCAGGAAGAGGTGACGCCGTGTCTTAATGACATTTTATATTCTGCCAATGTACTTAGCCACAACTTCCTCAACTGCATAATCTAAAGTAAACAAAATCATATTCCATTACAGTTGCAATTTGACAATTGAATTTTTTTGGTGAACTTTTGGCATCCATTGAAAGAATTGGCTCCAACCCCAGAGGCAGGGTTAATCTTTTTAGGGAATCATTGCCTTGAAAGTAGAAGAAAGAGGTGACCAAGTCAGGCTATAGGAGTAAAAGCGTCATTTCTAAGAGCTAGAATGAAAGTGTTATTCAGTGGTTATCATTTGTATGACCACTTTTTTATTCAATTGTGAAGAAATAGAGAGGATATTATTTTAATGAGGAAAATTGGAAAAAAGTTACAAACAACCCTGGCAAGCTAAGCTTGGTAGAATTAAATGATATAACATTTTACCCTTGTATCTTAGTAATTACCTAGAGTCTCAGGCCAAATCTAGGCAGAAGAATTTTAAATGCCCTAATGCTGAGAATATTTACTGTAGCATCCACCTGGTTTGGAAATGGCCTCTTCATTAGGGAAAATAATTAGTATATTCTTATACAGTAGTAAATACTTAGTAAGATAACTATCATTTACCAAGACAGAATAAAAATCAATATTAATCAGAGCCGACAAGTGCTTTTAGTAATAGATGAAAACTCTTAAGCCCTAGGTGTTCTCATCAGTGCCTTTTTGATTTTCTTTTTCTTTCTTTCTTTTTTTTAAAAAAAAAAAAAAAAAAAAACTAAAACATTCTCAACTTCTGACACCTCGTAGTTCTCAAATATAAGGTCTTTAAATTTGGATCTCTCAGTCTGATCATCACAACACCTCATCCTGGCTCTGTTCCTTCTTAGGTAGAGTATGAACATTTCCTTTAAAGATCTTTACCTGCTATTTTCTTCCCTTGACCTCCCACTATTAGAGGGATGGGAAAGTTCTGCACTTCCCTGATTTCAATCTTGCCCCTTTCTCTTTCTGACACCTTGAATATTCAGCCCATAATTTTTACTTATCCACTTTGTTATCCCACTTTTATAAAAGCTAAAACTATAAATTGTAGCTTCCCATTTTTTATAGCAAGTGGGGACTCTCCTACTCCCAGTACTCCCTAAAACTGTGCCAATCATGGGTACCTTGCAGAGGCAGTAATAATAACTAAGCCCCCTCTATTGTAGTTATTGCTATACTACTCTGAGTTCCTTTCATCTGTACATTTATCTAATCTTCACAGTGACCCTATGAAGTAGCCATCATTATTACACCCATTTTACAGATTTAGAAACTGAGAAATAGGATGACTTGTCCGTGGATGATTCTGAAGGGCAGAAATTTAACCCCAGCCATCGGCTCCATACTCCTTCCTCTTTGTACTGGTTGGCTCTTAGGCAGTCTGTTGGGCAAATTTGGTCAACTTAAAGATATTCAGCTGCTCAGTTTCCTTTTTTTTTTTTGTATAATTAATTTTTTTTGAGAGAGAGCAGAGAGAGAGAATTTTTTAATACTTATTTTTTAGTTTTCGGTGGACACAACATCTTTATTTTATTTTATGTGGTGCTGAGAATCCTTGCGCCCTGTGCATGCCAGGCGAGCGCGTTACCGCTTGAGCCACATCTCAGCCCATAATTAATTTTTTTATTTAGATATGATAGTTGAATGCATTATAATTCTTATTACACATATACAGCATAATTTTTCATGGTTGTATACAAAGTATATTCACACCAATCCATGTCTTCATACATGTACTTTGGATAAGAATGTCCATCACATTCCACCATCATTCCTAACCCCATACCCCACTCCCTTCCCCTCCAACACCTCTGTCCTATCTAGAGCTCATCTATTCCTCCCATGCTCCCTCTCCCTACCCCACTATGAATAAGCCTCCTTATATCAAAGAAAACATTCAGCATTTGGTTTTTTGGGATTGGCTAACTTCACTTAGCATTATCTTTTCTAACTCTCTCCATTTACTTGCAAATTCCATGATTTTATTCTCTTTTATTGCTGAGTAATATTCCATTGTGTATATATGCTACATTTTTTTTATCCATTCATCTACTGAAAGGCATCTAGGTTGGTTCCACAGTTTAGCTATTGTGAATTGTGCTGCTATAAACATTGATGTGGCTGTGTCCCTGCAGTATGCTGTTTTTAAGTCTTTTGGGTTAGACCGAAGAGAGGGACAGCTGAGTCAAATGGTAGTCCCATTCCCAGTTTTCCAAGAAATCTCCATACTGCTTTCCATATCTTCAGAGAACTTAAAATACAATAAATTCTTGCTAACCACCATACATCATTGGCTGTACCAGTTTGCAGTCCCACCAGCAGTGTACTTTTCCCCCACATCCTCGCCAACATTTATTGTTGTTTGTATTCCTAATAGCTGCCATTCTAACTGAGGTGAGATGAAATCTTAGAGTGGTTTTGATTTGCATTTCTCTAATTGCTAGTGATGATGAACATTTTTCATGTATTTGTTGGTTTATTGTATATCATCTTCTGGGAAGTGTCTCTTCAGGTCCTTGGTCCATTTATTGATTGTATTATTTGGTGTTTTTTTTTTTTTTTTTTTGGGGGGGGGGTTAACTTTTTGAGTTCTATATATACCCTAAAGATTAGTGCTCTATCTGATGTGTGAGGGGTAAAGATTTGCTCCCAGATGTAGGCTCTCTATTCACCTCACAGATTGTTTCTTTTGCTGAGAAGAAACTTTTTAGTTTGAGTCCATCCCATTTACTGATTCTTGATTTTAATTCTTGTGCTACAGGAGTCTTATTAAGGAAGTTGGGGCCTAATCCCACATGATGGAGATTAGGACCTACTTTTTTTTCTACTAGACACAGGATCTCTGGTTTTATTCCAAAGTCCTTGATCCATTTTGAGTTGAGTTTTGTGCATGCTGAGAGATAGGGGTTTAATTTTATTTTGTTGCATATGGATTTCCAGGTTAAAGATATTCAGCTGCTAAGTTTACTTCTTTAAAAAATAATAAATAATTAACCAGTTGGGGCAAAAGAGAAAAATAAACTCTGCCTCACAGGATTAAGACTGTGGTAAGAATTAAATAATACAATGTATATAAAGTACTTAACTTACAAGTGATACACATTAAAATAGTCAGCTAATCTTCTTCCTTATTATTATTATCATGTGATCAGAAAGTGTCCCATGAAGGAATTGATTAATAAAGAGGCATAACTCAGAATCACTAAGCAGATCCTTTCAGGGCCCATGCTTTTCTGTGGAGAAGCTCATGTAGACAGAATGGATTTAGTGGTTGAGGTGGGACCTTCTCCTGAAAGCGTCATGTGTAGGAATCAGATACCCTCATGCCTTCTTCACTGGCTAAAGAAACAGCTACTATAGCAAGAAAAGACTAAATTGTTGTTATACCAATTATACTGCCAAATTAGAAATTTTAAAAATTATATAGTATGATTGGTATAAGTTATCAAAACCCCCAATATTTCCAAAGCATACACTATGGGAAGAGTGGAAGAGAAACCCATTTCAATCTCTGCTCATGCAGGGCTTTTCTCTTATTGCATTATGAAATTGACATTATATCATTATCTCTTATTGTCACCTTAGCCTTTTGAGCCTTAGATACTGCTAATGTTATGATAATAACTGCTGCAATTTGCAATTTTCAGTTGTATTAGACCTAGATTCTTTTTTTTAACTACCTTGTATAAGCATCACTGATTTTTCTTGAAGATAATAAGCAACTTAATGGTTTTAAAAAATGAATATTGGTATAAGAGCAGAAGAACCAATATTAGAAGATGTCTTACAGGAAGAACAACAAAAAGAGTAATATTAAAGTATTATAAATATTCAAAAGTCAAATACATTAGTTATTTTGAAGCTAGTGCAAAAATTTCATGATTTAAGACCTGCTACTTCACTGTGCTTTATAAATTTCACTTTTCTTAAATTGCAGGCTCTTCTTTTCTAAAATAAAAAAAAACAATGGAAATGCTAATTGCTCTGATGTCATCATTTCAAATTGCATACACATTTCACAATATCGCATTCAAAGCCACAAATATGTACAATTATTATGTGTTGATTAAAAGAAAAAATTATCAATAATAATGTATTTGGGATCCCTGTAGAATTAGTCTTTCAGAATACTTTCCAATAGCTCACCATTCTTGAAGGGAATGGATAACACTTTCTGAAAGGCCAGTATGCTATGTTTTTGTTTGTTTTGAGTAAATTGCCCTGAAAATCCATCAGACATAATAAATATGCAGTGGCACCGCAGGCTGGGAAGCAGCGTAACTTTCTCTGATATTTTCCTCAAAGCATTTCCACTACCATCAAAATTCTACAGTCCTACCTCCTCGGGGATGTTTAATGGTCACTGAATAACCCCATTGGCACATCAGTTCCCTGTATTTCTCATCTCCCTGCCCCTTCTTTGGCATGCCATTCATTCATTTGATAAATATTTGTTGAGTACCAACTCTGCACAGGCTCGAGGTAGAGTGATGGATGAGATGCAGTGCTACCCTCAGAGAACTTAAAATACAATAACTTGTCGCTGACCACCATACATCATTACTTATTTTTCACATGTTCATGTCTTATCCAGAGCAAAGACTACAACTTAAAATTATTTTCCTTTCTCTATAAGCAAGTGCTCAGGGCATATTTGGCTGAATGCATGAAGTGGCTCACCATCCAAGGGAGAAGAACAATGTCTAAGCAGTGTTAACCTTCTCCTAGACCAAAAGTAGCATGAGGCATGGGTGAGATCTTATCACATGCCACCAGACTAGTTTCTTCGCTCAGACAGTGAATGGCTTCAAAAAGAGATTAAATATATTTTTCCATCATACACCACAGAAATTCTTAGGAGGAAATTCTAGCTATGTTTTATCTTTGTGATGACATCCATCTGGGTTATGACTCTGAGAGTAAGGTAGTGACAAAGTTAAACAGATTTTTCAGATGTGAAGAAGCAATGTGCTGTTGAGCGGCAGTTTGGAGATGGACCTAGAGGCACTTCTCGTTAAAGCCTACAGCTTCCCAAGATTGAGGAAACGAGGATAAGAAATGATTTTTTAAATGCAGAGATATGGAGGGGGGTGGGGTTGTGGCTTAGTGGTAGAGAGCTCGCATAGCATGTGCGAGGCCCTGGGTTCCTTCCTCAGAGCACCACAAATAAATAAATAAATAAACAAACAAATAAATAAATAAAAGGTGTTGTGTCTAACTACAACTAAAAAATAAATATTAAATAAATAAATAAAATGCAGAGATATATGACAATATTGGATTTAGAGGTGGAAGATTCTTGCTTGCTTTGGCCTTTGAGAGCAGCCAACTCACAGGGACCCTGGCATGGAATCATGTGATCCAACTTCCTGCTCCGATTAACTCAGAAGAGAACAGGACCCAGAGTAGAAGCAACACTGGGTGGGCCTGGTCAGGGAGCCGCAGGGAAGCCCAGGCTGTATGCTGGCTTATTAAGTTATCTCAGAGCATAGTTTCAGGAGACATTTCTTTGGGACTATGCTGTGGCCCATAGTCCTTTAAAGGACTATGATTTCAAGTTACAGCAGGAAATCGGTCAAGTTTTTTGTTTTAAAATAAGCCTTTGTGACCTACAGAGAAGTGGTAGCAGAGGTGGGGCAGTTTTTAAAACTGGGATTCCTAAGTATTTGAGCTTTACTCCCAAGAAAGCCTGGAGTGGAAAAGGTTAGAAAAAATGGAGGAGGGAAAAAGGGAAGAGTTTGATGTTGATTTCTAAAATATAATTGAGTTATTTAGCTCCCTTCTCGCCAAAAGCCAACTTAGTTTTATCCAAGGTAGTTCATGGACAAATCTTGACCAAGGCCAGTGTCTTCTCATTTTGATTATTTCATCCTCTTTCCATCTCCATAAAGAAGAAAAAGAAGAGAGAAAGAAAGAGTGAGAAAATCATTCAATCGTCAGCACCATTTCAGTGTTGGCAAAGATGGTAATCTCCCTCCACCCCTACTCCATGTATACACATGGGTACAGATGTGTGCGCACATGTGTTTACATGCATGTGAGCAAATATATACACACACGGATAGATGTGTACACAGTCACACTTTTACTTGTGTATAAATGCACATGCACTTTCATTTTGCATACTTACACACTCCCCAGTAGTTGACAGATCAGCTCTAGGCATTCCTGAGCTCTTACATCCATGAACAGGCGATAGTATTTCCCTTGACACCTGGGCCAGAATGTCTCCCAGCAGCCTCACATGGGCTACATTGGAGGGTGCTGTGTTCCCATCAGTCTTTCATATTCTCATAAAACTATGTTAATATCTCATAAAAGTAAACAATCTGTCTTCTGTGGGTCTTCTCTCACCTCCAACTCATGCTTCCCTTTCTAGCCAACACCTCACGTCAGCATCACTCTCCTATCACCCCAGCTGATAATAGAGGTAAACTCCAAGTATGTGTGCGTGCACGTTATAATTAACTTCTCGCCTGTACTTGGCAACTCTCACAATCTGTACTCGAACCCTGTGTTTCTACATAATGCCCGAAGTGGAGTTGGAGTATTGATGGGAGGTGTAAGCGATGGGTGGCTCCAACTAGTTGAGCATTTCCCCCAAGTACCTTGCATGGGAGAAACAGAGAAGAAAGAAAAGGAGAGAAAAGGAGTGGGAGAGGAGAGGAGAGGACAGAGGGAAAGGAGGGAAGTTCTGGAGAGCAAGGAGGGGGGGGAAGGGAGTGAGAAAAAATAAGGGGATAATAGAAAAAGAAAAGGAAACATGCATGGTCCCCATTTGTTCCCTGGCACTCCCTCTTTCTCTTCACTGCCACTTGTTCCAAACAGTGGCTTTATAGACACTTGAGGATTTGAAAGGGAAGGTTAGGAAGCTGAGGGCATTCAGGACCATTCAGGACAGCTTCCCTCCTCCTCTGGATTGAAATGTTCCCAGGATAATGAAGACCCAGGGAACTCTCCTCTCTCACCCACTTGCACAAAATAATAGCAACCACCTGTCACTGAAAAATCACAGTGTGCAATATACCTGGTTAGGTAATTAATATTATCATCATTTCTTCTAACCTTCACAACAACCCTGTACAAGGAGTATATTATCATCCACATTTTATATATGAGCAAACTGAGGCTTGGAGGAGGTAAGAGATCTGTTTCTTTGCTTTTCCAGGGGAGCAGGTTTTCTATTTTATTATTTTATTTAAAAGATTCCACATAATGATAGTGAGTGGCTAATAAAAATGAATAATAAAGTAAAACAGGATAGAAAGCTCCCATTTAGTAAAGGGCTTTCACAAAAGCATGCACTGCACCAAATAAAGAAAAAAGAAGAGACCTGGAATCCAGGTAGGAGAGAGAAAAGCAGAAGCCACAGGGGAAACAATCTATACTTACCTGTCCAACATGGTGGCCACTGGCCACAGGTAGCCTTTGAGCTCTTGAAATGTGACAGATCTAAATCAAGGAGTGCCAGAAGTATAAAACACACACTTGCTTTTAAAAACTTAGTGTTAAATATAGAATGTAAAATTTCACCAAAAAATCTGATTTTTTTGTTATGTAATTATTATTATTATTTTTTCTATAATTTAATGATATTATAGTATTAAATTAATCAGATTAAGTACACTATAATATCCATGCCAACTTCACTGCTCTTCTTTTACTTTTTTAGTGTGTCCAATAGAAAATCACAGATTCCATGTATGGTTCACATTATAGACCATAGATTTTCAAACTGTTCTGAATAACTCTGGACCTCTTCCGAAGACCAAGAGGTGGGGCCATAGTCAATTCCATCAGAGAAACTCCTGATTTGTGTTTTTTTTTTATCCAGTTAGGTTTCTGAGCCTGCAGTCAAAATGTTTGTCAACTCATCTTGGAATATTTTTTTTCTCCTCTCTGAAGATATAGAATGAGAACAAACTCAAGTGCCTTTCTCTGTCCTATTGCTGACCTCCTGCATTGACAGGAGTGATTGCTAGATCTTTCTATGACTCCCTGTGAGAAGGTGGTGGCTTCTTTTCTTCTTCGCTATTATGGTATGATGGAAGTTCATCAAAGTTTTATTTGTTACTGAAATTTTACCCTTTTCCTGTAAGTTGCAGATATGTATTTGTGAAAGGGAATGTCTTTTAAGTATCCCTAATTGATAGCATGAAGGGCCAAGTTACAGATGGTCTTTATTAGGAATTCTTTTTCTTCTGGAAAATGTAGACCTCTTTCCCTACCCCCTTAGCTACAGCAATTGAAGGATGATTGAATGGTCTCTTGTGGAAATATGTATTTACCTATGTAAAGATCAGTTTCAACTCAGCACATTCTTCTTTAACCGGTGAACTAACCTGTAACCTCTAAGGGGTGTTGACGTCTCTTCAGCTCATAACTCTGTGTGTGTGTGTGTGTGTGTGTGTGTGTGTCTGCGCATATGTGCTCACATGCATTCTTTTTAACTACGGATCCAGCTGCTGAGAGAGGAGATTTTAAAACTATTGTGCAGAATTTTCTTTTCTTAGGAATAAATGATAATTCTGGCTATTTGAACCACCCCCCCCCACCCCTATAAAAGTACATGATTGCATACCTAAATGTTCAAGGTAAATTTAACCTGAGGATGATAGAATTGCACAGAGGAAAGAAAAGAACAAGAACATGTTGTGAAAAAGCTATTGATTTCCCTGACATTAATTGCAACCAAAAATAACAGTGTAACCTGAAAGAGGTATCTGTATGTGTTTATTGTCAGCACAGATACAGAGAGATCCAAAGTAGAGAGCAATTTCTTGCTTGGAATATCACCTCTGCTTTTCAAAGTCTTGTAATTGTTACTCCCCTATGACCTTTCCATCTGATTTCCAAAAAAGCCTTTTGAATTTGCTCTGATAAGTTTTACACCTTCTATGGAAAGCAGGCATTCCAATGTGTGAATTTTTTTTTATCATTAGCCCAGTTCAGTTTCCATCCTGCAAAATGTTAATCCATGGACCACACCAGAATAAAGGATGGAGCATAAGTGATAGCAAACTGGATCAAGTAATTTTTTCCTCGTGTGTCTTTTACCACAGGCAGATGTGCACACTTGGTGATACAACATAATCCACACATTCTTCCCTCGGATGTGGGTTTTATTCATTTTTCCATGATCAAAAAGGAAACAACTCAATCTTGAAGTTACAGATAGAATGTTTATTTTACTCCTCTTTTAAAGTAAGAGTATATGAAATCTCAGAAAAAGAATATATTTTGTACCTGTTCTTTCCTTCCTTTCTTCCTTCTTTCTTCCCACCTACTTTCTTACTCCCTCCCTCCTTTGTTCCTTCCTTCTCCCTCATTCCCTCCTTTCTTCCCTCAAAAGCACCAACACTACTAGATACTGTGGGGACTATAGATAGAAATTGCTTCATCATGGAATTTCTAATCTGTATAGTTTTTATCCAATCTGACTATAAGCATTAGTAGCCATGACACTAAATAAGTCCAATACCAAATACTGCCTGCGTCGCCTTTGGGACATAGCAGGACATTTCAGGAACAGGCAACAAATGTCTACTGTGTCCACTGGCTCAAATTTATTTCCAAGGCTCATGACCATGCTCTGTGAACTTCCCTGCTCTGAGGGACTGGCTATGCTAGCTGTAGAATTTTCAGGCATATTAATTAGTATGCCCCAACAGGTTTGTATTTAACACATCCTAGACTCCCAGTCCTACACACCATGCGAATGACAGCTTGTATGAGGTGCAGCAAGCTACAGCAGGAAGATCTCTGGCAGCAGGAGGCAGGAGGTGTATCTATGTTTTAAACTTGGGTTTTCCATCAGCACATCGCGTCACCATGTCAGTATCACATAACTCCTGAGCTCTAGAGGTGTCTCATTTGTAATTAACTTGGTTATCATAATTCTTCTTTCCAAACACTATAAGTCTAGGCTTCTCTTAAATATGATCAACAGAGAATTCAGTAAGAATATACAGCAGAATAGTGACCCTGAATTCTAGTCTACTTCTAAAAACTGAGCTCTTTCTTAGCCCTTCTCTTTGGTTAATAATATTTCCTTAAGAACCAGCATAAGTAATTTTAGACAATTTCACAGAATGTCTGTGAAATCTTGAATGTGATCAGACCATTGGACTATGAGTTCACTTTCCATCTGCAAACCAAAGTGCAGTTATTTCTTGAGCCTTTTGCTTTTAAAGACTATAGTAAACCTGTGCTTAAAAAAAGGAATTCCATCTCCAATGCTTTTGTGGGGCCTACACTCTGATCTTATTTCACAAACACATTTATGCTACTTGGCTTTAATTCCTTCACCTTTCCCTCTCTTTCTTTTTGTTCTAGGCCTGCCTTTAACTGCCTCTTAAGCTAATAACTTGCTGTACAGTTACCACTGTTTAGCTCTCATGCAAGAGGTGATTGGGTCTCCTTGCTGACTTCCACTGCCTGAGGAACTTGGGGAGGATTCATTCACTCATTTATTCACCACTAGTGAAATGCCTAATAGCTCCTGGAACTATATTCTGGAACATGTCAGTTAACAAGCTATCATCCTTGCTCTTGTAGAATTATTTTCGGATGGAAAAGGTAAACAAGAAACAGATAGTTGCTGACAGTGCGTGATCACCATTTTAAAGGGAAGAATGTATGTACGAGGGCCCCAAATCCTTGAGTTGAACAAAGTTTAAGCCTCGATGAAAACTGAGGGTCAAGTCCAGCTTGCTCTTATACCATTTTGCCAACATTTTAAGGGATACTTTTAGTGAACATTTTTATTTCATTGTTCACTATAAAAAAGCTTTGAAAACCTCACCTAAACTTTTCTAATTTAATCTATTCAGTGGCATTTTCCAGAACGTCTTCTTTAGCCTGTTCTTGTCAGCTTCAGTCTCGGCCTGGACTGTGGTTTCCTAATAGATAACCCCTATGGACAATTTCAAATGTGAAAGAAATCCAACCAAATGTATAATGCACAGCACAAATACCAGTCACACTCCCAGCCACACAACTCGATGAAGACATGTCTGCTTGGAAGCATCTTTGTGACTTGAGGCTTGCTGAAGCAATAAGCAGCAGTAATTTTTTGACTCTGAACATGATTCCCAGTGTTGACATACTGCATCCTTCGTACGCCTCTATGTATTTTAAGTTCCCGAGCCAGTGTTTGTAGATGTATTTGAGCCACATTTTCTTAGACGTTTTCTCAATTCCAATTCAATATTTATATGTTAGAAAGCACATGCACTTAGAAACCCATTTCAGCCACAGCTAATGTTTTCATTGGCTGTAAATCATTTATTAGGTAGAGTTTTGTTAAAGTTGAAATGCCAAAGTTGATCTGCCCTGTGTTCTTTGACTTTTTGGTTGTTGTAGATAAAAAGAGGTTACTCTGAGGAGACTACTAATGTTACCTAAAATCCTTTTGGGTTTTTATATTAAGCACTTCATTCATTCTCCCACTTTTTATTGTATGATCACATAAAAATGCCCTGCTTTTACTTTCCAGTCAAATGTGGTTATTTTCTGCCTTGGTGTTTCAGTAATATATAAATAGGAACTATCTTTTTGTAAATGAGGTTAATGAGTATCTGTGTCAAAAACAGCCAGGTCATGATATTCTAACTCATTTATTTAAGACATAATTATCAAATCAGTGTTCTAGATTTTTCGAAGCAACAGTAGGCTTTATGGGGGAGTTTTTGGAGTATCATACATGATGAGAGATAGTAGATTTCCCCCCCTCACACCCTTCACACCAATCACACCATCTACCCAAAGAAGGCTCTGGTGTAGAGTTCATGTCTTGGTCTTAAATCCAAACTTCCCTTCCCAATATATGCTTAGAGATGTTTTAAGTCATATTTTTGGGTTGGTTTCCAGTTTGTCATCTGTTCCCATTCTTGTATATTATTTTCATTTCCAGTTAGATTGTTAAACTCCAGTTACATGGAAAATATTGCCATGGGAAAACATAAAATTTATTTACATCGCATCTAGTTCTGGCAACAGCAGTGATATATAATGTAACTTCTCAGTGCTTCTCATGTCGTAATTTAACTAGCTTTGACTTTTACTAGGATTAAGCAACATGCTCTGGATAATACATTTCACAATTTTGCATCTGAGTATTATCAGGTAGCTAATCAGTTCATACTAATTACTTCTCCTTAATTCTCTAGAATCCTGAAAGGTCGAACAATATTATATTTTTGCCACAGAATCCGTCTCTGATAAGAAAGCAGCCATGAGAAAAAACTATCCAAGTGGGAATAGAATTCTGTAGCCCTGACTTCTAAGAAACTGATCTTTGTTGAGTTGTAGTGAGTTTCCAAATAGCTTTTGTCCCAGAGGACATGGGATGAAGCTCTACAGCTGAACCAGCATTAGACCTCTGCTTTATTTTGGTTATTACCCAAGGAAGCAGCCGTAACAAATTGAACAGGTGTTCCTGGGAAAATAAGTTTGGAAAATGTCCAGAGATTGGAGAGGAGAAATAAAATTTAACTAATGGTCCAGTGAAATGAACACTACCATAGACAGCATGTCTCTGATAGCCCCTACCAACATGTAACGTATATGAAATTAACTTGAAATGCCATTTTTTTCCCACATTGATGGACTGAAATAATCTAACTTAAAGCATTTATTAACACAAAATAATAACTTAAATCTATATAGGACATTTTTTTCAATTTGGATGTCAGTTCATTATCCAAGATTTACATTAAGGCAAGTATTAATTCATTTTGCCATTGAAGAAAATAACAACTTGGAGGAAGAAGGGTAGTAAAGACAGCAAGACAGAACTCAATGAGATGGAGCATATGCAGAATCACTGAACCAAGATTTAAAATATGAAACTATGAGTTAATTCTAAAAAAGGGGAATTTTGGTAGAATCAGATTCACTAAAGACATTGACACACTTTTGAGGTTTAGTTCTTTGGTGCTGGTTGTGAGGTCTGTGGCCCAGCAGCTGGAAGCCTCCCCAAAAGTTACTTAGAAATGGCCTCAGAACCTACCTCAAGCTCACTGAACTAGAATTTAATAACAAGCTTTAACCATTTCCCAGTAGTTCACAAAGTAATCTGAAGTTTAAGAGGTGCTGGTTTGGTTAAATGGAAGGTTAAGTTTAGTTGGTGGTGTGTCCCTTGGAAGAAAGATGAGAAAAAGGCAGAAGTGAGTCCTGGAGTGAATCTTCCTTTCACTCTAAGCAGACAGTTAGGTTGCTGTTGGAGTTTTTCTATCAGATATCCCAGAAGTACTTATTAGAGTAAGTCCACTGCTGAACGCTCTCAAGCACCCTGTACTTAATTAACCCTTGTGGCACTCATCACAACTGTGTTGTGTAATTATTTCTCTAATTTTAAAAATTATTCCTTGTTCCATCTGAGCAATGGACGATGACTGTTTAATTCACTGACTATTCTACCCCCAGTTTCTAGCAGTGTCATGGAAAATTTTTTGTATGACTAAAGACAGGAGGGAATAGGTGGGAGTGGGGATTGAAAAGTATATTCAATTAATTTTGACTGATTGATTCTGATATGCCAGACACTCTTCTAGGCATTAGGGAGACAGAAGGGAGCAAAACAAATTACTATCCCAGCTCTAAAATTTAAATTTTCTATGAGATTAAGTGGCTCCAAGAAGCTATAAGCAGAAAGAGAATGAAGAAGAAAGACCAATAAAATGTCTTTACAAGAAAAAACTTTGAAGATGTTAATCTCTTTAAACTATCTCAAGGTCCAGCCAAACCAAGATTGAACATGGAGAAGTTGAAATGAAGACCTCATTTTTTTATTTTAAAATTACCTTGGATGTGAAGTTTAAAACTCATCAGGTACTATAAAGTTGGTGAAAAGCTTAGACAAATTACCGAAACTTCAGCTAGTGTAAGACCCTAAATAAGAACAATATGAGGTAGGGCAATGCATACAACTGTATTACCAGAGAATTTCTGAGAAATACTCTGATTTGACTATCAGTATTTTTTTTTCTGTATTATGAGTAATATTATAGCATTTAATATTGAATTTTGTATGTGGGCTGGGGGAAGTACTGGGGGCACTTTACCACTGAGCTACATTCCAGCCCTTTTTACTTTTTATTTTGAGACAGGGTCTCACTAAATTGCAGAGGCTGCCCTTGAACTTGCCATCCTCCTGCCTCAGCCTCCTGAGTAACTCAGGTTATAACTATTGTGACCTAAAAAGTTTACCTGAAATATACTATTTTACTGGAGTTCTGATGCTCTTGGAACCTTATTCCATCCAGGGGTCAATGTTTCTTTTTCTCATCACCATGCATCTTTGATTTCGTAATGTAAGTCAGCGAGAAAACAGGATTCATTTCACAGAAAATTGCTTTCCACAATCTTTTCTGGAATCTCTTTTGTCTGTTACCCAGGCGATATCTTTATTATTACTTTGTTCTCAAAAGCTTTTACCAATTTGGCAACATGGGATGACTAAATCTCTTTTCCTTTATCTGGCTTTTCATTAGGAGGGAAACACCCCAATTCATTTCCATCAGCCTTTTCCTCCTTGTTAAATCTTATGTGTCTCGAGTCCATTTATCATAAAAACCCTTCTTATGACTAAGGTCATTTCGGTTCTCCTTATTGCTTCAGTTTTTAATGAAAGCAACACCAAATGACCAAGTGAAGAAGCTCCCCCAGCCCCGTGGGACAGCCTCCTCTCAGGTCTTCCTAATTGCCCCCAGAGAATCAGCTTCATGCTCGGCCTTATCTTTGGCCCATTCCCCAGCCTTCTGCTGATAGCCAATAACATGCGCTCTAAGCATGAACGGGATAAAGATGGTATGACTCTGCGAAAGCCAGCCTTGGCGTGGAGTTAGAGAGCTGTTTAGATTCTTTACTTTCATGGTTCTGACATGATTTATCTTAACCAATTTGCCTTCAGACATGGTTTTCTATCGTTGCTTCAAACATATAACTTCAGATCCTACAGGGACAGGGTGCTCCTTCAATTGTTTCTGCTGCCTGATGCGCAGGTTCGGTGTCAGGACATCTTGTATTAATCAGCCTTCGGTGGTAACTTTAGGCAAGTAATATAAGCACTTTCTCTGACCATCTGTAAAATTAAGTAGTAACTACAAAGCCTCTGACACATTCCTTATGAAAGCACCGTCCAGCCACCCTGGCCTGGCTCACAGCTGTGCAGAACAGCATGCTCGTGTCTGTCTCCGGATGTGTGTTTTCTTTTCTGTCCCTCTGCCTCCTGCCTTCCTTACCACCCCAATATCTTTTTCTTTTCCTTAAACAAGTCCCCCTCACACTCTTATCCCCAGGCCTGACCCTGCTCCTCACACCTGCTCTGGCCCCCTCGAATACAGGATGTTTTAATATACGATGTACATGGAAGGAAAAGGAAATTGAAGTTGCCAGCCATGAACTTTCCTTTCTTCTCTTCTCTTTTAAATGGGGGATGAGTTGAGCCCACAGCAAGGAAGCTATTTTCTTTCTGGTGGTGGAAAAGTGGTAGGGGGTTAGGGAAAGAACACTGAAGAAATGAGAGCTTCTAGCAGATCTGTGGTGTTTGATCTTTTAATGGTTGCTGGTGGGCCCACTATATCTTTTTAACATGAGAGAGGGGCAGAGCTTTGGGGGTGGGAAATGTGTTAGGTGTGTTTTGTTGTGTGTCACAACACAGAGGAAAGCAAGAGACCTACAGCTGTCAAAAGAAACAGAAATAAGGGCATAATGATTATGGAGTGAATGAGCCACACAGACACATGTTCAATGAGGACCTACTGTGGGTACTGTGGAGAGAGGAGAAAGGCAAGGAGGCTCAACTCTGAGGACAGATGAGGAAGGATGAGTGAATGACATCACACCCATGGTTCAGTTCGTGGCTAAGATATCTACAGGAAAAGACGGATTAGCAAGAGAAAAGCACACACACACTTAGTAAGTTTTACAAGGCACAGGAGCCTTCAGATGTGAAGACCCAAAGAAACAAGCAAACCTGTATATTTTTATGCTAAGTTTGATAAAGAACCAGAGAGTCATGGGGAAGTACGATTGGGCAAAGAGGTATGGCTTAAAGGTAATAAACTGGGGAGAATTGAGTAAGGGCTATCTGTTCAGAATCTTCTCCGTGTCCCTGTTGTCTTCAGAGATAAGACTGTTCCTTTCCTTTGGGTAGAGGGTAGGCAGCTCTGATCATGTATCGGAGAGTCATGATCTATTTCAGAGGAAAGCCAAAGTTTTTTGTTGTTGTTGTTGTTTGTTTTTGTTTTTGTTTTTTAATGGCGTATTTCAGGGGAGAAGGGCCAGGGAGGGTTGAAGAGAACTTCTTGCTTCAGTGGTTTTTTTTCAGCGGTGCCAACGTGATATATTTTGGGATAAGGTGTTCTGAGCTTCATCAATTGAAGTTTCTATAAGAACCCTAAATTCTATGCTTTCATGTGTCTCTGTTTCCTTCTGTCTCCTCAGGAGGCTGGAGAACTTGAACTGGAATTGCTCCAGGTTCAGAGAAACTGAGAACCACAAAAAGTGAGGTTGGATTGAAACCAGGGGATTAATGATCCCTGGAGCCAGGATCTTCCCTTTAGAGGAGAAATTTTTCTGTGGAGAAAAGAATTAAAGATACTAATAATGGGAGATGATCCAACAATATAACTGATTCACCACCTGATTATACTACAGTAAAGCTCATTAATCAATAGGATCCACCCATGTGCATAGAAAGTCTAATTAACCTTTTGATGACACACATTTACATATAAAAACCATAGGCACAGATCACCAGATATTTGAGGATGTCCTCTCACACAAAAGAGGCGAAGATAAAAAATAAACAGATACATGAATCAAGAATAAAACGAACACAAAAGTCAAAAGAGTCATTGAATAACTATGACATTTTCCAAAATAAAATGCATTTTAACTTCGAAACAAGACCTAGATGCTATAGTAAAAGAATGTGTTAATCAAATTTTCATTGCTGTGACCAAAAAGGCAAAACAAATTAGAGGAGGAGAAGTTTGTTCAGGGCTCATGGTTTCAGAGGTGCAGTCCGTGATCAGCTCCCTCCATTGCTCTGGCTCCAGGGTAAGGCCGAACATCATGGCGGAAGAGTATGGCAGAAGAAAGCTGGTCATACCATGGCAACTGGGAAGCAGAGAGAGGGCAAACCTCCAGGGATAATCATAATTCCCAAAGGCATGCCCCCAGAGATCTGCTTTCTCCAGTCCCACCCTACCTGCCTGCAGTTACCACTTACTACAGTAGTCCTTTCAAATTATTAATCCATCAATGTATTATTGTACTGATTACAAAGCAGTTCTAATAATCTAATTATGAACTTTTGGAGGATACCTCATATGCAAAGCATAATAAAAAAATAATCATAGATTGTTACGAAAATAATAGGACTGGAAGAGAAAGCTGAGGAACACTCTTAGAAAGTGGAACAAAACAGCAGAGAAACATGAAGGTTATTAGAAGATCATGCCGAGATGTCCAACCTTAAATTAGGAGTTTCAAAGAAAACAGAAAAAAAGGGGAGTAAAAGAAAAAGTGTGCCCAGCAGCATTACTCTCATACTATTCCGGTACACCCAAGAATCAGGAAACAATTCCCAAAATTGCTAGAGAAGAAAAAAGGAAGGATGGGTTACATAAAGAGGATCAGTAAGAAACACAGTGTTGTACTTCTCAATAGCAACACTAGAAAGTAGAAGTTCACAATAAAATTCTTTCAAAAATTCCATGGAAGTAATTTTCACCTTGAAATGCTTTATTTGGCTGAATCCCAATCAAATGTAAAGTTTGGCTTAAAGCATTATCAGACACAGAGATTCAAAGACTTTCTCTCCCACGCCTCCCTTCTCAGGATGTGTTGGAGAATACCTTTACCACATAAAGGATTGTAAATGATCTGAGTGGAAGTTAAAAACTTTAAAAAGAGGCCAATATTAATTCCAGTAGGGAAAAATGAAGAGGAAAGAAGAATGATCATTAGTACACTGCTTGGCTCAGCACTGAGCGTGATGAGCACTAAGTTCCATGTTAATTTAAGAAAAATTGCCGCAGAACTGTGGTAGGAATGTCGGAGAAGATCAGATAGCTAAATCTTTATCTGCTATGATGGGACACCAGTGATTAGAATTTATTACAAATGGCATTATAAACTGGGTGTGGTGGCACACACCTGTAACCCCAGCTACTCAGGAGACTGAGACAGCAGGATCACAGCTTTGAGGACAATTTAGTGAGACCCTGCCTTAAAACTAAATAAAAATGCTCCGTGTGAGAGAACTTGCGTAGCCTGTATGAGGCCCTGTGTTTGATCCCTAGTACCTCCCCACCCCCAAAACGGCATTATAAGCTTTTTTTCTAGAATTGTGGGTATCAGCTAAAAGATTTCAACACAGTTGACTGAGGGAGCAGTATGCAGAGTGGAATGGGGGAAATAATGCTTGCAGAACGTTTCAACTTTTAAATTGTGAATTATGTGGATGTTTTATTTTGAAGATGTCATGATTTTTCAAAATTAAAAATAAGGTTGTTTATATTAACATCTTAACAAACACAGGTTCCTGGCTTCTTCTAGAAAATTAGACTGCCTGGGCCCCTTGGAGCTGCATTCTGTCTGACACTGGGTTTCCATCATGCCCCGTTCTGCCTTGTCCCCCCCTTCCTCCCTCTGCCCGCCACCCAGCTGAGGCTGAGTGGCAGGTGTTATTTAGCATTGCGATCACTCAGTCATGTTACTTGCAGCAGAGTTAAGAAAAAAAAAAGGGGGCATCATTTTGTGCTCCTGTCTCCTTCAAATGTGGAACAATAAAAGAGATTCCAAAAGGACTTTGGCTTCCCCTGTCTACGGTACCAGGCTTCCTGCCCATTTTCTAAGGTACTATAATTTTCTGCCTGAAGTCTCCTATGAGGGAGTACAAGCATTTGTTAGCTCTGTTAGGAGCACAAAGACTATCTTCATATGGTCACCTTTTTAAAAGAAGTTTTATCAACGTGGCCACCCTGTAGCTGTGTCTTAGGTGACCATTGCTAAAGAGCTTACTTTTCATTCCTGTGATCCTTGTCCAGCTCTCTTGTTCTTCTCCATGTTTTCTCTCTCTCCACACAGTGAGGGCCTGATCAATGAGGAATGACTATCTGTTGATTACTTCACCAATCTCACCCACTTCAGTTCATGTGTCCCGGTGTCCTGCTTCCTTTTTAAATAGCACCATTATCCTGATGGCTAATGCTCAGTGGGTGGCCTTCTGTGACTCCTGTGTGTTTTTCTACCCTGGTCGAACACAATGAGTACATTTCCATTTCCATCTTGTATTTATGCACTTGGGTTTTCCTCCTTAAGTGCATTACCTTCCACTTATTTCCATTAAATTTCATATTCCTTATTTGAAAACACTTTTCCAAATTGGCCAAAGTAGGTTTTAATTTTCCTACTGCTGTCAAAGGTACTGGTTACCTTTCTTTGGATGGTTGTGTAATTATCACACTTTATAATGATGCTATTTTGCTATTTGAATCATTGGTTCAGATATGAAATTATATAGCCTCCATGGTGAATCTCTATAGAACACTAATAAAGTGTCCAGCTCAAGATCATCAGCAAGCCATTGAAAATGATGCTTTCAAACACACACACACACACACACACACACACACACACACACACACACTTTGAGTAAAATAACTGCTTAAAACTAAGTAGTTATTTGCCTAAATTAAATATAGTCTGTAATTTATTGTTACAGAAACACCGTTAAGATGTAAAAATGTATGTTATTTGCTAGTCTCAGATATACAAATTCCAAACAGTCTGAAATATGAAGTCACAATATGATTTTGAGAGGGCAAAGCCAAAAAAATACTAGCATAAGAGAAGGAAAATGAACTAGGAATAATTCTGAGGTTACTCAGATTGTTTTATACCAACATCATAAAAACAGTAAGATTAACGAGTTGCTTTTGTCAAATTCAGAATCATCTGAGAAACAAACTACAAGTTGTCCATTTCATTTGCTGTCCTGGCAAACACACTAATGTTTGATTTATTTGCCTCTATTTTCTTATATAAAATAATATGTGCTACCTAGTCAGTTGTCTGGTGATTTAGAAAAAAAAAAAAATCTCAAGAGTTTTTTAAAGCAAAGGATGCATTCCAGAGGTGGGTAATGTGAGATGGAAGATCAGATCTGAATTTGCCAGGTGAGTCTTACAGGAAGCAGCTAGACAAAGTGGGAATGTAGGTGGTTAACTGAGGGTCTAGTACCTAGAAAAGATGGAAAAGAGAGACAGCAGGAAGGTCAAACAGACTGTGCAACCACAGGGCAAGTCTGAAGTCTCAGCCAGCCCCCAACATGAGCTCCAGGGCAGAGATTGCTGGTCTAAGGGTCCCCACACTGCACAGAAAAACCAGGCCCCTGGATACACACTGCACTACCTCATGAGTGTGTGGCCTCAGAGTCAGAAACAGAAAAGGACCTTAAAGTCACCAAAACCTGGAGGCTGGCAGTCCAGTCTGCATTCTTTGCAGCTGAATGACAAGTGTGTTCTCGAGGGGAAATACAAACTGTATTTCCATCACCTGTGCTAGAACATTCTCCATATTGTCGAACAATGATTAGAGGTGGTTTTGCCTTTCTTGTCCTCTGATTTTTCCAAGTTTCACCAATACATAAAAAATTGACTCTAAGGTATCATAGTCATATATCCACCAGAGAGATGGAGCTTTCAACATCTGAAACAGCTCCCAAATGTTGAGGGAAGGAGTAAGACCAAAATGTGCAAGACTAGAATGGGCAGGTAAGAGAAGAGGTAAACCAGAAAGAAAATCCATGGAACAGTGACCCTCACTAATTATGGAAATGATAGGATAGACAGGTGACCAAAGAATCAGACATGGGCAAGGGTCATCCTCATTCGTTGCACACAATGATGGCATTTGCCTCATTGACAGTAGTTAGCTCTCAGTACTCTGAATATAATGGAAAGAAGAGATTGTGAGTCTTAATCCTCCAGAATATGCTCTTAGCTATATAATAATAATGCATGCTCCTTAGCTCTCATCACACTGAATCTTGCCTTTGAATATTGTCATTTAATTGATAGACAACGGCAGTTAGATAAGGGAGATTTTCATTTTAGAGGAGAATAGATACAAAGTAGTGAAAAGCAAAGGATAATCATTATAATAAAAAATTCTTAGATGATGTTACAAAGTGACTTGTTGAAGTCTGGGAAATCAAAACAAATTAAAAAGGGAAAGGAAGGTAAAATAGGGGGAAAAAAACACATGGAGACAGCATAATCTTAGCATTGATATTGTATATATGCTGGCTCATTACCCACTGCATCAAAGATCATAATATGTTTATTATGCCATTTACCAAATGATAGCTATTTCCTGAACAACTGGCCTCTGCTGCATGCCCTCCGATTCCGTCCTTTGTTAATAATGATGCCTGCACTTTGGGGCAGAAAGATAGAAAAAGATATCTGGAAAGGATCTGCAGGAAATAAGAGAGAAATTGGTAATCACTTTAGCTTGGTTCTTTCATACAGTTACATTGGCTATTCGTCTAGGGAATACAAAATGTGTCAGGTGCCGCAACTAAGTCTTCAAGGCAGAACCCAGAAGAAATGGGAAGGAAACACCAAAAGCAGCCATGTTATACATCGTCTCCCTCAGTCTTTACCTAGGCTGCCTCTCCAGGTTCCGCTGGTATGAGAAATCTGCCATGGTCAGATAAATAGGGCCCAATTTTTTTGTTTGTTTTGCAGTACTGGGGCATGAACAAGATTGGGTTGCTCTCCCACTGAGTCACATCCTCAGCCCTTCTTATTTTTAAAAATTTTGATCCAATCTCACTAAATTGCCAAGGCTGACCTCGAACTTGCAATCTTTCTGCCCAAGCTTTCCAAGTAGCTAAGTTTACAGGCTTTGGTCACTGGACCTGGGCCAATTTGTTGTTTCTTAATGTAACAATATATTTTTTTCCCCTAAACACACGAATAATGAAGAGAAATCCATATCCCTACATGGCCCAAGTATCACTATAAAATAGAATTTTCTTAAACTAAACTTAAAAAAAAGAAATATGTGAGTATTAATTATTCATTTGTATTTAAGAATTTCTTCCATTAGCATTTTCCAGAGATAAGAATTGAAGATATAATTAACCTTTGAAGTGAAAACTGAGGTTTAATTAATGAGTATGTAGCACTCAGATGCCTGACATCTTCCCAATCATGAAATAAAATAATATGAAGGAAATGTTTAACTAAAATGCAAAATGGAGGGAAATGAATCCATCTCTCTTTCCCTCTCTCCTTCCTCTCTCTCTCTCTCTCTCTCTCTCTCTCTCTGGAAGAACAAAGGGAAAAGTGATATTACATTCAGGGGCATTTTATTCAATTATGTCACTTAATGTAGTACAGACCTGTTGAGTTCTTTTACTCAGAGTGTAAACACATTCAACATGCACCAAAATGTACCAGAGCCAACACCAAGCAGCCATTGGTTTTGGCTGGCTTAGGACCTCTGGTGTGGTGGGTTAGCTGGTTCCCCTTCAGCTCTGCATGTTTCTTTGGTTAGATCAGTAGTCTTTGCGTGCCACTGTTACATCAGGAAGACATGGGGTTCTGGACTGGCTTTTACAGATTTGGGTTTAGGTTAAAAGCACTTTGCAGGTGAACATGTGTTGAGCATTACTGTGTGTGTGCAGACTTTGAAGAGCCTCCCAGGTACATATAGGATTTAGTATGATGAGGAGATGAATGCAATTCAAGGTACTCCATCTTCCTGCCAATCTTTTTCAATAAGAAACCATCTCCTCGGTTTGCACATCTGTGTTTGATAATGTGGGAGAATGTCTTTGATTAGACTTTCAGAGTAATCATTCAAAGGGAACTTTCTCCTCTGCTTTGCTGCATCTCATAAAGTTAGATTTTGCACATTAGTGATGCACTTGATTGCACTGAAATAATATTGGCTTTATGAGAGAGGATAATCTTATTCAAAAATATAACTCTCCCTCCCTCCCCAAACTGCTGCTATTTTTGTGTCAGGTTCCCCTCTACAGGGATGTTTATGAGCACTTCCCCAAAATACTATTTTCCTTCTTGTTTCTTTTTCTTTACTGTCTTTTTAGAGCTTTTAATCATGTTTGTTATGGTACCTTAATAGCCTGAGGCTGAGTCACAAGTGGCCTTTTCCTCTTTAAATTCTTTACTTTTTGGTAACCTTAATAGTATTAAAGGAAAAAAAAAAGATATCAGGATTATCTCCCTAAATACTGATTTGCATTTTCCCACAATACTTTTAATATTCCTAAGAATCAAGATTTTTGACATTGTTTTAAAGTATACATATGACCCAATTATATTTGATTTCTGTGATTTCGGCAGTGATTTGTCTCTAGCACTTAGAAGAATATATTCTAAACCTTTCTCTTTTTTATTTATTTACATAGTTAATGACTTTCAAAGCCTGGTAAAATCAAAGTATTTTATACTTTGTTAGCAATTAGTACTTTTTAATAAATAGTAGGAATTGTATATCAAAATAGTAGGAGTCACATTTTTTTAAAAAAAATCTATGTTCTTGATACAATCTTTCCAATTTTCACTTTGAATGAAGTGAAATTCTTCTATTTTTTGAAAAGGTGAATATTTTTGTAATAAAACAATTGAAGAGGAAACAGTGGGAAGTGCCATTTGGACAATGGGTGTTAAATCATTTTTCTCTCTCTCTCACTTTATTCTCTACCCCCTCTATGATTTATGATGTAAAATATACAGATCTTTGAAATTAGTGGTTTTGTTAAGAACCTTCCTTTGAGGACTTGTATCAGTGCTTAATCTCTTAATCCTACTTGGTCACAGTCTTTTTTTTTCCTTGTCCATCAATCTTGATAGATTGAGCCCCTTCATCTCCTATGGGCAAGGACTGGTGAGTCTTCAGAGCCCTGTGAAAGGATGCCCCCAGGCCAGGTGCTGAGTGAGTGGTAGCATATGCAATTTGGGCAGGAGGGAGGGAGGAGAGAGGAAGCTACAGCAGAGATTTAGGAGGCTTCAAGAAATGAGAATCCAGCTGACCAAATAAGACAGCTCCATGGGCAGGGATTTCTGTGAGGCTGCTGCCTGCCACAGCTGTACACCAGGAGCTGTGACACAGGAGCAAGTCCCTTGGAAACTGGAGGCACTTATTCCATTTCCAGTGATACTATCTTGTTCTTTATATGGTTTGAGTTCTTGAATTGCTAAATGTATCTCTGAGTAAGTTTGGTTGCTAACCTATCACAAAATTATTACAGTAAGTGAAATGTAAGGCAGAACCAAAAGAAAACTATGATTTCCAGAGACCAGAGACTCCCCTCACAGAGGAGTCTGAGGGCTTCTGCTGATCTATTTGTTGACATAGCATCCCAATGTCTTTTTGCCCAGACTGCCTGCCTCCTAGGTGTACATGTATTGCTGAGAACACACAACCAAAGCCAACTGTCTTTTTTTTTTTAAGTCATTCTGTATGGATTAGTAAACTCTTTTATAAGACTGAAATAGATGTAAAGAATTTTTAGATGAATAGTCTTACAGCTGCCAAATTCGACCCAGTTTGCTCATTACACAGATATCCATGAGAGCCTTGGATCTTATGTGTATATAAAGGCAGCATTTGTAATTGAGCTTAGTACTTTTTATAGGGTCAGTATATTATAGGTTTCCCTCATAATGATAACAAAATCTTACATCAAGTGAACATGGACAAGTGAATATTTAAACCATGTGTGAAGGAGCAGGAAAAAAAAAAAAAACATAGTAGAGCTTTTCTTTCCACTGTACAGTTATGGATTATCTTTGCTGGCTGGATATTTATTTCAGATTTTTGTGGTTTCTCATGTCCCAGATTATCGGGATGCTTATAAATGGGTTTCATATGGTAACTAGTAACCCTGAAGGACTCAATTTTTAAGATAATTAACTTCACAGTTCTAAGTGAGATATTTGTCAGTCAAAATGAAACACTTGATATTTAGTTATCTGGGATTTTATTAGGTTGGTTAATACCTATAAGAAAGCAATTTTATTGTTTTGATTTACCTCTGCATCACTTTCACTTAAATATTTCCTAAGAAATACAAGGACACGAGAGTAACCGGTTTGGATCAGATCCACAGGCAATGTGGCTGTCTGTGATGGCAACCAGTGACACTTGAAGTTCCTTCGATGTGAGTAGCTGGAGCTGCAAGAGTGGCATGGGACTTCCATAGCCTTGGGTTTTACTCACCCTTCATTCTTCACACCTAAAGTATGCTCATCACTTTGCCTCCGCGAGGCATCCCTTTGTCTTTTTCAGCCTCTGACTTATTCCTGTGGCTGCTGATTCATCTGTTTTCATTGCTTTCATGAAAACCAGTCTACATTCCATCGTATAATTCACAAGTACCCTGTTCGGGTAGAAAAGAGTAACCGCGGCCCCCCAACCAGTGCCTACATCATACAGAGGGGGGAAAATCAATTTTTCATCATTCTATTTTTCAAAAGTTTTCCAAAATGGATTGAGGCAAGAATCAGAACAGAATCTGCTAACCCTGAAAGAATAGGTTTTCTCTAAACAATCTAATAAGGATGTGTCTAGATGGGCGTCCTTCAGGAATTTATCTACAGATTTCTTTAACTCCTTAAGATGTCCAGCCTGTGCTACCACTTAGGAGTAATGTGTTCCACGAATTGACTATACGGGAAAGAAATGAAGAGAACCAGAGGAAGAAATGCAAAGGAAGAAATGTCAATGTGCTCCTAGGCAAACGCAACCTATGTCACCATTTATCTGGAAAGCCTTCCTTGAACACATCCCCAGCCTCAGTCTTGTTCTAAGCAGGTTACCCCTTTTTCTACTCTTATAGCACATGAGAAAGCCTCTGTGGAATGCATTATCACAGCCTGTTACCATATTCCTCCTAGCTGGAACCCACTAGGTTGAGCATGGACAGACATCAAGCCTTACCCAGCTCCTTCCAACAACGTGAAGCACACATTCTGGGACAAGCTAGGTACCCAGTAAACTTCTTGAAGAAAGGGCCTATCTTTGTACTTCAAGGACTCTGGATTATTACTTGATACATAGAAGGAACCAAACAAATGTTTGACAAAGAAGTAAATAAAATAATTTTTTTAAAAGTGGTCAGAATTTTGGTGATATGATTGAAACATTTTGCTCCACGGATGAGAAGACTGGGACCTGGAGAGGTGGGGTCACTTATCTACTATCCTGAAGCTAGAATGTTCTCACTCCTCCAAATTGATGGCTGCCTGTGGCCCGCTGGGACTGGAGCAACAAACACATAGCGAAAAGCACCAAAATAATATGTGTGTGAAGATCTTTGAAGGCTACAATGCATCTTAATAAACATGATCTGACTTCCATCTCAATGAGGTCAATCATGAAGAGAGTGCTCCTGCTGAAGGGTGGAGGGAACTGAGATTCAGAGAAGCCAAGTGACTTGCTCAGAGTTTAGGACTCAAATCCTTATTTCTTGATGAGGTTTCTTTCTCTTCCACAAACTGTCTTCCAGTGTGTGAGAGTAAACTGATATCTCTAAGGAAGGTGCATTCTGAAGATCATAAATATTTCCCTGTCTGAAAAGTACTAGAACTGCACAAGGATCTTCCCAGAATACTCTAGAAAGGACATTTATGCTGGATTATTTTGGCTATTTGGGGGGAGAAAGGTAAGCCATGGGATGTTGTCTGCTGGGACAGTGAAGGTAATGTGAGAGTTCTTTAATTGGGAAAAAATATAATAAATACATCATTAAGGACAAATTTGTGTGATCTGGATCAAAAAAAAAAAAAAAACAGGGGGAAAAATAAAACAGGCCTTTATTTTACATTTATGGGAAGATACTTCTCAGATTGGTGTGTCTCACTAATGGCCAAGAGCTTCTCCTCCTTTAAACCTCAAGAGGAGGGCCTGCTTTCTGGTGTGCACCTGTGCCATTAGAAAGTCTCTGCCCTTGGATGAATGCTCTACTGCTGCTGTCTTGAAAGTCTATAATTTTGGACACTAGTCCCTCTATTTTCATTGGGTCCCACAAATGATGTAGTCAGTAATAGTTAAGAGACTAAAGCTTTGGCAGAAGTTTTTTTTTTTTTTTTTTTTTTTTTTTTTTTTTGCACCAGGGATTGAGTCCAGGGGACTTAACCACTGAGCCACATCCCCAGCTCTTTTTACTTTTAATTTTGAGACAAGGTCTCACTAAATTTCTTAGGGTCTCTCTAAGTTGCTGAGGCTTATTTAGAATTTGGGATCCTCATGCCTTAGCCTCCGGAAGTCTCTGGGATTACAGGCGTGTGCCACCACACCTGGCTCTTTTTCCTCTTTTGAAAGTGATTAATCTTTAGGATTAAAAAAAAAAAAAAAAAACTTCAGAGAGTGAGGTATACTTTTTATAAAACAAAACTAGAAAAGAATGTAAAGGTAGTAACAGACAAAAATAACTGAACTGATAAGACTAAAGTGATTATTTTAAATATCTTTATGATGGAGTTAATGTTTTCTTTAGCAACAGATAATTATGTATGGGAATTAGGATTTCACCAAATGATCAATTGAAAACTGTGTGTCATTTCAACTGCATGTGGTAAGAAATGGTTCTTTCCAGATTGGCAGAATGATTGTGAATGAACAATCCAGGGAGCCCTGTGTGGGTAAAGAGGTTGCTTTTCTTCTAAATACATCTGCATAATTATCCAGAAATTTCAGAGAGGCAGTGTGATTCCATAGGAGGCCTTGGGCAAGTCCTGGGTGCCCTTGTTGCCCAGTGTCTGCAAGTTTCTTCCCTTGCAGGTCCTCCTGCAGTCCCCTGGTAAAGGTTTCTTTATTAGACTTCCTATCACTTCTTGTTTCAAGTAGGGTTGTTTGATAAAACAGTTAAAGAAGGAAATTAAAAAGCTGTTTGTATATATTTACATTTTATATCTTATAATATATATTAGGATAATAACGGGGAAACTATTTGTTGAGATTATTTTAAAATTTGATTTAGATTATCCTTCATAGAGAAGCTCTGCGGAATGTACACATAAAAGAATATCATTCTTTTATAATAAACACAAGAACTTTTAGGGGAAATGTTTCTCTTCCCCATAGACTCAAATTATAAATATTATGTTTGGTATTTGAGTAATAATCATGTGGCTGCTTTCCACCTCTGCTCCACTCTAATCTTTTCTCTTCCAGCCTCCAAGAATACTGAATTTGGGTCTACATAGGTTTACCTCTCACTCATGCATTAGTAAAACAAAGGAAAGGATTGAGTATCTGCTAAATGTTAGGCAAAGGATAGGAGGAGGGATGGATTTTTTTTAACCATATTATCATAATTTGTTTTGAGCAGTTCCCAGGGAGTTTCAGGTGTGTGTATGTTCATAGTTATGGTGGTGCCGGGGCATTTTGAGGGTAAGAATATGTCTTTTTTGCATTGAGTGTCAGCCATAGAGTAAACTGCGTAAAACTTCCCTGGTTTTCTTCCAATTCAGTGTGGAAGAAATGCAAAATTATAGTTCAGCTTATAGGCATAATAAACCCAAAGGATATTGAAACTGGAGTTTTGAGATGAGACTAGATCACCACTTCACCAATTTCCTCTGGGTTCTTGTCTCCCAAATTTTTAAGAAAAAAATCCAGGTACAATCACAGAAGGGAAGAGTAACTGGAGCAAGATTTATTTACCTGAGAAGAAAGACAGAACTCCCACCACATGGGAGGGGGTCTTCTGAGAGCAGAAAAATCCATTTTGTTGTGCTAGCTTAGAAGTTTATGTATGTTTCTGGGTAGAGTATGGAGCAATCTATGTAAAACAGGCATTGAAAAAGTGTCAAGACTATCTTTCCTTCCTATAACTTCCATCTGGGTTCACCCCCATCTTCAGGTTTCCCAGCTCTGGGACAAAAGATTTGGCTAGAGGCTCTCCCAAGGAGGTCAGCAAGGTCTTTTACATTTGAAATAGACCTGGGGGGGGGTGCTCAACAACAATAGGAGGATAGCCTTCAGGTGTTCCTGCATTTGAACAAGACCTCAGTTGGGGCCCATCTTGTCTGATTGCTGACCTTTCACTAATCTTGTTCACTCTGCTTATAGACTTAAAAAGAACTCCAAAGATATGAGTTAAAAAGAGAAAGGGTTGACAGGGATACAGATGTGTACTAAATAAGGTGGGCAAATGTAGTGGGTGATTGAAACCACAAGATGACTGCGGCAGAGACTAGATGCCAGAAAAAAGAAAAATAGTCCCTCAGTAAACAGTAGAAAATACAAGCACATAAAGTGAAAGACTCTGAAGCTTAGAAGGAAAGTTCAAGCTGGGAAAGAGAAAGAGTGCCTCAGAGTTTGATGGAAAAATAAATCCGCTGTAATGATGCAGCCTATTCTAAAGTCCAACCGGGAGAACACAGCATCTCCTGGCTGGTTGATGTGAAGAAGATGGGAAAGAGCTCAGGGCGAGATGTTCCTTTTGCCAAAGATGTTATAAAGCTCTAAGTTACACCAGAGCGGAAGGAACAGAAAAAATAATAAGCCATAGAATCAGCAATGTCATTGAAAAAAAAATCACATAGTCATTTAATCTTGGCTTTGGAGGGGTCTAAGTAACTATTCACCAGAGTTGTCACTGAATCATCTGTGAACTTGAGAGTCAAACATCCTTGCCTCTCCTGGTGACTCTTGTAGAGACTGAAAGGAGGTGAGTTTGGAAGAAGTTCTTAATTCTGTTTTTAGTCCCTGACAATTATCCCATTCTTTCGTATTTCCTCCTGAATTTCTATAAGCTATTTAATTATTTGTCCAGCAACTTGAAATTCACTGTCCTGCTGTTTCCAAAATCTCTCTCTTCCCCCTTCCCTCTTAAAAATGGGGACCCTGGCCTGGGTCTTCAGCACTTGTCACATGCCCCAGGACTGCTCAGACCATCACCCCTCCAGCGGTCCCTGCTTCCAAGAACTAGGGTAAGAGTCATCTGAGGTGGAGACAGGAACTCATGTCAAGCAGCTAAATGCTTCCTTCTGGGGCTTCAATTCTTAGTTTGAAGATCATTCTCATTGATAGAGAAGATATGATCAAGGAGATGCTAATGGTTTCTGGTCTCTCTACTGTCATCTGTGAATACTGTGAAGTCTGCCCCAAAAGGGGTGTGAATCCTGGTGTCTGCTCTAAACAAACGTTAACAATTCCTCTTGTTGTCCTCTGCTGTTTCTCTCAAGCTTGAGCTTATTCTTAGATTTAACCCCTCCTGACATGACTACTTTTGTCCAATCCTCTTTAGTACTGGTTTTTGATGATGTGTTCCCTGCCCCCTTCAGTCTTGCATTCTGCCTCATTTACACAGTTTGCAGTTCTGTGGTCAACATTTTATTGTTGAAAGGCTTACTGCCCCCATTAGCCACCTTTCCCGGCCTTATACTCTGGTCTTGGGATTATATCATTCTTTCCTCTAAGCTTTTTGAAATGTGTGTTCCCCAATTCTTGGGAAGTATGGTCTGTGGCACCGCTTGCTTGAAAAAGGGCAAACATTTCGGTCTTCCCCAAACCTTCAGAATCTCTAGGGTTGGTTCTTGGCAACATGGTAATATTTCTTTCTCTCTATGGCACTTTCTTTCAATATTTCTGTTATTGGTCCAGAGTAATAGCTCCTTTTCATCATTCTCTCTGTTTTAGTCAGTTTTTTCACTGCTGTGACTATAAAAGACTTGACCAGAACAGTTGTAGAGAAGGAAAAGTTTATTTGAGGACTCAAAGTTTCAGAAGTCTCAGTCCACAGACAGGTACATTCATTCCTCAGGGCTTGAGGGAGGCAGAACATATCAGCAGAAAAGTATGGAGGAGAGAAGCGGCTCACATGATGATCAGGAAGCAGAGAAAAAAATCCACTTGCCAGATACAAAATATATACCCCAAAGGCACACCCCCAAATGCCCACCTTCTCCAGCCACACCTTGCTTACCTTCAGTACCACTCAGTTAATCCCATCAAGGGATTATTTCACTGATTGGTTAAGGCTCTCATAACCTAATAATTTCTCCTCTGAACCTTCTTGCATTGTCTTACACATGAGTTTTTGGGATACCTCACCATAATACTCTCCAATTTCTGAAAGGTTAAATTGCCACTAAGTTATTAATTCACCTGTTGTTCAGCTGTTAGGAGAATACAATTTTGAAAGTAACTTGAATTTCTCTAAACACTACCTTGTTGTCTCAATAACAATATGAAACATATAAGGAAACTAATATATATGCCTTCTGGCTGGCCAGATTGCATGTAGCATTTTTACACTGAGATCACACCACATAGATTGAGATTTGATTCTTCTTTTTGGACTGAGTGTCAAGAGTCAGATGAACAATAATTCTCAATTCATAGCCCTATCATCATTTGTCTACACAAAACCATTTCTCTACTCAGTCCTCTTCCCCAGTCACTAAGCCATACACCTATTCTTTTCTCCCCCACGTTTATTGACTTAAAGTGTCTGGGATATATCCATAAATAATTAAAGTTGTTTATACAGATAGTTTTAGTTCACAGAAATACTGTAGTACTCTAAATATCAT
The DNA here is from genome assembly GCF_047511675.1 of Marmota flaviventris. NCBI lineage: Eukaryota > Metazoa > Chordata > Mammalia > Rodentia > Sciuridae > Marmota > Marmota flaviventris. Next base: position 30,099,433 of record NC_092508.1, on the reverse strand, counting down.
TGTGTTTTTTTTCTCCATTCAGCATTGTTTTTTTAATATCGATTCCACAATTCTGTATCAATCTGATTTTAGTTTGCTCCTTTAATTTTATTTTATCTTGTGTTAACATTATATTTTACTTCTATATCCCCTAGTGATAGTCATCTATTTAGCTTCCATCTCCTTTTACCACAAAAAGACATTAAGAACACCCTTAATGGACCTGAGGAAATTTCTCTGGTTTAGAATCAATAGAACAAAATCTTTCTTTTCCCTATTTATTTATTTATTGAATGCTGCTAGATTACATTCCAAAGTCTCAGCATCTATCTACATTTCTATCACCAATGCATGACCATTCTCAACTCCCAAGGTCTTCCTTCCCCAATACTTGGCATTATCCACCTTTCTAATTTTTGCATTCTGATTGCATATCAAGTTGTATTTTCTTGTGCTTTGATGTGGATTTTTCCCATTGCCAGTGAATTTGGGCATCTTCTTATATACACATTATAATCCTTATTATTTCTCACTATGTAAATTCTTTTTAAAAATTATATATATATATATATATATATATATATATATATATATATATATATATATATATATATAATTTTACCACTGAGCCACAACCCCAGTCCCTGTAAATTCTTTATCTGTATACTTCATCCATTTTTCTTGGCTTTCTTGTTTATTGGGATTTTTTTTTTCTTTTCCTTATCAGTTTGCAGTGCTACCAAATTTGTCAATAGTGTATCGTATAAAGCAAGAATCCTTAAAATTCCAGCAGTCAAACCCACATAATATTTTCATTATAGGTAGTTACAGTTTGTGCTTTGGGGGTCTTGAGAATCTTTTTTTTTCCTCCCCTAGGTCACAAAAATATTTTCCTACATATTCTTGTGTTTGATAGGCTTACCTTTCATGTTTTGTTCCTTGATTCATTTGCATTCCACTTGACATCTAGTATAATAGAGAAATATAAAAATCCAGCTTTGTATTTTCTTAATATAAAATCTTTCCAACACAAACCACCAAACATGTTCATTCCCTGTACACTGTGGTGCCCTAGGAAGCCTGCAGTACACTGTTCACGAGTGGGAACTCTGGAAGCCAGTTGTACAGACCTGAATCCCAGCTTGCCACACACCAGCTTTGTGGCAACTGGTAACTACCACTCTGTACCTTTCCAAATCTCATTGAGTGGTTTAGAGGAGGAAAGGAAGTGGTCCTCCATGTTATAGATGCATTGAGAAAACTCTATCTTTTTTGTTATTGATTAAGTTCTTCTCTCTACACAGTTTCATCAGTGTCTGTATTTTTTCTTGTGTCAGTATTCATGATGACCATGCCTTCCTAATATACCTTATTTTTTTCCTAATCCAGAATCACCTTCTCAATTTTGCAGATTGAAAAAGTTTATTTTTATCCATGTTTCCTGAGTTGAACATAATTTGAAGGATTAGTACAAGTAGGAGGAAAGGTCTTGGAGGAAATGAACATATAAAGGAGATTAACAATGAAATTTATTAATTTAAAATAAGATACAGCTGCTAAGCAGACCTGGGTACTTGGTTGTCTTGAGTACATGTATATTATTTCCTGCAGAAAAATATATTTATAAAACCATTTTAAAGACAAGAACTCATGGGATGGGAGTGGGTAGATGAAAATCTAATATCACACCAAGTAGCTTTAAATATGGTGGAGATATACTTACCTGCCAAGGATGACAAAAAGCTGTAGAGCCACCCAGATCACCCCCTCCACTGGACAGACAGTGCTGAGGACATGCTGACAAAGTTTTATTTACCTTTCCATCTCTGCTCCCACCCTTTCATATAGGTTTCAGCCTTCTCTATCCATATTTATCAATACCATTGATTAAGCCTAAAGTCTCTTTCTATATTCCAGCTACTTCTTGATTCAGTTTCTACTCCCTGGGTTTCATCTTGTCCATTAAGATAACATTTTTAGATAGTCACATTTGCAGCATCAAAATTTATTTCCAAAGATTCTTGCTAGAAGAAGCTTGTGAAAATGAAAAGTGGTCTCTGCTGATTCAGATTTTTTTTTTCTACCAGGGATTGAACTCAGTGGCACTCAACCACCAAGCCACATCCCAGCCCTTTTATAAATATTTTTTTTTAGAGACAGGGTCTCACTGAGTTGCTTAGGGCTTTACTAAGTTTCTGAGGCAGACTTTGAACCCACGATCCTCCCAAGTTGTTGGGGTTTCAGGCATGCACCATTGCACCCAGCTCCTGATTCAGATATTTTATATCAATTGTTTTTCTGACTTGTCACAGTGTTAAGTACAGATATTATTATACAATTAATGTCAGAACAAACTAATAGCCGGCTTTATTTTGACTTTTTGTGTTTCTGTTGCACTTATAGCTATTTATTTCTATTGTTCAATCATAACTTACTTTGACTTCATGTTCAATAGGTTCTGCAACAAATGTACAGTTAAATAACATTATATGTCTCATCTCAATCAGTCATACGGCTGTTATTCAGGTAAACAGACAGTAATGAAGTAGGCAGGGCACTGAATATGCTCTGCTCCTCAGAGAGCACCATGAAGGGTCCACATCACAAATGAAAATGCTCCAGGCCCCTTTTCTTATTTTTATATACCATCTGAATCTGGAAATGTATTATTGCCTCAGCAGTCTAATAGAACCATGGCTGTCATTTTAATCCTATCAGCACCTTTCAGTTACATGCCTGCTTTTGACTTGTCAAAGTGGTCACCTTCATTAGCTCATATCAGCTAGTTTTTATAACAGAAATTCTGGAAGACTGTTGTAAGAATGAGTTATTATTTTATTTTCACAATGAGAAAATGGAGGGCAGAGGGGGGATTCATGGCCTGCCTACAGTTGCACAGAGCTGAAACTTGAATCCAGCTCTCCCTTCTTCTGCCCTTCTGCTGAATGCTACATTCCTGGTGATGGAGCTCTTCTCTCAGAAAATGCTGTAATTCCCAAGCACTGCAGGGCCACACTCATGACAGTGTCAAAGGTCTAAATCAGCCTTCCACACAGACACATGTAGGTGAATTAGGTGTCCACCAAGTGCTGTGACCAGGGCATTCAGAAAGTCTCTCTGTCCCTCATCAAAGCTGAGGCTCCTCAAACCCCACAGAGGTCCCTTCTTTGCAGCAGGGCACTGAAGGGTGCTGTCACAATGGGGTGTTCTTTAGCAATTCAAGCACAGGAAGACAGCAGCAGCAACAAACAGCATAACTCTCATTGTGCCTTGAGATTATTTTAAGCCCAGATGGGACTTTAGGGACTGGCAACCAGGAAAAATCTAACAGAAATCAGGGCATCTGTGTTAGTCAGTTTTTCACCACTGGGACCAGAACACCTGACAATGAACTTAGAGGATGAATAGTTGATTTTGACTCATAGAAGTTGAGTCCATGGTCAAGCAGTTCCTTTGCTCTTGGCCCAAGATGAGGCACAACATCATGGCAGAAGGGCTTGGTAGAAGAAAGCTGTAGCTGGTGGCAGCCAGGAAGCAGAGGGAGGAGCCAGGGGTAAAAAAATAATCCCCAAGGGCATGACCCCAGTGACCTTCTTCCTCCCACTACTCCCTACCTGCCTACAGTTGGCACCCAATAATCCATTCAAATTATTAATTTACTGATTTGGTTACAACTCTCATAATCTATTTTTTTTTTCACCTCTGAACATTTCTGAATTGTCTAACATGAGCTTTTTAGGGAACACCACATATCCAAATCAAAGCAGTTATCACAAAACTTCCAAAACACAAAACTATCCCCAGAATAGCAAGCACAATGGGAGGCCTAGATTGGAAGTTCAAGGCAGCAGGAAGATGAGCCTGGAGAGGACAGGGGCCTTGCCATTTATGATCATTCTAAGACTGGTGTCCTTATATACCAGGATCTACTGAAATAAAAAGAGAAATATAAGGGTCAACTTACTGAAAGACCTAAGACAGATAAACCATTTAGCATGGAACCTAAATGCAGTATATCTTCAATAAGTGTTATAAATATCTTTTTGCAAGTAAGAAAGCAAGGCAGGGGGGTATTATTGTTTAAAATCCCAACAGAAATTAGAATTTCACCCTCAGAAAAACACAAATGAAAAGGCGAGGAGCAAAACTGCAACTCTTTCCTGGGGGTTCTTCCCATCCCCCCCCCCCCCCCCCCCCCCCCGCCCTGTAAACATAGTGGCAGTACTGAGAAGCCTGGGGACAGGAGGATTGCCGCATCAAATACATCTGTCAGTTCTAAAATGAAGTCAAAATAGGGAATACATAAGGAACCTCAGTCGTGCTTAAGTAACAGGATAAGGAAGGGCATTTGCATTTGTGCATTGACTTTTCTCCAGGAGTTAAAAACACTTGCAGGCATTCAAAGCTAAATAAACTCAATTTGGGATGAAGCTTCAAGGTTCTGAAGTCCCATAGGCTGGTGATTTCCTGTATGAACTTCCTAGAGATCCATTCATTCTCAGGATCTCCTCCTCTTCCCTCTTTTTTTTTTTTTTTTTTTTGTTAGTCATGACGTAAATAAGAGACCTGGTGTTCCCCAGTGTACTGTTTTCTTTGTCCCCTATTGTTGAAGCTTAGAAATGACATCTGAGTCCTCCTTGTGGAAGGTGACAAACTGCATTTTGTTTGCATTTTGATGCAGTCCGTTTCTCAGGTTCCAGCCTGTCAAGCGGGGTTGGAGGGGGCTGGTAAGCTCCCAGACCTTAATCCTCGCTGTCCTTTATTTGTGTGGGAGCTCAAGGCATTAGTCCTCTTGAAATTGCAAAGACTCATTTTGTTCACATCTCTTGACTATCACATTACAAGGCCGAGTGTGATTTTCATTGTCAACTGGAGTATGCTTAAATGAAGAGTGCCGGGTGCCTCAAGAGGGGCCACAGATTCCCTCAACACTTAACAGGGCTCTGGTACGAAGACACTTAACAGCTAGGTAAGAATGTCAAGTAGCTGTGGCGACAGTGAGGAGACCTGCAATTAGCTTAACTGCAATACCTGCTCACATGCAATCATTTCTCAAGAAGCATCCAGGCTGCTCACTTCATGGACAGTTTTAGGTCTTTTTCACCCCAAAGCCTCTTTTAGAAAATCCTCTGTAGCCTAGCAGGTTGTGGTATTTGGATTAACTTCCAGATAGTCCCTACTCCCTATTTCCTCTGCCTTCCGAATATCACATCAGGGCCTGTTTTAGCCCAAAGAACATTTTATCCCCCTCGGTCTACAGGAAAGGAAATAAAAATTAACAAACAAAAAAAATCCCATGATCATACAAAATACTTATCTTAATGATAGTTTGCTTCCATTAATGTGTCTTCTTTGGGGACTTAATCTGCGTGCCCAGGCATGAGAGACACCAGCTGGCATTTATCTCTGTAGAAGGAAGGCATTCCAAGCACAGTGTGTTATTACTCATGTCATTTATCATTTTCTTTTTATTAATCACACTGATATATTTAAGATAGGCTCTAGATGAATAAATTAATACACTCTGGTTGAAGAAAAACGACGCTTGGTTGTATCGCCAAGCATGTGCTCCACAGGGGGCTCATGCAATAGTGTTTGAATTAGGATCCATTCCGTTGCTTTGGAGAATGGTCGAGGTGCAGTGAGTGATTACAACAGTCTACTCTTGTTCTCAGAGGAAGAAAGTCAGTGATAAAATCATTCACAGCAAGAAATGATCTGTCCATCATCTTCTCCCTCTCCCACACCCTCCATTCACCCAGTTATATTTATGTTGGCTGGAACTAGGAATTCATTTAAACTCCTGTTATTTCCTCCGTTATATTCAACTTAGGAAACATTAAAATTAGTCTTATAATCCTGAGCAACATACACTGATGGAAAGTGGAGACAGCCCCTAAGTTTTTGTTTGGAGGAGTTGTAATTTTTTAATTTTTCCTGAATAACTTCCATACACTAATAATGATCGAGTGTTGACTTAACTCTTCAATTGGCCACACAGCACTGAAATAGGTAGAGAGGAGCAGTTCCCTATTTGTGTGCAACGACAGCAACATGCTCTGTTCTATCCGTCATTATTACAGCAGCTTACATTTATGAAGTGTCTTTTTTTTGATGAGTTTCAAAGATTCTGTAATTCACTGCATTTTACATATGGGGACCCAGAGGAATAGAAGTGTCACACTGTGGCTGAGGGACAGAGTTAATGCCAGAACACAGCTCTCTTAACTTCCAGGTTATTGCTTTATCTTATCATGCTACCTGTCAGCATATAGATGACACTCAAATCTGTCTGCTCTCTATCCTAAATTGACACTTTTAAAAAAAAAAAAAACTGTGACTAAACCTCAGGGGACAGAAGCAACCAGGATATCCTGTACTCAGTCACTAGCCTTCTGAATTCTATAGCTTTTGAAATTGTGTCTCTGCACCTGGGGGCATTTGATGTGCCCCTGAGGCCATATGCTTTCCTGCCAATAACCGGTTGATCCTGTGCTTCCAGAGGGGTCCTTGGCAACAATCGCAGCTGGTTTTTAGTTCTGCCAGGAGTCCCCTAAGGGTGCCCAGTTGGAATCATCACACTGGAACCTGGAAAGTTATAAAGGCAAGATCCTTGGTTCCACAAAGCCCAGCCCCTTCTCAATAATGAACATCCCCAGCATCTTTGTACCAACAAGCCTGTGCTCTTATAATAAAGTGCCTTCCTGGTGGAAGCAAGGACTTCTAGAAAGATACACTCTGCCTCTCAAAACTTTATACTTGGTATCTTCATGAATGATTAAAGCTATGTAAAACTGTAAAATTTGGGTACTTTAACTGGAGTGCAGCAAGATAACCAATGACTTCTAAGTTATTTAGGACCTACAATCTTCAAAGCTTCACTTATACAAGAGAAGAAAAGGCTAAGAAGAAATACAGTGCTCCTGGCTAGGGGTGTTGGTGTGATGAGCTATTTTGCATAGGATCCTAGTCTGGGGTCTCTATCCTCTAAATGAGACCAGGAGAGTGGAAGGAAGTAGATTTAAACTAAAGCATGCAGGCTTTAAGTGAGATAAAAGAAAGAATTTCCTGACAATAAGATTCTTAAACCCTGGAATGAGTTATCAAGAGCAGTTTTGGAATCTTCTTATCTAGAGACTTTTAAAAACAGTGTAGATTCCCATCTGTCTGAGATGGTTTAGAACAGATGGCCCTAAAAGCCTCTTGGTGGATTAGATTATCTTTTAAGTTTCTTTCTAGCCCTATGATAAACAAGGGGAGTTGGAAGTATTAGTAAATGGCCAATCAGTAAACACTGTAACAGCAAAAACCACCCTGGGCCTGTAGATAACCACCTTCCTCCTTAGCAGTGAGAGTGGGCTTTTCCCAGGCCCACCTAGAAGATTCTGAGAACCCAGCAATTCTCCTAGTTTGTTGGTCTGCCATATATTTTTATGTGGTGTCTTTTTATGTTGAGTGTTTGAGTTTATGTAGTTAAATCTATGGATCCTTTCCTCTTTTATTCCTTTTATTGTGTGGATGCTAAAACTTTTACAATTATTTTAGTTTTGTGAAATTATTCATAAATAAGAATGGTCACTGTGGTATTCATTTACATTAGCAAAAAAAATGGAAATAATCTAAATATTCAACAAGAGGGGACTTTCCACAATAAAAGATATGGCCATGTGATGAAATATAGTAGAGCTATTATAATTTAAAACTTGGAAGAACACTTGATTACCTTGAGAAATGCATTAAAAGAGGGGGAAAGTAGCATTCTCATATCCATGGCATAGTTCCAAATGTTTTTATATAGAAAATTAAAACATGGGGATTGAATATACTAGTACCTGTGAAATACTGGTGTCAGAACAACAAGGGGATTTATACTTGTTGCTTGAGGCTCTTTTGAGTCATAGTTTTTATAGTGCATATGACTATATCTTAAGCACCATCATTGTCCTATGTTCAATTCTCTCTAGTATTTTAAGATATTTGCAGAACATGAAATTTTCAGGCATGTCATTGCCCTTAGACAGGCCCTGTGTCTACTTTGTAATGCAGATTATGTATCTGTCCTCAATTCAGGGGAGCTTCCATGAAAAAAACAACCCGTAACTTTGAAGAGCCCTCGTAACTCTTCCCTATCACTTGTCTTACCCAGACATTTGCGTCCCTCATAGCCCATATTTCAGTTCTGTCTCCTGGCAGAACACTAAAATATAAGCTCCCTCATTGTTAAGCTTAATGGGACTCGGTTGCATATTTCAAGTTTCGATAGAATTTTACCTACTGAACACTTGCCCTTTCTTCTGTGGCAGCAACAGATCTTAGGTGGTTTAAAGGTACTATCAAAGAGCTTACGAGTATCCATTCCCAAGATGGTGTGAAATATATTAGTGATAATGTGCCCAGCGCATACTGAGATTTATCATGGACAAATTGTGAGTCTGGATTTTACTCAATATCCAGCTGTACCCTTAGCCATGCCTGCTATCCAGACTCCACTCACTACGTTACCCTCCTACTTCAGAAACGTATTCTGTCTCCCTAAAACTGGTGTCCTGGACTCCTGATTGGTCTCCCCATGCCCAACATCTTTCTCCTGTCCTCCCTCCTCCTGCCATCAGCAAGAAGGATGTCAGCTTCCCCAGAAGCTGCCCTTCACACATAGGATGAGATGCAAAGAATTCTTTTTTGAACACATATTAATTGTGCAAAGTAGTGAATTCACTGTGGTATTTCCATGAGATATAAGTTCTTTAAATAGGCTATGAACCTCAAGTTCTGTTCTTGTCTTCTTGTCTCTCTACTTCTTGAATTTATTCTCTCAATATAAATTCTGTTTCTTTTGTCTGGAACTATCCTTTGAAACCAAAGTTGAACAAAGCCTCCTTATTTCTCAGGACCCAAATCAAGTCACTCACTCTGCTCCATCCTGTGAAGCATTCTTCAACTTACTCATTGAGTCCTAAGTACTCCTGCATCCCCTGTTACAGACAATTGCCATAAAATTGCAATTAAGAATTAAATTTTTAATTTAAAAAAATTAAAATCGCAAAATAAAACTTTTCTATATGGGGCAATGATCTGCCCAGGGCCTTAACTTTCATATGCTCACTACTTGTACAGAACCAGGAACATATTAGCTGAGAAGTAAGATCGTTTTTGTTGATTTGACATGTTAACTAATAAAACGGCCTTTAAAATAAACAGGCAGACAGGTATGTGTCCAAAGCACATAACATTAGTATGTTACAGAAGTATTTGCACTACCATGTTAACTACAGTATTATTCACAGAAGCCAAGAAATGGAATCAACCTGAGTGTCCATTAGCTGATGAATGGATAAAGAAAACATGGTGTTTGTAAATGGAATACTATTCAGCTATAAAAAGAATAAATCCTGTCATTTGTGATTATATGATGAACATGGAGAACATTCTAAATGAGATAAGAGAGGCACAGAAAGACAAAGACCACATGATCTCACCTACATGTGTAATTTTAAAATTTTGGAGATATTAGTCAAAGGATATATAATTACAGATAAGAGGAATAAGTTCAGATGTTCAACACTGTGACTGTAGTTAGTGATGCCATATTGTATATATACTGAAAAAAATATATGCTAAGAGTAGATATTATGTGTTCTCACCACAAAAATGATCAGTTTTTGAGGTAATGCATGTGTTAATTAGGTAGATTTAACCTCAGTGTTCACATTCTTCATAAAACTTTATGTTGTACACAATAAGTGATAGTTTCATCTATCAATTAAAAAAAAAAATGAACAAGTAGATAATAACAACTGCAGTCACCAGCCAGCAGCAAGTCACACCACAGGTTTACAACTTTTCTCTGCTTGAGGTTCCTCCTGCAGACTTTGTCCCCTGAGCCCCTCCCTGTTTTGGACTGCTCCCAAGAACATCTTTCTCTCAATACCCCAAGGACGTGCCTTCAGAGTGACACGGGGACCCTTGCAAACAAAGGAAGTGTCCATAGGGAGAAGAAGGCGGAAGGCACAGTCATTTCTCACCTTTCCAACTCATTGTCTTAATGATGCGATTGGTCAAAATAGAGCTACATGTTATTTTCTAGAAGAACGGCTCCCAAATTCATTAAAAAAAAAAGATCATCACTATAAGGCAATCAAATTTTTAATGTCACCAAGTAAAAGCGTAAATAAACAAAAGCCCTCATCTGCTGGAAGCATTCTTTTGTCAGGTAAAGCACATTGAAGTAGTAACTGAACAGAGAGGATGTGAGTGCAGAGCGCAGCAGAGGGCTTTCAGCTGGACAAAGGTAGCGAGAGTCTCATGAGACGAAGTAGTGTTTACTTCTCCCCACGCTGCTGCTTAGTGAACCCGCGTGGTGGACCAGCTCAGGTTAACATGCCACGTGTCCCTCTCTAGAAGACTGAGGGACGGGCCTGCAAGCAGCAGGACAGTCACGGGGCAGGGCCAGCAGACTTCCTCTCTCTCCTCATACCGGGCCTTGGGGAACCACCATTCACCATGATGTCCATCCCGTGTCCCCCCTATACTTCTACTGCTAAGAATCACTCTTGGATTGAGCAGGAGGGAATCTATATGTCAAAAGCCGAATGAGCTGTTACTTAAGAATTTCCAAAATTATTGACAGATGACAGTTGCACTTTTGACTTTAGGGAAAAGCAGGTTCAGTGCATTCTGAGTGGGTGGTAAGGCCATGTTTGCATTGGCATGGCAGCCATTAACTTCAAATACTTGTGCCTGCGTGTGGTTTGTCACTTGTTGCTGTTGGCCTGTGGGTGGTCTGCAGTCTACATTTTTTGTACAAGTCATTTCAACCACAAGTACCCCCAGAGGGGCAACTGTGGGTACCTGGGTGTTGCTGAGGTCCCAACATTTGTGCTGTTGCCTGGTGTGGTTGGCACCACATCCCACCAATGCCTAGTGCTGGGTGTTCTCAGACCCAGATAGGTGTTCTGGTCATTTTTGTTATAATGATTGAAAATCATCTCAGAAGTGGGAATCTGTCCCATCACTCTGCTCCCTATGTTTCGTTGTTTTAAGAGAAAAATGAATATTCTATTTTAATGTCTCTAACATGGCGTCTTTTAAAAATGTCAGGGAAGTTACAAATAGTACATTCAACATGGCAGTGTAAATTTTTTGTTTTGATTTTTTTTTTTTTTTTTTTGCACTGGGAATTGAACCCAGGGCCGTGTGTATGCTGAGCAGGTACTCTACCACTGAGCTATACCTCAGCTCCATCTATACAGTGAAATATAAACAAACTTGTTCTACCTGGGGTTGACTTTCTCTGGTGGTTAAATTTACTAAAAGTGGTAGGTACAGGGCTGGGGATGTAGATGAATGGTGGTTTACCTGCCTAGCATGTGTGAGGGCTGCGTTTCATCCCTAGTACAGGTAAATAAATATATAAATAAGACATGTGGACGAATTCTTTGTGGAGTTTTGAGTTATAATCTGTAAAATTCAAAACCAGCTTAGAATTACGATATGTTATGTTTATCGATTGGTCACTATGCTGGTGGGAAATTAGCATTCAAGGCTGGAGAATTTTATGATTGTTGTACATATTCATGCACTATAAGACTAGCCTCCAGGGAAAATAACCTGTGGTCAGAGCATCTGCTTTTGCAATTTTTTCCTTTGAAAATCCTAGACATTGTCTTATCAAAAGCTTAAACTTGGAGCCGCGGGTGTACCTCAGTGGTAGAGAGCGCTTGCCTAGCATGCACGAGGCACTGGGTTTGATCCTCAGCACAAGATAAAAATAAATAAATAAAAGTATTGTGTCCATCTACAGCTATAACCCAGTCATTTAATAGGTAGTAATAGGTTGGAGCTCTTTAGTAAGATATAAATCATGTCATACAATTCACCTGGTGGATATACTTTTAGGATATCTTATCACCCCCAAAAGAAACACTGCACCCTTGAACAGTCACTCTCCATTTCCCTGGTTCATTCCCAACCCTAGATAATCTGATCCATTTCCTGTGTCTGCATAAGTGCCTATAAGTAAAATTACATACCATTTTGCCTTTTGTGACTGGCTGCATTTACTCAGTATAATGTTTTCAAATGCTAGCATGTCTCTCAGTACATCATTTTTTCCTATTGTAAATAATATTTCATTGTATACATAGATATCATATTTTACTGACCTGTTCATCTATTGGTAGACATTTGGGTTGTTTCTCTGTTTTGGTTCTTATAAACAATAATGCAGTCAATACTTGTGCACACATTTTTGTCTGAATTTGTGTTTTCATTTTCTTGGGTATATACCTAGGAGTGGAATTGCTAGGTTACATGGTAACAATGTGACAGACCATTGTTACCTTCTCATCAGCAGTGTGTTGAGGTTCCCATTTCTCCACCTCTCACCTGAGCTTGTTGTTATCTTTCCTTTGGATTATATCCATTCTAGTGAGTTTGATGTGCTATCTCATTCTGGTTTTGATTCACATTTCCCCCAATGACTAATAAGCTTGAATACTTTTTTTGTGTGTATACTTATTAGAAATTGGTGTATCTTCTTTAAAAAGAAACACCTATTCACAACCCAGTCATTTAATTTTAAAACTTAAATTCAAATGTGAGTGAATCTAAAAGGTAAGGAATGAGAATGTGAGGAAAGAAGTGAGTTCTTTCAAGGTTTCCTTTCTAATATTTTTACCTATTGAATGACTCCTAACATTTATTTCTTATCCACACTACATAAAATTTTAAAGAGCATGACTTTCTCTCTTTTAAACTTTTAATGTCGAAAAATGTACAGACTTGATTTTTTATTTGTTTTTCTTTCTAAGTGAAATACTCTATTAGGGGGACGCTATTTCCATGTAACATGCTGGAGAAGAGGGTCACTTCCAGATGCTGGGATAGGGTCCCAGATGCTGCACCAATGTTTCATTTGAGTTCTGGGATTCTCAAAGGGGAATCATGAGATGAAAATGAAACCTCAGCTTCACATCATTTCAGAAGCAATAGATCACTTGCCCTCTCCATTGCTGTGATCCTCACTGTAGAGAGCAGACGTCTGCTAACTGAGGAACAGAAGGACAACTCCCAAAATTGTGAAAATTTTTATAGAAAAGACATGGCTGTTGGAATTTTTCACCACAGGAATAAATTATGATGCTTTTTTTTTGGTTGAGTTTCTCATAATGCTCCTTGCATCGCTTCAGCCCAGAAGCAAGGTGGAAACTGTTCAGACTTAGCCCAATGTTCCAGCCATTCCACAGTGGAAAGAAGAAGATAGTCAAGATGAATCAATTCTAGTCGAAGTTTCATTACTAAAAATGTAAAGGTGTGTGAAGACAACACAAAGGAAGAACTCTTAATTGCATGATGTATTCCTCACCCTCAGTTATACTTAATACTTTGATGCTACAACAAAGCTACTATCTAGTCCTTGAAAACAGGAGTGATTTCCCTGCATTAATAACTGATTGGGTTTCAGCCCAGTGATTTCCCAGTACGAGTTGCCCTTGTTCAGTGTGCTGATCCAGGGACCTTACCACGTGCTCTGTCCACACAGAGCCATGTAACAAGGTGATTATTTCTGCATGCTGAAAAGATCTCATGTTAAACCATTCCAAATCTTCCTAGAACTTTGCTAATTGCTGAGGTCTGTTTTTAGAGCTTTTTTTCTTACTATGCCTTCTATAAACTTTTCATATTTACTGATTGTGACCAGGTGAGAGGACAGATAACTATTAATAATGATTTTCATGAGTCTTAGTGGTAGAGAAAAAGTGAAATAAGGAGATAAATTAGAGGTTTAGAGAGAAAGAAAGAAAGAAAAGAATTAGAGGTTTAGAAGCCAAAATAGGGGTTTAGAGACAATAAATAAATAAATAAATATTGTCTTTTTTCCCCACTTAAATTTTATGTAACTATATTACAGGCAATAGGGGAGAAATATTTTAAAAAGATATTCTTCCTCATAATCCCATAGCTATAATCTCTATACTTTAATGTATTTCCTTTAGCCTTTTATTCTATATATCTTTGCCTGGTTCTGTATAAATCTTGTTTCTTATTTTTATATAATATGGTATCATATCTAATTTTTGACATTGTCACAACATGCACATCCAGTATTTTTAATGGTTGCATAATATTCCAAGCAGGGACAAATGAATTTAGTATTCTTTAGTATGACAGTTTGATGTGTGGGAAAAAAAAGAAGATAAATTAAGATTGTAACAATAAAATGAACAAAGTCAAGGAAATCAAAAAAGGCTTTTGAGTAGAATTTCTTCTAATTTATCAAAGGTTGAATAGACCACCATGCAAGAACATAAAATGACTAAGCAGATGATAAGTATATTAGTCTTATAATTAAATAATTTTAAGCAGTATGATAAATTTAATGTTACGCAAAATTTTAATGGCCCTTTATGGTATTTAGGTAAATGGTAAATGTTGACACAAGTAATCCCATAATGTATTTGGAGAAATTGTCTCACACCAAACATAATTCCCAAGGTTCCTCTTCTCTTAGATTTCTAGTATTTCCAGGCATTGTAGTATTGAGTATTGCCCTGATATTTTACTTGCCCAATGACACTGAATTGTATCTCCCCGCAAAATGAAACTCTTTATATTTATGTACTAAGATTATTTAACACTCACCGTGGGAAAAGCAGGGTGGGGCACAATACGAAGAACACAGACAATTTTGATCTTGCTTCTGATTTCAAGTAATCTTAGGAATGAGCCTTATTTCACTAGGAAATAAGGCTACAGAGCTGAGCTGGGAAGGGCCTTGCCAATCAGAGTAAAGAGCTGGAACTTGATTTCAGAGGCATCCGGCCAACAGAGACCTTCCAGCCAGGTTTAAATGCACTTCCAGGCTGACAAATGTTCCAGAAGGAACACACAGAGGACTGTGTGGGAAATGGACTGGAGGAGGAGATTCATGGCTGTTGAGAAAGACCAGAGAAGAGAGCACAGGGCCTGCTGGGAGGAATGGAGACAGGGACACTCACAGCACTGTCCCATAGGACACACTGGCTCCACACTGTGGTGAGCTGCAGAGGAGGAGCAGGAGGAGACTTAGAGGAAAAGGGAAGTTCCATTTTTACTTGGATTTGAGGCGCTCTGGACACACTGGTGCAGAGTTCTGACCTTTGGGCAGTAGATTGAAATGGAGAGAAGGAGAAAGAAGCCCTTCTCAACATTAAGAAAGGAGAGGCAAAGGCGAAGTCACCCGAAGAAAACTTGTCCTGCCACCAACGAATGTCAGGGAGGATCAGATGCAGACAGTGCCCAGATGTATCAAATTTACAAAGACTAATACTTGAAAATGGGCCTCAGCAATCACTAGGTGACCTTAGGAAGAGAAGTTTAGGAAACTTCTTTGGAATAAAACCAGACATGTGTAGTAACTGCTTACTAAGTATTTTTAATTCTAAGCACTTTGTCTTATATTATCTCATCTAACTTTCCACAATCCTTTGATACATTCTATTCTGTAATTATCCCTACTTCAAGATGAGAAAACAGTTTTGGAGGACTAGAAGACCACTGGTTAGCTAGAGTCAGATGGGGATCAAGGCAGTCAGAGGACACAGAACTGCATGGCCTCACCACATGAAGAGAAGTTGAGCAAGCAGAGAAAGCAAGTGTCAACATCTCCTCTAGGCAGAGTCTAGGGAAGCAAAAAGCCAGATACCACCCTAGGAAGGATGGAAGATATGGGCCGTGTTGATGCCTGAGAATTGGGGTAGGATAAACAAACCAGTGGTGGAGATAACTGACGTCATGAAGCACTGGGAGAGGTTGGGGAGACATGGGGGCTTAGCGCTGGTCATCTGATGGTTCCTGTAATAAATCTGAGGTGGTGGCTGGGCTTTAAGTGAACTTGTGGCTGACGCATTCAAGTATTATGTGCAGCTGAGAGGGTGGTGCTGTGGAATGTGCAATTTGAAAGCAGAGTAAAATCTGGAATGACTGCTGTGGGAAATGTAAGTAAAAACTGTGGGGGAATAAGTGACATCATTACAGCACAGTTCTAAGGCAGCAGAAAATGAATTGGAGGCTGGATCTGGGTGACTATGCGGGTGTGATGGAGGGCTTGGGGAACTCAGCCTGTGAATTCACAGGCGTCCTGACGGAAAGTAGTTGGCTGCAGTGAGAATGGAGAGACTTGTTGGCGTATTTTTCTTGCTTTTTAATGACTAGAAAAATAAGCTCTTTAAGTAGTAAAGAGGAGGCAGGAAATGCTGGAACAACCTCTAGGCCCAGACAGTAATCGGACCAATAATAATGGTAATAATAACTGACATTAATTGAGAACTAAATGATGTATCAGAACTCTTCTCCACACTTTACTGTTCTGTGAAATAACTGAGGATTAACTTGGAGAATACATAGCTCCCATTTGTAAGGACCACGACAAAGTCAAGTTTTACTTAAAATGAAAAGTCAGAGGAAAGGTTTTAGTGGATAGAGAAGAAATGCTTTTAGAGTTAGAAGGAAAAGTAGAGTGGATTGTCCAAATGGCAGTGTTTCCCTTACCTGAATTAGGCTTCACCTGGATTCTTGGCAACATGTAGATTTTGATTCAGGATTCTGACTCTAGAAATTCTGATTCTAAGTTTGCACTGGAATCTTTTTTTTTTTTGCATCAGGGATTGCACTCGGCCACTGATCTACATCTCCAGCCCTATTTTTGTATTTTGTTTAGAGATAGGGTCTCATTGAGTTGCTTAGTGCCTCACCTTTGCTGAGGCTGGCTTTGAACTTGCAATCCTCCTGTCTCAGCCTCCAGAGCAGCTGAGATTACAGGCGTGCACCACCACACCCGGCTGGAATCATTTTTTTAAACTATTTTTGTTGTTGTTGTTGTTGTCAATGGACCTTAATTTTATTTATTTATTATATGTTGTACTGAGGATCTAACCCAGTGCCTCACACATGCTAGGCAAGCGCTCTGCCACTGAGCTACAGCCCAACCCTGGAATCATTTTTAACAAGTTGCTCATGATTAGAGAAGATTAGGAAACACTACCATAGGGTGTAATCACCAGGGCTAGGAGCTGGGTGGGCAGAAAAGAATGGCAGAAGTGAGGGACAGAAGGATACAGGGAGGAGGGTGAACCAGAAAGAATAGAAGGGGATCCCCAGCCATAGCTTACAAGGGAGAAACTCCAAGTCTGACTGGGAGAAACCCACAGGGGACTGGAGACTGGTCTCCACCACCCACCAACTCCAGCAGCCAAGTGAAGCCTCTAGCTCATATTTTTCACAAACGACCAAAGAGCCCACAGAGCTTTGGGTTCCTTTACTCAGTGTTGATACTGAGTTCAGGAATCACAATGGTATAATCCAATTATATGATTAAAATATGTTTTTACCTGAATCTCCACCACACCACCTTTTACACCCAAAAACAACTCAACACCCACTGGCTGCCATCCATGTCCTCTGCAAGAAGATCAAGTGAGAATGATGCGCCACCCTCTCACACTGATAACAGACTAAAAATGTAAAAGCCAGGAAGAGAGGATACACTGAAATCCATTCATGGTGCCGTGCATCCATCAACCCACCAACTTCGGCCTCTGATCTTAGAACAGAGTTCAGACCAAGGGATTCCAGCTGACTTGAGGCCCTGCTATTGGGTGCCTGGAGTCAGCCATCTCCCTAAGGGGAGGAGACCCAGAAAGGCAAAGGGAAGGTGTTTCATTTTTCTTTGTGTTACCCAAGAAGGCCAAGACTGCCCTGTTTACATTCAGAAGAGATACACCAAATGAAAGATCCCTGCTGGGTACTTTTTGTATTTCCAGAGCTCACCCAGGTAAAGCTGAGAGTGCTCTCAGGGTTGGAAGTCAGTACAAAAGAGACATGATTTAAAAATAAAAGAGAAAAGAGAACTGTCTGGGCACTTCTGAGGCAGCAGCTGATAGGCTCTAGTTAAGAGTAACCACTGCATTTTTTCAAAGTCAAAGCAGAAACTATGAAAAAACTCCTGAGGAAAAATATGGAGAGGAGTTTGAAAGGTCTAAGTACTGATTCTCATGGACTTTGATTGAAAAACTGTACTGCATTTGAAGCATATGAGCAATGTTGTTCTCGGAGCCTCCATAATTCAGCTAGTTCACTACAAATTCACTGAACTGCCTCTGGTTTTGCTTCAAATCCCTGCTACCACCAAAAATGTCAGAGGCGATCAAATACATGGTGATAATTTACAACTGCTATATTGATAAGTAAACAGAGCCCTCCTCCCATAGCTTCATGGGCTTGGCCTCCTATAAACCTGAGCATTTGAAAACCATTAAGTGGAATCTACGCATGCATGCTAAGGGATGACTTCAGAATGTATCTAAGTTCCATAATTATGGTGGAGTGTAATTATTATATTTTATTTTTTTAAAAAAGCAAACCAGACTATTTTAACAGGAATATTATTATTTTATATTGCTTTTAAAAATTAAAATTTTATGAAAGACTTCTGTATTATTCCATAGAAAATTTGGGTTGATTCTCTAGTGAGTGTGATTGACAAAGAAAAAATGGAAGCATCTTCTATCTCTGCAATGATGATTTAACTCAGCAGGTGTTAGAGTGAGAGTTTGTTTCTGTTTGAATCCTTTTACTTGAAAAAAAAAATGCTTGCCAATGGTATGTTATACACACAAAAGTAAAAATTAAATTTTCAAAATGATATCATCTGTGGACCTTTGCCTTTGTTAAAGCCTTACTAGTCAAAATCAAGTTGTGCATAGTAGGTCTGCTAATCACAGGTGGCCTTAGGTAGCGAGTACCTTAACAGGCTATGTTCAAGTTTAATAAGGTCAGAGCTTTGGAAGCTTAGAAGGCATTGGGTAGTTATGGCTTGCATATATCTAGTAATGGATCTCGTTTTGTTTTACCCATTTCTGCTTCTCATCTTCACCACTGCTTGGTACAACTCAGGCTCATCCTTCCATCTAGCATTAATGCCAGAGTTCCCATCGCCATGGCTTTTACTCTAACTTCACTTTCTTTTCCTTTGAATCTAATGAATTCCCAACCAAAACAAGTGAAGGGAGAAGGGTCTACATGGTAAAGCAGTTAAATTAATGAACCTATTTCTGGAAGTCTCAGAAACATGTAGACAGTGTATGAATTCTTTTTTGAGAGAAGGCTGCAGTTAATGGGTAGGAAAGGTGAATTGGTAAGAGGTAAGAAATAATAGAGGTACACAGAGCAGAATAAAAATAACTGTTTCCTTCTTCAACCTTCCCTAATCACCCCTTACCTTCTCCTTTTCTTTCTACTTTTAGACTTAAAGACAAGCTACAAAAAAAAAAAAAAAAAAAAAAAAAAAGCCTAGTTCCCAGTTACTTCCCACCCAACTTCTTTAATGTTAAGATAATTATGATACAAGACTTAAAACTAACAAATGAATACTGTTAATAAAACTACTAGGTAACCTACAAACCCTTATTTGAATCTCATCAGCATCCTTTTTCCGTATCAGAAGCTCGTCCAAGATCCCACATTGTATCCTTTTTGTCTCCTTGGTCTCCTATGCTCTATGACCATTCCAGTCATTTCTTGTCTTTCATGACCTTGACATTTTGAAGAGTAGTAGTCTCTCAATTTGTAGAGCATTCTTCAGTTTGGGTTTGTTGATGATTCATGATGATTAGACTTATTCCTTCTGGGGCTAGAATATTACTGAGGGGCCATGCCCTTCTCAGGATATGATATATCATTGATGCGGATATGTCTTCTAACTGGTAATGTAAACCTTGATTATTTCATTATAGCATGTCTGCTAAATTCCTTCACTGTAAAGTTACTTCTGTTCCCTTTGTAATTAATAATTATCTTGGGGAAAATATTTGAGACTGTGTAAATGTTCTCTTTATACTATCACCCCTAATTGTAGCATCCTTCAGCAGTTCTGGTAAGCAGCCATTATGTCCAAGGTAATCCAATGGTGATACCCTATTTCATTCCTTCCTTCTACAAATACAAATTGGAATTCTTCTCTGAGGAGGAACTGTCCTTTCTCCCTCATTTATTTATACCATTATAGACTTGTGGATATTTACTTTTTTCTATAGGCTATCATCCAGTCCTATTTATTTTGTTGCTCAAATTTTTCTAGCTTTGGCTATGGGGAGTACTTTGAGAATAGCATCTTTTCCCCTTTAACTTGCCTAGCCTTGCTTGAGAACTTTCTTACTTTCAGTGCCCTGAAAGACTCAGACTCATCTCATTTTCCCTGGCACAGCTCAGGAATCAACCACTTCTCCAAAATGGCCTGAATCCCTTTATTGCAGAATTTTCTTCAGAAAGCAAGATCTGGGACTGTAGGATCTGACTGTCTGGGTCTCATTGCTTCCAGACTACCTCTCAGTAGATGGAACTTGGAGATGTAGATGATGCAGACATAGATATTTACTAGCCTTTGCATATACACATCTGCATTTATTTTGGAGTATCTCCGTACATATACAAAGAAAACCTGAGTTTATTCTGATACCTCCAATTTCAAACCAGCACCACAATATTCTAATTTTCTCTTTTCTTACTTTAACTTCTTTCTCACACAACACATTCTTATCTACAATTTATTTGTTCAACACTAATAGGTCCCTAAAGTTGTTTCAGAATTGCTAACTCATACCCTTGTACTAACCAGAGGACAGTATTTGTATATAATTAATTTTTACCTTTAGCCTTGTAGTATCCAAAGTAGTTTGTGGATGTTATTTAGGTTACTTCTTTTCTTCCCCAAACATATCCAGAATATAACAAATGTAACAAAGTGATTATGTTAGTGGTTTTTAATATAGTTTCATTTGTTATGGTTATATTCCTATTTGGGCTCCCCCCATATCCTCATTTACATGTTTTATTGGGGGGGATGGACTGGGGATCTAACTCAAGCATTCAACCACTAAGACACATCCCCAACCTTATTTTGTATTTTATTTAGAGACAGGGTCTCACTGAGTTGCTTGGCACCTCACCATTGCTGAGGCTGACTTTGAACTCTCCATCCTCCTGCTTCAGCCTCCCAAGCTTCTGAGATTATAAGCCACCATGCCTGGCTTACATGTTATTTTTAATACATGTAAATTATTCTTTGTTGTATCCAATTCTTTGGGTTTTGACAAGTGCAAATAAGTATTCACAGAACTGTTCCATAACCCCAAATCACTCCATACCCCCCAACCCCTAACAATCACTGATGTTTTCCACCTCTGTAATTTTCTTTTCCAGTTTATCATAAATGGAATCAGACAATACATAGCCTTTTGGATCTGGCTCCTTTCACTAGCCAGATTCATTTGAGACTGCCTGTGTTGTTGTGAGTAGCGTAACATATGGATGTTGAAGTCTCATCTTAAAACATGATTTGTGATGCTTGTCCATGCATCTAATGTTCAGATTCATGAAATTGCCCATTAGATTAATGTTTGTTGGATCACTTCTTGGGACTCAAAAGTATGTTTTTCATCTTCTTTAGCACAGAGCATACCTCATGTTGTTTTATTTACTCTAGTTGTTTGCTACAAACATTAGTCATTTTAACGTTCCAAGGAGGACTAAAGCCATCCGTTAATTATTTCTGTGAGATTGACATGGAGAGCATGGATAATTGAAATCTTCGCATTATCCACAAGCCTTGTAATAGCTCCTTCTTCCTCCAGCCACTTAAAGGTAGCAAAATTGACTTGCTGTAAGTTTTATATCCTTTCCTTTCCTTTACTCATCCTCTGGTAGAAGACTTAATGAGTCCTCAGGTGACCATAAAAGTGGAAAGAGAAAAGGAGGAAACACAGACTGTAGGTAATCTACATAGTAGATAAAAATCCTGTGAATCACTGAGAATTGATTGCATGTTAGTAAAATAGGTCGTCTGAGTAGGGATTATGTGTCTTTGACTTGTTTTTGACTCCCATGTAATCTTGGCACCTGTTGATTCAACCATGAACTTACAGTCAGTCCTAATCTTCCTATGTTCCTATTGTTCCTATTGAGAAAATGCCAACCTCCAAGTTCTGTTGTCTTTTCCAAGTGTCTATAAGCTCTTCACTACAAAGCCTGAGATTAATTTGTGGCATTGGGAAATTTTTAATTGGATTAAAGCAGGTACTTACATCCTTGGATAGGCACACATGTGTAATCTTTTGGGAACCTGTCAGCTAAAAACTAAATATACTAATGTAAGCACATTTCCTGAAAGGGAAAACCATAGTTTCAAACAGATTTCAAAAAATATAAAACAAAATGAAGCTTTTTAACCAGCAAGATCATCTACATGACTCCTCTAATACTAACACAGTAACCTTGAAAGCCTCCATACCCTGTTTGTTTTAGTCTGAGAGATCTTCCTTAAGATTCCAAAAGCATTCCCTAGACCATGAATTTCTTTAGAGGGAGCATTGAATTATTTTTTCTATATATCTAGCACCTACCACAAAGTCCGATAAATAATAGGTGTTTGATAAACACTTCTTGAATGAATTCAATATTTTTTTTTTTGTATGTGTGAGGAAGAGAAATTTATTAAGAACCAGCCATGTCTGCCATGCCAGAAACAGGGGACAGTGGAGAACACGGTGGCCGGGGAAGGGCGTCCCAGGAAGAGGTTTCCCAAGTCTTTCTTGCAGCCCAGGGAGGGAGTGGGTTGGGAGAGCACTTGTCTCCAGGCGTCCTGTCCCCAGCAGGCCCTCCTGACTGGAACCCGTGGGAAGGAGGCCCCTGCAGGTGGCACACCTCTGAGGAGCACCTGCGACATGCCCACCAGATCATTGCCATCTGCCTGAGGGGAAAGACACGGACTGGCCTGAGCATGAGCGCATCAAGCTCCCTGTCGGTACCCACCCATGTACAGTGGGGTATGTCCTTGGGAAGGCCATTAGGGATGGCGCAGGGACCGCATCAGGATGCACCAACCCACCTGCTTGGCTGCGCACTCATCTCAGCTGGCCACCCTTGCAGGAGATACTCTCTTTCGCAATCCTCCTCTGCATGCCCGCCCTCCTGTGATGGGAGCCACCCCGTTTTCCTGTCTGGGCCCCGTCCTGGGGGCCATCACGCAGCAATAGCACATTCCTGTGAGGCAGGCCAGGATCCTCCTGGTCACCCTCCACCAGGCCTTGGTGCCTTCCTGGGAAGAGCCCGTGGTCCCGCCTTGGGCTTGCTGCCTGGGGAGGGCCCGCCCTACTCTTGACACTCCCTGGGGGGTTCTGCTGCCCTCTACCTGTGATCTGCAGCCTCCTGACCCAATGCCAGGAGGCAGGGCGGCAAGGTCTTGCTACGGGGCCCTGCCAGGGGCAGCTGGGCCCTGGGCCTGCAGGCTGGGGAGGGCCAGGGCAGGCAGGCTGCCTCCCGTGCTGCCCCTCTGCCAGGGCTGCAGTTGCTCCCCACGAGGCTGCTGCACAGCGGGCACCACCCGCCTGGAGTGAGAGGTGGGCTTGCTGGCGCTCCTCTGGCGGGGCAGGGTGGCTGGGAGAGAACCCGCAGAAGACCTGGGCTGGAGCCCCAAGTGCACAGACCTCCTTTGCACCATGAAGCCTGCCCCCTGCGTGTACTGGTGCCAGAGCAGGAGGTAGGTAGCCATGGCTTTGTCAAACTTTCGGGCCTTCAGGGACATCCAGGTGTCGGTGAGGTCAAAACCCAGGTCAAGCATGGCCTTCACCGTGGAGAGGTCTGGGTAGATGGGGAGACACTCCCTGGTACAACTCACAAAAGGCCACTGGCCCCATCTCAGCCACGGGTGCCTCAGGACTTCGGCCAGCCTGGGCCTCTCCTCCAGGTCCATGGTCAGCATCTCGGCCACCAGGCGGACACTCAGGCTGGGAAGGCGCAGGTGCCATGGAGGACTTGCTACCTCAGCACCCCGAAGGTGGTCCCTTTAAAGGGCAGGCGCCCCGTCAGCATGAAGTAGAGGAGGACGCCCAGGCTCCACAAGTCCACCACAGGCCGTCGTACTCCTCCAGGAGGAACATCTCCG
Source organism: Marmota flaviventris (assembly GCF_047511675.1). Classification (NCBI taxonomy): domain Eukaryota; kingdom Metazoa; phylum Chordata; class Mammalia; order Rodentia; family Sciuridae; genus Marmota; species Marmota flaviventris. The sequence goes on along the minus strand of NC_092508.1, from coordinate 30,075,480 downwards.
GGGCCCAGTAGGTGGGCGTGCCACACACCGTGTCCAGCAGCTCTCCCCGCCTGAACTGGCAGCCCAGGCCGAAGTCGCACAGCTTGATGTGGCTTTGCTCATCCATCAGGATGTTGTCCGCCTTCACGTCCCTGTGCCCGATGCCCTTGGCGTGGCATGTGCGCGGGCTCTGGCCATCTGCCGGAACAGTCCAGGCGCCTCCTCCTCCTGCAGGCCCACCCTCTCTGGGATGTGCTGCAGCAGCTGGCCCCCACTGGCATGCTCCATCACCAGGCACACGCGGTCAGCCGTCTCCATCACCTGGAACAACTGCACCACGTTGGGGTGCTCCACGGCCTTCATGATGTCCACCTCGGCCTGAAGGAAGGCCAGGTCCAGCTCGCCCTTGCGCAGGGTTTTCACGGCCACCTCCGTCCCTGTCAGGATGTGGCAGGCCAGCCTCAGGGTGCTAAAGTTGCCCTACCCGATGGACCTCAGCACCCGATACTGGCCCGTTAAGGCATCCTCCAAGGATGAGCTGGCCTCGAGGCCCTGCTGGGAGCTCCTGGGCGCCCTACTCTGACTCTCACTACTCTCTCTATGCATCAGGGGCAGCCATGCCACCCAAGGACACTACCTTAAAACAACACAACAAGCAAAACCAACAGACAAAGCAAGACTAAAACAATAACACTCCAAATCAAAGAACCAAACCACACACCAGAACCGCCAAACCACCACACCACCAAATGCACTAACTAGCTGGGAGTCCGACAGGTCACCACCAAGAGCTTCCTGCATGATGGACGAAGCCCAGTTGCCACCGCTGCCTTATATAGTGGCCCGCAGAGTGCCCTCACAATGGCCCCTTATGAGGTCACGGCCACAAATGGCGCGGTAGCATCTGGCCTAGGCCCACGCTGCTTCTATCCCTGAGGGTTCTGGCCCCCAGGAACTTGGCCCGGGTCACAACAGGAAGATCAAACTCTAGAAGCCTGTGAATGAGTGCACTCTGTACACCCACGGAGTCTCCTGCACATACCAAAACCTGTAGCGGGCTTCAATGGCCCTGGAGTGTCTGGTCCCAACACCTGCAGCCCCTTTGGCCTTCCACACACAGCATGTCCACCCTCCTTTCTCTGCCGCCCCGGGAAGATTGGTGTCCTAACGTGGTGGCCCTTTACTCACATCACAGCACCCTCACACAATGCCCTGTCCCCTAAGACACCCAGGGCCAGCTGCTTAACTCCAATGGGGCTGAGAGCAAACGTGTCCTAGTCCACATTTCCCCAGAATTTCTGAGACACCTCCCTCTCCAGGAACCCTGGAACCCGCAAGGCAGTGGTTTCAACTATGCAAAGCGATCGAGGACACACCTGTGGGCCACCAATCCTATGCTCCACAAATGGGTCCTGCCAGTGGCACCAAGAAACACAGGTGTGCCCAGAGGCCTTGCCCTGTCACACTCCTGCCTCTCCGTGTCTTAGGCTGGCTGATTTATAGCAACACCTCCATGGGTCCAAGTTCTGGGTTTCCTGGGGTCTGATAAGTCCAAGGTCAGGTTGCCAGGAGATGAGGTGTGTGCAAAGGAATAGCTTCCTTCTCTGTCACTTAGCTTCCTTGCTGTGTCCTCAAGAGGTGGAGGAGGAAGAAGGAGTAAACCCACCACTCAACTCTGCCTGCTCCTTCCCCCCCACTTCCTTCCTACAGCCTTCCTTTTTTCCTACCTTCCTTCCTTCCTTTCTACTTCATTTCTTCCTTCCATTTTTTAAATTTATATATGACAGCGGAATGCATTATAAATCTTATTACATATATAGAGCTCAATTTTTCATATTTCTGGTTGCATACATAGTATACTCACACCAATTCGTGTCCTCATACATGTTCTTTGGATAATAATGATCATCACATTCAACCATCATTAATTACCCCATGCCCCCTCCCTTCCCCTCCCACCCCTCTGCCCTATCAAGAATTCCTCTATTCTTCCTACGCTCCCCCTCCCTATCCCACTATGAATCAGCTTTCTTATATCAAAGAAAACATTCGGCATTTGGTATTTTGGGGATTGGCCAACTTCACTTAGCGTTATCTTCTCTAACTCCATCCATTTACCTGCAAATTCCATTATTTTATTGCTGAGTAATATTCCATTGTGTATATATGCCACATTTTTTTTTAATCCATTTGTCTATTGAAGGGCATCTAAGTTGGTTCCACAGTTTAGCTATTGTGAATTGTGTTGCTAAAAATATTGATGTGGCTGTGTTTCTGAAGTATGCTGTTTTTAAGTCCTTTGGGCATAGACCAAGGAGAGGGGTTGCTGGGTCAAATGGTGGTTCCATTCCCAATTTTCTAAGAAATCTCCATACTGATTTCCATATTGGCTGCACCAATTTGCAGTCCCACCAGCAGTGTATGAGTGTGCCTTTTTCCCCACATCCTCGACAACACTTATTGTTGATTGTATGCATAATAGCTGCCCTTCTGGCTGGAGTGAAATGATATCTTAGAGTGGTTTTGATTTGCATTTCTCTAATTACTAGTGATGAAGAACATTTTTTCATGTGTTTGTTGATTGATTGTACATCATCTTCTGAGAAGTGTCTCTTCAAGTCCTTGGTTCATTTATTGATTGGGTTATTTGTTTATTTTGGTGTCTAGTTTTTTGAGTTCTTTATACACCCTAGTGATTAATGCTCTGTCTGATGTGTGAGGAGTAAAGATTTCCTCCCAAGATGCAGACTTTCTATTCACCTCACAGATTGTTTCTTTTGCTGAGAAGAAGCTTTTTAGAGTTCATCCCATTTATTGATTCTTGATTTTAATTCTTGCGCCACAGGAGTCTTACTAAGGAAGTTGGGGCCTAATCCCACATGATGGAGATTAGGGCCTACTTTTTCTTCTATTATATGCAAGGTCTCTGGTTGTATTCCTAAGTCCTTGATCCATTTTGAGTTGGGTTTTGTGCACAGGGAGAGATAGGAGTTTAATTTCATTTTGTTGTATATGGATTTCCAGTTTTCCCAGCACCATTTGTTGAAGAGGCTATCTTTTCTCCAATGCATTTTCTTGGCACTCTGTTTTGGTGCCAATACCTTACTGTTTTTGTTACTATTGCTCTGTAGTATAGTTAAAGATCTGGTCTAGTGATGCCACCTGCTTCACTCTTCCTGCTAAAAATTGCTTTAGCTATTCTGGCTCTCTTATTTTCCAGATGAATTTCATGATTGCTTTTTCTATTTCTATGAAGAATGGCATTAGAATTTTGATCAGAATTACATTAAATCTGTATAGTGCTTTTGAAGTATGGTCATTTTGGTAATATTAATTCTGCCTATTCAAGAGCAAGGTAGATTTTTTCATCTTCTAAGGTCTTCTTTGATTTCTTTCTTTAGGGTTCTGTAATTTTCATTATATAGATCTTTCACCTCTTTCATTGGTTCCTAAGTATTTTATCTATCTATCTATCTATCTATCTATCTATCTATCTATCTATCTATTTTTGAGGCTATTGAGAATGGAGTAGTTTTCTTCATTTCCCTTTCTGAGGATTTGTCACTGATATGCAGAAATACGTTTGATTTATGGGTGCTGATTTTATATCCTGCTACATTGCTGAATTTGTTTTCTAGTTATAGAAGTTTTCTGGTGGAACTTTTAGGGCCTTCCAGGTATTGAATCATTTCATCAGCAAACAGTGCTAATTTCAATTCTTCTTTTTTCTATATGTATCCCTTCAATTTCTTTCATCTGTCTAATTGCTCTGGCCAGTGTTTCAAGAACTATGTTAAATAGAAGTGATGAAAGAGGGTATCCCTGTCTTGTTCCGTTTTTTAGAGGAAATGCCTTCAGTTTTTCTCCATTTAGAATGATGTTGGCCTGGGGCTTAGCATATATAGCCTTTATGATGTTGAGATATGTTCCTGTTATCCCTAGTTTTTCTAGTGTTTTGAACATAAATGGCTGGTGTATTTTGTCAAATGCCTTTTCTATGTCTATTGAGATGATCATATGATTCTTATCTTTAAATCTGTTCATATGATGAATTACATTTATTGATTTCCGTATGTTGAACCAAACTTGCATCCCTGGGATGAAACCTACTTGATTGTGGTGCACAATCTTTTTGATATGTTTTTGCATTCAATTTGCCAGAATTTTATTGAGAATTTTTGCATGTATGTTCATTAGAGATATTGGTCTGAAGTTTTCTTTCTTTCTTTTTTTTTTTTAATGTATTTTTGCCAGGTTTGGAATCAGAGTGATATGGGCCTCATAGAATGAGTTTGGAAGTACTTCCTCTTTATTTATTTCCTGACATAAATTGGAGAGTATTGGTATTAGTTCCTCTTTAAAGGTCTTGTAGAACTCGGCTGTTATTCGTCCAGTCCTGGGCTTTTCTTGGTTGGTAGACTTTTGATGGCATCTGCTATTTTGTCACTTGAAATTGATCTTTTAAATTGTGTATATCATCCTGATTCAATTTGGGCAAATTATATGGCTTTAGAAATTTGCCGATCCCTTCAATATTTTCTATTTTATTGGAGTACAGGTTTTCAGAATAATTTCTAGTTATCTTCTGTATTTATGTGGTGTCTGTTGTGATATTTCCTTTTTCATCACATATGTTAGGGATTTGAGTTTTCTCTCTCCTTCTCTTCATCAGCATGGCTAAGGGTCTGTCAATTTTATTTATTTTTTCAAAGAACCAACTTTTTGTTCTGTCAACTTTTTTAATTGTTTCTTTTGTTTCAATTTCATTGACTTCAGCTCTGATTTTAATTATTTCCTATCTTCTGCTGCCTTTGGTGTTGATTTGTTCTTCTTTTTCTAGGTCTTTGAGATGTAGTGTTAAATCTTTATTTGTTGACTTTTTCTTCTCTTAAGGAATGAACTCCATGCAGTGAACTTTTCTCTTAGAACTGCTCTAATAGTGTCCCAGAGATTTTGGGACATGTTGTATCTGTGTTCTCATTCACCTTTAAAAACTTTTAAATCTCTTCCTTGATGTCTTCTGTAACCCATTGTTCATTCAGTAGCATATTATTTAGCCTCCAGGTATTGGAGTGGATTTTATTTCTTCTTTTATCATTGATTTCTAATTTTATTCCATTATGATCTGATAGAATGCAGGGTAGAAACTCTACTTTCTTATATTTGCTAAGAGTTGCTTTGTGGCATAGTCTATTGTCTACTTTAGAGAAGGACCCATGTGCTGCTGAGAAGAAAGTATATTCTCTTATTGAAGGTTGGAATATTCTATACATGTCAGTTAAGTCTAAGTTATTGATTGTATTATTGAGTTCTATAGTTTCTTTGTTCAGCTTTTGTTTGGAAGTTCTATCTAGTGATGAAAGAGATGTGTTAAAGTCACCCAAAATTATTGTGTTGTAGTCTATTTGACTCTTGAACTTGAGAAGGGTTTGTTTGATGAACATAGTTGCTCCATTGTTTGGGGCATATGTATTTATAATTGTTAAGTCTTGTTGGTGTATGGTTCCCTTGAGCAGTATGTTGTGACCTTCTTTATCCTTTTTGATTGACTTTAGTTTGAGGTCTACTTTATTTGATATGAGGATGGAAACCCCTGCTTTCTTCCGCAGACCATGTGAGTGGTATGATTTTTCCCAACTCTTCACCTTCAGTCTGTGAATGTCTTTTTCTATGAGATGAGTCTCTTTGAGGCAGCATATTGTTGGGTCTTTTTTTTTTTTTAATCCAATCTGCTAGTCTCTGTCTTTTGATTGGTGAGTTTAGGCCATTAACATTCAGGGTTATTATTGAGACATGATTTGTATACCCAGCCATTTTTATTTATTATTGGTATTTAATGTGACTTGGTTTCTCTTCTGGTTAGATTTTCCTTTAGTGTAATCCCTTCCTCTGCTGATTTTCATCATTGTTTTTCATTTCCTCTTCTTGGAATACTTTGCTAAATATGTTCTGTAGTGCAGGCTTTCTAGTTGTAAATTATTTTAACTTTTGCTTATCATGGAAGGTTTTTATTTCATCATCAAATCTAAAACTTAGTTTTGCTGGATATAAGATTCTTGGTTGGCATCTATTTTTTTTTCAGAGCTTGGTATATGTTGTTCTATGATCTCCTGGCTTTGAGGGTCTGGGTTGAAAAATCTGCTGAGATACAAATTTGTCTCCCCTTTATGTGATCTGATTCCTCTCTCTTGCAGCTTCTAAGATTCTGTCCTTATTCTGTATGCTAGGCATTTTCATTATAATGTGTCTTGGTGTAGATCTATTGCAATTTTGTACATTTGGTGTCCTATAAGCCTCTTGTATTTGGTTTTCCAATTCGTTCTTCATGCTTGGGAAATTTTTGATATTATCTCATTGAAGAGATTGTACATTCCTTTGGTTGGAAACTCTGTGCCTTTCTCTATCCCAATAACTCTTAGATTTGGTCTTTTGATGCTATCCTATAATTCTTGGATGTTCTATTCATGGTTTCTAATTTTCTTCTCTGTGTGGTCAACTTTATTTTCTAGATTGTAAACTTTGTCTTCATTATCTGATGTTCTTTCTTCCGACTTGATCTCCCACAGGTGTTCTGCTGGTCACCAAAGGCTAGGCTCTGGAGGTCTCTGCTCCTCAGGGGGAGGGGTAGACCAAGTGTGTTGTGTGCCTGGGCCCTGCATTTTTAGGCTATAGAGATAGTAAGAAATCTGATCAGCTTATGTTGTTCCTGAAATGTATAATTTAATTAGTTTGCAGGAATTCATAGAATTTGTCATATATCAATTAATTAGCTAATAAATCACCAAATGCCAACAAGTCTATATAGTACTTTTTCCCTAGTACTTTCAACATTTATACCATGAGCCTTCTTGTCCTAAATCCCTACAGCTTGTATTGGTGAGCAGTGGGAATACAGTATCCTCCCCCTATTTTGCTACCTAAGAAAAGGAAGGTTGGACTGGTTTTGTATGAAACCATGCAGAATGAAATCTTCACAGGAATTTTTACTTCAGGATTTTAAACTTTAGAAACAAAATCTAAACTATACACACACACACACACACACACATGCACACACAAATGTTATTTTGTGGAATTGACTATTCTAGTTCTGCTGATTTATAAATTTCTACAATGGACCCTCTGAAGGATACATTGATAATTCATGTGTGGTACTCAAAAAACATACTTAGGTAGAAATTGGAAGCTTGGTATGATCCTGCTTCATCTACAAAGTGGTACCCAGGAACTCTAGCCTGTACTGATCTTCATTATACATTCTATAATGGTTACTATGAAAGTGGCTCATCCTTCTTTTGTGTATTTTAATTCTGATACCCCTGGATCAACATGAGCTGGGATCTAAGCAAATAGGTAACCAAGAGTTAAAAAGCTCAGTAAGTTACACTTAAGGTAAGTACATTGATTTGAAAGTTATTTTTAATATATAGATACATAGGTAATTAGACACCCCAATATTTGCAAGCTGGGATCCTGAATTTGGTTTTTATATACTTTACATTTGGGCCATAGAGTATTATTTTCTTTTAAATCTTAGCCAATATTTAAAAATTATAATATTTCACAAAAATGGACCTAATTTGTTGGTTTGATTTTTTTTCATGTTTTAAAAGCTCATAGAAATCACTGGTTCAAATTTAAAACTTCCCCTGTAAATCTCAAATGCTTCCTTGAATTTAAATCTCACCATGGACTTTCACATTTCCTAAAAATTCTTTTTTTAAATTCAAAATTTTAATTCTATGGTATTACAAAACCAGGAATCATATTCTGTCTTTCACCTGTGAAAATGTTACTATTAACCCACGTATGTTCAACAAAACTGGCATTGAGCTGTTGTTTGGGAGCAATGATGGATTTATGCCGCTCGGTCCTCATTTTCTTGGCAAGTGCCCTTTTGACCACTGGCATGCATTTGTAAGACTGTCTGGGGTTTGAAGCAGAGCCTGTGGTTATGGAATAAGTCCAAGCTAACTGGCCCACACAGGGGAGCCAACCCATGACCTTGACCCCATTACCACACTGTTCTAACCAATTGAGCTAAATAATTGAGTAATTGTTTCTTAGAAATCTGATCAATCAGATGGCATATAATAAGAGTCTGTCTGTGGACAGGGGTGAGGATGTCATTGGAAAGGGAGCTTAAGATAATGGGACAGTTATCAAGTCCTCACATGGGTTGGCGTATTATATTTGGCCTAGTAGTCATTAAATTGGACTTTGTCATTATAACTAATTGCATTTCTGGGCAAATGAAACTTAGTGGGAAAAAAACTAAACTCTTATTGAGTAGGTTTTCTTTTCAAGGATTCAGAATTTCTGGTTAATAATTGATAACATATGTGCAAACAATTGGGGAACCTAACTGGATGGAAAGAACTTTGTACTAAATTGAGGGATTCAAGCCCCTGTTTGGTACCAAATACCATTGTGACCTTAGACAGGTCACTTGGATTTCTGAGCTTTGAGAGGGATTAGCTAAACAAGATCTCAAAGATCCCTACAACCCTAAAAGGCGCTATATATATATATATATATATATATATATATATATATATATATATATCTTTATAAAAAAAAGCACATGGAAATTTTTTTATAGATAATGAAACAATATTTCAAAAATACTTATTGACTAAATATATTTTTGAATTATATGAATGCTTGCATAAAATCAATATATGATGTGCATATTTCACACAAAATCCAATGTAAATGTAATACATAAATAAATACATAAACCATATTTTTACATAGTACGTGATGGGTTCTTAATGGCATTTTACATTTGAAAGTATGTATGAATGACCTTAAAATTTTGCTTTCTTATCATACAATTATTGTTTTAGGTATAACATATGAATAAATTACTTTGGAGTTATTATTCATGAATCTTTTATTTGTGATTCATTAATGTGGCCCTTTTAGAATTGCCCCTCCTCCCCAACTTCCTAAATTTAGATGAAACACTTTACTTGTAGGCTTTTTCCACCAAATTGTGCATTTGCTAGTTCTTATTTCTTTTCTTTCTTACTAATGCACTCAAATATTACTTTTATAGAACTGAGATAATGGTTGGATTTATTGTTCTTTTATCCAAACTGATTCTTCCATTGCTGGATTGACTGGATTAGTGAGCACACAGAGATCAGTGGAATGGGTCCTAGAGAGTGTTAGGGTCGGTGTAAAATGAATGACAACAGCTTAGTCACACTTGAAAAAATATATTGGCTTGGGTTTCCAAATAACCTTCCAAAATGAAAAACACAAATACTGTGGGTTTCTACAGAATCAAATATTACTGTAATGTTTATAAAAAGGATTAGTTATTGGAAGTCACTTCAATATTAGGTGGTGAAGTTTAGAAAGACTAAAAATGGGGAGACCAGAAGCATTAAATCCAAAGCCAAATACAGGTTGCAGATGTTCTGGATAATGGTTGCCAAACCCACTGTCTTCTGGGTGATGCTGCTGGTGAGTCCCTCACTGGTCATCCAAAGCCCTTCAGAAACCCAGACTGACAGTTTTTATGCATTCTGTAAGATGCCTCTGTCATCTAAATAACCACATAGCCAGGCAAAAGTGAAGTTTTCAATACCATTCTTTTATGTGATGTGTACAGAATTGATCTGATATTTTAAAATAGCCCCAGAGACAAGAAAGCACTTCAGATTAATTTACTTGTTTGAGAGTATCCCACATTTATTTTTAAAGATGTATTCACCAGACCCCCTCTGGCACTCCACTTGGGGCTCAGACCTCTGATTTATATAATTAGGTGCTTTTTTTAGGGTTATGCATTTAAGTACATGTACTCAAAATTCTAGCACTGGTTTCTTTTGTTGTTTTGTGAGAATGCTGGCAGCCATCTTGTTCTGTACAATAGTATCAAGAATCTTCGGGAATTATTCATCTGTGGTATCAAAGAAAGGAAAAATTAGCCATTGATACAGGAAGGGGAGAACAAGAAAATATACTTACAAAGCAGAAGAGTAGTTTCACAGTCTAGTGGACAAGCAAATAGGAGCCCAATGCTTTGGACAGATATAAATCAATTTCTGATTTCTCTGGTCAAATTGTAAACCATCGCTGTGCTAGGTGACTATACATTTCCAGGCAAAAGTGCACTTTTATGATTGTGTGTTATTTGTAATTCTTTCTGAATTATGGGTGATTAGAAAACCTTATCAGAAATAAAGTTGTTGTCATTGTTGTTTAATTCTCAGTATATAGTCTCTGGAGAATGGTATTATATTGACTTTTATCAAGTTATTTTAAAATCTCATGGGAAATCTATTCCTATGAAAAATATCTGTTTTGGGGAGGCCCCTCTGGACAGAGGGAAACTATTGATCTCCTGACAGCCCTTGAGTGGTTGTCACTGAGCCAAGTTCCTTTGGCATGGTGTTGTGGGACCTGGATGGTACCTGTAATATTTACTGTGTTGCTCATTTAAAACCATTTATTTCTAGTAAGTGGAGTAGTGGTAACTTTGTCTTTCTCTCCTTACTTTCCTAATTTTTAAACTCAAAGGGGAAACTATGGAAAGGGAAGTTTCTAAACTTTTAAAAAATGAATGGAGACCCTTATCATCAACACAGATTTGAAAATTTTCATGAAACTTGTGCTTTTCTGGATCTAGAAGAGTCAAAGTATTATGTAGAATTTCGTTGATACATTCAGGATGTAAAATTTTTTCTTCTCAGTTTATTCATGTTCAGAATCAATTTTATTTTATGGCTTATTCTTAAGGGACTTAAAATAGAAAGGGATATTAGTTAACTTTACTCTAAATCTAACACAAAAATATTGAAATTTTATCCCTGGCCTTATAAACTAAGTTAGAGATTATATTATTTAATTACCTCTTTCTCCAGAAAAAAAAAAGTCTTCTGTGAAAGAGGAAAGATGGAGATATTATTGTTTGGAATTCTGTTAAGGACAGGATGAAATCTAATGACACAGATGGGTAATGTCAGAGCTCTGGAGGACATGGTAACTGCCTCACACACATTTTTACTTGAAACCTAAGATTAAGGAGACTTAATGTCTGAACCTCTGAAATTAAAGGTCTAAGTGTGAGATAGACATCAGGGTTTTTATAGAGGACATCTTGCAGATTAATCATCTTTAATGATGGCTTTGGTTTTAAATTTCATGCTTGAGTCTGGCCTGGCATTTCTGAAAACAGGGTGCTTATACAATATGAAAGAACTGGTCTTCCTATAACCCTGAGATGACTCAGTGTCCCCATTGGACTGGGATAGCCAGGTATTCATTACCTTTGCCAGGTAAGCAACTGTCTGTCCCCTGTTTGGTTTCACTATGGCTGTTGAAAATGGGGCTGCAGCTACCTTGCCTCCACACCTAAATTAAGCTAGTTAGGTGATTTGAGAGTCTACAGGGAGAGAAGTTTTTAGATTGGGAGCTTTCTGGTGGGAGAAAATGCTGAGTTAAGAGACACCCTTGGGTCCTCCTTCTAGAATAGAGGATATGGAGAAAGACACAAGTGGTATATCTTTCCTGAAATCCTGACCCCATATTTGATTCAGCTTAACAGCTGTTAAGTTTTTAGTATATATCTTTCATTAAGAATGAGGGTAGAAACCGTGTTTAGCTAATTGGACACAAGAAGGTGATTGCATATATTTGTTGAATGAATACAACAGGAATATTTGAAGACCCAGATTCAACCCTTGAGTCGCTCACACTTAAGCCAAGATTGAAATAGCATCCTATCCTATATACAGCTGCTAGCATCTGCACTGACCCTCCCCATCACCACATTCTCTCTCTGAATCCATTCCCCATCTAGTGTTGACTAAAGATAAATATGCCCATGCAAGGTTGTTTTGCTTAGCAAAAATGTTATGCGTATTATAAAAAACATTAAATACGAGTTCTAATGAATTGCAAGATCTCAGAAAATAATCCCCAAGTTTGCCTCCATTCAAAATTGCTTTTTCTCCTACAGCAAGAAAAAAAAAGAAGAAGAAAAGAAAAGAAACAAAAACAAAATTTCTAAAAACCAAAATTAAGAGAGCTTTCACCTTTTTAAGAAGTTTCAAACTTAGTAACATCTTAAAAATCAATATAACAACTCTTTTTCATTGTTTAAGTTTCTCTTACCAGATCTATCATGAATTAATTACTTTGCTTCTTTTGTATTTGTACAATAAATGCTTGACAAAAAAAGTCATATAATTTTAGATTTTTATGGCACAATGGAAAAGTTTCCCACCCAAAGGGAAAAAAAATTCTGATGTTCTCATTGTCTTTTAGGGGCAGATTTTACACAGTAAAAATAAAAAAGAATATGAAAAGAAAAAAAGATCTGGTTATACTTTATGAAGAAGGTTTAGAATATATAGAACATAAAAGAACATTATGTGAGCTAGAGAGGGTTAACACTTATGTTCTTAATTTCAAATTTCAGATAAATATGATTTTAGCTTTGATCCTTCCTGGACTAATTCTTTTGTCACTCAACTAATTAATTCAGTATGCTAGAGAAAAGATGCTAATTTGGGCATCAAAGAAGTGATAATTTTTTTTTGTTTAATCAGAGTTATAAAGATAAGTTTTACTCCCATTAGATTGGGTCTGGAGTGCAATCATTTATTCTCATTCAGTACAGATGAATTCTATAGAAAATATGCCCTGTTTCTCTTAGCATCTGAAGATGGAGCATCAGCATTCAGGAAACCCCTATAAAACAATTCTTTGCATAGTCATTATAAATATATATGAATGTAGTTTCTTTATATCATCTATACATAAGGAATTAGACACTATCACCTATTCTTTCTGATGATAGATTATATACCCATAGCATGTATGTTAATTTGTGCTGTTGGAATGTAAGTCATATTTGACATTTTGCCTAATGATTAGAGTCAAAGCCTCTCCCAAATTTTTAAGTGAGCCCTCTCTAAATCTGATTTCCTTGATACGAATCAGTTTTTCCCTTCCCAGGCAATTTATTGAGATGACCCCACCTGCCTGTGAATGGTAACTTCAGAGCCATTTCCTGTGGATGGGGGCCATTTCCTTCTGCAGGATGAATCTGGTCAGTTTGGAGCATACCCAGAAAGGTTGGGCATGGGAAAACCAAGGTGGTTGGGAACCTCCAGCAGTTGATGGAAAACAAGTTTAGAAATGAGGTGTGATTTGGTCTCCAAACACTCTTTCCTTTCCTAGGTTTTGGGTTTCCAGGGCACTGGAGGTAGACAAAGGGAAGGAAAAAGGAAGAAAGATGTGTTAAGGGGTGTACCCATGAGAAGGATCTATCTAGCTCTTGACTGAAGTCAGAATTCTAGCCATGTGATCTGTTTGAATTAGTATAAGAGTGCTATGTACAGGCCATCAGTTTTGTCTACTTACTGAACCAGCCTTCAAAACAGCCCAAAGATCCATTTAAAAATAATAATAACAAAAGGGAAGATGATGTACATTCTGCTTTGAAATAAGTAAACATCTAATAAAAGGAAAAGCCTAACTATTAAGAAAACATAAAAATGCAAAAGATCTATTTCTTTAATGCATTTCTTTAATGTTAAATGTATTTCCCAGAAATCATAAGCCTTTAGTCTGAGTCACTAAGGCTGTTGCCTACCATGTCTCTGATGATTGGCTCACAGCGGCCCCAGCAACATCTAGCTGATTGGCTCCTTGGCCCCAGCAACATCTAGCTGATTGGCTCCTCTGCGGTGATGCTCATTGGACTGTTTCCCTGCCCTTTCAGACCACGGAGCTGCTCATTGGGGGACTTTTTGGCTCTGCCCACGTGACCCAGCCAATCGGCCTCAAGAGCAGGAGGATTGTGGGAGGTGGAGAGAAGCTTGTGGGGGAGAGACAGGCTTGTGGAAAGCCTGTGGTGGCAGTTGGGCTCTTAGGGTTTTCCTGAAGAGCTGTGTGGTGCAGTGTGTGTGTGTTCTAAAAATAAAGTTAGTTTCTTTTGACAAGTGGCTCCTGATTGTGCCCAGCCAGGCTGCGGCATCTGGTGGCTCGCACCGGGAGCGACTGAGGGTAAGTGAACTGCTCGCCCCTGAGGGCAGGGCGAGAGGATGGGTAGCCATTTTAAGATTCTTCTTTTGTTATTTTGTTTCACTTTTGTTTTAAGTTGCCTGTCCCTGGAGATGAGTGAGACGGAAGAAAAACCGCTCACATCTGAGGAAAAACTATTTACGTCTGAGGAACAGATAGGGAGAAAGGACGGATGCACATGTCAGGAGGATAGAAAGGCTATAATGACTTTTTGTTGTTCCCTTTTTATTTCATTCTGTCTCGGTTTTGTTTGGCGTCATCTTGTTGGGTTGTATTATAGTAGAAATACGGGATCAGAAATTAGTAAAAAACAAACTGAAAGAGTGTTAAGTAAATTGTTAGAGGAAGGAGGCATCCCAGTAAAATCAATAGCAGTCAGGGCATACGTTGATACAATACAAAAATGTAGCCCATGGCTTTTTAAGGAGGAGTTGTTAAATATATCACAATGGAACCATCATGGTGAAGATTTAAAAAGAATAGAAAAGAAAAGCCCAGGGACTCTGCCAGTTGGCACATTGCCATTGTGGACGTTCGTATCTTGTTTGCTTAGTCCAAAGCCTTCAGTTCAGACAATGGTAGAGGAAGGAGAAGACATAATGATTCAAGTAAAAGAGAAGGTCTCTCAAGTTAGTCAGACAGAGGAAAAGATTCAAGTAAAAAAGAAGGTCTCTCAAGTTAGTCAGACAGAGGAAAAGATTCAAGTAAAAGAGAAGGCCTCTCAAGTTAGTCAGACAGAGAAAGAAAGTGTAAAACAGAAAAAGCCATCAGGGGGAAAGTTACAACAGGAGATTGCTACTAACACCTTTCTATCACCAGAGGGTGTAAGTGTCCAACCAACAGCACCACCTCTACAGGAGACTGCTACTAACACCTTTCTATCACCAGAGGACGTAAGTGTCCAACTAACAAGGCCACCTCCATATGCTGGGAGGTCCCCAACCCCCGCAGTTGATAGTTGGGATCCTGAGACAAGATCTCAAATATTAACATGCCCTGTATTTGAGGCAGGAGGGCAGCGATTTTACCAAGTTTTAAATTTCAAAACAGTGAAGCAGCTAAAAGAGGCTGTAACAACCTATGGTCCTCAAGCACCCTTCACTGTAAGCTTGGTCGAATCCATTAACAACTTGAACATGACGCCAGCAGATTGGGCTAATATGTGTAAAGCTGTGCTAAATGGAGGACAATACCTGTTATGGAAGGTTGCCAATGAGGAATTTTGCAAGGAGACGGCTAGGCGAAATGCAGCAGCTGGTTATCCTCAGAGAAATCTAGATATGTTGTTAGGAAAGGGACCTTATGAGGATCAGCAGCAACAAATTGCATATGATCCTGGCATATACGCACAAATTGCTGCAGATGCAATTAAGGCATGGAAGACTTTACAAGGACATGGAGGTTTACAAGGTCAATTATCTAAGGTAATACAAGGAGCTAATGAACCTTATGCTGAATTTGTAGATAGGCTTATTCAAACAGCTACCAGAGTTTTTGGGAATACAGAACAAGCAATGCCATTACTAAAACACCTGGCTTATGAGCAAGCGAATCGTTGGTGCAGAGATATCATTAGACCATGGAAACATGAAGATTTAAACACATATATTAAATTATGTAGAGACATTAATGAACAAGAGCAAGTCGTGGCAGCTGCAGTAAAACAGGCTTTAGATGCCAGAGACATTAATGAACAAGGGCAAATTGTGGCAGCTGCAGTAAAACAGGCTTTAGATGCCAGGCCAAGAACATGCTACAATTGTGAACAAACAGGACATTTTAAAAGGAATTGCCCCATTGGAGGAGGGTTTAACAAAACTAGGTATCCAAGGAGTAGAATACCAGGTATTTGCCCACGATGCCGTAGAGGGAGACATTGGGCTAATGAATGCCGTTCTCAAACCACCATAGAGGGTACTCCATTATCAAAAAACGAACAAGGACCAGGTGTTTATCCACGATATCGTGGAGAAAGGCATCAGGCTCCATTGCCAAAAAATGGACAAGGGGGCCCAATGCTCCGGGGCCCAAAACCACAAATATACGGAGCACTGGAGGAACCCAGCAACCCCATCAGGGTAGTGCCCAGGTCAGATCCCTCATCAGACAAACCAGAGGGAGCGCAGGGTTGGACATCTGCGCCTCCGCCAGAGCAGTACTAACTCCAGAGATGGGAGTTCAAATCATTCCCACAGGGGTGAAAGGACCTCTTCCCAAAGGAACAGTAGGCTTATTATTGGGACGCAGCTCTTCTACTCTAAAAGGACTTATGATAAGTCCTGGGGTAATTGATCCCGATTATGAAGGTGAAATAAAAATTATAGCCAGTTCTCCAAAGGGTATATCAGTAATTTCACCAGGAGATAGAATAGCACAGTTACTAATAATACCCAGCCTACATGATAAATTTTCCAGTCGTACTGTAGAAAGAGGTTCCAAGGGATTAGGTTCCACAGGTGTAGATTGGGCTATGCTTTCTTTAAATTTAGATTCTCGCCCCATGCTAAAACTAAATATTCAAGGACATGAATTTAATGGGCTACTGGATACAGGTGCAGACCTTAGCATCATCTCTCGTCAAGAATGGCCAAAACATTGGCCATTACAACAAGCCACTCAAACGCTTCGAGGCCTAGGAGTGGCGACTAATCCCCATAGAAGTGCAATGGTATTAGATTGGAAGGATCCTGAAGGATGTGAAGGAACTATACAGCCATATGTATTGGATCATCTTCCCGTAAATTTATGGGGACGAGATGTCCTAGATCAATTAGGCTTGACATTAACAAATAACATCAACCAAAATGCACCCACTATTATGACTAGACAAGGTTTTAGGAAAGGAAAAAGATTAGAAAAACAAGAACAAGGTATAGCAGCACCAATACAAATAGATCAAGGAACAGACAGACATGGGTTGGATTTTCAGAAAGGGCCACTGAGACAATAAAAATTACTTGGAAATCAGAAAGACCAGTATGGGTTCCTCAGTGGCCCCTGACTAAAGAAAAGATACAAGCAGCCCATGACCTGGTCAAACAACAATTAGCAGAAGGACATATACAACCTTCTGTATCTCCCCATAATACTCCCATTTTTGTCATCAAAAAGAAATCTGGTAAATGGAGATTATTGCAAGATTTAAGAGCCATTAATAATGAGATGGTTATTATGGGACCTGCTCAATCAGGGATTCCTCAGTTGTCTGCTTTGCCAAAAACCTGGTATGTTTTAGTTATAGATATTAAAGATTGTTTTTTTTCAATTCCAATTCATCCTGAGGATAGTCCACGTTTTGCATTTACTATCCCTGCACTGAATCATGAAGGTCCTGATCAGAGATATGAATGGAAAGTACTCCCTCAAGGGATGGCTAACAGCCCAACTATGTGTCAAATTTATGTTAACAAAGCAATCCAGCCACTTAGAAATCAAAATTCTGAACTACAAATATTTCACTATATGGATGATGTATTATTAGCACACAAAGATAAAAACACATTGCTAGAATGTTATGCCACACTTACAAACTTATTAAAAAATTATAATCTAGAGATAGCAATAGATAAAGTACAATTAAATTTTCCAATTAATTATTTAGGAGTTCTATTATCCTCAACCATGGTCCGTCCACCAAAAATTCAAATACGAGTAGATCAACTCAAATCACTTAATGACTTTCAAAAGTTATTAGGAGACATAAATTGGATAAGGCCTTATTTAGGTATACCAACAGGAGAGTTGGGACCTTTATTTGATATCCTAAAAGGTCCATCAGATCCAAATTCACCCCGAATGTTAACGCCTGAAGCAAGAAAGGCATTAAAAATCATTGAAACATATATGGAAAATATGCATTTGGATAGAATTGATATAAGTTTGCCTTTATTATTTATTGTACTACCAACAAAAAATATTCCTACAGGAGTATTTTGGCAAGAAGGTCCATTATTATGGATACATTTATCTTATTCTCCTAACACTATTCTTACTAGGTATCCTGAGGCTGTAGGACAATTAATACTCAAAGGAATAAAAGCAGCAAAGGGAGTGTTTGGAATTTCTCCCAATAAAATTATTACTCCATATACTATGAATCAAATTGATGAGTTAGCTAATGAGTTAAATACTTGGGCAATAATCATGTGCAAATCTAATGTTTCATTTGATAACCACTTACCATCTAATCCTTTATTGTCTTTTTGGGCATTGCATCCTGTAATTTTTCCAAAAATGACAAGAAAAACACCTATCATGAATGCTCCAAATATATTCACTGATGGGTCAAATAATGGTACAGCAGCAGTAGTTACCCCTGATCAAACTTTTACATTTTTAGTACCCAAACAATCAGCTCAAAAGGTAGAGCTTAATGCAGTTTTACAAGCTTTTGTGATGTTTAAAGATTCTGTATTTAATTTATTTTCTGATAGTCAGTATGTAGTTAATGCTATAGTATCTCTTGAAGATGCTGGTAGGATTTCCCCTTCTTCTACTGTTTTCTCTTTGCTTTCCACTATACAAAGTCTAATCTGGGACAGAAAAGATCCATTCTTTATAGGACATATCAGGGCACATACAGGATTGCCTGGAGCCCTTAGTTTGGGCAATGATTTAGCAGATAAAACTACACATGACATACATATTTTCTCTACACTAGAAGAAGCTATAAATTTTCATAAAAAGTTCCATGTCAATGCTAATACTTTACAAAAGCGTTTTAAAATAACTAAGGAACAAGCTAGACAAATAATAAAACAATGTCAAAATTGTGTGACCTTTTTACCACAAGTTAATCTTGGAGTCAATCCTAGAGGATTGATACCTAACCATATTTGGCAGATGGACGTCACACACTTGCCAGAATTTGGAAAATTAAAATATTTGCATGTTACAGTTGATACTTCTTCTGGATTTTTGATGGGCTCCCTTCATGCCGGAGAAAAAACTAAAGATGTTATAGCTCATTGCTTACAAAATTTTGCCACTGTGGGTGTTCCAAAACAGTTAAAAACAGATAATGCCCCTGGTTATACTTCTACCTCTTTTAAACAATTTTGCTCAACATTTGGCATTACTCATATAACAGGAATCCCATACAATCCACAGGGACAAGGCATAGTTGAAAGAGCTCATCAAACTATTAAAATGTACTTATTAAAGCAAAAAGAAGGAATTGGGAAGGGGTATATATTCCCCAAAGATAAACTTAAAATAACCCTTTTTACTCTAAACTTTTTAAATTTGGATTCATCAGGACTTAGTGCTGCGGAAAGGCATATGTGTCCAAAAAATGTACATAAGCCCAAGGTACTTTGGAAGGATATTCTAACAGGACAATGGAAAGGTCCTGACCCAGTAATTGTCTGGAGTCGGGGGTCTGTTTGTGTGTTTCCACAGGGAGAACAGCAGCCGATTTGGATTCCAGAGAGATTAACCAAGGTCCTGACCCAGTGATTGTCTGGAGTCGGGGGTCTGTTTATGTGTTTCCACAGGGAGAACAGCAGCCGATTTGGATTCCAGAAAGATTAACTAAAGCGATTTCTACAGACCAAAAAGAAGATGATTTGGCTCAAATCCATAACAACTGATATCCAAAACTCCAGTTTGGCTATTCTTACATCTGCAACAGAACCAGGATGCTTTTTTCAATATCTATTTTATTATTGCCCTTTGCCATATCATGAAGTTCTATTTTGTTTTTTGAGCTCATACAGACCTAGGTTAATGTTTTGCTGATCAGTTCTATTTTTTGACTATAGAGTTTTTAAACATTGCAATGGAGATTTCACCTGTAAAAAGTTATAAGGCCTTTACTATAATGTTATGTGTTGTATGTATTATGTTATGTGTGCACACTTGTGTTTTGTGTTATATGTTTGAATGTCCATATATCATATATGATGAGCGCTCATGATAAAATGGATCCAAATATTTTTTTTTTTTCACGTGATTTATATGGTTTAATTTATATTGGGTAAACAACTGTTGAGGATTGTTTTAATATGTAAACAAAAAAGAAGGTTAACAGATCTGTTTGTTTACTTTCACCTTTCCTTTTCATTATATTTAATAATTCTCTTAAAGACAATGTAAATTGTTAAGAAAATTGTTTTCTTTTAGTGCCTTCTGTAATGTTACATAATTTTTTCTTTAGCCATTATTGCCAGAATTCCTATCTTCATCCCAGTGCTGGTGAAGTCAAAGATAAAACCAATCTACACCTTCTACAATAGCCATCACTGAACTGCTTGCAGAACTTGCCTGGACACATTGTGAGCTCACCTGTATGCATTTTGAACTATCTGTTGGTGCAGCGACTTGTGGTAGTGTTGGGGTATTTTTGCTGATGATGTCACCGGTGGTACAATTTTTCAAAGGAGCCCTCAATTGGCTTAATGTCATGACATTTTGCATCCTCCTCTACTAGTGATGGTCTAAAATTTGGGGGCCAACAGAGGTGAGGCAAAGAACCTCACCCCCCCACTGGTGCAAAGGCCTATCCACAAGTATGGCTGTATGCTGGACCGGTAGTCAGTGACGGGTATGATCCAATTGCAGTGGTACCAACCTAAGACAGGAGGCTGACGCCTAGAGGTCAGTTCATCCGATGACGGGTAAGGACCATATGTTGAATTGGACTGCCTAACAGGCACGGTCCCTAAGCCACATGCTTGTTGTTTAAACAGAGAGGGGGAGATGTTGAGAGCCACAGCCGAAGGGGCCCCAGCAAACTTCCAGCTGCCAGCAATCCAGCTGCCGGCTGATGATTGGCTCACAGCGGCCCCAGCAACATCTAGCTGATTGGCTCCTTGGCCCCAGCAACATCTAGCTGATTGGCTCCTCTGCGGTGATGCTCATTGGACTGTTTCCCTGCCCTTTCAGACCACGGAGCTGCTCATTGGGGGACTTTTTGGCTCTGCCCACGTGACCCAGCCAATCGGCCTCAAGAGCAGGAGGATTGTGGGAGGTGGAGAGAAGCTTGTGGGGGAGAGACAGGCTTGTGGAAAGCCTGTGGTGGCAGTTGGGCTCTTAGGGTTTTCCTGAAGAGCTGTGTGGTGCAGTGTGTGTGTGTTCTAAAAATAAAGTTAGTTTCTTTTGACAAGTGGCTCCTGATTGTGCCCAGCCAGGCTTCGAAGGCAATTCGAGTGTATGAAAGCAATTAATCAAAGTTCACTGCATTCCTGAAGAGCATCTTTTCTTCTAGAAAGCAGAGGGATAGAATAACTTAAAACCCAGTGTGGCAGTGACAGTTAATAAGCTTTTTAGAGTTCCCATGTGGATCTGAAAATCAGACCTTATTAGTATCTTTATCTTTCTTGCTCACTCATTCATGCTTATTTTTAGTTAATTTTAATTTCTGGCTTCTTTTTCATAGTTTCTTTTCCTCCTCTTCCTCCTCCTCCTCCTTCTCCTCCTCCTCCTCCTTCTCCTCCTTCATTCCCCTTTCCTAACAGAGTGCTGCTTTAGTAATCTCAGAGTGTAGTTTCCACTTACTACAACAATGCTCAACGAAAGTTACTATCCAGTGACTCACAAATCCCTTAACAGATTCTTACAAATCAGCCTTCCAGAGGCTCTTGTCTTCATTTTTAGGAATATTGGCTATTGGCAACATGAGTTTCCTTTGCTGACTTTCTGGACCATTGAGAATTACCTTCAGTGTGCTTGGTATTTCCATGTACATTGTGTTTTCCAGCCCCTTTGTGTGGCAAAAGCAAATTAGCTCAAGGATTCACCATGGCTGAATTCAGCCAGAGAGCTTCTTAAGACTACCCAGCAGATGCTTTATCCACTTAGGCAGAAATCCTAGAAGGTTATAGGAACACCTTGCTTTTTAATCCTAAAAAGAAACATCAACATATTTGAGATCTGAAGATTCCCTGCTTTGGAATGAATAGTTGCCATGACCACCAATTTAGGAATTAGATCCTGGGAATGAGTGACAGTTCAGAGAAAAGTTGCTGCCTAAGGGTAGGTGGGAAGGTTAGCCTTAGGGGAAATAGTAGATAAAGATGTCAGTGGGATTAAACAGGTTTTTTTGTTTTTATACAGCTTCTCATTGCTTTAAAAACTTTTATAAAGTCAATGTCTAAACAATTAGAAATTTTTAATTAGAAATCTTAATTTCAAGATTCTTGACTTTAATATTGACTTTTCCCTCAATATATTAAAACATCAACTCACTCTACTTCTTTGCATGACAAGGAGTGGACTTTTAGAGCTTAAAATACAGTCCTACTGTTGTGAAAAGCATTCTGGGTTTCATAGTGTGCTTGGTATTTCCATATACATTGTGTTTCACAGTCCCTTGGTGTGCCAAATGCAAATTAGCTTCTTAAGAGCCATGTGTCTTAGTCTGTTATCTGTTGCTACAATAAAAGACATGAATCTGGGAAATATCTAAAAAGTTTTATTTAGTTCACAGTTCTGGGCATCCAAGAACATGGACTCAGCTTCTAGTAGCAGCCTTGTATTGTATCAGATTATGGCAGAAAAGAGGAAAAAAGATGTGGGTGCATGCAGAAGGAGCAGGTGTGCATGAGATAGAAGAGAGGCTGACCAACTCTCTTGATAGCTAGTTTAGTCCTGTGAGACCTAACTCACTCCTGTATGACCTAATTCAGTCTCAAGAGAACTTACCCAATCTCTTGAGAAAGATATATATGCATTCATGGTGTGATGCCCCCATGACCTAATCACCTCCTATCAGACACCACCTGCTTTAAAGTTTCTACCACCAAGCCTGTAGCACACGAGTCTTTGGGGGACACACCACATGAAACTTTGGGGGACATACCATGTCCAAACCACAGCATCATGGCAGTCAAGCATATGGAAAATTTTAAAATTGTAATATTTTTCCTACTTAATCAAGATTAGCTTGCAACACATATAAATCTGTTCATTATTCTATCAATAGTATTATCATAAAAGTCAGTAATGTCCTTAGGTACCCCCGAAAAGGGGGAAGGGAGATTTGAATCTCTAATTGGTCAATTTCCACTGAATTTTTATCAGATTCATTAACTCTCAAGTACAATGGGAACCACGTGAGCTAAAAAAGGAAAGTCCTTTGTGATATAAATTTTAGAGAGAAGCAATAGTTTAAGTGCAAAACCATATAAAATTATAATACATGGAAGTTAATTTCATCAGCATATGCATATGCTAATTCAGAGCCCAATTTAGAATAAATCAGACAACAGAAACCTTTTATGGGTGGATGTCAGAATAAACTATGGAGATAATAGTCAAAGGCCTGTGAACTTCTCTGCCCCCATATTTTGCTTGAGCTATTTCAAATTGTATAATTTATAAAATGATAAGGAAATATCATGCATAGTCTGTAAAACAGCTAGTTACAGGGTGGAAAAACCATTATCCAAGTCCAGAAAATGTTACGATCGTGAGTTTATTCATTTCTACATCTGATTTTGTTCTATAAATTTCTAACTTTGATATTAGTGGTGACCTAATTTTGTAGCCTTTTCTAAATGTATCAAAGACATTTACTGATTTTAGCAGGAGAAAAATTTACTTTGTTTCAAATGTTTCTGCTGTTTTTAGATTTATAATTTACCACTAACTTGAAACAAGAGCATATGAACTTTTCCTCCCCAACTTTTGGTCCTCCTAAGATGGCTTTTATATTATATGCATCAAGTGGAAATGGAAGGTCTCATGGTAATAACTACATAAACTGCCCAGTGGAGTCTAGCAGGAAGCTGGACAGAGGCTAGACTTGGAATAGACCTGAAGCAGAGCTGTACCTACTGTGTACAGGAATCAATTTATCAGCTTATATGTGGGAGTTGGGGAAAAAAATGGAAGTCAGTCTTACCTATGAAACCCATTTCTCTCATCCATATTACATCATATTAACTGATAAATTAATTATGTACAAGTGCCTTCCCTTCCCCTTTATCAATTCTGTAAACAAACTAATTGTCTCAGCAACGGCTCTGAATCTCCTCCCTCCCATGTAAGGGAGGTGCTATATATCTCCATCCTCTTCCCCTTTATCAAGAACTTTATTCTCCTGTGTCAGTTTTCATAGCAGCATTATTCCCAATAAGCAAAAGGTAGAAGCAACCAAATCTCCATTGATGGATAAATGGATAAAACACACAGTGGAATATCATTTGGCCTTTAAAAGGGAAGGAAAATCTGACACATGCTATAACATAGGGGAACCTTGTAAAGCTTATATTAAGTGACATAGGCCAGACACAAAAGGACAATTATTGCATGATTCTGCTTACACAAAGGACCTAAGATAGTCAAACTTATAGAAAGCAAAATCATAGTTACCAGGAGCTGGATGAGGGGGAAAATAAAGAGTGTTCCCGTTGAATGAATATAGAGTTCCAGTTTGGAATAATGAAAAATTCTGCAGATCGATGGTGGTGAGTGTTACACAACAGTGGGAATTTACTTGATGCCACTGAACTGTACATTTAAACATCATTTAGGGCTGGGGTTGTGGCTTAGTGGTAAAGCACTTGCCTGGCATGTATGTGTGAGGCACTGGGTTCAATTCTCAGCACCACATATAAGTAAATAAATAAAGGCCCATCGACAACTAAAATAATATGTCTACATATAAAAGTTTTTAAAAAATCATTTAAGTAAAAATTTTGTGTATTACAAATACAATGAAAAAGAAAAATAAAAAATAAAATAACCTTATTTTCCTCTCTCCTCCATCTCCAACCTTTCTGTTTCTCTTTTTAACTGGTGAACAAAGGTTCCTTGGTAACCAAAATTGAAATACTTCAGCATTCTCCTCTACCTCTGGCTACCACCCCACCAGTTAATGCCTCCAAATGGCTGTACAGACACTTGTAGTTACCTGCCATCATTCCTGAGATCACACCCACCTGACTGCTGCTCACACCTCTGCACTGAACCTCACCTAGGCTATGAATGGTTTTGTGTCACCAAATCCAGTGATCACTTCTCAGTCCTCACCTGGACTTCAGAACAGTCCTCCCATCTGTAGACCAGGTTCTCCTTGCAGTAATCATCTCAGACTCTTTTGTAACCACATTCTTCTGGTTTTCTTCCAAGTTCTCTGACTAGGAAGAAAGTTCTTTGTTTCTCTTTTGCCTGTCTTCCTCCTCCATCTAATCTTTAGATATTATGGTTCCTTAGGGCTTAGGCCTGGGCCCATTCACTTGGATTTCCCAAAGACATATTAAAATCATCAGGTTTGCTTTCTTTATTGAAGCATTATAATCATACACACCAGTGGAATTCTATGTGACATGTTTATACGTGCACACAACATTACAATATGATTAGTCAATTTTGTTCTCCAGTACCTCTCTACTCCCTTCTCAGGGCCCCTTCCTCTATTCTACAGATCTCCTTTCTATTTTTATGAAATACACACATACACACACACACACACACACACACACACACACACACACTTTTTTCTTTTCCCTCTCTAGCTTCCACATATGAGAGAAAACATGCAACCTTTGGTGTTCTGAGTTTGATCCATTTTGCTTAACATCATGCTCTCAAATTCCATCCATTTTCCTGCAAAAGACGTAAGTTCACTCTTATTTGTGGCTGAATTAAACTCCACTGTGTATAAATATCATATTTTCTTTATCCATTTATTCAGTAATGGATACCTAGGCAGTTTCTATAATTTAACTATTGTGAGTTGTGCTGCTGTAAATATGAGCATGCATGCATTGTTATAGTGTGATGACTTTTGTACTTCAGGATAATCCTGAAGATGGGTATAACCTGGTCATATGGTAAACACAGTAATTGTGCTAATTTACATTCCCAAATGCTGTGTAAAAGAGTTTCTTTTTACATACATCCTTGACAGTATTTATTATTATTTGTATTCTTTTTTTTAAATTTTTTTATTGGTTGTTCAAAACATTATAAAGCTCTTGACATATCATATTTCATACATTAGATTCAAGTGGGTTATGAACTCCCAATTTTACCCCAAATACAGATTGCAGAATCACATCGGTTACACATCCACATTTTTACATAATGCCCTATTAGTAACTGTTGTATTCTGCTACCTTTCCTATCCTCTACCATCCCCCCTCCCTCCCCTCCCATCTTCTCTCTCTACCCCATCTACTGTAATTCATATCTCTCCTTGTTTATTTTCCCATTCCCCTCACAACCTCTTATATGTAATTTTGTATAACAATGAGGGTCTCCCTCCATTACCATGCAATTTCCCTTTTCTCTCCCTTTCCATCCCACCTCATGTATCTGTTTAATGTTAATCTTTTCTTCCTGCTCTTCCTCCCTGCTCTGTTCTTAGTTGCTCTCATTATATCAAAGAAGACATTTGGTGTTAGAGTCTGTAAACAAGTCAAAATAACACCTGGCATTTTGCCAGGGGAATGTTAGAGTTCATAAACAAGTCTGGATGGTGCCGGGCAAAATGCCAGAGGGAGTGGTTTGAGAAGTAACAAAAGCAAGCCATTAAGTGTGGAGATTCCTTATTGGTTGACTGATGTATCTAGTTTATGCTAATTAGATAAGCTGTGTGGAATGTATAAATACTGCTCCTGTCCTGCAATAAACGGCTCCTACTCCTGCTGTATCAACGTAAACAAGTTATTCGTCACCCCCCGGTTATTTTGCTGCAGCCAGCCGGACTGCGGCAATTTGGTATTTGTTTTTTAGGGATTGGCTAGCTTCACTAAGCATAATCTGCTCTAGTGCCATCCATTTCCCTGCAAATTCTATGATTTTGTCATTTTTTAGTGCTGCGTAATACTCCATGGTGTATAAATGCCACATTTTTTTATCCATTCATCTATTGAAGGGCATCTGGGTTGGTTCCACAGTCTAGCAATTGTGAATTGTGCTGCTATGAACATCGATGTAGCAGTATCCCTGTAGTACGCTCTTTTAAGGTCTTCAGGGAAAAGTCCAAGAAGGGCAATAGCTGGGTCAAATGGTGGTTCCATTCCCAGCTTTCCCAGGAATCTCCATACTGCTTTCCAGATTGGCCGCACCAGTTTGCAGTCCCACCAGCAATGTACAAGAGTACCCTTTTCCCCACATCCTCTCCAGCACTTGTTGTTGTTTGACTTCATAATGGCTGCCAATCTTACTGGAGTGAGATGGTATCTTAGGGTGGTTTTGATTTGCATTTCTCTGACTGCTAGAGATGGTGAGCATTTTTTCATGTACTTGTTGATTGATTGTATGTCCTCCTCTGAGAAGTGTCTGTTCAGGTCTTTGGCCCATTTGTTGATTGGGTTATTTGTTTTCTTATTGTTTAATTTTTTGAGTTCTTTGTATACTCTGGATATTAGGGCTCTATCTGAAGTGTGAGGAGTAAAAATTTGTTCCCATGATGTAGGCTCCCTATTTACCTCTTTTATTGTTTCTCTTGCTGAGAGAAAACTTTTCAGTTTAAGTAAGTCCCATTTGTTGATTTTTGTTATCAACTTTTGTGCTATGGGTGTCCTATTAAGGAATTTGGAGCCCGACCCTACAATATGTAGATCGGAGCCAACTTTTTCTTCTATCAGACGCAGAGTCTCTGATTTGATATCTAGCTCCTTGATCCACTTTGAGTTAACTTTTGTGCATGGCGAGAGGAGGGGATTCAGTTTCATTTTGTTGCATATGGATTTCCAGTTTTCCCAGCACCATTTGTTGAAGATGCTATCCTTCCTCCATTGCATGCTTTTAGCCCCTTTATCAAATATAAGATAGTTGTAGCTTTGTGGATTAGTCTCTGTGTCCTCTATTCTGTACCATTGGTCCACCCTCCTGTTTTGGTACCAGTACCATGCTGTTTTTGTTACTATTGCTCTGTAATATAGTTTTAAGTCTGGTATCGCTATACCGCCTGATTCGCACTTCCTACTTAGAATTGCTTTTGCTATTCTGGGTCTTTTATTTTTCCATATGAATTTCATGATTGCTTTATCCATTTCTACAAGAAATGCCGTTGGGATTTTGATTGGCATTGCAGTAAACCTATAGAGAACTTTTGGTAATATCGCCATTTTGATGATGTTAGTTCTGCCTATCCATGAACAGGGTATATTTTTCCATCTTCTAAGATCTTCTTCTACTTCTCTTTTTAGGGTTTTGTAGTTTTCATTATATAAATCTTTCACCTCTTTTGTTAGGTTGATTCCCAAGTATTTTATTTTTTTTGAGGATATTGTGAATGGAGTGTTTTTCCTCATTTCCGTTTCAGAAGTTTTGTCGCTGATATACAGAAATGCCTTTGATTTATGCGTGTTGATTTTATATCCTGCCACTTTGCTGAATTCATTTATTAGTTCTAGTAGTTTTTTTGTAGACCCTTTTGGGTCTTCTAGGTATAGAATCATGTCATCTGCAAATAGTGATAATTTAAGTTCTTCCTTTCCTATTTTTATGCCTTTAATTTCTTTCGTCTAATTGCTCTGGCCAGTGTTTCGAGAACTATATTGAATAGAAGTGGTGATAGAGGGCATCCCTGTCTTGTTCCAGATTTTAGGGGGAATGCCTTCAATTTTTCTCCATTGAGAATGATGCTAGCCTGAGGCTTAGTATTCTTAACAACTCATTCTAACTGGGATAAGATAAAACCTCAGTGTAGTTATGATTTGCATTTCCCTAATTACTAACATGATGAACATTTTTTCATGTATTGATTGTCCATTTGTATTCTTTTGAAAAATGTCTCTTTAGCTCATTTGTCCATTTATTGATTGAGTTATTTGGGATTTGGGGTGGTAAGTCTTTGACTTCTTTACATATTCTGGATATTAATCCTCTGATAGAAGAGGAGCTGGCAAAGATTTTCTTCCATTCTATAGATTCTATTTTTACATTTTAATTATTTCTTTTGCTTTTTAAATTTGATGTAATCTCATTTATTAATTCTTGGTATTATTTCCTGAGCTTAATTATCTGCACATACATATTATTAGTGTTGACCCTATATTTTATTAATAGTGTTTGCAAAATTTCTGGTCTAATTCTTAGGAGTTTGATCTATTTTGAGTTTACTTTTGTGCAGGGTGAGAGATATGAATTTAGTTTCATTCTTCTACATGTGGATATCTGGTTTTCCCAGCACCACTTGTTAAAAAGGCTGTCTTTTCTAAAATGTATGTTTCTAGCACCTTTGTCAAGGATCATATGATTGTATCTCTGTGGGTTTGTCACTGTATCTTCTACTCCATTAATCTGTGTGTCTGTTTTTATACTAAGACCATGCAGTTTTTGTAACTAGAGCTCTGTAGTATAATTTTTTAAAAATTTTTGTTTTAATTAGTTATACATGAAAGTAGAATGCATTTATGCACTTTGATATATCATACATAGGTGGGATATAATTTCTCATTTTTCTGAGTGTACATGTTGCAGAATCATATTGGTCATGCAGTCACATATATACATACAGTAATAAATTCTGTTTCATTCTATTATCTTTCCTATCCCCACAACCTCTCCTCTTCCCTCCCATCACTTCCCTCTACCTAATCTAAGGTAACACTACTCCTCCCTCGTGCCCCCCACCTTATTGTGAATTAGTATCCTCATATTATCTATAATATAATTTAAAGTTGAATAAGTTGGATGTTGATTTTTTCCCCCTTAAAATTGCTTTGGCTATTCTGGGTCTTTTATTCTGTATGAATTTTTAGACTTTTTTTCTAGTTCTGTGAAGACTGTCATTGGTATTTTGATGGGGATTACATTAAGTCTATACATTGCTTTTGGTAATGTGGCCATTTTAACAATAATAATTATGTCTATCTATGAATATGGTAGGTATTTCTGTATTCTAGTGTCTTCTTCAGTTTCTCTCTTTAGTGTTCTATAATGTTAGTTGTAGAGGGCTCTCACCTTCTTGGTGAGGCTTATTCCTAGGCATTGTATTTTTTTTCTGAGGACGTTGTAAATAAAATTGTTCTGGTTTCTTTCTCAGCAGATTTATTACTGATGTATGGGAAAGCTATTGATTTTTGTAAATCATTATATTTAAAATTGAACTTTTTGCTGCCTTTCAATTGAATAACCATTTCCAAATCACTGTCTTCTCTGTCCTCAACAGCCACTTCTCTACCCACTCTCCTGCAGTAGTCCCCAATCAGCTTAGTGCATTTGCTTATTTTGCTTTTTATTTACTGCTTTTTTAACTTCATCAAACAACATTCTTTTAAACATTCTCATAACACTTTATGACTTCTTCTCAAAATGTCTTGGTTACTCCTCTGTTTCTCTTTAAGTTTACCAGTTTTCTCACTTGGTTTCTCTGTGGCCTTAAATCACTGAGAAATGATCTACCATGACTCTTAAACTATACCCCAAGCTTCTCACACCTGCAATCCATGACTTTCCCATCCATCTGTGTCTCCCCTCTGCTCTCCTGGATATAACCACCTGGCCTTCTTTCACCACTTGGAAGACCAAGCCCATTTGCTACTTCCTCCTCCTATGAGCTTTTCACCTGTCCTGCTTGTCTGGAGCCTCTCGCCCTTGTAGTCTCAGTTTAAATTATTTTTCCTTATTGAGGCCTTCCCCTATTATCAATTCTCCATTGTTGTCTCTCCCAGGACAATAGTCTCAGCATTTTCACAATTTGCGGTTTTATATTTATGCTTGTTTGGTGAGTGCTCTGTTAAAGTGTAAATTCTATGAAGATAGTATGTAGTTTGCATCTCAACCCAGTATGAACCTTTTTATGGTTTTGAAGTGGCATCCCCCCAAAACTCATGTGAAATAATGTAAGAAGTTTTAGAGGAGAAATCACTGGGTTATAGCCTTAACCTAATCAGTGGATTAATCCCTGATGGGGTTAACTGAGTGGTGGCCAGAGGCAGGTGGGATGGGTCTGGAGGAGGTTGTTCAGTAGCTATGTGGTATGTATTTTGTATTGGGGAGTGGAGTCTCTGCTTCCTGATCACCAAGTGAGCTGCTTCCCACTGCCACACTCTTCCACCACGATGTTCCTCCTCACCTCCAGCCCCAAGGAAAGGCACCTGCTGTCTATGGATTGAGACCTCTGAAACCATGAGCCCCCAAGTAAACTTTTCCTCCTCTAAAATTGTTCTGGTTAGTTCCTTTAATCACAGTGGCCAAGAAGTTGACCAAAACAAACCTATACCAAGTGCCTCTGACTCTCTGACACATAGAAGATGCCTAATCAATATTTTTAAATAAATAAATGAAAGGAAGAAGAAAGAAAAGAAAAGAGGGAGAGAGGAAGGAAACAAAAAGAAGGAGGGAAAAAGGGAGGGAAAGTTTTCTGTGAAGCTGTTTTATATAACCTCTCTAGAAACCAACAGGGGCAGGTGTTTTAAGCATATTTATAATTCATGAAAATCTGAATTTACATAAAGAATATGTTGAAAGGTGATTTTTCTACTTTACCAGAAGATCTATCGTAAGATTCTATAAACAGGCTACCCAGGTACATGTAAAATAAGATTTTATTGATTGAAACCATATGTTTGCACAGAGTTTTTCAGGAAAATATCTTTTATATAAAGCAAGGTTGACCTATAAGCAATTTCCTTAAGGCACCTCCCCCAGAGTGGTCAACCCTCAAATGTCTGAGGTAATAGATAATGGGAGGCATGGAATGCAGGGGATATTGGAAACCCTGGAGGGCAGAGCTGTAATTGTAGCCAGTCAGGGTCCCCATAACTTTTCTCCCAAAAATAGCTAATGGGGAGATGAACCCCAAGTCTCTTTTCTTTATTTCAGGGAAGTGAGGATGGCTGTGGTGTGGCCCCCAAAAGGGGTGCTAAGAAAGGAAAACAAAGGCTGGTAAAAGGAAGCAAACTGGTTCTTTCCTCTGATGCCCCTAACTGCCACTCCCCACTACTACCCCGATGACAAAGTCCTCTGACTGCAAAATTGGAGAAACACGTCAGTACACTCAGAAATAGATCCCAGTTAGTTTCTCTAGGTCTCTCCTCATATTAACAGAGTGGGCAATCCTTTTGAAAATTATTTCATGATTCTGTTCTTAAATCTACCTAAGGTTTACGAAATAAGGTAACTGGTAGCCATTCTCTTCAACAAAATAAATTTTACAGCAATTTCTGCCCTTATTAATTGAAAATTTAATGAAAGATCATGAACTTTAAATCAAAACATTTATAATATTTCTGAAAGTTGTTGACTTAATGATGGTTTTTTTTAAAAAAAAATATTTTGTTGAGGATTTTTTGGTTTATTTTATTTATTTATTTTTTTAAGAGAGAGAGAAATTTTTAATATTTATTTTTTAGTTTTAGGTGGACACAACATCCGTATTTTATTTGTATGTGGTGCTGAGGATCGAACCCAGCGCCCCGCCCATGCCAGAAGAGCGCGCTACCGCTTGAGCCACATCCCCAGCCCAACTTATTGATGGTTCTTGCTAGATTAAAAAAAAAAAAAGAAAGAAAAGAAAACCCATACTTGTAGAATCAACTTAAAACTAATATTTTATTCCTTTCTCCCCCTGCCCCCCCCACCTTTGGTACTGGGGATTGAAATCCAGGGGCGCTTACCATTGTGCCACATTCCCAGCCCATATATATATATATATATATATATATATATATATATATATATATATATATATATATTTATTTATTTATTTTTAGTTGTGGGTGGACACACAATATCTTTATTTCATTTTTCTTTTTAATGAGGTGCTGAGGAGGGAACCCAGTGTCTCATGTGTGCTAGGCAAGCACTCTACCACTAAGCTACAACCCCAGCCCCCAATTTCGGAGACATCAGAGGAAAGAATCAGTTTGCTTCCTTTTACCAGCTTTGCTCTCTGGGATTACAGGTGTGTGTCACCATGCTTGGCTAAAACTAATATTTTCTTTATCAAACACATTTCACTATGGTGGAGGCATGGCAAGCTATTTTTGAACTGCAGTAAAAGTGAAATATCTTAGGTGCCAGAAGGAAAAACTGTTTATGGGACATGGCAATAAGGATCAATGTAGAGTATGAATAGGCAAATTTTATCCTTCAAAAACAATGCTACTTGTATCTCAAAAAACACAAACCTCCAAATTTAGAGTAAAATATACAGGACATGGAGTATCCTGATATCTATAGCTTTGGTAACATTTTTGCCCTCATCAACACTCTGAGGCATTATTTCTACTCTGACTCCCCACAATTTTGAATTTTTATCCAAATATTATTATATTCAATGGCATTTGAGAGAATTATTTATCTAAGCGATGTACTATAGTACTAATTTCTCCCATAAATGTATTTAGAGTAAAAATGGTGTTCCCTAAGACTCTTCTGCATGAATCTGGAAAGCTACAGGATGTGTTTGTGCGAAGATTTAGTTATCGCCTGCTTTGTAGGCTCAGGAGTGTCTTTAATGTATCAGCAGATCTGAATGTACTTGAAAGCTTACACTCTTATAGATATATATCTTTGGTCTTTATTTTCCCTCTGTTCCCTAGTTACTTCTATAAATAATATCAGGTTGTTGCTTTTGTGAAATGAAACAAAAAAAATGGATTCAGAAAGAGAGGCAAAAAAAAAAAAAAAGAAAGAAAGAAAAGAAAAGAAAGAGGAGGTAAAAAGATGCCTGAGGACTTAGAGATCATAGGGTGAAGTCAGAGCTGATAGTTGGTGAAGTGGGTTCCAAGGCTACACTGAATCTAGCAGAAGAACTGCAGTAGAAGTAGAGGTAGGTGGGAGGAAAAATTCATGAGAGAGAACTTGCTAGCTTAAATTGCAAATTGAGAAACAGGCAAAAGAGTCAAGACCAGGAGAGACTTCTAGGGAGAGCAGGATGCAATCTGTACTGGGATAACAGCAGGATTATGAATATTAGCAATGGCATCTTCCAGGTGTGATGCTCAGGGTTATCAGTTAACCAACAACCTCTGCTATGACTCAAGCACATTCCAGAAAGATACAAATATCTGTCTACTTTTATTAGGATTCCAAAGAAGACAGAAACAGATAGTTTTGTGATTCTTCTATTATTCTGGTTAGAGTATAGCACTTTCTTTAAAATGTATGTTAGATTCTCATGTAAAGAGATTCTAATGTCCTATGTATGTATCAGAAGGAGGTGGGGAGTAAGGTTAGCCCAGACACTTCTAATTTTAAAATCTCCCAGGAGAGAGAGGAGAGAGAGAGAGAGAGAGAGAGAGAGAGAGAGAGAGAGAGAGAGAGAGAGAGAGAAGTAGATAGTGAGAAAAGAAGATATAGATAGATAAACAGAAGTACAAGGATGGGTAGATAGATGATAGATGATAGATAGATAGATAGATAGATAAATGTAAACAAGAAGGAAGAGATAGATGGGAGAACAGATGGACAGGTGTATAGATAGGGCTAGAGCTATATATGTACAGATACACAGAGTTAAAATCTGTTCCTATTTAATAAGAAAAAAGAAATAAATGGTGTTTTCACAGGTTTAAAAATCTTCAACTGGAGAAAGTGCATAATTGAGTGATCTCCCCCAACCCTCATTATTAGTAGAGCAATCAGATATTCTCTTTTTTCACATGTGTTGGTATCAAGACTGTGGGGGATTGCATCTGGAGAAAACATCATCTATTGGGGGAAAATGCCTGTCACATACAAGTGTCTCCTACTAATAATTTAATTGCAGCTTTGTTTTCCATTTCAACTGTGCAGTTTCCATTTTCCTAAACGTGCTGAGAAAACACTGTGTTCTTATAAAGCATCATGATTGCTGCTGTGCACGTTTAACTACCCAGACACCAAGCATACTACCCTGGAGCCCTCTTGGGAAGCCTGGGCTACATTAGAGAGTGAAAGGGGCCCGAAGGAAAGAGGGGCAGGAGGCAATCAAGCTCTAATCCCAGCTCTGTCACAGGCCAGCAGGAGGTCTGGGGGAGGTTCAAAACCCCCCAGAGCTTTCGGTTCTTCACTGAATTAGGTGTTCAGAGAGGTCCCTTGCTGCACCGTCATTATATACTCCTGTGAATTTAACCTTAAATGATAATGGCGTTGGTGCTGTAGGGGCCTGTGTAGAAAACGGGTCGATATATAGTCATACATGAACAATAATCACTCCGTTTTTCACTCTATTGAATTAATAGTTCAAAATGATTTCTCTTTTAATCACGTGATACTGCACTTGATGCGTAATAAATATCTGAGTTTAAAAGAAGAAAAAAGAGAGAAAGAGAGGAATCCAGTAACTATATTATTTTTCTGCTTTCACTATTTTGTCTCCATCACATGCAAATTGATCTCATTACAATAAAGAATTATGGCCCAACAAACGCATCTCACATATATCTCACATTTGCCACAAAAGCAACTGAATATTGTTAACATCTCCATGTCTCTCACTAGATTTGGAAAGAAGAAAGAAGACAAGGGCGGAAAGGCTGACCAGAAAGGCACTCTGAAGCCCGGGAACCTGAGAGAAGAAGAGCCGGAGAGAATGAAAGAAGAGCAGCGGGAACGGTGAGCAGGAGGGTGGAGCCCTGTTTGGTTGGAGTCTGTGGTCTGTATTTAATTCGGTTATTAAAACAATCCACTCGAGAGATTTTCTTTTCCTTTAAGAAACACACAGGTCGACTCGTATAAAAGAAAACACAGCTGACATAAAACCAACCTGCCTTTCTGGGGAATTTTAATTATATTTTTGAGAAGAAATTAATTTTGCATTTTTATTACATCAGTACCTATAATTCCATAATCCGTTGCTCCCAGTTTTGACTGTATCAATGCCCGTTTTCCTTGTGGTTTAAAAACAATGAACCTGTTTTTGTTTGTTTCTTTCTTTCTTTTTCTTCTTTGAATGCAAAGGTCATTTTGATATTGATATTTATAACCATCAAGTTCCCGTAGTCTGTTCCTAATTTTCATCTGGCTGTTGTACGCCTTCTTAGTTTTACTCTGCTCAATCCGTTTGGATAGTGTAATTTGAGAAATACATGTCCTTCATTTTTCAAAAAAAGCCACTGTCTTTTATTAGGCTATCAGCAAGCTGAAAAGTATGTTGCCCATCTGTTAAAGGGCCGGCTTCATTTGCTGAAATAATGACAGTTTGCAAGGGCTGAATTCTCCTATTTGAGGAGCTTAATGTTCCATTTGGACAAGAGGTCCTTCACATATCTTTGATGTTAACTCTGGCACTTATCCCAAGTGGATGTGTAAATGTCTGATTTTGAAACATGTAATTGAATATTCATATAGCTCCTGAAAATTCTTTGCCTTCCCAACTAAATAAAGCTTGGAAAAAGACCGAGATTATGAAAAAGCTAGCATATAATTTTAAGCCTTTGATTCTGACTTCATTATATGGCAGTTAGATTTATTCATCTTTTCACTTGCTTATTAGTTTTCTTGTAGTTTTTAAAGATCGGTTCTTATATTTATCTAATCGGTCTACTATGTGTACTAAGAAAATCACATCTATTTATTGTGTTTTCTAGCACACAGGAATCTAAGAGTGTCTACTCTTACCCTTTGACCCCTATCTTGTAGCCTGTTTTCATGGAGAAGGCCAACTTTATCAATATTGAGGGGGAAAAAGCTATTTAGTTCTTTCTCATTTTTGAGAGGTTGATGAGCTCAGTTCCAGGGTCACCAGAGCATTTAAAAGGAAATCAAGTGTTTTACATTGTTGTTGACTATCCACCTGACAGAGCCACCCCAAAGACAAGAAATATATTCTCCATCATAGCCCAAGATTCAGTAATCCTGTAATGTAAAATGTAATTCAGGCTCCAATTTTAATGCATGTATTGGCAAAGACATCTGCGTGGTAAGCCTGCATCATAGATCTTTGCTGTTCCCCTGACTTTGCTTTCGTGTCCCATGTCTCATCTTCAGGAAACTGAGCCCTTTACTAGAATGCAGACTTGACAATTTTTTTGCAGCTCAGTACTTGCTTGAGATGGGGGGCAAAAACCTCTTAGTAGATGGGGAACTGTGTGCCAACTAGAAAATTGATAACCCATAAAATAAGGTGGGTTGTCTTTAAGCAAGAGTTCATTTCCTTTCTGGTTTTGCTTTTAGGAAGCAGGTGCCTGAGGGAGTTTTGTTCTTGAAAGCAGGGCTGTAAATTCGCCTCAGCTGACTATATAGGCTTCAGGTCCAATTTTCTTAAAATACGTTTGGTCAAAATACTGAAAGAACTATACTATTAGCCCCCACTTAGGCCACTTCCCACAGATGAACACATAAAACACATCTGAAATGGGTTTCCTAGAGACAACATTGTCTCAATCATGTGCTACAGGAAGAAGTTGAAGGAGTTGATTTTATGGTTGGGTGCTATAGAATTAATGACCCAGGACATTTCAACAGGGCCGTGGAGGGTGGAGGTGGAAGCTGAACATTTGGCATTGTTCCCAATCCCAGAGTTCTGTTCCTTGGCTCTCCATCATCCATAGGAAAGCAATTCACAACTCTCAAAGAACTCACTGAGTGTATCACTCTTCATGGTATGGTAATGGAAAAATAGAATCAAATAGGAAAGAGTGATAAAAGCTATTATCGCACTTTTTTTTTTTCCTAATACATTGGAAAGTGGTTTTCTTGAACAACTCAAGCTATTCTATTGCTTATTTGTTCCATCCCAGTTGTCATAGGTAAAATAATAGTTTATTATTAGCATACTTTTTAAAAATATCTATATCTATCTATATCTATCTATATATCTATCTATATATATCTATATCTATATATCTATATCTATATCTATATCTATATCTATATCTATATCTATATCTATATCTATATCTATATCTATATCTATATAGTGCCAGCCAATTGTTAAACTTCCAAGAGTTTTCTGAACTAGTTGTTAAACCATTGTAGCTTGAAATGGGCCACGGTGGGGATATTTACAACACAGAGATTGGCAAATGCAATAAATAGATCATTATTTCAAAGAGTCAATTTACCAGCATAACCACTGGAGTTCTTTTTAGTGCATAACCAGGAAGAAATTGTTGAACATAGAGACATAAAAATATCCAAATCAAGCCACATGGCTGATTATAGCAGTGTTTCTAAAAATGTGGTCCAGGGACCACCTGTGTCAGATTGGGTCCCTAGAGGAGCTTGTTAAAAATGGAAACTCCTGAGCCCCCATAGCTGATGTGCAGAATCAGAATCTCAGGAGTTGGAGCCCAGGAAACTTTAACGGGTAAACCCAAGGGGACTCCTCAGCATTCTAAAGACTGAGAACCACTGGTTTGGAGGGACAGGATGTAGCCAGAATATTAAAAAAAAAACAAAACCACTCTTATTTTATGAAAAATTATGTACAGACTTTTTTCCCCTAAGGAAAGCAAGTGACCCAGTCTACAAATATTGTCATCTTTCCTCGTGTTCCCTCTCTAAAGTATCCTACCTCACTGGTGTACTCTTCTGTAAACAAGTGAAGAACCCTTGCCACTACTCTCTTACTTAACCAAATATGGGTCATTTTTTCTAGAATCATCTCTCTCTCTCTCTCTCTCACACACACACACACGCACACTCACACACAGACACACAGACACACACGAGAATATGAGCTGATTAAGAAAATTTTGGAAACGTGTATGTCAGCTTTCCATTTGCTGTGATTAAATGTCTGATTAAAACAATTTAATAGAAAGGTTTATTTTTGTTGAGAGCCACAGCCTAAGGGGCCCCAGCAAACTTTCAGACTGCCAGCTGATGATTGGCTCACAGCGACCCAGCAACTTCTAGCTGATTGGCTCCTCTGTGGTGATGCTCATTGGGCTGTTTCCCTGCCCTTTCAGACTATGGAGCTGCTCATTGGGGGACTTTTTTTGGCTCCGCCCACGCGACCCAGCCAATCGGCCTGAAGAGCAGGAGGAGTGGGGGAGGTTGAGAGGCTTGTGGGAAGCCCGTGGTGGCAGTTGGGCTCTGAGGGTTTTTCCTGAGGAGCTGTTTTGTTTGGTGTGTGTGGTTCTAAAAATAAAGTTCCTTTCTTTTGGTAAGTGGCTCCTGAATTGTGCCCAGCCAGACTGCGGCATTTTGGACTCACAACTTCAGGGGTCTCAGTCCATGGTCATTTGTTTGACTCCATTGTTTCTGAGCCTGTGGTAAAGCAGAATGTCATGGTGGGGACTATCTGGTGGAGCAGGGCTGCTCACCTCATGGTGCCAAGAGAGGAAGAGATGGGGGAGTGGAGGGGAATGGGGAAAGAGAGAAGGGGAGCAGTGTCCCAATAGCCCCTACAAGGGCACACTCCCAGCCCCCAACATCCTCCAACAGGCCTTACCTTCAATACCACCACAAGCTGACAACCAGGCCTTTTCACTCACAGCCTCTGAGGGACAGTTCAGATGCAAACCACAACTTATAAAAAAGTATGAAGACTTTAAATTATAAATAATTCTCATATCATAATCCCATAGTCACTATTAATGTTTTCATGATCCTTTCTCTATGCATATATATCCTTGAAAACTTGATTGCTGTACTATACACATAATGGCTTGCTTTTTTCTTAGCATTATTTTGCAAATATTTCCCCATGCTATTAATAATTCACAATTATGTCATCTTGCCACTGCCTAATATTCTGTGAAATCAACAAATAATAAATTAGTTGTCTCTCACTGTCAAACAACTAATTCATTTATATTTTTCACTGCTTCAAATAATACTTTGATGAGCATCCAGGTTAAAAAAAAAAAGCCTTTATATATGACTTTTTAAAAGTCATACAATTCCTATTGAAGGTTCAATTTTTCTGTAACTGTTTTAACATAGGATTCATCTAAAAACTCTAAATTTTAGGAAATATTATCCTTCTCTACTTTCCCCATCATTTCCTATCTTATTTTAGTTATTCTGCATATCTAATTCCTGATGTGGGACTGTTTTGGTGTTATTTGTGAACAGTTTTGTTTTGTTTTGTTTTGTAGCTATGCCTAAGAAAAGATCAATGATAGTCCTAACAGGTGGATTGGGTTACTAGCTATTGGAAGTATGCATAGTCTAGAAAGTGATTTTTAATGGGAAAAGATAGTTTTGCCTCCAAGGGATGTTTGGCTATATCTAGAGACATTTTTTTTAATTTGTTATTTTTAGATACATGACAGTAGAGTGTATTTTGACATATTATACATACATGGAGTACGACCCATTCCAATTAGGATCCCATTCTTGTGGTGGTACACAATGTGGAGCTGCACTGGTTGTACGTTCATATATGAGCAAAGGAAAGTTATGTTCTATTCATTCTACTGTCTTTCGTATTCCCATCCACCCGCCCTTCCCTTCATTTCCCTTTATCTAATCCAATGAACTTCTATTCTTCCCTCTAGAGACATTTTTGATTGTCGTAAATGCAGGGAGGTGGTGGGATGGGAGTTACTATTGCTTTGTTACTGGGTAGAAGCTCTATACCTCCTACAATAAAATCAGACAGCCCCCAGCCTCCACAATGAATTACCAACCACAAATGTCAATAGTACAGAGTGAAGAATCCCCATTCTGATCCCTATACTTAAAAAACTGTAGGGGAACTCTTCCGGATATCAGAATTGCATTGTCTCATGATGTCCTGTGCATAATGCAGAGAAATATGTAGTATGCCAGGTGACATATCCTTAGAAGGATTGTTAGGTGTATGAGAAATTGTACCCAAATATTGCCAATGAGTATTCCATCAATATAAGCTTGTAAAAATAAAATTTGTCTTGAAAATTTATGTATAACCCCTGCCTGCTAAGCACTGACATTAGGGGTGGTGACCTGTTGATCGCATTGTGAATGCCAAGACACTGCAGGGGTTGAAAATATGTATGATGACAGAGCATCTGGAACAATGGAACAAATCAAACATAAAAAAAGTTAATAGGAATAAATGTAAAGTCTTGGGTTTCCGTCCAAAAATGAACTAGACAAACAGGATGTGGAAGGTTTGACTTAATACCAAGTATATGAAAAATTTGCCTGATGGTTTTAGTTGAGAGTAAGTTTAGCATGAGTCAACATGACAATATGCCTGCCAAATCGTAATCCAGTCCTAGGCTATGTGTACTGGAAGTTCATGTACAAAATAATTCCTATCTTACACTGCACAGATGACACCTGGAATATCCTATGCTCTCCCTCACACAAAGAATGGAACTCTAAATCCGTGTCTGATGAGAAACATTGAAGGACCTGGGGACAAAGAGCTCACAGAGTCAAAATGGTTGATCTCACATGCTTGAAGAACAGTCACATAGAAGAGCAATTAGATTTGTCTTCTGGCACCCTTTTACCCCATTTTACTTTATCTATTCATCTACTTGCTTATTTGCCCATTTGTTTATTTACTTGAAGACACTAGTGGAATGTTAATTTCAGAGAGACACCCTTCAGATAAATAGAAGGGAAAACATCCCCCAAAATAGAATGCATTCTGAAGCAGTAAGTTTGTTGACACTGGATACATTTAGAAAGGATTAGTTCATCAGGTAAATATTGGAAATTCATAAACCTCAATCACTGATATATTTCTTTCCTTCTTAATTATATGTATACATATTCAAATAAATAAAATATTAGTTTATGCAATTAAATGCATTAAGTCGTATATCATTTAAAATATCCATGTGCATCATTAGTGCTGCATTTGTCCTTAGCTGATCTCTAGGGTCCTTCCCAGATGTTATAGTCTAAGCGAGATCTAAATGCTGAATATAGGAGCATTTAATTTGGGTTTTCTAGAGCAACCTTTCTTGAATGTGACATAGAATTGGCTCATGGTAGTGTGTATGCTATTCTTCTTCTTATCTCAGGTATACAACCAAGCTTCTTGCTCAAGACTGTGGGGTAGGATTTTCTTAGTCTTGCATTTGATTTTTTGAGTTGATGATATGTCCCCTCCTGACACAAGTCAATCGGTCCAAGGCAACAAAGCCCTGAATTAAACAAACTCATCCTTTTTGTTCATGCTTCAGTGAGATTTGCCATAAGAAAACATTAGTTTCAAAGGCCTTTATCCATTGCTAGAAAGATTAACTCAATATTATATTCAAAGATTATATCTCCTGGAATATTTTGTCAAGCTAAATTAAATTAGCATTTTCTACACATTGAGATTATATAAATAAGCTGACAGCAAGAGATTTTTTTTTTTTTTTGACATGTTGGGAAATGCATTTTGTCGTTGTTTAATTCTAAGACCTGACTTTGCAACCTTCTGCAAAA
Organism: Marmota flaviventris; assembly: GCF_047511675.1. Taxonomy (NCBI): domain Eukaryota; kingdom Metazoa; phylum Chordata; class Mammalia; order Rodentia; family Sciuridae; genus Marmota; species Marmota flaviventris. The sequence continues at coordinate 30,033,303 of NC_092508.1, read as the reverse complement.
TACAAAATCAGTACGATTCTTGGACCTATAGAGTACTTGTATTCTTAATACCCTCAAAAGTCAGGTGGAGATTGGCTAAAGAAAATTATGCCTTCTCCCACACTGCTCCCTCTTTATTTAGGACTATTGTACTGAAGAAAGTATTTTCATGGACACTGAAGTCTGTCTTCCGTTAAAGTCCCACATTACTGACCCCACAATAAAAATTTATAAATGCAACCTCTTACTGAGCTTGGGGGAAAAAAAGAAAGAAGAACTTTCATAACATGAGTTCGATACTCCAAGAGCACCTATTCCTCTTACACCATGTCAGTGTTTGTTTATCAGGGAAATATTTGTTGTAGTCATTAAACATCACTTTTGTAGATCTTATTAGAACCTGAGCAAGACAAATGAGGAGGTGGGGGCAGGGCAGGCAAGGACTTCAGCCTCAGCATTGAGAAGTATGAAAACATATGGCTCGTGTTGTGGACAACTGTCCTGAACGGAATGCCTAAGTGAGAGTGAAACTAAGATTTAAGAAAGTTAATCGGTTTCAGTGTCTGAATTCAAGGTTCTTAGTTTTCTTTCCTTTTCGGGAAGCCTTCCAAGAGCTGCAGAGGCTTCTCCCTTGCCTTATCAGCTGAGCTGCTTGTGGCCTGTTCCCTTAGTTTAAATCAATACATGTGTTTTTGATATTTGGCAAACCAAGATTTAATTATGCAGCTGCAAGTTCCCCACATAAACGAAATGCATCTTCGAGATATAAAAACATTCAGAAACCATTTATAGTTTGAGAATTCAAGTGGGTGAAAATCTATTCCCAACCTCTCAGCATTTTATTTAATTATGGAGGACTTTTATGTTACTGGAAATTGAAATGAAAACCAGAATAAGGCTAGAGTTTACCCAACATTTGTTCAGATTGAAAAATGAAGATGCTTATTGTAGTCTAAGAAGGAAAAGTATTACAAGCTGTGTTAACATTTTTAGTTGTAACCTGCATATGCATTATACTCCTAAGTACCCAGAGCAACAAACGAATTGATAGGAGTTTGTCATTATATTCTTAAAAGAGTGCATATTTTATTAAAGTAACCAGAAGGTTGATTTCTTTAATTTGCCAAGTGACTCTTGATAATTAATTATTTACTGAACTTAAACTCTGGCACTATTTAAACTGTTGAAAACACCCATGTTTTGGCATGATTACCTACAAATGATTAATTCAGCATGGTTTTACTCGTCAGTGTATATCCCTGTCTTTTGCAGTAGAATTTGCTAGGTCCTGTGGTTTGGGCAAAATAAAATGTTGGAATGATTCCCAGTTTTAATAGTCCCAATTTATTATTACCACTGAACCCTGATCAGATCATGGACTGGATTAGATCCCAGTTTTTCAAAATGCCCCAATTTATGGCTCCCTCAGAATCCTGATAAAAATGTGTATTTGAATAGGGCTTTGGTTGGCTAAAAAAGACCCAGTTAATTACTTTTAGATTCTTATTAGATCATCACCACATGGAAGTTATGAAAAATATTACTCGATGGTGTTTCTCAGGACAAGGTCATGTTCTCATTTTATGCTGACAGAAAGAAGCTATCAGATTTCTGTTTTTCATAGCACTAACTATCTCAGTGAACAGAAGGAGATTTGCTATTTCCCAGTGATGACTGTCATGCTTGTGTTAAGGTAGGAAGAGCTTCCTTTCTTAAATGAGGGTTAAAAACAAAGGGAGACAACCAGGAAGGTAAAGAGACAGAGAGAGAACAATGGTATAATGGTCACATATCTCAATCACTTTTTATTCAATGGTCTCTTTCAGCATTTTGTTCTAATTTAGAGGGGTAAGGAGTGAAACCCAGGGAGGATGTGGGTGTCCTTAATATCTGCACATTTATTTGATCATTGTAATACCTATCTTCTCAGAAATGCTTATGGTCACCAAAAGAACTTGGCACATTATTCAATTCCTATAGACAAGAGATGGAACACCTCCATCCTAATGCCATGCCAGCATTTTTTATGAGCCAAAAGCCTTTTATGGAATTTGAATCAATGTTAGAAGTGCTGTATTAGCAACTACTTGTCAGGCAGCGTGGATTAATACATAAAATGAATCACTAGACTGGCATGCTTTCCAACAGTCATTTAGACAAACTTCTATAAAGTAGACCTGCTCTTTAAAACTGTTGTAAAATAATGCTCTTATGTTCATATACCCTGGAGTAACATATTACATCACTGTATGTGATCTTAGTGCTGTCGAAACACATTCTGAAGAGGAATGATACTAAACTATCTGCAGTGATTCTGCAAAAATGTTTAGCTGATCTGGTAAAAATTTGGGAATAAATTCTAAAATGTTCTGTTGATACAGGATATCTGTTTTTAATACATATATAGCAAATAAATCAATATATATATATTCCATATAACCAACAAACTTTGGTAATCCACTGGATTTTGTGCTCATCTGAAATACAGAAAGACTAGATTTGATGGGGATTATGTACAGCAATGGTTAAATTTGAGAAAAGCATGTCCTGTGAAAGCTTAGGGGGACCATGATCTGGTAGAAAGCCATTTGGTGACTAGAATTTAGAGTTCCCATTTTATCTCTAATTTTAATGATTTTGGATAAACCAAATGTTGATATATCAATTTTAAAAAAAATCAAATAATAGCTGGGTACAGTCGTGCATGATTGTAATCTCAGATTTGGGAGGCTAAGGCAGAAGGATCACAAGTTCAAAGCCTTGGCAATTAAGGGAGACCCAGTCTCCAAAAAAAAAAAAATATATATATATATATATACACACACACACACACACACAATGTGTGTATGTGTGTGTTGTGTTTTGTAGAATTTTATGTCATCTTCTTATTTGGACATATAACATATTGTATCCTTCTTTGGAAAGCTTTTATGACAACACATTTACTCAGAAAGATTAGCTATTGTTCACATGGCCTGGCATGTGAAAGTTAAAAGAATGTTCTACCTATTATCTTTTTTTCTTTTTTTTTAATTAGTTGCTCAAGACAATACAATGATCTTGACATATCATACATTTGATTCAAATGGGATATGAATTCTCATTTTTCCACGTGTACAGATTGCAGGATCACATTGGTTATACATCCATGTGTATACATACAGCAATCCTAGTGTCAGTTGTATTCTGCTGCCCTCCCTATCCCTCCTCCCCTCCCCTCCCTTCCCTTCACCTCTCTCTACCCAATCTACTGTGACACATTTCTCTCTCTTTTTTTTTCTTCCCCCTCACACCATCATATATGTATTTTGTATAATGATGAGGGTCTCCTTCCATCTTCTGTGCAATTCCCCTTCTCCCTCCCATTCCCTCCCACCTCTCTTCCCTGTTTAGTGGTAATCTTCTTTACATGCTCTTCCTCCCTACTCTGTTTTGAGACTCTCCCTTTATATCAGAGAAGACATTCAGCATTTGTTTTTTATGGATAGGCTAACTTCACTTAGCATAATCTGCTCTAATGCCATCCATTACCTGCAAATGCCATGATCTTGTTATTTTTTAGTGCTGAGTAATATTCCATTGTGTATAAATGCCACATTTTTTTATCCATTCATCTATTGAAGGGCATCTAGGTTGGTTCCACAGTCTAGCTATTGTGAATTGTGCTGCTATGATGTAGCTGTGTCCCTGTAGTATGCTCTTTTTAGGTCTTTTGGGTGTAGTCCAAGAAGGGGAATAGCTGGGTCAAATGGTGGTTCCATTCCCAGCTTTCCAAGGAATCTCCATTCTGCTTTCCAAATTGGCTGCTATTATCTTCTGGAATATGCCTTTTCCCCTCTCATACCCTTTATATAAAAACCCTAACCTAGGCCTGGGATTTATAAGTGCAAAGCTTTGGATATCCCTTTTCCACATTTTCTGAGCTGCTTTTTACATGTGTGAGTCTAGTCTTGGGGTGATTTTTGCCTCCTCAGGGCATTTGACAATATATGAGAACACTTTTGGTTGTTGCACTATAGAGAAGTGCTTTTGTAACCTAGTGGATAAAATACAAGGATGTTTCTCATCATCCCACAATATATAGGACAGTCCCCTAAAACAAAGAGTTATCTGGCCCAAGATATCAGTAGTGCTATGGTTGGGAAACCCTGCTTTAGATTAATAGTATAGATAACAGATGTATTCATATAGATAGATGTGTACTACAGATATTTAATAGTACTGTGATGAACCCTGAGGATGTATACTTCAAAATCTCTTCTCAAGTAGATTGTCATTTATAGCCATGTTTGGGACTGACTAATAGATAGACGCAGGGGAGGCATGTGGCCAAATGGAAAGACCACAAGGTCCAGGAGTGGGTCAGACTTGCGTAAGGCCTTACTTGGCATGAGTGCACTGTTAAGCTATTTAACAAGTAGCTTCAAGTCTCAGTCTTCTCATCTGCGAAATGAGAACACTTTCAGATTGTTGTGAAAATTGAGGCAGTGTTTATGAAGCAAGCATCTGGATTACTCTAGGTGTTCCATGTTATTTTCTGACCTGCTTTGGGGGATTGAAGCCCCCTGATCACCCACTCAGTAGCCTCTGTGAGCCTGGAATGCTCTAAGACACACCATCTGTGAAAGTTGTTGAATTGGATCCTGATACAATGAAGAAGGCCAACTGGAATGCAGACTTTGCCCAGCTGGGAGTGGTGCCAGATACTTCCATTCAAGAAGCTTCTCCTCATTTCTTATTGATCACTGGTTGGAAGTTGCTCCTTAAGCACAGTGAGCTTGGCATGAGATGGCAGCACAGTGGCAATGGAAGGCTGGCTGCAGCCAGTGCTTGGCAGCCATGGAAACAGATTCAGGGAGAAGGGACACAAATGGTGTGGGTTACTGCCAGCTTCTCCAAGTCCACAGGGTGTGTGGCTGCAGAAAACACTTGTAACCATACTCATTAAATGCACAAAATCCTCACATTCACATTTTCTGTTGTATGTGTCACATTAAGGGAGAAGTAGGATGACCATAGACTGCTAATATTTTTAATTAAGACTTTGGTAGAAATGGAATCAAAGTGTCTTTTTCTCTCCCTTCCCCTCTCTCCCACCCACCTGTCTTTGCCCTGGAGTTTAATTACTCAATAACTTTACAGTGAATTTGAAATGACTTCAGATTAATGTTCCAAATAACCTGAGCCTTTTTCCAGGCACCTTTTTTTTACTTTGTGTTTTTGTTTGATTTCAGTATCCAGAAGTAAGAAGTTAAGGTGATTTGGGCAATCACAGTAAACTCTGCTTCTCTAGAAGGTCACTGAAGCACCCCTTCCCTATTTTAAAAATGGTAGTAACAATGAGATATTTAGATAAAAGTTATAAGGATTCATGTTCTTGGAGACACTGAACAAGTATATGTTAACTTGTGAAATCATCCTATCCTGAAGCAGAGACTTTAAATATGGAGGTGAGAAGATCAGTAATACAGGTTGAGCATCCCTTATCTGAAATGCTTGGGTCCACAAGTATTTTGGATTTTGGAGTTTTTCAGGTTTTGGAATATCTGTGCAGACGTTATGGATTGAGCATCCCTAATCCAAACATCTCTGAAATTCAAAATTTTTTGAGCATCAAGTTGACATTCAAAAGGTTTTGAATTTCAGGGTATTCTGGATTTTCATATGAAGAATACTCACCCTATAATGGGTTGATAAAAGTAATTCCTCTCTCTAAAATTTATAGGCTCTCTGTTGCCTAGTGCAATAGTCCAAAACCCTCTACCTGATATATTTGGTGATATCCCTACTAATCATAATTTCCGCTTCTGGACATTATGACCCTTGCTCAGCTAATCTAGAATGTTCACACTTTTGAGATTTCCATAGTACTTTCCAATCTCTGTGCCATTCCTAATACCATTTCCCTGTCTGGAATGCCCTCCTTCTGCCTGGGATGTCCACATTCATGGAAATTCAGTGAAATCTCACTTCTTACCATCATACCTTCCCAAACAACCCAAATTGGAAGAAAATTATTTCATTAAATACCATGGGTCAAATTACTTAATGGTGCTCATCTTCAGTTTCTTTAGCTGAAAAATGGGCATACAGCAATCATGGTAACAAGTGATGATTAAATGAGATGCTGAAGTGACACATCCAAATAATGCCAGGCATGGGGGGTATTCTATAAATGGTGAAGGTCTCATACTTTTCCTAGAGATGGTCTCTATTTGAAAGACGATGAACGTTAACATCAAACAGTGTTGGCTTTGAAGCCTGGCTCTGGCCTGCACTAGCTGTGTGAGCAGGCATATTGTGCTAAAACTGTCTGACCTCAGCTTGATCATTCAGAAAAAAAAGGGACAGGGAGAGAGGGAGAAAGAAGAGAGAGGAAGAAAAATAATGTCTAACCTTCAGTGTTCCTATGAAATTTATCTAAAGTGAAATAGTTAATGTACCTAGAACTGTGCTTCATGCCTAATAGACACACATGGTTGTTACTGTTGTTCTTTTTCTGCATGGCATTGTGGTTGTTTGTAATTGCAAGCAGGCCTTCTCTCCCTCACTAGCTTGCAATTGCCTCGGGGTGAGGACCACGTCCTAATCATTTTTCTATTTCTCTCAGCATCTAATGCATTACGTTTCACAGAATAAGCACTCTATAAGTAGTTGTTGAATAATGGATGAATGAATGAATAAGTGAACAAATATAAAACCACATTGATTGTAATTTTATTTTTTCGAGTGAATAATTACTAGAATGGAACTAAGGGGCAGAATAGGCTAAATCAACGGTCGACAGAGCCATATAGTTTAGAGAAGTAAGACTTTTCCCAGGCTCTGAAATGTTGTCAAGAAACACAAGGTCATTTGTAACCAGCCACAGGACAGTGGAAATGGATCAGTGAAGCATAGTAGCCGGTCCATCAGGACCATCTATACCTGTTTCCCTTTCACTGAACCAGATCCTGTGACAAGACCTTAAAGTGAATGGAATTTATCCACTCCACAAATGAATGGAAGTGCTATGGGACCCAGAGAGGTGTTTTTTTGTTTTGTTTAATTTGGGGTCTTGCCCCATCCTCTTCCATTGGCTTAAATGTAACCAGTTGAAATTAATTTTAAAGCTTTCATTTCAAACTTTTAAAATGAATGATTTGCCTTTTTTCGGGAAAATGAAATTTGGTTGAACCGAGACACACTTTGGCTATTATCTGTCAAAGAAGGATCCTTTAGAGTTGTGTATTGAACTGATTTAGTCAGAATTAATGATGCAGATTATATTTTAGGGGGCATGTATTAAAAGCTGCAACATAAATGAAGGATCATGGAAAATGGCAGCAGCCATTTGTAATATACCAGATCCAGAGACCTGCTGTCTCCGGAAGGCAATGTTACTAAACTCTGAGTCCCTAATTAGGAGTGCACATTACCATTGAATTAGAGCCTTAGAAAATATTACTTAGTATGTACTTCCCTACAATTTGATGTCTTTTGTTCATGTCTAGATTCTAATTCTCTTGAGGCATAGATTATAACTAATAGTTGTTTTATTTCCTTATATTTCATTAGAGAAAAGATGTTTATTAATGTCCTGAATGACTTCAAGTATAAACCAATAATAGATTTTGAATATGTAACTTATATAATTTTAACAATTGACAAAGTTTTAATAACCAGTGGGAAAACAGTAGCCATGTACTAAAATAGTTTGCTGAAAAATCTTGCCTATTTTTGAAAGCATAGTGCTCTGCTTAAAAACTACCTTGAGCTGGGCATGATGGCACATGCCTGTAATCCCAGCAACTCAGGAGGCTGAGGCAGAAGGATTTCAAGTTCAAGGCCAGCCTCAGCTTAGGGCTCTAAGCAATTTAGCAAGACCCTGTCTCAAAAATAAAAAATAAAAAGGACTGGGGGATGTGGCATAGTGGTAAAGCACCCTGTGTTAAATCCCTGCTATCCAAAAAGAAAAAAAAAATTACCTTGATTATAAAAATAAGCACCAGTTTTAAAAAGTGAAAAGGAAAACCAAGTGAGTAAATATAGCACTGCTTAGACAAATCATTTTTAAAAATAATACTAGACTCTATTATTGACGTATCAACAGCTAATTAAGAATTCTATTAGTGAATATGTAAAAGATGGCACATTTCCAATTTGGATTGACACTGAAGCCATAGACATAATTGATGTTTGTTCAATAATCCTAAAATGTTTCAGAGTCTCTAATAGAAGCTGTGATAGCCAGAGAAAGTTTCAAGTGCTAAAATATGTATATGTATGTATGTGTGTGTGTATATATATATACATATATAATATATATACATATATAATATATATACATATATACATATATAATATATATACATATATATCTTATATATTTTTTCTTCTAGGCACCGAAGGATATTTTCAGATCAAATAATGCATTTTTGAAAAAAAAAAAGTGTAAGGCTTTAGCTGAATGAGCAGCAAAGGATATTTTAGTGGATTGACTTTGTTCAAGAAAAGCAATCACTGAGTCATTATAATATAGGGTATAATTCATGTTTTTAATCTGGTTATGGTGGTTGTAATAAAGTCAAAAGAGAATAATTTACTAGTTGGATTTTCAAATTTCAAAGCTGCATTTTGTAACAGACACATAAATAAATGCATATTGAAATAAATCTGTAATGACCATTAAATATTCCACCTTGAAAAAAAAGCTCATAATTTTAACAAAATGCTTCCGTATTATAGTTTTCTGCTTTTGACATTATTAAACCAAAACCTAATATTTTCCAGCACAGAATTTTTACACAACAGATTAAAAGTTGTAAGATAATTTTTCTAGTCTTAACAATCTATTTTATTTCCAATAAATATGACTTACCTCATGAATTTCGAAGGATAGACAAAGTAGTTTTTATTTTTTTTTTAACTTTTTTTTTAAGAGAGAGAGAATTTTAATATTTATTTTTTAGTTTTCGGCAGACACAACATCTTTGTTTGTATGTGGTGCTGAGGGTCGAACCTGGGCCGCACACATGCCAGACAAGCACGCTACCACTTGAGCCACATCCCCAGCCCCAAAGTAGTTTTTCTGACAGAAAAAAAAATATTAAATGAAAACTGATCATTTTACCAAATAAATTGCCCAGAAATAGGCAGTTAAGTCTTGAAGCATAATTCTTCATTTCACCAGCAAGCAAAAATTCAATGCCAAGGAAACAGATGTCATGCTAAAATATTTCCATGCTAAAATATTTTTCCTTAAGTCATATATATATATGACTTAAGGTAAAAATATACACCTAATATTGTGAGTGAAAAATTCCTACTACCAAATGAAAAGTAATCAGAAGAAATAAGATAGTTCTTTTTTTAAGATAGTTAGGCAACCCTCGTTGATTAATCTGAAATAACCCCTTGCAGATATTAATTGCCTTGCCACAGATTCCACATAAGCTTGACTCTGCCTGAATTCAAAGAAATTCTTTTTTAAAAGTTATGACATCACAAACTAATATTATATGTGAACAAACATGGAAATTTTAAGTTCTCAAAGATATATTTAGAGATTTTGCTTATAAGCAGGAGAAACATATTTTTCTAAAAGCATGCCAATTAAGATGGGAAATTTAAACAAACTCTCCAAACATTACAAATGAAAAATAAAATGTGTAGTGTGTGTTTACAACTTTTCTGAAGCTTTGAAAATATACAAATCTATATAGTCATGTTTAAGATTCTATTTACACATTCATTTTTACCTTGTCTTCTAATCAGATGACATACAAAAAGAATTTTTTTTTTCAACAGAAAGAACATGAGAAACAGTTTCAGACACAGACTCACTGAAAAGGGCTTAGTTCTGTTTTATTATTTTGTGGTATCTGAGGGCATCCTTCTGGTAGGAAGAGAGCTTAGCTGGCTCAAAGTATCCCTGTTTGTGGGAACATCTTCTAAGCTATGACCATGACAGTGGCTGTGTTTGTCTCTGTGTGTGACATAGATAGTAAGTATGTCACCTGAACAGTTCTTGGTACTACTTAAGAACTTAGTGTTACTAAGTTCTCTAGGGAGCATTTAATACCCATTCCTTGATGGATTGAAAAAGTAGCATTTTTCAGATTTAAATGAGCGATTATACATTACCGATTTTCATACTGTATAAAAGGATACTGATAAAGATAATTAGCTACTTTCAGAAGGAAGTATTAAAATAAAGCAAGGTGTTGGGGTGAAGGTATTAGAACACACATGGGGAAAGAACTCCTTCTCATGTATCTCAGTCCCCAAAAGCTGGTGGAGCCCTGGGGCCACAGGTGAGCAACAGACAGGAAACAGATTTGTTAATTTTCTGAAATGAGCTCAGCTGACTGGCTAAGAAAGACAACCTACTATTAAAGTCAATATTATAGAAAGTATGTCCCTTTATGGACCACTGTTGCATTAAAATAAAAATAAATGAAATGCCCACTGCAGTACAAGGACTGTAATAGGTGCTGAGAACTTGAGAAATGTGAAGAATTGCAAAAGAATTCTTTTGAAGAATTCTTGTGAAGAATTAAAGAAAAAAGAAAAATAAGAGACTACACAATGGTAAGAATTAGCTCATCGAAGGAGAACTGCCACATAGACACATACTTGTTGGACTTTTAAATGCACAAAGAGACTAGAATTCAATGAAGGCCTCCACGGGGGTGGGAGCGTGGGGGGGTGGAGAAGGCCAGCTTCTAAGGTCCCCTCTGAATGGGGTGCAGGACTGTTTCACACACAGCTGATGCATGAACATGACTGTTCTTCAGTGAAAAGGTAGGGGGGCTGGATGATCTTCCAAGAAAAGCTCCAGCATGTGGGGATCAGGCTGGAGGCTCAGGAAGACAGGCAAAGAGATGCATTCAATAAACTATGGGATAGAATTTGCCTTTTTATGTAGAAAGATGATGCGCTTCCTCTATTCTCCTCTCAGGTCCTCTCAGGTGGACCCTGAAAATGAGAGTCCCATTGTTCCTTAGGTTGAAGGCCTTTGTCCAAGAGGATATTTGATATATTTTTAGATGCTCACTTGGGGGTTGGTGGTATGTTTTAAGGATACTTAGAAGAATTGCAAATTGTTTAGAAAGAAACCCTCTTTTAAAGAACCACCTTTACTTTGTCCCTTTGATAGAAAAGCTCTCAATTTCAATCCTAAAAGCTATAAGAAAGATTTGTATTTTGATGAATTTAGTACATTGGAACACCTGGAGAACTCATGTAATCTATTTTAGGTCCCTGGATCTTTTTCCTTGAGACACACTGTCACACCTTTGAATCTGAGGTCAAACTAAAGTTATAGGAAATTTTTTCACTTACAGGATTTGGGGAGATATTTTCTGCTATGATTCACTTGCAACTTTTTAATTATTTTTGGCCAGAACTCTTCAATAATTCAGCAAACATTAATTGAACAGCTAGCCATTTGGGAGAAAAGACAAGATGAATAAAACACAACCTAGTCCTTGCCCTCAACAAGTTCATGATTAAGAGAGAGAAGAGAGACCAATACACAACTAATTATAATGAAACTTAGCTGCAGTCATGCTGTAATATGGTATAAAAATGCTATATGATCACAGAGAAGGCAGCTATGAAAAATAGTTTTATGGCTGGGACAATAGAACAGACCCTTTTTATCATCCAATATTTCTAGACAATTTCAATGAAATCATTAAATTCAATTATAAAGTACAACTTAACTGTGCAGCAAATTAAAAGAGACTTTTAAAAAATTTAAATTCTTAATTCCATCAATAATATATGATATTTTTGCTGCTGACTAGAGAGCAATATAAGGCTCAGGGAAATTTTTTATTTGAAATGTAAGGGATTTTCCAAGCAATCAAGGTGTCTTCTATTATAGTTTCTATAACACTGTCAGGATACAGTTGGAAGTTTAAGGCAAAACTTTCTTGGGAAAAAAACAGTTAGCTGAGTCAAACAGATAACTTTGGAACATAAATTTACATTTCTGAAGATCTATTCTACAAATACAGAATTTATTTAAATAATTCAACTATAAATTATAATTTTAGTAGCCTGGAAAGTTGTACCAAAATATTTCTGTAGATAAGTGAGTTATATACTATCAATTTGTATATAATACTGTGATATGTGTGTGTATGTGTGTGTGTGTGTGTAATAGAGAGTATATAATACACAAACACACACACATACACACACACACACAGAAAGAGAATGTGTGTGTGTAATATAGCACCAAAATCCAAACAAACAGAGCAACCTGAACCTCAGATATAGTTTTGAAAAACTGAAGAAGCCAACTAAAGTGACCAAAGGTATTTTTTTCTCATTCCATACATTATCATGGACGTGAGAGACCCAGACTGCCTAGAAAAACAACTTCCACATTTCATGCCATTTACTTACATTTTGATTTTTTTCAAATTAGTAATTATACCCAACATAATTAATTTGGACTCAACTAATCAGATTACAGAAGGTCTCTGATTTACACTGGTTTAATATATAATTTGGGACATTAGGATGGTGGGAAAGTGATAGGTGTTCAGTAGAAACCATGCTTTGAACTCTGATCTTTTTCTGACCTTACCATATGTGGTAAAATCTTCCCCTGAGATGATGGGCAACAGCTAATTCACTGCAGTGCCTTGGATTACTAAGCTATAATGTTCAGTAGGGTCAGTGTATTCAAAGCGTTTTTGATCTATGATGGATTCATCAGGACATAACCCCATCGTAAGTCGAGGAACATCTGCATTTTGTCATTCTCTTTTGACCATTTCACCAGGAAGGGAGAAAAGAGAAGGGAGAACGAAGAGAGAGTAAGATACACTCCCCAGCGCCAGCACCTGGTGTGCACTTGGAAGATGTAGATTAAATGGATCAAGTCAGCTCACAGCTAATCTTTAGTTACTTGTGACTCCTCAGAATCACTAGTATTACAGAATGAAAACTGGAACTGAGAAGGGTGGTCTTCAAGTGAAATCTGTTCCTCACTCTTTAAAAAAAAAAAATCTATTCACTGAGTTCTGTTCGGATAAGTTAAAGGATTAGTATATTTTAGAATGATTTGCAGCCAACAGATTTGAACCAAAAGCATTTACTGCTCTGCTCTCCATCAAGCAGAAAATTCAATTAACCACTACACACCTGGTCCCCTGAGCATTCTGAACAATCCAGGTTTCACAGCATTTATTAAAAGTATCTATACTCTGCCTAAGGTTCCAAGTAGAATTACAAGGAGCTGAAAAGGCACTGTGTATACTTTTCGAAAGCTGCTGTGCATGTGAAGAGTGAATATGTGTCTCTCCTCTATGCTACCTTAACTCACCTATGTCACGCCTGCATGATTGCTGTTATTATGCAAGCATTCATATTTACATGTCATCTCACTATACCATTAGTTTTCATTGTATGAAGATATTATGCTTTTTTCCTTTGAGGTAGGTTATGGTCTATTTCTCATTTACAGTTGATAGCTGTTAAATAATTTGTCTAGAGTCACAAATTTAGAAAGTGGCAGAGCTCAGTTTCCATAGCAGGCAGTCTGGCTCCTCACCCCATCCTGCCTCTGTTTCTGAAATGGCAGCATATTTGCGTTTCCATTGGCAGCTGCAGGTCTACCCTGAGAAAGGTTCTGCTTTGGTGGTGCTGCATGGGTGAGGATGCTGCCTCCCATGAAGATCTTAAGGCAGAAATATAAATGTAAATTTTGCTCATTAAAACCATAATTAATTTATTGAAATTGAATTGTTATTATTTCAGGGACGAATGCATGTTGGAATATGCTGATTATTTTAATGAACCAAGAGCCTCTTCTGGGATATTTCCACTATATTATTTGCAAGCAGGTCACTGTAGATTTTCTAAGAGGGAGAATAAAAGGATTGCTGCTCATTTTCAAGTTTTGCTTTATTAAAAATGCAAAAGGAACTGTGTGCTGTATAATGTATTTTGGGAGATGATAGGAAGATATCTTTGTTTAGGAAAGGCCTTACATCTTCAGTCTCAAACCCACAATTCTCCTCCTAGGTAGTCATTTCTGTGCTACAGATGTCAGTGCCAAGACTAGTTTGTGTAGGTGTTGTGCTCACAGTAATGTCTCCAACGTAATTGTTATGTTTGATGTTTGGAACCGTTCACCTAGACCCCTCCTCTTATGCTCTATTTTTTTTATAGGTTTTATTTCTAGATTTCCAATTGTCCGATTCATTCCATGAGGGTTTTTTTAAAAAATATTTTTTTAATTGTAGATGGACACGATATCTTTATTTATTTATTTATTTTTATGTGGTGGGCTTAACATCTACAAGGCAAACAGTGGAGCTACAGCCCCAGCCCCTGAAAATATATATATATATATATATATATATATATATATATATATATATATATAGTAGTTGGATACAATACATGTATTTTTATGTGGTGCTGAGGATTGAACCCAGGGCCTCACACATGCTAGGCAAATGCTCTACTGCTGAACCACAACCCCAGCTCCCTGAACACAATTTTAACCTCCTCAAGACACACAGTAGAAAAGTTTCTTTTTCTTCCTCTGACATAAGATGTGACGTTTCATTGTTCATGTTTCTGCAATTCAGGAAAGATTAACAATGAAGCATCAACTTAGGCTCTGAAAAACAATAGTTCATACATAAATACTTGTACTTGGGTCCCATTATCACTTCCATTCATTCATGATCAGTGTGAGTTTCCTGCTGCTGCTGTAACAAATCACTACAAGCTAGGTGGCTGCCTTAAAACAATACAAGCTTATTTTCTTAACGTTTTGGAGACTTTGATTCCAAAATCAGTTTTATTGGGCTAAATCTTTAGCCTGATTCCTTCTTCAGGGTCAATTTCATCCTCTTACTTAACTGCCTATATTCCTAGCTTATAGCTCCTTTCTCCATCTTCAAAGGACATCTTCAATCTCTGCTTTTATAGACACTTGGCCTTCTCTCTGATGCTTGGTCTCCCTCATCACATTATTAAGTGCCTAAATATGCACCAGGCACTCTGCTAAATTTGTGGGTTATATCAATAGAGAAGGCAAATAAGGCCTCTGCTTGTATGAAGTTTATGTTCTTGTAAACAGATAAATGAGAAAGATAAACTTGAGTAATGAAATACTTTGAAAATAAAATAGAATTATGTGCTAGAAAGGTGGGGTTGGGAAGGGTGTCTGGGAGGAGGATTCTCAAACTCAAGTCTCAGTGATCAGCCACCCACAAGAAGATGGTTGGGGGCAGAAAGAACAGTAAGTGCTAATCAAGCCTGAGGCAAAGGAGGTCACATGATTGGAGTTTAATAATGAAGGGAGAGAGCAGTGTAAGCCAAAGTCACAGAGAAGGCAGTGACCAATTATATAGCTTTACAGGTCATGGCAGGGAACTTGGATTTTATCCAAGTGGAAGGAAGACATGGAAGTATTTTAAGCAGCCAATCAGTTAACAAGGCTGATTCATCCAGGCTGCTATTTAATTAATAGATTCTTCTTGAAGGGAGATATCTAATCATACCTTCCCTCCCTTTTAAGTGTTTTGACTGCTATTAGGTAGTGCCTAAATAAGATTTAAATCTCAGGTAAAAATGAAGGGGGTTGAAGGATATTTCTTTAAACATCTTTAAACTCAGATGACTGCAGTGTCCTAATGACCACAATCAAAAAGGCCAATACTTCTCTTCTTTCCAGCACTTTACAGATCCATGGGCAATTTGTGGTTCTAATAAGAGGTAAACCAAGCCTCTTTTTCAATATTAAGAGTGTTTCTCTATTAGTTATAGACAAAACCTTGTAGCAAAGGATTAGGGAGCCAGTTGAGTGATAGAATCCTGTGGTCAGAACTGGGAATAAGCACCCAAAGGGATATACCTAGCATAGCCTCTGTTGTTCTTTGTGAAGGGAAAAATGGTAATAGATCAGATATAAGATTCCCGGGTGCAAATGCCCATTGCTGATCGTATCAGGTACCTCATTGCCATTGTCAAGATCACAGGCATGTAGCAAAGTCATGAAAAACTACTTCTCCTTGACATCAGTGCATCTGGAAAGGAGTCCTTCCTGGTAGTTGCCCAACAACTCTTTGACAAAGTCACCAGAAGCACAGGAGGTATCATCTGGGTTAGTTTGTTGAATCTTTCTTGATAGCTGCATAGCAGTGATCATCTAATATGGCTGTTGTCTTTTTCCATGATCTGTCCTCAGCATATACATGTGGTGGTAGGAAAAGGACCAGATGACAAGGGTGCTTCCCTTAGGCTGGACCCCATTAAGAAAGGACCCCATCATTGTCCTTTTGGAAATTGGAGGGGACCTTAGTTACATAT
This sequence comes from Marmota flaviventris, assembly GCF_047511675.1. Classification (NCBI taxonomy): domain Eukaryota; kingdom Metazoa; phylum Chordata; class Mammalia; order Rodentia; family Sciuridae; genus Marmota; species Marmota flaviventris. The sequence goes on along the minus strand of NC_092508.1, from coordinate 30,016,998 downwards.
CTGAAGGACAAACCTCTGGTTCTTCTACCTGGCATTCAGGAGTCCCCTGTCCTTTTCATCTAGCCTACCTCAATTCTAGTACAAAGTAAACACTCAATAAACTTTGGCACCAAAGAAACCCAGACAGACTCCATTTTTGTCATGTGCCTTATCTTGTGCCTTTTTAATTTCTCTTGGACAAAGTCACACTTTGAAAAATCAAAAATGACAATTCCTAATGAAGCACAGAAAATACTATGGTTAGGAAAAAAAAAATTCTGCTGGCTTATTTAAAGTCCCTGTATAATTAGGATGGAAGGGGAAAAAGTCTATACCTTCTGCTTCTTCATAAACTTTCCATGATGTAGGGCAGTGACTTCAGAATCTATTTAAATGCCCTTCACATGTGGGCTGGATGGAAACATTGGCTATAAAGGGTCCATGTGCCCTGTCTCAGGTACGGCTTTGGCTCCACACCCATGACAGGGTTGCCACCTGTGGAGGTGGACGGTACTTCCAGGACTCTTCATATGTTCAGAGTTCTTTTAAAGAAGGTTCTGTGTAACCTGGGGTGGCTGTTTGGGGATTTGGCAAGTCCGGCACTTGCAGCTAAGAAAACAAAGGAAACAGAGCCACATGTGCCCGGTGGCTGTCCAGGTTCCCCATGCGTCAGCACATTTTTATGTGAGTCAGTGTTTAGAGACTAAGATCAAAACATGTCCAGGAGAGCAACTGGCCAGGTGTGAAATTCCAGGTGACAAAATAGAAGGAAAAAGAAGAGTCTGAAGGGAAAGGAAAGGAAATGCAGCTAGTTTCCTTTTATTCTCTGTATTTTTCCTGTTTCCTCCCCAGGAAGTTGATGTAGACCTACAATACCCCAAACAGTCCCCATAAGGGGCTTATCCTCATTCTTTTCCATATGATGACCACACAATTATGTCAAAGATCTGTCATTTAGAAATCTATTCCCTGGCAGTCCCTAGGATTCAAAAGTGCTGTATTCCAGAAAATTTTAACACAAAAAAATTTTTTTCTTTCCTTTCTGCTTCTCATGGTGCTGTGAAGAGTGGCCCCATACAAATGTGGTATAAAAAAAATAAAGGCTGTTTCTGGCCAAACACAGATGTAAATAGTAATATGAATAAAGCAACAAGTTATGAACTGGATCTAAGCAGCAAAACTTGCTTAAGGGCAGATTCTTAAAACTCTTTCTCTAGTGTTAGCTTGGGCAGCCGCCTGGGGAACTTCTTTAGATGCCATCAGTGCTTGGTGATGCCTTTTGTAGGGGTACTGTCTTTAGGGTTATGATCAGGGAATCATGCATTATCAGAAAATATTGTAAGCACTCTGTAGGTTGTTCCCCACCACCACCCCTCTTTAGGGCTAATTTTCCAAGGAAAGCTAAAGATGTTTACTAAGCATTTCTGAGAAATTTGTCCACATTATAAGAATACAAATTACAGGAACTCAGTGCATTAGCAATGGAGTAAGTTTAATGGGTCTGGGAAAGGTATAAATTTAGGGAAAATGTAAATTGCAATAATAGGAGAGCCTTTGCTGAATGGCAATTTTGAAATGATAGTTTTAGTAGCAGTGGGAATGTACTAAAGAATCCTGCCATTTGACCTTGTTAAAAAAAAAAAAAAAAGAAGAAACTAACAGGAATTGTGAACAACTGTCATGATTTTAGAATATGAAATAGATTCAGTGTCAAATAGACAGAAACCATTTGATGTGAGAAATTTGAGTGGTTCTGGACCATGAGAATATGGAAATCTGTTCTGGGGTCATCGCACCTAGGCAAAGAACTGGTTAATCTCACGGGACTCTCTTGAACTAGAATGTTCTGAAATCATACAGACTGCCAAAGCCTTCTCAGATTTTAGTGCCTTAACAAGCTTTAATGAGCATTTAGAATTTGGGGGTGGGGGGTGGGGGGGAGTATCAACATGTTCTCTGCCTTATGGCTGTTAGGAAAAACAAGACATTCAAGAATAAAATCCACATATTAGACTCTGCAAACCATGAAGGACTCATGGTTGAGTCCTTCCTCATGGTGTTGTTTATATGTGCAAAGAGAAAAACATGAAGATAAAGACTACTCAAAAACTCAGTTAACAACATTAAAGAATCTGCTTATCAGTATTGTAGAAATATTAAATTGCTAATTGCTATATAGAAAATTTTCATTAATTACAAAAAAAGTAATAGATTATCCTAGCAATCTAGCTTCTTTACCACATTAGATCTAGTTTAGGATGACAAGATAAATAACTAGTACAAAAAGAGATCATTTAGAAAATATACCATACACCCCAGCAAGAATGGAAGATAGTGAAAAATATTAATGCAGTTAAAATAGTTTTATTGGAAATATGAAACATTGATCACAAAGATCGACTGACCAGTATAATAACAGTTTTAATAATAATAAACAAAAGCTGCAATTTTTCTCCACCAGGTGTAGCTTGCAGCTTTGAAATCATATTGGTAAGGAAAAGCTAAAGAAACTGGGTCTGTTCTCTGGAACAAAGGATAATTGTAGTGACCTAATTGCTGCTTCTATTATAAAAGCAGAAATGATAGCCAGACAAATTATCTCCACTGTCAAAAAAGAAAGCTGTGCAGCAGGTAGTTTATAATTTCTTTTAATGATGCTACATCTTTTACCCCATTACTCTCCCCTGAAAAACCTTCCCTGACCTGGACTACTGTCACCCCTGTAGGTAGCAAACCTCCTTTTTTACTCTCTATTCATCCCTGCTCTGCTGTTTCACTCCTCATACAAGGCAACAAAGAGAATTTCAGTGCCTACATCTTCCTAGCATTGGTCAGGACAGATGGAACAATATGCCATTGGCACATTCTGCATGCAACAAAATTTACCAAGACACTGTTTGCAAAAGTAATAGAATTGGTAAAACTTTAAAAGGGAAAGTATAAAGTGTGAAATGTTATCCCATAATATTTTACTGAAATCATAAAAGGCAAATGAGAAACTCAGGGAAAAAAATGCAATTTTTATCATTAAGTGTTAATATCACTATTATACAAAAGTCTGAACAATCACAGGGGGAAATGACCAACAATCTGATAGAAAAATCAGTAGAAGATATAGGCAGCTCCCAGAAGAGGAAATGAAAATGGCCTCTAACCATATGAAAAGATATTCAGTATCACATAAGAGACAGGCTAATTAAAACTTCACTGAAACATGACTTCTCACCTGTGTCTATCAAATTTCCCAAAGTTGAACAATGCTCTGAAGATGAGACTAGAGAAATGGTCATCCTCCTATATTGCAGGTGGCAATATAAAGTAAAACAAATATGGAAGGAAATTTGTCTTCATCTGGGGAAAAAAACATGCAAAAATATGCTTGTACTTTCCTTTGATCCACAATCCTACTTCTATGAATTTATCCCAAATACAGTGGGAAAACTATGGACTGACTTTTGCACAAGATTTTTCATTATAGTATTATTTGTACAGGTGTACTAATTCCATAGCATTCTACTTATTGTGCTTTGCAAATGTTGCATTGTTTACAAATTGAAGGTTTGTGGCAACCCTGTATCAAGCAAGTCTGTTGGTGCCATTTTTCAAACATCTCAGATAACTATTACTACTTTTTAGCAATAAAGTTCTTTTAAAGTATGTACATTACTTTGTAGCATAATGATGTTATACACTTAATAGATACCAGTATATATAAACATGACATTTATATGCACTGGAAAACCAAAAAAATGCATGTGACTCGCTTTATTGTGGTATTCATGTTATTGCAGTGGTCTGGAACCAAACCTACAACATACATCTCCAGGGTATATCATAATAGCAAAAGATTGGAAATATCCAAATGTCCAAGAATGCATGTCTCATTTAATTAAAATAAGCATGTCCATACAGTAGAATGCTATGACAATAAAAAAAAGAAAGAAAGAAAAAGAAAGATCTCCTTCACTAATGTAAAAATAATCTGCTGAAGATGGCTTTCTGAAAAAGCAGAATATGTACAGTATGCTATATTTTGTATAAGAAAGAAGGGGTATTAATATATGCACAAGTCTGCTTTTAAAAACAAATATATAGTTTAGGATGGGCAAGACAAATGAAAGCTATACAACTAGACTTCATTATATGTGAATTTGGAAAAATGTGCATTTTTACCTGTTGAACAAATAAAATTAAATAAAATGAAAAAGCAACCTCTAAAATTTGAAGGCAAATCAAAACATATGGCCTAACCAAGAAACAACTTGGCTGCATAGTCGCTCAGGAAAAAGAATAACTTTGAGTGCTGTTAAGACACAGCATGTTGTCTCTACTTATTTAGTATAAATTATATGGTTTGGATGTGAGGTATCCCTCAAAAAGCTCATGTGTGAGACAATGCAAGAAGGTTCAGAGGAGAAACGATTGGTTGTGTTAACTAACCCAATCTGTGAGTTAATTCCTTGGTAGGGATTAACTGAGTGATAACTGAAGTGGTAGGGTGTGGCTGGAGGAGGTGGGAATTGGGCCGTAGCTTTGGGATATATATTTGTATCTGGCAGTGAAGTCTCTCTCTGCTTCCTGGTCACTGTGGTATGAGCTGCTTCCTTCTTCCATAGTCTTCTGCCATGTTCAGCCTCACCTCCGGCTCGGAGAAATGGAGCTGGTCTTTTATGGACTTAGACCTCTGAAACCATGAGCCCTCAAATAACTATTCCTCCTCTATAAGTGTGCTAGTTGGGTCCTTTAGTCTTAGCAGCATAAAAGATGACTAAAACAGTGTGATATAGTCTATCAAAAATAGGGCTGTAAAGATGATCTTAAACTTCAGGAGTCTAATTGTAAATGTTAGGGTCTGAGTCCCCCCTCCCCAGTTCATATATTGGAACCTAATTACCAATATGATGGTATTTGGACGTGGAGCTTTGGGGAACTGATTAGGTCATGGGGCAGGACCTTCACAAATGGGATTAGTGCCCTCACAGAAGAGATGCCCAAGCTGCCTTGCCTCTTCTGCCCTGAGGACAGAGCAAGAAGTCAGCAGTTTGGATCCCAGAAGAGGGTCTCATCAGCACCCAGCCATGCTGGCACCCTGAACTCATATTTCAGTCTCCAGAACTGTGTGAATTAAGTTTCTGTTGTGGATAAGCAATCTAGTCCATGGGTTTTGTTACAGCAGCTCAAATAGACTAGGATAATAATGTTAGTGTTATTATTTTAAAACTATACATATTTAAAATAATATATAAATATAAATAATAATGTTAGTGTGAAGAATCAAGAGTTTTCATTTAAAAAAGAAATGTAAAATTTTTTTGAAGTAATAATTCTATAATCTCAAATTTGAATCAGAAATATTAGTACAAACACGATTTTCTTTTCCAAAATATGTTATTTCCTATCTCTATCCACAGAAAAGCCTTCAGAGCAATGAAATCTAAGCACTCCTAGAGTTCAGATTGTGGTCTCTAGATTATAATTTCCTACTTTAAAAAAAAAAGTGTTCTTAGGGGAACATCTGCTTCCAAATTAGGGATAAGAGATATTTAAACATGAACTTGGTACTGATGATGATGACAATTCCTCTAACAGACAAGTTAGAAACTGTCTCTAGTAACTCATTTGCCCCCATTGGAAGTTTGTAAGGCATGAATTCCTTAGTCTGAAAATCAGCTTAAAAAAGAAAGAACTAAGCAGTTTTTTTCTGACTTCCCTGCACTAAGTGTATTTCAGTATATTCAAAACACCAAAATTGTTGAAGGAAATTTTTTCTTTATAGAAGAATTCCAGGTAATATTTAAAAAGGAATAATAGTCTTCAAAAATGACTAGTTTGACACCCCTTAGTGAAGTAATTAATTCAGAAAACAGTCATTAATGGAAGAAAGGATTAAATGAAAGATTGATAGTTGAGCTTTACATCAAAGACAGCAGTTTGTCCCCTTAGCATCACTGAAGTAAGACAACCAGATACTACAAGCCTTTTGATGTGATACAATTTGAAGTGCACATACTTCAAGGTATGTGTATGAGTTTCCTAGGGCTGTTTTAACACATTATCACAAACTTAGCTGGCAACTGAAATTTAATTTCTCACCATTCCAGAGGCCAGAAGGTCTAAGATTAAGGTGCCAGTGAAGTTTCTTCCTTCTCACATCCCTGAGAGAGAGTCTATACCATGCCTCTCTCCTACCTGCTGGTGACTGCCAGCAGTCCCTGGTGAGCTTGAACTACAGAAACATGACTCCACTCTCTGCTCTGTCTTCACATTGCCTTCCCCTCTGGTTCTTCTCTTCTGTGTATTCTTCTTCCTAAGGACATTTGTCATTGGATGTGGGGCCCATCTGAATAATCCAAGATGATTTTATCACAAGATCTTTAAGTTAATTACATCTAGAGCTTCTTTATCTACAGAAGGTCACATCAACAGGTTTCAGGTGGGTTCATATGGCGGGGAGCCACCACTCAACTCTTCTCCAAAAGGTTGAAGCTGAATGTAATTAATCCTCCATCTCCACTCTCCAGTATGGCAGCCACTAGTCACCCGTAGCTACTCAAATGAATGGACATTCAAATTTCATACATTAGTCACAGGATCCAAATTCAAGTACTCAGTAGCACATGTGACTAGTAGCTACTGTACTAGACAGTCCAGATAGAGAACATTTATATCACAGAAAGTTTTATAGCCAAGTGCTTCTCTAAAGGCTACCGAGGGGACTGAGGAACAAGTTTGATCACTTTAACATGAGAGTAAACAGATACAGCCAGCATGTGGGAGCACCTATAGGACAATTGACCCAGTTACTGCAATGATTAAGTTACATGGAAAAAATGAAAAGCAAGAAAGAAAAATACAGTTCTATATTTAAGGTTACAGAGAGACTCAAGAGATAACCAAATTGTGTGTGTATACAATTTTTAGAGCCTGGTTCACATTTATCCACCAGGAAAGAAATATTTTTTAGGCATTCGGGGGAAATGGATGAGGTATTTGATGATACTAAGGAATCACTGTTAGTTTGATTATGGCTTTGTTGTTATATATTTAGGTGTTCATGATTTTTAGTATGTCTTCCAAAGGACGTAGGGCATGAATGATTATGATTTGCTCTCAAAAATACATGAAATTAATATAAAAATCTATTAAATATGGCAAAATCTCATAATTTTTTAATAAAATCCTGGGTGATAGATACTATTAGCTCTACTTTTATGTATCTGAAAGTTTTATTATACAAAATTTTAAAGTGTGCTCATGTTTAGGTTATTTCTAGTCTGGCATAAAGAAAAGAAACATTAATATTGAAGTCAAATACCTGGGCAGAATTCAAGAATCCAATTTCTACAACTCAGGAAACATGAGCTTGCAAAAATCTTTAGCTCTTCTGAACCTCGGGTTCCTTTTCTATAAAATCAAGACTTTTGTACATTGTGAGAATTAGGTTCTATAATCATGAGAAATTCTAGTAGAGTCTGATCTTCTTGTGCATAGTTGAAATACTAGATAGGATGGGCTCTTGGGTACAGTAAAACATCCCTAGTTTGGGATATTTGAATGATATTCTTGATTATAGAATTATGTTGGGGGTTTTTTGTTACTGTTTGATACTGGGGATTGAACTTGGGGGCATTTGACCAACTGAGCCACATCCCTATTTTATGTTTTTTTTAGATTCAGGGTCTCACTGAGTTGCTTACTGCCTCTCCAAGTTGCTGAGGCTGGCTTTGTACTCGGGATCCTCCTGCCTCGGCCTCCTGAGCCACTGGGATTACAGGCGTGCACCACCATGCCTGGCTAGAATTATGTTTTTTAATCCAGTTATATTATTTTCTTGTGTGGATACCTTGGGGGTTTTTTTGTTTGTTTGTTTTTTTCCCAGTTCTGTGCCATTTTTGGTCTATTCTCAACACAACAAAGAAATTCCTTTAATAAGTAAGTTGGATCCTATTGTTTCATTGCTTCAAAGCTCCCCTTGGCTATCTATCTTACGGAGTGAAAAAACAAGAGTCTGAACATGGACCTCAAGGCCCAGGATGACCTAGGTCTTGCACTGGTCTCTTTGCTGTTTTTAGCATTTGCCTTTGTGCCTGCTGTCCCCTGCTGGGAATACTCTTCCCCCCATTCACAGTTCAGCTTTTCCTTTCTCTGGGCCCTTCATCTAATATTCCCATGGTGCCTTGCCTTACCACATATCTGAAAGTGTAGTTCTGACTCCTGTTCCATTTTCCTCTATACTACTTAATCAAAGTCTACTTTTGAGATTAGTTATTTTGAGTTAGTTATTTTTCCATTTTCCCCTCCATGACTAAAATAGAAATCCTATAGGGTCAGGGGTATACCTACACAATACTCAGTCCCCAGCATCAAGAACAAACCAAAAAAAAAAAGAAAACACCTAAGACATGTAGGTATTCAATAAACATTTGTTGAATGCTGAATATAAAAACTTGAAAGAGACATAAAACAAGTTGTTTAGTCTTCAGAGGATGTTTTTATGGATCAATAAGAATGATTTGTATTTATCAACATCAGTAGCTGAGCTACAAATTGCTACTTTGGAAATGTTGAAATTGCTTGAGAAAGAGTGTGTTTTCTTAAGGCAATTTAAATATTTCCCTGGTAATTGCACATGTTCTATTAATTTGTTGTTACTATTTTTAGATATTTAAAAGATAAAGAATCATATGTAAGTAAATTTAGAATTAATGACTAGGTTTTGTTAGATTTTTATCATAGATTTTAAAAGAAGTATAAATAACATAAGCAGCATTTTTGCCTTTATTTTATTTTCTGGGTTTCACGTTTTTAAAATTAATATATAATTTACATGCTGAGAAGTATTCAGGTCTTAACTAAGCAGTTGAATATTCTCTACTCTGTTTTGATGACTGGATATCAACATACCGAACATTTCTGTGACTTGAGAATATTCCCTCATGCGCTTTCTTATTCAGTGTACTCCCCACTTGATAAGTTAGTAAATCTCATTTCTGTCACCACCAGACTGTGTGGCCTGATGTCAAATTCCTCAAAAATGGCAATTGTGCAGTAAGTCCTTTCTGTGTCCAGCTTCTTTCGTTGGGTTTGTCAATTTTGAGATTCATTACCCATGGGTTTTTCAACAGCTGATTTCTGGTAATTGCTGATTTATGTTCAGTTTGATGAAAATACCATAGATAGATTACTCATGCTCCTGTTGATGGACATCTGAGATATTTCCATTTTTTGCTGTGTCGAATAAAGTTACTGCCAAACATTCCTCAAGGATTTTTGTAGATACACCTGTTTCTCTTATCAGTACGTGAGAGATGAATTTCTAGGTTGTAGCATCGGTGTATGTCCAGTTTGGAAAGAACTTCCAGCCCTTTCCCCCATGGGATTAGGCCATTTTATACTTCCGCCAGCAGTGTTTGTAAGTTCTAGATGCTCCACATCCTTTCCAACATTTGGTATTGTCGTTCTTTTTCATGTTAGTAAGGGCATCTCATTGTGGTTTAAATTTGCATGTCCCTAATGTTTGATGATGTGGAATAGTTTTTCACTTGACTTTTAAGCATTTCAAGAGCTCCTTTTATGAAGTATCTATTTTAAGTTTTTTGCCCTGCTTTCATTGGAAACATGTCCAGATCATTTTACTTTGCAAATATCTTTTAATATATATTTTTCAAATCCTTTGGTATGTATTGTAAATATTTTCTCAAGATGCTTTTTGATGAGGTTTTAAGTTTGGTGAAATCCAGCTTAACAGATATTTGTAGTTCATTCTTCCTATATCCTATCTAAGAAATAGTTGCCTGCCCCAAGGTTGTGAAGATAGTTTTTTTTTGTTTTGTTTTAGTAACTTAATTGTTTTAGCCTTTATGTTCAAACAAATTTTCCATCTTGAATTGAACTTTGTTATAGTATAATGGAGGGGCTAAGGTTCTTGTTTCCCTTACAGATATCCAGTTTTTCCAGATACCCAAATCTACCATTTTTCCTGAAGTGATTTTCCTTAACTCATTGAATTGTTTTAGTATCATTGTTGTAAATCTTTTCATAAATAAGTGAGAGTCTTCTACTGGACTCTGTCTTCCATTCACTGATGTGTTTGTCTAAACTCTGACTCAAATACTGAAGTTTTATTTTAAGTCTTCAAATCATTAGTATTAAAACTTCCAATTTTATCCTTATTTTTAAAAATTATTTTGGTTATTCTTGGTCCTTTAACTTTCCACATAAATATAAAAGTCATATTATTAATTTTTATAAAATAATCCTGGTAGGAATTTCATTGCAACGGCATTTAATCTATAGTACAATTTGGCTAAATTCACATCATAAATATCCTGAATTATTTTAAGTAGGGTTGTTTTCTTATTTAATTGACTCATTTTTCATTATTAACATGTAGAAATACAATTGGTGTTTCATATTTAATGTATCCTACAACAGTAACAGTAAAATATAATTTAAGAAATTATAGATTCCTACAAGACTAATAGTAAAAACTATAATTCAAGAAAAATTCTCTGACATGAAGAATGTACTTAAAAGTATATATGTAGATATATTATAGTAAGATTATTGAACTTGAGAGGAAAGCAAAAAAATACTTTGATTAGACAAGCAAAGATAATAGGTTGTTTGTAAGTAATTGTTATGGTTTGGATATAAGATGTTCCCCAAAAGCTCCTGTGTTAATGCAAGAATGTTAGAAGGTGAAATGATTGGATTGTGAGAACTGTGATCTAATCAGTGGATTAATCCATTTGATGGATTAATAATTTGAATGGACTAACTGGGTGGTAACTATAGGTAGGCATGGCATGACTGGAGGAAGTGGACTCATCTGTAACTCTCTTTCTCTTTGCTTTCTGGCTGCCATGACCTGAGAAGTTTCCCTCTGCCATGCCTTTTCCACCCTGAAGGTCTGCCTTTCCTCAGGTCCAGAGCAACAGAGTCAGCAAACCATGGACTGAACCTCTGAAACTATGGGCCCCAAATAAACATTTCCTCCTCTAAATTGTTTTTGTCAGGCATTTTGGTTACAGTGATGAAAAGCTGATTAACACAGTAACTTATAAGAGAAATAGGTTATCATTTCACTTTTCAACAGCAACACTGTCTATAAGAAAATAAAGTCACATATTTAAAGTTCCCAGGGAAGAGAGGTGAGCCAGTAATTTTATATTCAGAAAAACCAGCTTTTGAATGTAAAGTGCATTTTTAAAAAATTATTTATTTTTTAGTTGTAGTTGACACCATACCTTTATTTTATTTATTTATTTATATGTGGTGCTGAGGATTGAACCCAGGGCCTCTCACGTGCTAGGCGAGCGCTCTACTGCTGAGCCACAACCCCAGCCCCTAAAGTACATATTTTTATCAACTCAAGAAGTACTGTCCAAACAGACACTAGTATGGCAATATATAAATCAATGGATGTGTAACTGATGTGATTCTGCAATCTGTATATGGGGTAAAAATGGGAGCTCATAACCCACTTGAATCAAATTGTGAAATATGATATATCAAGAACTATGTAATGTTTTGAACAGCCAACAATAAAAAATTAAAAAAAAAAAAAAAAAAAAAGAAGTACTGTCCACAAGAGTTCTTCCTTAGAAGTCCAGTAGATGACTGCATTTTCAATAAAATAAGGACCACTGGTCTTCATCAAATATATGTTTATCTCACATATTAAGTGTATAATTACTGTAGAGCTAGGACTAAATGAGAGTTGAACAGAATAGAAGAATGGTCTATAGCAGCTGTGTGCCGTCACAATGCAGGTGTAGTATAGGAATGAAGGGAGAGTGGCAAGAACGTGGGGAAAGCTTAACTCCTTTTAGCAATCATACTGTTGATGTTGGTACTGGCATTGTTATTCCAGAGTGTGTGGGGGGTGGGGTGGGGGGTATAAATTGTAATCATGGGATATTTAATTCCAGCATTCTCTGTTTCTTGAGAAGAAGAATTTTTAACACGGAAGAAAAAAGATACAGATGTAATTTAGATGCACTCGTGGTGAGGGAACCCATGGAGACTGCCACGGCTTGGATTTGGTTTAAGTGTGTCCCCCAGAGTTTTCTTTGTCACAATTTTGGGAGTTCTTTGTAGGTAGAGCCTGGTGGGAGGTCCTTGGGTAAAATCAGAAATATGCCCTCTGTATTTGTTGTTTTTTCATCACTGTGGCCAAAATACTCAACCAAACCAACTTAGAGGAAAAGTTTATTCTGGGCTCATGGTTTCAGAGGTCCAGCCCATGCCCAGCTAACTCTATTTCTTTGGGCAGAAGGTGAGACTGAGCATCATGGAAGAAGGGCAGCTGTAGAGGAAAGCAGCAGAGGACATGAAAGCTGGGAAAGAGAGAGAGAGGAGGGAGGAGCCAAGGGGACAAGATACAATCCCCCCAAGGGCATGCCCCTAGATGGGGGGTGATGACACACTTTATTTTCAAACCATAACATCTTTTCAGAATGAATTGTGAAACTCCAGATGCTCTGCCCTTCTGCTCTGAGATGTGAGCTCTCCCTCTCTCACACATTTCCACGCTTGCTGTTCAGTAAGATGATCCATCCAATGGGGGTTCTGCAGTTTGAGTTTTTCTTTAAGCTGATTCCATTTTATTTCTTTTTCTGGTTTTTTTTTTTTTACATTGATGGGTTTTCCCCTACTTTTTGATGTATTATAGTTGTACATACTGATAGAATTTGTTGTTACGTATTTGTTCATGCACATGATATACAATATAACAATATAATCTGGGCACTTTGACTCCCCAACACTTTCCCCTTCCCTACCTACCTCGCACTCCTTGGTCTCTTTCCTCTACCAATCTCCCTTTGATTTTCATGAGATTCACCCTCATCTTTCTTTTACTTTTTCCTCTCTAGCTTCCATGCATGACAGAAAACATACAAACCTTGACCTTCTGAGTTTGACTTATCTTACTTAACACAAAGATCTCTAGTTCCATCCATTTTCATGCAAGTGACATAAAATCTCAATTTTTATGGCTGAATAAAACTCTAATTGTGTACATATACCACATTTTCTTTAGCTGGTTCCACAGTTTGGCTATTGCAAATTGTGCTATTATAAACATGGCTATGCATGTACCACTGTAATATGATGGCTTTCATACTTCAAGATGAATACCCGGGAGTGGTATAGCTGGGTCATATGGTGGTTCCATGCCTAGTCTTTCGAGGAACCTCCATACTGATTTCCAGAGAGGATATACTAAATTTACAGACTTACCCACAGTGGACAAGTGTTCCTTTTTCTCCACCTCTTCTCAGCATTTATTTGTATTCTTGATGACTGCCATTCTGACTGGTGTGAGTTGAAATCCAAGGGTAGTTTTGATTCACATTTCCCTAGTTGCTAATGATTTTGAAAACTTTTTTCATATATTTGTTGGTCATTTGTATTTCTTCCTTTTTGAAGTGTCTGTTTAATCCATTTGCCTGGATATTAATTGGGGGTTATTTGACCCCTTGGTGTAAAGTTTGTTAATTTGTTTGTTTTAGATCTTTATATTTTCTAGATAATAATCTTCTGTCAGAAGAATCGCTCACAAAGATTTTCTCAAATTCTGTGGGTTCTCTGTTCACATTCCTAATTGTTTTTTTGTTTGTTTATTTTGTTTTATTTTGTTTTGTTTGCTGTGCAGAAGCTTTTAATTTGTTAGAATCCCATTTATTAACTCTGGACATTAGTTCCTGAGCTTTAGAAGCCCTATTGAGAAAATTATTGCCTGTGCTTATATGCTGGAGTATGGACCCTATGTTTTCTTTTAGGAGTTGCATAGTTTCTGACTTAATTCCTAGGTCTTTGATCCATTTTGAATTGATTGTTGTGCAGGGTGAGATATAAGAATCTAGTTTCATTCTTCTACCTATGGATAACCTGTTTCCCCAGCACCATATGTTGAAAAGGCTGTCTGTTCTCCAGACTTTCTATGTTTTTGCCACCTTTTTCGGGAATCAACTGATTGAACCTGTTTGGGTTTGTTTCTGTATCTTTAATTCTGTATCATTGGCCTATGTGTCTGTTTTTATGCCAGTATCATGCAGTTTGGGTTATGATAGCTCTGTAGTATAATTTGAAGTCAGGTATTATATGCCTTCAGCATTGCTTTCTTTTTTGCTTAGAATTGATTTGACTCTCCTGGGTCTTTTATTCTTCTTAATGAATTTTAGAACTTTTTTCTAGTTCTGTGAAGAATGTTGTTAATATTTTGATGGGAATTGGATTAAATCTGTATCTTGCATTTCATAGCATAGCCACTTTAACAATATTTATTCTGCCTATACATGAACATAGGGGATCTTTCCATCTTCGGAGGTCTTCTTCAATTTCTTTTCAATATGCTATAGTTTTCATTGTAGAGGTTTTTCACCTCTTTGATTATATATAGATATGTAATATTTTATACACACACACACACACACACACATACACGCACACATTATCCCCCCTCCCCAGGCTACTGTGAATAGAATTGTTTTCCTGATTTCTTTCTCAGCAGATTCATTGTTGATATATAGGAAAGCTATTGGTTTTTGTTTGCTGATTTTGTAACTTGCTACTTTGACAAATTTGTTTATTAGCACTAGCAGTCTTTTGGTGGAGTTCTTTGGATCTTCTAGGTATAGGAGCATATCATCTGCAAACTTTGATAATCCAACTTGTTCCTATTCTATCTTTATCCTTCTATTTTCTTCTCTTGCCTAATTGCCCTCGCTAGAATTTCTAGCACTATACTAACAGGAGTGTTGAGAGTGGACATCCTTCTCTTGTCCTAGATTTTTAAGGAAATGTCTTCTTCATTTACTATGAGGTTGACTTTCCATTTCTTCTTGAGCTATGTACTGAGAGCAAGAGCAAGGGCTGGGGGGTGTTAACTTCTTCCTCTTTTTGTATTGCTTTCTGAGTTACCAGTTGGAGTAGCCTAAATCTGAAGCTGGTTGAAATAATTCTTAGCGTCTCTTCTCCCCAGTATGAGGTAGGATGGGATGCGAAGTACTGTCAGGTGGAGTTTTGTCTGCACACACCAGTGGTTCATTCCCAGGGTGAAGCTGCTGCAGAGTTCTATGACTGGAGTTCCAGTGAGTGGGGCTTAGGCCCAATCAGGCCTCAGAGGCTTTATTGAGTGATGTCTGCTGTGGAAGGATTACATCAACACTCCCCTAGTGCCTGAAAGTCACTGATCTGTGTATGTTGGGGGGTAGGAGTAGTGGTATCTGAATCCCAGGAGCCTCCCAAAAATTCTAGGTGGAGTAAGGGAGCCAGTCCTCCACACACTCTGCTGCCCAGAAACACTGCCTTCCCGGGCTTGGTCCCCACTGTATTTACACACACCTGTCCAGATTCCCCACCCAGTTCAGCTGGTCTCCTGAGTCACCAGACCCAAAGGAGAAATGACTTGGGCTCCTCTTCACTTTTCCAACTTTAATCTCCCTGGGTGCAATCGTCTCTGTGCCCATTTCTCTCCCTTCTGCTAGGGGCACCCTAGGTCATGTGGCCGGCACTTGGTGGAACAGCATGGCAGTGTTTTCTTGATCTTCCAGCTGCATAGCAGCAGCTGTAGCCTGGCTGCTCCAAGATGATTCCACTCAGGCTTCTGAAGCCAGTTGAGCACTTTTCAAACACCAGTGCACCATGCAGCCTCTGGACCCGCTAAGTTCAGGCCTCTTTTCTGGTGTCAGGTTTTCCGTTACCAAATCTGTGTTTCTCTCTCCGTTCTCCCTCCCTCTGTGCTGCCACGGCTGCCACTGCCATAACAGGCTCTGCTCCAGTGCCCTCTCTCTTCTCTGTTTGATAGACCCAAACAGTCTAACATTCTGACTGTCCAATATTGAATTTCAGTGAAATCCCTCTTTTACCCACATCACTGAGGAGCAGTACTCCTACTGCTTGAATCCCAAGCCACAGAGCAACGAGGATTGATGCCTTCTTCTAACTGCCATCTTGAATCTCTCTGTTTGAACTTTTAGCATCCAAAAATGTGAGCAAATAACCCTCTTTTCTCTATAAAGTTAACCTACCTAATATATTTCATTGTAGTAACAGAAAATGACTACTACAGAGATCTTCTGGGATATAGGAAAAGGTCTATTTTTTTTCAACCTCAGTAATACAAACATTTCTGCTTTATAACGGTTCTTAGTCCATGGCTTTGTTTTGCCAAATTTGTATATTTTTGTATTGTTTCATAATAAAAGTTAAACTTACAAAAATGTATAATATTATTTACCTTACCAAAAATCTGAATGCTAGGTATGCTTATTTTATATAAAGCTTATTTGCTGATAACTTTTACTGATGTATTCCTTTTGTAGAGGAGCTCTAGGTGGATAACTGAAACCAGTCTACTATATCACATTTATACCCCAGCATTAAGCAAACACTGCATTTTTATACCCATTTACTTGTGCCCTACCCTCTGGCTAGAGAGCCTCCACCATTTCCACAAGTTGGAACAACATTGACAAGTCCCTTTAAAGCCCATTCATGTGCCAGCACCTTCAAATTGTTTCTCTAAGTCCCCAAAGTGAGTTGACCTTTACCCTCTGTACATGTGGTACCTTTGTTCTTCTTGTTCTTCACTGAATTATAGTCACCTATTTATGTCTCTCTTGAGTGAGTCAGAGACTGATACAGTGTAATATCAGCAAATATTGAGTGAATTAATGCCAACCAAAAATTAGCAGAAAGAAATTCATGTGACATACTCAAGGAGCTTGTAGTCTAGTTATAGAATCAGAATGTCTAGAATAAATAAATAAAAGGTCTTTTTTTTTCCACCACCTTGTTCCAACATGTAGAAATGGTATGAGGTTCTCCGGTCAGAGCGAGGGACATGAGCCAAAGGCCATGAGCATACAAGGTTACTTAATGCTAGGGCATAATGTGACGTGATGGAAACAGACAGGTTTGAGTTATTCGCCTACAGCTTCTCTACGAAAGGAACACATTCAGTAAAAGTCATTGACCAATTTCTATAAGGTAAATATAACACAAGTGTGCCTAGTATTTAAAATTTTTGGTGATGTAAATCCTATTGTATCTTCCTTTGTTAGTGTATATTTTATTATAAAATGAAACAAAGGTACAGAAATTCATACAAAATCAACCCAAGGATTCGAGAACTGTATAACTGCATAATATTTCAGAATAATAGGGAATTTACTGGATACATGGGTTGAAAAGAAGACAAACTGTTAAGGTCAATGTGGTGCTATCTGTAAGTTTAGTCCTTAGGTTTAGTCCTCTAGAAAACTAGCTTTGGACATTTGACCAAGGGAGAATGTGTGCTCTTGGTAAAAGCAGTTGATCTTGAAGGGACCAGACACAGGTTCAGTGAATAGTAATTTGAAAAAAATTGTCCAAACTGAATTGACAATAAAGTTATGAAAAATGGGATGACTACTGGTGTGGTGTATTTAATTTTTTAAGTCTTGAATCATTACAACTTGTAATTGTTAGAGAAACTTTTATGTTTCAAAAGTTTTATTAAAAATAAATTATACAAAAATTCAAAGAGCATATAAGGTAGAAATGCTACTTTGAGTTCCACTCTCTGGAGGTAACCACTGTTAAGAATTTTTTGTATACATGCAAGGATATTTTCTGTATATATGCAGGTATTTTCTGTATATATGCAAGGATATCAACATATAATTATCAGATATCATATACTCATTTATGTATACACCTGAATGTATATTGTATTTTCTTTTAGAATAGGAATAGTGCGACCCTATTTTTTTTAACACCTGAAATATCTTTCTTTCATAGACCCTTATTACAACACAATTTTTCACTATTCTAATAGTACTCAGTATGGTTTTCTTTTGCATTTATCTGAAATCCTTTAGTCATAATTTTAAAAAATCCCATTTGCATTTATTGCTATGACATAAATTTGGTCAACTTATTTTGTTACTTTCTTTTTTACTGATTTTTCTGTTTTCTATTTTCTACTGTGTGGTCAGGTTTTATTTTGTCAATTTCTCCCCTGCTGATAATTTGTTCTTTTTAGTAGTCTTCCTTCTAATTATATTTACTATGCTCAGATCTCTTTTCTTGACTTACCAATTTAAACGCTAACTCCTTGATGCCTGCTTCATAAGGCAAGGAAATCCTCCTGTGATAATGCTGTCGCCTAACCATCCTCCTTATTGGCTTTTGATTTTCATTAGTGATATTACTTTTATAGTGTCAGAGTATAAAATATTTAAATTTTTTCTATAATTATTGTTTGCACAGATGTTTAGCCTTAGCATTTACATGTAAATGAATGTATTGCTCACCTCTAGACCTGTCAATCTACAGCCTCATCAGAGTCCTAGTCTGCTTTGCTATACTTAAAACTGAGTAAATTATGAAGAATAGAAGTTTACTTTCTTACAGTTCTGGAAACTGAGAAGTCCGACTTTCCAAAAGGACCCTCTCCCCTTTTTTGTTTTCAGTGCTGGGAACCAAGCCCAAATCCTCACCCTCGCTAGGCAAGTGCTCTGCCACTGAGATACATCCCCAGTCCCCCACCTCTTAACCACCACCAAACGAATTAAGCTTCAACACACAAATTTTGAGGGATATTCAGACCAGAGGAATTCACATGAATTCATTTTGATTCAATTCCTAGTTGCCTACTTTTCATTATTAATTAGTTTTCCAAGATGGGTCAAAAGGTATCATACCCACTCTCTATTTTTAAGTGTTCAAGAGTATTTTTCTTTTGTCTTTATTCACATTTGAAGCCAGCATTAATTTGCCTGAATTTAATCTTTCTCCTTGAAAGAATGCTCATGCTTACTACATGAGCACAACAACACTCAATTAACTTACAATTAATTTCATTTTCTACCATGTTCAAAATTTAAAGGAAAAAAAAATGCTGCTTAAATGTAGTATTAGATGGTGTGGATATAATGATGTAAGGTCACCAGTAGCTTCAGTTCTTTAAGTTCTCTCCAGAAATCTTCTTCCAAATTTGCTGCATACACTGCCCTGGGAGTTTGTTTTCTATGGTCTTTGATTTGAGGGAGGAGGTAATCCTGACAAAAGATCCGTTTGCTGCTTAGTGAAGCCTCAAGTTTTATTTTTATGGGTTTGGGGTTATCCTTGCTCCTCTGTCTTTCAAAGCAGATTGATTCTTCTCTCTCCCCCATCTCACCTCCCTAAAGTTTGCTCACCTCCAGTGGGTGCTGTGTGGGTATATGTCTCCCCCAGCCCTGCCCCCAAAGATTTTCCCATAATTCCAGTACTGTACCCACCCCTGCCCTCAGACACTTCTTTTCTGAGTGAAGCAACAGTGGACTGTGGACAAAGAAATGCAAATAGGAGAGTGAAACTCAGAAGTACTATAGAAAAAAGAAACAACAAGTGTTTCCATAGCAGGGGGAGGGGGAAAGATTTAAATAATTCAAAGGTGATGTGCTCTGGAGAATGGGGAAACTAGGAGTCCCATGAAATGAAAAAGGTTATATTATCATGGCTGTTTTGAAAAATAGATATTTTAACAGGTTGAGTTCCCAGTGGTGAAGAGACCTCCAAGTGGAAATGACTAGAAACAATTAGAATTCTCACATTGAATTGGGGCGGGGGAGGTCAGAGCTACAGAAACAAAATCGTTTTCCTTGACATTTCTCTCTTGAGAGAGTCTCTTCTGCCTCCATATACCCCCTTTCAGAGATTGCCTTGTCCTCCCCCACATGGAGAGACCCTGATATATGGCATAATAATGATGGTTCAGAGAAATTACTATTTCACCTACTGAGTGATTAATATGAAATTAGTTACTGCAACACTCAATGGTGCAGAGAAGATGGAGGAGGAATTTGGTTTTGTTTTAGAAAGAAAAAATACAAGATAAAATACTGCTTTGCATACACAGAGTACTCTTCATCTGAGAATCTTGACGCACTCAGCAAGCTTAATTAATGAGAAAACCTCTAAGAAAGAAGGGGGATGAAGTAAGAAACAGATTCCAGTGTTCTGTTTCTATAATTTTAGAAAATCAAGCTCAGTATTTTCTTCTTCTGTTAATACACAAGTGTAGCCCCATGCAGCAGCCAGGAGATATTCATCTTGCTGCTGAATGATTTTTCTCGAAGGCATCCCACTTATGAGGGTGTCCCACAGAACCCCACCCCCTAACTTTATTGATGTCCTCCGCTCTATTTGCAATGGAAATCCATCCCTATCATCATAGTGCAGCAAGCTTTCTCTGATAATCGAGTCTGCACTGTCCCTGGAAAGATTATTTTGTTGCAGAATAGAGCAGGTTATCTTCTTTATCAAAAATTATTCAAAACAAACATCCATGAATCTAGGACTAACATGCATCGAAAGGGGACAGGCAAGGCCTCTTAACGGGTACCCTACTGTGTAATCTTCCTTTCATCTTAATTCAAAATCCCTTGGAGATTCAAGTTGCCGTATGCAAAAATATAAATTCTTCTAATTACTTGTAGGTAGGGTACATAGTTGGGCCTACTCGAAAGAGACGTACAAACGTGCATGCTGGTATTTATTTTCATCTGTTGTGGCTTGAGGAAAGATGCTGTGTTTTTGTTTTTGTTTTTACTTTGCCTCCTCTATCTTTTTTTTCTTCCTTTTTCTTTCTCCTGCCCAATTTCTTTTCTTCTCCCTTCTACTCAAAACAAAACTAAAAATAAAAACAAAATGCTTCCTGTCCAAAAAATACACACACACACACACACATACACACACACACACACACACACACACACACACCTTGAAAGATCATGGCTTCTGAAGATTTTGACAACAGATTTGATGTTTGTCAAATGAAACTCACCGCCATCTACAAAAATAACTGTTTTTGTTTGAAGGGGAGAAAATGCTAAGGAGTTTCAGATTTTATCCTGTCACTCATCCAGGCCTTTTCTGTATATCCCCAGACATACGTAGATCTTTCAGGTCTAGCCCACAGTCTTCTCACGTTCTCTGCGCCTAGGACTTCAGGTTTGTCCCCACCCTTTCTTGAGCATCTTTCTTTAGCCACTTGAACCTGCATCATCTCTCTCCCTCATCCCAAACACGCTGCTCCTTGTTTGCCCCGTGACAGAAGGTCAACTCTTTCCTAATTAGAGACAAACCCTTCTAGCATCATCAAGATCACCACTGTCTATTAGGATGCCACAGTGGCCTTTCCATTTTGTCACATAACTGGGAATTTAGGAGAGCCAATTTAACACTTTCCAGATTAAATGTCAAATCCTCAAAATTCAGATGGATTTGGAATCCACCTCAGTCTATTTTTCCGTTCCATTCCCAGCAGTACACAGTGGCACTGACTAGCAGCAACATTTTGTAATTTCACTGAAGGCTGTGGCGCTGTGGAATTCTGCCAGTAATGGTGTTTAATTCACTTATATGTGCCAATTCATCTCTGTCAGGAGCCTATTAATTTCTTCATTATTTTACTCTGTCCGTAGCCCCTATATAATGAGACACAATGATCCCTATTTGTGTAACCAAAAAACTTGGAGTCTCTTATAAATCACCCTGATCTCACTGCTTTTAGTGACCAGACTCTGTATTTCTTTTTTATATTTAAATCAATTTTTTTTTTTGCAAATTCTTTTTCCTAGAAGAATACATTTTGGAACTCTAGAGCACTAAATAGTGAAGCCATAGAAAAAGGGTTACATTCTGATAGGCTATTATCATCCATCCCTGTCCCAGTGAACTCTTCCAGAATATCCACCAGAGATGCACTGTTTCCACGAACACCTCCCAAGTGCAAGGAAGGAATGCTATCGGCCCAGTCATCAGTGGGCAAGATGTTGAAATACCTACATCATAGCTATCAGAGTAAAGACCCCGTAACAAATAAAGGTCAGAGATATAAAATTAATCTTCTTAGGCTGTCAGCATTTCTGCATGGTGTGATCCTGAGCAAACGAGGAAATGACAGCTGAGTGACTAGCAAGAGTTAATATAGACTTAGGAGAGTATTTGTTGTATTAGTATATGAAACTCATATATGTCTCTGCTACCTCTTCTACATTTTTCAGGATTGGAGCAAAACATCAGGAGCTGAGGGAAAAGCAGGCCAGAGATCTTGTTGATTATGCTACTAGTGCAGCTGGGTCTGCGCACGATATGGAAGATGATGAAATGGACCCGAATTACGCCAGAGTGAACCACTTTCGGGAACCATGTGCATCGGCAAATGTCTTCAGGTCTTCATCTCCCCCTCGGGCTGGACCCCTAGGTTACCCTCGGGATGGCCGACCACTGTCTCCAGAGAGAGACCACTTAGAGGGTCTCTATGCCAAGGTCAACAAGCCATATCATCCACCAGCTCCAGTTGACAGGTAATGTAACCCAGTGAAAGATGAATGTAGTTTTAATTCAGTAAGTTTCAAATCATCTCTATGGCTAAAGCAGATAAAAATATATCCTTCAGTCTATTAAGACTGAAATGACACGGTACCACAGAAAAGTGCTTCACCTCGACCTACCCGTAAGGTATCAGCCATCAAAAATAAAACAATAACTGGCTATAAGGTGGCATGAATGAATGGTGGTAGAGGAGTTCATGGTGCAACAGGGAGTCATTTTGGCAGGAATATTGTGACAGAGAACTAATGATGAAAACTTTGAAGGAATATTGTCCTTTCTCCTAGAGCCTTATTGTAAAAGACTTATTCAAGAAGATGGCATGAGACTTGGAGGTGAGGAGTCAGAGAAGAGAAAATGATGACTCTCAAGTAGGCATGATTGAAGTGGAGTTATAGATAGATGTGGAGTGGGGGAACAGGAAACTTCGAAATTCCACATTCAAGGAAGATGTGACTCTGTATAG
This sequence comes from Marmota flaviventris, assembly GCF_047511675.1. Taxonomy (NCBI): domain Eukaryota; kingdom Metazoa; phylum Chordata; class Mammalia; order Rodentia; family Sciuridae; genus Marmota; species Marmota flaviventris. The sequence continues at coordinate 29,994,185 of NC_092508.1, read as the reverse complement.
GTATTCACGGATGATCAGAGGTAGACAAGGAGATGATCTTAATGGTAGATGTTGTTGAAGTAGAAAAGGATAGGAGGTGACAAGGACAAGATCTTTAGGTTTAGCAGCTAAGGAAAGAGATCATAGGATCATTTGTTAGTACAATCCAAATAGGTAGGGAATAAGAGGATTTCAGCTATACCTCCTGCCAAAAGTGAAACGCCTTGTGTCCCCGAAAGGCTGATCTAAGGGATTTTTGCTCAATGCCTTGTTAGGTGATCCTTGGAATTACATGTGCAAGGAATGGGTTGGTGACCTTCCTCTAGTCTGTCCGTAGCCTTGCAATCTGGAGGCAGGAGGTGATAAGGAAGTGTGGCAGGCATGAGAGCTTTCGGTCTAGATGAAAAAAGACTTGTTTTCTAGATTTCTCAGAGTCCTGACAACCACCCAGTCCCTATTAGTAGCCAGCTTTTGTGTGATGGCATGATGTATCGGGTAGGTTTACCGTTTACATTTCCCCAGCTGGGCGATATTATGCACTTTCAATTAGGTTGGGGAGAGGAAGGGAAATCATGGCATTTTTATGCAGACTGTAAAGTGTAGCTTCACAAGACTGATTACCTTTCAGAGCCTTTCCAATAACCAAGTAGGAAGGAAGGAGTAATTTTTAATCCTTACTGTCAAGTTTCCAGGTTGATAATATTAAAGAAAGATGGTCAAGTTTTTCTTTGGGACAAAATGAAAATATAAATTCCTATGACTGTGTGATATAGCCATAATAACTAAGCTGCTAATTCAGAGGATTGATTAAGAGTTAGCCTTTTTTTTTCTTCCCAGCCTTCAAATAAGGTTGAATTTTATCTTGTAAATAATAATACTGTGTTTCAGTCTATTCTGGCCTAAAGCATAGTCAATCTTCTTCCCTCTAAATCAGATAAGTCGTCATAGCAATCTTCTTTGCATATATCCCCTGCTAGAATCCCCGTGCAGAGGGACTGTTTCTTGGACCTTCTCAGGCTAGTATTTCCCATTACCAATTCCATAGAAATAAATACGAGGCATTATGTAAGAAGAGGTTCTGAAGCCAAATACACATGGGGCTTTCTCGTTAGGTCACAGGAACAGGTTTCCTCCTGTGGTCTTCTTAGACTTGATATGCTAACATGCATTTTAACGTTAAGTGGACCAAGCAACAACCAGCATTCATCACACCCCAGATTTTTGTCAGCTAAACTTATTTTTCCTCCTAGATCTGATAGTGATTTTTTAAAGACACTACATGGGACACACTGCCCTAAATTTCATCCATAAGCTAAATTTCATCCATATAGATTTGACCAGGAAAGAAATTTCCTAGGATAATCTCAACTGTAGCCACTAAAGAATAGCATCAAGAAAAAAATAAGTTATTTACTGCCCTGCCCAGAAATCTCCATGACTAATAGGGTCTTACATTTGGCTCTGACCCCTTTGTATTAATAAATGATCTGAAACTGCTTTCAGTAGAGTTTTAGACTGTTGTCATATGTTTGGAAAGCAGATCAAAGGGTGGCTCTTCTTATTCAGAATTAGCTTTATTTGGCTCTTTTCTTTAATTATACTTAAAGGCTGTTCTGCTTCTTGTTCTTGAAGTCTTACAGCAAGCAATTTTTGTCTTGGTGCAAAGTCAGCTTTCCATAATGTTATCTGTGATAATGGTTACCATGATTACTATCATTATTGTCCTTTAAGAATGAAATTCTGGCCCAGGTAAGCCTAAGAAGAATTCCTTTGGTGTCCCCAGTGGTGTCCATAGATAGCCACAGGAGTTCTAAACCTCATTTGCAATTAAAGGGAAGCATCTTTTACCTACCCATTTGTTCCACCTTTTAGTAAGTATTTATTTGACACCTACTGTGTTCTAGGTGCCGTAGAAAGCTCTAGGGAAGATGCAAGGATGATCAGGACATGGTCCCAATCCAGAGAAGGCCATGTTCTAGTCAGTTGGGGACCAGCACATGTGGAAATGGATAATTGCAATATCAATAGAAAAGAAAGTATTTTTGTCCTAACTCTTGCCTGGGCTAGTCAGGAAAGGCCTCCAAAAGGAAGTGATATTTGAACTGGCTCTGGAAGGGCTTGTAAGTATTGACCAGATTCCATAGGAAAATTGTTCTCCTTTCAGAATAATCAAGCATGTATAATGGTACAGTGGCTGAAGGAAACATGCATGCTAGGGAAGCTCAGAAGCCCAGACCACAGGCGGGAAGGAAAGTGGTCGGAAATGAGATGGACAGCAGGTCGGGGCCAGCGTGTGAGTGAATGGGCTGCATCTTATGCTGATACTTATTGACTGGTAGCAGGTGCTGGGGAGTCTGTGTTAAGAAGGGTCCTGAGGTTATGCCAGAATAGTGGTACCTGCCCCGAGCTCCAGAAAAATGAGTGATGGCACGTGTGCTGTGAATATTAATGTATTTCCCAATACAGTGGACAATGGGAGCTATGAAAGAAAGTGTCATAAAAATTGGGGACTGACCAGTTAGATTTGTATTTAGGGAAAATGGCTCTTTCAGACTGATGGCGTCTAAGAGAAGATGGTCAGACTGTAAAACAAATTGGGATACAACTTCAATATTAAGAGATGACAAGGACCTGGAGAAATAGAGTGGCACCAGAGGCAGGGGAAATAAAAGCAGCCAAAAACCTTAGTTTGAAATTAAGAGAACGATGCTTAGCAGGTACCACCAAAGGAGGCTTTCAAATGCTCCAGAGGGATCAACAGAATGAAGAATAAAAAGGGAATTTTGGATTTGGCCACTAAGAAGTTATCAATTTACTTAGAGTAATTCCAGTAGCTTAGTGGGAGCAGAGGAAGATTGTCATGAGAAGAGAATTGGCTAGAAGATGAGAACTTGGTGCGTTTGTGGTAAAGAGAACAGAGTTGTTATAGGATGAATGAGAGTACACCTTTGAAATTCCTTCTGTGGCAGTAGTTCAAAGCTAATATGAGAATACAGAAACCCTCCAGAATAAACTTTTCATGTCATCATTATAGATACTGCTACCCAGAGAAGCTGAGTGACTTGCTCAAAGTCATACAGCATGGAGTCAGGACTTTATTCTAACTTTTTCTATATTGTACAGTCTTCTTCTCCCTACCCTATACTGCTATATAGACCCACGCTCTCATTTCTTAGTTAAAGAAACTGGCACAATACCCAGAAAGGTAGAATGGCATCCATGTGGGTTCTCAACATGTAAATGGCAGGTTAAACCATGGCTTTAGGAATTAGGGTAATCTAGGCCCAGTCCTCTTCCAGACAACAACTGCGTGACTCCCAGTAAAATAAATTTTCCAATGTATCAGGTCTCATCTTTGTGAAAATAACAAATACCTGTGAGTGTCTGGTAAGGGCCAGGACCAGCACTTGGTGCTCATTTCACTAGGGAGCCAGGGTAGACAGGAGCATTACCCCAATGGGGCTCACACAGCATGGTGGATACGAAGACCTAAACATGCAGGAGGACACGGGGAAAGGGGCCGCAGCAGGGTCAGCTCAGGTAACTGCAGCTGGGGCTGTTGGTGGGGAGGCAGGGGGCGGGGCAGTGCGGTGAACACAGAGGTGTGTTAAAGGAACTCAAGGAAGCTCAACCAGACAGACACCTGGTGAGAGGGGCAGATGGAAACAGAGACGATGGGAGGGTTGGAGAGCTGCACCCAAGGCAGGCAGAGCCTCCCAGCCTTGGGAGGGGCTTACAGCCACCCCAAGAAAAGCAGGGTGGAGCTGTGTAGCTCCCTCATGGTGTTAGCATGAGAGTAACCCTGGGATTCCAAGGCTGTCACCTCCTCTCTGGAAACCAAGTTTTCTCATGAGGCCTCCTGTGCTTCACGTTTTCTTGTCCCTCTATGTAACATACCATGTTTACCCATGTGGCTCTCTCAGGATTGCCTCATGTGTGTGATCCACAGTAGCTTTCTTTAGGGGCAGCTTCTATCCCCTAGAGCTGACCCTGAACCATCAGCCTTTCTCAGAAGAAAACCATGGCTCATAAAGGCTTCAGCTGTAAATGATTGTGGTTAGAACAAACCTGTGGCCACCGTGACGGAGACCTGTGGCTGCTCTGCCGGGATCTGCACCAGTAGGACAGCACCTGGGGTAATATTGTGCTGGTGTCCCCTGTGAGACCAGCAGGTCGAAGGCTCCCACAGCATCTGGACATTAAAACTCCATGTGGAAAGAGGACAGAATAGTCCCAAATAGGAGAACCAGAAGTTGTATGTGACATTCACTGGGTACCACTGTGGTATGGAGTGTGTTCGTTTTTGTGATTGTTTAACGCACCTTACTAGAGATTGCCAAATATGTTTGATCACACACCCTGTATTTAAAAATGATTTGGTGTCTTCACTTCTCAAAAGATGTGTGTTTATTTGTTCCTCAATGATAGAACTTACTTATCCCAATAACATATGATAGAAATTATAAAACATCCCAAATATAGAATTTAATAAAAGAATTAGATTTTTTAAAATCCCAGCATAAGTAGCAGTGCTAATATTTCCCCTCACACACACACACCCCCCAATGGAGTATGTTCCGTTTTTAGAGGCTGCTGCTCTGGACAACAGGCTCCACCAGGGTGGGCATCTGGCCTGCTTTTGCTCACCATTATCTCTCAGTTCCTAGGGCACTTGGTACTCCCTCAGTATTTTAGAATGAATGAATGAATGAATGGTTGAACATACACTGAGAGTGCCTGGGATCATCAGAGGTCAAGCTACTCATCAGAAGGATATTCTCCGTAAAATCCCTCACAAGAGGACATTCGCCTTGTGTTGACAATCTTCCAGTGACAAGAACTCAACAGGCATTCTTTTTCACCTTTACACCACTCTAATTGTTCCTGAAATGCCTATTTTTTTAATCCACTCAAACACTATCTCTATCTAACATTCACCATGGACCCAGTTGCCATGCTGGACAGGGAACATGAGCTTCACTTATAGCCCTTTAGATACTAAAGTGACCACCTCTAGGGGCAGACATCTCCTGAACTCCACAGATGCACACCAAGCTCTGTGCTCAGAGGCGGCCTTGAAAGGACACAGAAAGCAGGGCATATGACCTTGAGAAGTTCACTGTGTGGTCATTTCTTCAGTGCAAACCCCCTTGCTGTTTCAGTCCCTTCTTATCTTATACTCTATACTTGTAGTCCTCTTGGTGGCTATTTTCTGAATACATTTAAGTCTTTCAAGTTTTTGATTCTATGTTTCAGGGCATGCAGTATCGGAAGCCACATTTCAGATATCGTTAGAAGTCAAGGGGATTTTTGTATCCTTTGTCTTCATCTTTTAAACTTTTTAAGATGGTCTAAACTTTTACATCAGTTGTCATTATAGCTTTTATTGTACTTTTAAATTTAAACTTCTGTTTTTTTTTTACTTGAGTTATCAAGTCAGATTTCCCCATATATCATACAGAATCCTATGTTTTTGTGTGATTATTTTTTAAAAGGTAGGATATTGTCTGTATCGAGGTTTAAAAATTTACTCGTTAGGTTTAGCCCATTATTGTACCCAATAAAGATATTTTAAAGTATTGATTTTTGTCTTCCAATGTATTAGCTATCCTCACTCCGTTATATCCTTCTCATACTTAATCATTGTAGACTCATCTATGTCATTGATAAGATCGTCTATCAATGTCAAGTACCATCCCTGCAACTCATTACTTGCGACCTCCATTAATCAGCGCTCTTTGGGATCTTCACTCTGCTATTAATCTAGTCTACTATTATCTCGTCTGCATTCTCCAGTTCATCTGTGCATACTGCCAAAGACTGAAATATCTTACTGATGTTGAGGTGCACCATGTTTGTGAGAGTCCCTTGATTTACCATCTGGGAACTCTGACAGACAAAGGAATTACATGCTCTTAGAGAATCTTAGAAATAACTCTTGCCTCTTCCAGATATTCACAAATATTGTGTCTATTTAGACTTATGCAAAATAAGACTTTCTGTGATCCTATGTAATACTGGGCTCTGAATATTTGATTACCAAATACTTATGGACTTACATATGGTGGATGTGAAGTTGCATCCTCAGCCTCCTGGGTTGCTTGGATTCCAGGCGTGCACCACTATGCCTAGCTTCTTGTAGAAAACATTTATTGATCATCTGTTGTTCTCTATAGATCATACAAAAGAGTTTAGAAACAATCCTGACCCTCAAGGAACTCGGTCTAATAGCTGAAACTGTCTCATGAACAAAATAATCACAGTATAATATATTCCATTAGAATAGAATTACATGCAGGATATATCATAAAAATTGTGAAATTGCAAATGCATTCAACTTGGAAAATACCTGAGGCAATGGATTGGTTTCTCTAGGACCTTGATTCAAATGTATTAATTTTTCAAAACCCTCAGTTTCTGAGAACATGAGGATACCCTATCACCTATGGATTGTTTATGGCTTAAGTGAAATTAGCCCACTGCCTAGCTGAATTTGTGTCAGCCACTATTCTTTAGAAAGGCTATTGGACTATATATTATTGGACTACATAATATATTATCTGGGTCTATATTGAGAAGGTTATTGAACTGAATATAACTATTCAAGAAGGTTATTGATTATATCTAGCTGTTGACCCTAAGGTCATGTGTTTGGAACTTGTTAGATTCCATCTAATACATGGTCAAGTGGTGAGTGGTTAATTCCTACCTCCAGTACCAACTCCTTCCAGTGGATTACAATGATCAGAAACAAAAAATAGAACAGAAAAGCAAGTCAGGGGATAAAAGAAGAAACAACTAAAACACAGCTTAGAGTCAGTCATGCATCATCTGTGTTAAGTGAAGGATGCAGTGATTAAACTCTGAGTCCCTCTGGCAATTGTTTATTAAAAACCGTAACTCATTAGATATCCCTGAGCTGGTCATCAAGACTCAAGTTGTCTTCCTGTCACATCACTTGAATGTCCATTTGATTTGGAGTTAGGCTCCATGACTGTCCACAAAGAGGGCTAGCCAGTTTCTATAGGTCCCAGAAGAGCTATAAATAACAAAACACTGTGTCAAGTCAGATCTTGTTTGTCTATAAACAATTGAAAAACCAACTGACATATTTCTCTTACCTGTTAAGGAGCTCAGGTGGCCCTAGACTCAAAAAGTGGCCACTTTTCTTCTCCTTGCCTTCTTCAGGGGTTAAGCCTCATTATCATATTACATCAAATTCTGTGATGGTTGTGGCAGCTCAAGGCTTCCTGTCCACTTTCTGGGGAGAATGACATAGAAGGGGACAAATGGCCAATGGAATATTCTAGTCAAGTTGATCCTTAGGAAAAGATTTCCCAGAAGACCCCACCAAGTTCCTATTGGCAAAAACACACTTTATTGAAGGACACTTCTAGATGCAAGAAGATTTGAGGAACAGTGTTTCCTCTTTCCCAAAGACAGAGGCATTGCAAGTGGCTTTTAAGGAGTCCCTCCATGGAATCCACCACAAGCAGATTATATCTAGATGACTTCTCTCCTCCCCCGCCCTTCACTTCCTTTTAATAATGGAAGATTTATAGATTAATGGTATCCAGCACTTTGGTCAAATGTATTCTTATTAACTCCCTGTGGGATGCCATCCTTGTTAAGTAGGCCCTCCTTTAAAAGCTCAGACAGAAATTTTTCAGTCTGAATCTCTTCTAATATCCCTTAACTAAGGCAACTGGGAGGATACAAATTTCTGGTTTTCTTGATCCTTGAAAAAGTTTGTTTTGGAAATTTTAAGATAAGATCCATGAAGGATATAAAAAAAAGCATTAACAGGAAAGCTCTCTAGCCAGGTGTGAACAGCTGGGTATGAACATATCTTGTGCTATCTGGGCAACGTGGGATAATTGATATCTCTTCATCACAACAGTGTATTAATTTCAGAGATTCAGCCTTTCTCTAATCCACAGCTTTGTCACGTATAGCTCATGTCTCTATTGCTGTTTGTCCCCAGTTTCCACCTGGTGATTTCTCCAGTTTATTTTATTTTAATTTAAAAGCATTTTAGCTCTTAACTTCTCACTGACAACTTTTTGGAAATTGTGTGTAGGAATTTGAGCAGTGAATACAGTAGATTTCTTAGAGATGTGTTTTTTAGATTTTATAAACAGTCCAAGTGATCACATCTCAGTTTGGGAATCCCAGTAATTAATGCCATTTCCATAGAGATTTGAATCATCAGTTAAATGAAGCAATCAATTTTTTTTTCTTAGAACATATTACCAGCCATTTTTAAGTGACTTTTCAGCAATAATGAGAAATCTCTTAATGAAAGAATCTCTATGACCAGATAAGTGCTAATAGTAACGGATATACCATTAACTCTACTTTCCTGCATCCCCTATTTAAAACTCAATGTTCTCATTAATTATTTTTTCATGTCCTGAGAGCCCTACTCTTGAGACTCTGCTAGTTATGTTGCACTAAGTTGTCAGCTTTCAGGGGTGACAAATGTAGACAAGCTTCTCCTTTCATATGCACAAGCTAGGAAAGAAGGTTTGATAATCAGTGACCACCCATTTCCAGGACTACTGCATCCTAATGCCAGACAGCAGGTAGGCATGTTTCAGGACAGCTTTGCCAAAGGGTTACTCTGATTTCTTAAAGTTGTCATCTAAGCATTGACTTGGACATTTTCAAATAAATGCCTTAAATCTTAAGAGTCATCTAAATAATTCTGTTCATTAAAAAGAAGTTAAAAGGAGCTGGGGTTGTGGCTCAGCAGTAGAGCGCTTGCCTTGCACATGTGAGGCACTGGTTTCGATTCTCATAACCATATAAAAATAAATTAACAAAATAAAGGTATTGTGTTCATCTACAACTAAAAAAAAATTTTTAAAGGAAGTTATAAGGGATGTACCAAGTATCCTCATTTAGACATAAAATAACACAAAGAAGATAGAAAAGAATAATAACTTGCTGCCCCAGAGAGAGATGCAGTTGAGAACTTGGCAAAATGGTGGTGATATGTTATGAAAAGGGTGAACCACAGATGCTATGGGAGTATACAAAAGGGGTGCAGAATGTATATCTGGGTTCTCAAAAGAAGTCTTCTCTAAGGAATGCATATTTTTACCTAAGAACAAGTACGTATTAATTGTTTGGGCAGAAGAGCATGCACAAAGGCCCAAAGAGAAAGCCTGGTGCATTCAGGGAGCTGCATGTCTCAAAAGAGCTGCAGTGCAGCATGTGAGCAGGGTCAGCTGGAGGCAAGAAGGACGGCACAGGCTCCTTGTTAAAAACCACCTAACCTAAGATAATGCATCTGGACTAGCTCAAGCGCAACAGGGAACCACGACCGCATGTTCAGGTTCATGCCTTAGAAAGATGACCAATCCTGTGGGATAGGACTCCATTTCACAGATAAGAAGTTAGACACTTGGAGAAATTAAGAAAATTCACCTATGGTGACACAGGCAATAAGTTGTAAAAGCCAGAATTAAAACCAGATTTGAATTTAAAATCTATGCACAAGCTTTCATCAGTACTAGAGTTCTTCAAACTGTATGTTGTAATCCATTAGTACATCTTGAAATCAATGTAGTGGGATCATTGAACATTTTTTAACCAAATACAATGGAAAAAAATAGAAAATATCCTTACATCGATTGTAATGAATGTAAGGATTATTTCATGTTTTGTTTGGGTTTTAAATAGAAATACGATATGTATGTGTATAGGGTGTATGTACCAGAGTACTAGAACACTATCCAAAATGTATTTCTTACTATCGATTGCCGTAAGAAAAGCTGGAAGCCACTAAATGTGTATAAAGAACTTAGATAGGGCAAAGGGGAGGGAGGGGAAGGGAGTGGGCAAGGGGGTAGGAATGACGGTGGAATGAGTTAGACACATTACCCTAAGGACACGTATAAGACACGAATGGTGTGAAAATATTCTGTGTATACAATCAGTGTCTTGAAAAATTGTGCTCCATATGTATAATATGAAATGAATTTCATTCTGCCATTGTGTATAACAAATCAGAATAAATGAAAAAAAGAAAGAAAGAAAGAACATGCATGTTCCCCCTCACCTGGCAGACACCCTGCCTTCCTTCCCTCATTCATTCATTCATTCATTCATTCATAAATCATCGGATGTGAACTATATACTAGGCACCCTATTCAAGGCTGTGGGGATATAAAAGCCCTGAGCATGGACCTTTTTCTCCACAGCAGTGCTAGATTTGTGTCACTCTACAGTAGTTACTCTTGTGACCTGTGGTTTGCATTAGTCTATTAGACTAAACCACATACCTTTTCATTACACAATCTTTGCCAATGCTAAGGACAGATTCCAAAGTGCCCTCTCTCCAATTTCTGTATTTATTGCAATGTGTAATCAAGAATAGGCCATCGTTAGGTCAATTGCTTTCCCGTATTTATCTTTTCAAACAATAAATAATCAGTGGGATGAGAAAGGGCGGTAAAAGATAATTTTAATGTTAGTACTCATAAACATCCAACATCTTAAAGAGCCGTTTTAATATTTATATGCGGTGGAATACCCTCCCTTCTGGAGAACTGACTGAGAATTGGTATGAACCCATCCAGAAATAGAATTCAAGAGTCATTGCTTTGTATGGAATTTCAGTTAATCCTGAGCAAACATTCTGGATTCCCTCACATGTGGCCATTCTGCAGCCTCTCACCGTCTAGATTTCCAAGACCTCTGTGTACAGGCCTAGGAGGGATATTCCATTCAAAGCAGATGCAGTGGATTTCCTATATCAAAATCATCAGGAGGCCTGGGCCGGGGCCATGACCATCCTGAGAGCAAAGCCTGACCAGATATCCTTTTGCCACTGATTTTATCAGGAAAAATTAAGCTCAGAAGATACTGGTCAGGTTACATTATCTCAACACTGGAACAGAAAGCATAGCTATGTCTTCAGGGCAGGTTGGTCTCTCAAGTCAGACATAAGACACGTATAGCCCACAGTCAAAATTACTCTTGAAATCCCTTAAGCCATATTTAAGTACAGTGTGCATAATATTGTGTACAGTACTTATATTAATTATTATTTACATTATGGTTTAAGAGCCAGGAAATAGATCCAAAAAGGGCAAGAAAGGAAAATCTTCACAGGAGATATAACTTGATGATTGGAACATAGATTCTGAAACCAAACCTTGTTTGAGGCTTAGCTCTGCTATCTGGGGTAGTCGCATGACTGAGTCAATTACTTACCTTCTCTCTGGCTTGGCTTCCACTTCTAAATGGATGTAATCATTAATATGCACATCAGAGTATTGTTATAAGAAGTTAACTGAGTTTACATATGTAAACAGAAAGCAGCATCTGGCAGTTGATGAGCACCATCTAAGTTTAAGTAAACATATATTCTGGTTTCTGTGCATATACACCATTCTGCCATCAGGCCTGCTACTAATTCCCCAGGAGGGAATTGAAGTTGAATGGAGTCCCTTGTTCCCTTCACCCAGTTTTCCCCATAATTACAGCGTAAAATCAAAACCAGGAACTTGACATTGGTACAATGCATGTGTATGTTTCTGTGTGATTTCATCACATTCATCTATCTCTATGATCACTTCTGCAATCAAGAGTCAGAACTGTTTTCATCACCGTAAAGATATCCCTCATGATACCACTTTATACTTGCATGCCCTTCCCACCATCCGTAACTCACCTATTTCTCATCTCTATAATTCTGTAATTTCTAGAATGCTACACAAGTAATATCACATAAATGGGGAAGTGTATGACCTGAGATGAGGTTTTTTCCCCCAAAGCATAATGCCCCGGATATCCACGTAGCTTGTTGTAGGTATCAATATCTTTTCCTTTTAATTGCTATGTAGTATTCTTTGGTATAGATGTACCTCAATTTGTTTTTAATCATTCCTCTATTTAGGGACCTTTCAGTTGTTTCCAGTTGATGACATTACACATAGAGCTTCTATAAACAATTACCTACAATTTTTTGTGTGAACATACTTTCATTTCTTCTATTCCTCTCTGTATGCCTTTTATTTCATCTTTCTTGCCTTATTGTACAGGCTTGCACTTCCAGGACTCTGTTGAACAGCAACAGTAAGATTAAAAATTTTTGCCTTTTTCTGGAACTTAAGAGGAAAACATTTGGTCTTTCATGAGTTAGCTTTAAATTAGTAATAGATATTTTTATTAAGTTGAGGAAGTTCTCTTTAATTCTTAGTTTTCTGTGAGTTATGATAGATCAATGTTGAGTTTTACAAAGTTTTCTATTGCAATTTCTATGAATTAAAATAGAATTTATCATAATTTTTATAAAATTTACACAAATTTATCATGGCAATATGTTGGATTATACTTATTGCTTCTCAAACATTGAAATCAGCCTCTTATCTATAATAAAGCCCATATGGTAGTGGTATATAATTGCTTTATATCATTGTTAAGTATATTTGCTAATATTTTGATAAGATATTTTGCATCTATATTCATGAGGGATATTGATCTATAGTGTCATTTTTTATACTGCCTTTAATTTTGGTATCAGGGTGATACTGGCTTCATTCAGTATATAGAGAATATTACATCATTTTCTTTTAGAAGAGATTTGGTATAGTTGGTATTAATTCTTTTTAAAAATTTGGTAGAATTCGCCAGCGAAACTAGCTGAGCCTTGAGATTTCTTTTTTAGGGGTTTTAAAATTATAAATCCAAAGTCCTTAATAATTATAAGTCTATTCAAGTTATAATGTGTGAGTTTTGCTAGTTTTAACTTTTTTAGAAGTTGGTCCATTTCATCTAAGTTGTCAAAGTTATAAAGTAGTATTGTTTATAGTATTTCCTTGTTATCCTATTCGTAGGATATTTTCTTATTATCTCTTTGATCTGCAGGGTCTTTGGTGGAACCCTGTTTTGTTCTTTTTTGCAGGGGGATACTGGGGATTGAATTCTGGGGCACTCCACCACTGAGCCACATCCCCAGTGCTAATTTGTATTTTATTTAGAGACAGGATCTCACTGAGTTGCTTAGTACCTTGCTGTTGCAGAGGCTGACTTTGAACTCAAGATCCTTTAAAATGTGTGTCTTTTTTTCAGTCCTATTGGAGGTTTGTCAGTTTTACTGACCTTTTCAAAGAGGCCAGCAATTTTTAAATTGAGTTTCTCTATTGCTTTTCCCGTTCCGATTTTATTATTTCTCTCTCTCTCTCTTTTTTTTTTTATTTCCTTCCTGCTGTTTATTTTGTTTGGTCTTTCCTTTTGCTAGTTTCTTTCAGTGGAAACTCAGATTATTTATTTGAGACTTTTTTCTTTTCTAATGTTAGGATGTGATGCTATAAATTTCCCTCTCAGTGCTGCTTTAGCTGTATCCTGTAAATTTTGAGATGTTGTGTGTTTGTTTTCATAAAGTTCAGACTATTTTTTAATTCCCCTTGAGACTTCCTCTGTGATCCATGGATTATATAGAAATATGCTATTTAGTTTTTAAGAGTTTGGATACTTTCCTATCATCTTTTTGTTGTTGATATTTCACTGTGTCAGAGAACATAGCAAATGGATTTTTTTCCTTTGTTTTTTACTGTTAAAAAAAGCCTCATATAATTGTAAATTTATTTCTCCTTTTAATCTTATCATTTTTTTCCTTTCAGCATTTTGAGGCTTGTTTAGAATTGTTATGTCTTCCTGGGGCATATATCATCATATCATTGTGACTCATCTCACTTCATTTCTAATAATTATTTTTGTTTTACAGTTTACATTGAATGATATTGATGTGGATATACCATCTTTCTATTAACTAATGTTCACTTAGTATATCTTTATGATAAATATTTCTAGACCTTTAAACTTAAAAATGTCTCTTTTGTAAGGGGCATATAGATTAGATTTACTTTTCCATGTCTAGTCAGAAAATATCTATATTTTAGTTATAGTATTTAGTCTGTTTTCATTTAAAGAAATTGCAGATATAACTTGGTCTAAATTTCCTCTCATACTCTTAATTTTTCACTTTTTCCATCTATCTTAATATATATATTGTCTTTCTTGTCTTTTAAAAATTATTAATCAAGCACTTTATATTATTCAATATTTTATTTCTGTGAGTTTTTATATATTTCTTTATTCTTCTTTTAGTACTTAAGAGATGAAACATTCTTATTGTGTTATAGTCACGATTTATTCTTTCTTTAACCATTTTTTGAACAATTTATGGAACTCAGTTTAACCCCTTCAAACTTTCAGGTTATACTTTCACGTATTTGAAATCTTAATATATTTATAACTAATAACACACTACAGTTACTGTTTTAAGCGGTAAATTTTCACTTATTTTAACCTTTGCTATTTCTTTCTGAGTATCTTTGTTTTCATCTGGAACATTTTTCCTTTTTTCTTAATAACTGCCTATGGCATTTCTTATAATATGGGAGATTTAGTTATTCTTTTATTTGAAATGTCTTTTATTTATCTTTATTCTTTTAATTTAATTATTTATTTGGTACTAGGGATGGAACTCAGGGGTACTTAACCACTGAGCCATTCCCAGCCCATTTTATATTTTTATTTTGAGACAGGGTCTCGCTATGTTGATTAGGGTCTCATTAGGTTGCTGAGACTGGCTTTGAACTCAAAACCCTTCTGCCTCACCCTCCTGAGCTGCTGGGATTACAGGGGAGTGCCACTGTACCTGGCCCATCTTTGTTTTTAAAGGGTATTTTCTCTGGATATGTAATTATCAGAGTATCTCCCCCACCATTCTTTTAACATTTTAAAGATATCATTCCATTGTCTTTTAGCTTTCAACATTTTTATCACACTCTATTATACTATTACTTTATTGACAAAGACTACTATTCCTTTGGGAAAAAAATGTATCTTGTTTTCTTCAACTACTTTAAATATTTTTCTTTGATTTTTCAGCAGTTTCACTATGATTTTGTGTGTGTGTGTGTGTGTGTGTGTGTGGTTTGAGCCTGGTTATAATTTATAGAGCTTCTTATATTTGTGGTTTAATGTCCTTATTCACTTTGGAAAATTGTAATATCTTCAAATATCCACCTCCTTTCTCTCCAATAAAACTAAAATACTAGACCTTGCTCTCTGTTATGTTTCCTTTGTCTTTCAGTTTGGTTATTGTAATGCTCTGTCTTCTAGTTTACTAATCTTGCCTTCTCCTATGTTCAATATTCTATTAAACCCACATCTTGAAATCTTAATTTTAGTTGTTTGTAATTTTCAGTCTTTGTTTTACCCTGAGATTCTAATTCTCCAATGAAATTCTTAATCTTTTCTTTTTTCTTGACTATACTAATTACAGTTATTTTAAGTACCACATGGTAATAATAAAAATCTGAATTAGCCATGGATCAATTGATATTGTTCTATCTTGTACTCAGTTGTCAGTTATTTTCCTATATACTGGTAGGCATGATAGTTTTGATGAAATGGTTGACATAATCCTTGAAAACCTACAGAAATAATCTCAAGTTGATATTATCTTTCTCCAGAGAGGACTTATTATTGCATTTTTTTTCAGGCAGTTAGAATAGAGGCATATCATCTTAATCCATTCTTGGATTAAGGTGGCTAGATGCTGCGTTTTAATTATTGTGAGGGATGGTCTACCACTTCTAGGGTATAGCCTTTCTACGATCCTATCTGAAGGTTGTTCACCAGGGTCCTTCTTCCCTGGCAGGTTTTTGAACTCCAATTCCTACCTTCCCAACTCCACAAGAATGTCAGAAGCTCTGCTCAGCCTCCACATCTCTTAGCCACACTGCACTCTGCTCCTGTTCTTAGCATTTGATTTTGTGCCATTTATGAATTAGTAAATGACTTGGAGAGAAAAGTGCCACAGAACACTGGGCTCAGTTCAATGTGCTAACCTGCCTACTCTTCAAAATCAATTTTGGCTTCTCAAGTCCTGGCTGCCTGGAGAGTTTTCCAAAGCCTTTAAATGGTTTGGGAATTTTGTGCATTTTTTTTTCAAAATTTTTCAAATTTTTCTGACTATTCTCATAAGAATAAGAATAAAATAAGCCCTTTTACCATTTCCGGTAATAGAAATCCCTCATTTTTTTTAAACATCAAGGTTGATAATATCAATATATGGTTAACTTTGTTTTTGAAAGGATTGAAAGAATATATGAATATGAATATGAATATGAACGTACATAAAATCTAAGGTTGGATTTATGTAGATTTTAATTGAAATATACACTGATTTTGAAAAATATTGTAGAAGAGATAGGTCACTGGCCTTCCTTTTATTCTTTTTGGTCATTTTTGTTCAGTCCCTATACAGCAACTGCTGCCAAACTTTTTTAAAATTTTTTTTCCATACTGAGAATTGAACCCAGGGGCACTTAACCACCAAGCTACATCCCCAGCCCTTTTTACTTTTTATTTTGAGACAGGTCTTGCTGCGAGGGTGTTGCTTAGGGCCTTGCTTAGCTACTGAGGCTGGGCTCGAACTTGTGATCCTCCTGCCTCAGTCTCCAAGTTGCTGGGATTACAGAAGTGTACCACCATGGCCAGCAGCTGTCCCCCTTAATTATTGGTCTCGTGGACTTACTGAGGAAGGGTCACATGCCTGAAGCCTACCTCTCCCCACCGTCCCTCCACTCAAAGACCCTGCTGGCCATGTTTACCATTTCAGCATCCACACTTAGCAAGAGGAAGATGGGTCCTTGCCTTCTCTCCCGTCTGTGTGTCAGTGTTCTCCCACAGAGGAGTGCTCATCTGGTAGTCCTCAGCCTCCGTCATTTCTCATTGTCTGTTCTCTGAGTTCTCCACTGGCTGCAGCTTTGTTGTGGCCTTTTCCCTGGCAGTAAACCTCGTGCTGATGAAAGGTGACCAGGATCTTACAAATTGATTTAACCAGGCACTATTGTGAATGAAAACTGAGAGATGCCGAGAAAGAGAATCAGAACTAGATGTAAATGTTTCCAAAGTGCAGGGGCATTATAGTACCCAAATTCTTGGATGTGCTTGATTCCAGTCTAGAGTCTGGAAAAGAACTTTTTATGAGTCTATGTGATTTCCAAGTCTCAAAACTAATTCACTGGAAAACATAAAAAATGTAAAGCAGTAGATTTCAGTAGTAATTTTCAGATCATTTGAGTCTAAATGCAGCTTTGAGAATATTCAGTTCATAAATTTCCTTTTGGATAATTTTTTTTTTGCTAAGAGACTATTTCTCCAAACTTAGCTGTATCAGATAAAGGCTGACCAGAATCTGCTCGGTTGTGGGTTTTAGGATCTAGAAATAAAATACTTATAAGAAATTTCAAAAATAGGGATATTAAAAATGAGAATGATGATAATTAATAATAGTATTCATTGGATCTTAGACATGCACATAGAATCCAGACATTTTGTGTGCATTGCATTGTCTTGAGCACTGTTTAAGTACTACTTATATTGAGATTACCATCTTTCTCATAATGTTGAAGCTAGGCATAAATCCTACACATAAATACTAACACTCTCCCACTTCTGTGTTCCTTGGCCATATGATGTAACATCATGGAGGTTCACTTTCTTTACCTCCAGGGTAAAGATGGAGCTGAGTCTCCTAGGATTCTTGGAGGCTTGAATGGGTTAATACATGTTAAACCTGTAGCATATTTGTTGGTCACATGGGAGTGTGACCAATTTTAGCTATCACCCCTCCCCACCATACCACCTTTCTACCACTGCTGGTTGAGATGCCCCTTACTCACCAGTCATGTGGAGAATGGAGAGAACAGATCTAAAAACACAGGAAGAAGAGATAGAGGGACCACTGATGGTGAACTCTCTGCCAGTCAAGTTCCCAGGACACAGTTCAGAAAACATGATTTTTTAACCCTTGGGTTTTCTAAAATTTACTAAATTAATGAATCTTATTCATGCAACAAGTATTTATTGGGTGAGATTTGGACACTGTCCATATTTTCATGGAACTTGAAGTCTTCAAGAGGAAACAAATATTAAATGCTTAACTATAACTAACCCTTGAGTACTGCCCAGGAGAAATCCAGGAGTTCACGGACATTTCTGATCTCCTGAAGGATTAAGGATTAAGGATTGAGTGTGTAGTTAGCAGAATGGTGCTAAAAGGGGCGTGAAAGGCATTTCAGACAAGAGAGCAGCATGAGGGAAGGCCTTGCTGTGGGAAAGAGCTTGCATGTGAGAAGAGGCCAGAGAAGGTCCTCCTACCTACACCTGGCAGAAAATAAAGTGATGGAATGAGTTAGACTGTCCTGTACCTTCCTTCTCTTCAGTGGACCAAGAAGTATGCACTTGTACAGATGACAGTACAGAAACAGTTCCCCACTCCTTCAGCTCTGCACCTCAGGGTACCCATCATTCTCAAGTTCTCCAGGCCCGTGTGCCTCCCTGCTCCCAGAGAACCTGTTTCCCTCCACACGACTTATTCTCAGGGCTATGAGGTTATTAATCTGGTCAATATTTGCTCAACATTTCAGTAGTCTAAGGTAATTGTTCTCAAACTTGAGTGTGCATTGGAATCACTTGGAGAGTTAAATCCCCAATCCTTGCTTCAGCCCCAGAGTTTCTGATGGTTGAGGTCTGAGATGGGGCTCTAAAATTTGAACTTCTAACCATACACACAGTGTTGGCCTGGCTTCCATACCTGGCAAATCACCGGTTGAACACATCTTTCAGCAGTTTAACAGTCACAGTTAGTCCCTTAGCTCAAAGGAAAATGCTCAGACTTGAGGATCCAAAGGAGTAAATACTGAAGTCCAAACTAGATTTCATAGATAACTGCTACATGGGCCTAAAGGAAGAAAACTTACCTTAAGCATGACTTATCTTAAGCATAACTTACCTTAAACATCTCCCCAGTGCTTACCACATAGTAGGTACCAAGTGCATGTTTGTTAATTGAATTGACAGTGAAGGAGTCAGAATGGATCTAGCTTAGTGCCTTAAGAAGTAGGTTTTATATATTATTCTTTGGAAAGCTCTCATGATTCCTTTCAGGCTGAAAGGCCTTCTAGGAGAATAAATTATTGTCATTCTCTTGGAATACAGCCCCAGAATTTGCAGAGTCAAGATAATGCTTGTATTTTAAGTACTTACTTGGATTAAAAGCTGAAATGCTAACAGGATTACAAAATGCCAAGTTTGCTGAGTCTCAAATTGTTTATGCTCATGTTCAGTTCAAAGTTCTTTCATCAATCAGTACATTTCTGTTTCTAATTACAGTCTTAATTTTTTTTGACACCTGCACAGGCATTCTCAGTCTAAACCAGCTTCAGTAATTTGCACAGGTATAATATAACTAAAATGAGGCTCATAACCACCGTTGTGTCACCTACACCAAGAGTCTAATGAATTCAAAGGTGCTGTGCCTCAGTTCACATTATGATTCAGAAAACAGTCTGCCATTTTACCCATTTTCACTCCCACAATGTTGTAAAACATTTTTAATAAACAACTTTTCTCATTCCAGGCACATGAAGTTGGGGTAAACGATGCAATATAATTTTCATTTGTGATTCTTTATTTATGTTTGTCCTTGGAATCTCTGTATTTGGATAAAGGAAAAAGAAACATGCACAAGATTACCATAATTCTACAAAATATAATATGTGCAATCTGGAAGTATATTACTTCCACCAATCAAATCAAGTACAGTCTTAAAGCCCTTGGAATTGGGAGCTGATTTTGATGTGAGCCATCCATCAAATCCCAGATGTGACCTATGCAATGGCTCCTGGGACAAAGTTTCCCATGTATTGTGATGAACTAACTTGAACAAGTCTATGCCCAGTTTTTACCTTGGACCTCAACCCTCACTGACAGCTGCAAAATTACAAGTGACTTACCTATAAGCTTTAATAATCAGATTCCTACTTAGAGGAAAAAATAATTCTAATTAGAGAATCATCAACACCAGCTGACAATAGATTTTTCCTGAATATTCTTCTCTCTGCTCCTTCTTTGGTCCCAACTGATTCACCTAATTGAAGTTAACCACTGAAAAATGACCTTATTATTTCCGAATGCCCAGTACTAAAGAATATTTTGGCAATGACATTGCTTATCCTCCTTTAAACATAAAATTTGGAGAGTTTGAACAGTGCATCCAAAATACCATTGCAAGAGCCCATTCAACTAGGAGACTCAGCTGAGAGGAGGACCATTTCCTCACTTGTGTTACCACTTGGCGTCCACAATGGCCAGGGCCTGGGCTGGCACCATCTTGGGGCCCTTCAGAAGGCAGCAGAATGATATTAGTGTGAACATTTCACTGCATATTAATTATTTAAGAAAAAACTGTCATTTAATTTTAAATGCTAATATGCATATGGTTAATTAAGAAGCCAAAATTGGCTATAAGCTTGGTGAGCTCTGAGAACAGGGAGAGCGAGATCATTACGCTTCTGCTCATGGTTAGCTATTTGTGAACCAGCTGATAATGTGCAAAATTAAGATTTCGTAAGTGGCATTTTAAATGAATGGTTAATGGCTGAAGATTAATTAAACAGTCAGAGTTGCTGAAGAAAAGCTGTTAAAAATTAGGTTTATAGGCCAGTCACTTGCACGCTGAAAGTGAATCCTGATAGATGGTGGCCTTTCTGTTTACTGAGGGCATTCTAACTATGCAGCCTTCTTGGACAGGGAAACCCACCTGGCACCACACATCATGCAGCTACAGCAGTAGCCTCAGGGATGTTCCTTTGGAGTAAAATCTGCCAACTAGGAAAATGGACTAGAAAAGTGTTTTATTGAAGGGATCTTCACTAAAACCTTCATCCCAGGTAACCAGGCATATTTTATTTTCTACCTGCGTGCTGCGTAGTTTCTAAGATAGAGAAGGCAGAACCCATGGGGTTTATAAGAAGCTGCTCTGGAATGCAGTAGAAGAGACAAAAAGTTTCAGTATATATATTTTTTCAAACTATAGCGATACTTCTTACGTCTCAAACTCTTGGTGGTAGAAACGTAGATTTTGTGCTTCTGACTCTAGCCCAGTTTGGCTTCTCGGGAAAAGGTTTGCCTTTATATTCAGCAACATGCCTTGTGCTCAGGAGACTCTGTGAAAACTATTTTTTAAATTTACTTGTTAAAACTTACATCAATAGATAGTGAGTAAATAAATGAACAAATGAGTTATTTAAAAGTTGGTTATTAGATTATCAAAGGCTCCTTTAAATGCCTCTCCATCCATACAGCAAATGACCCCCTCTTGTTCCTCTCCAGACCAGGTATGAGCTCATATGTGGAGAGGAGTTAAGAATCTCAGGGTGAGAATGGTGAGAACTTTATTTTCTTATAAATTTCAAGGAAGGTAATTCTACCCAATGAAAAATCACTCACATTAAAATGTATTTATTTTTCTGAGTTCATTTGGTTCAATCCCCTGCTTCCAAACAGAAGACTCAAATTATTCAAACCAGACAATTGTGTGTCTCTTGTTTAAAAGTTCCCTGGAGATGGAGATTCTGTACCCTCCCTTGATAGCCTGTTCCAGTATTTAATCACCCTCCTAATCAAGAAGTTAATCCTATTTCCTCTTCTCCAACCTTCTCTGGCTTCATGGAACCTGTAAAACGCCCATGAGACCCTTTGAAAGCCTCAAGAAGTTAATTAGTCCACTGAGCTACTGTAGGTTCAGCAATGAGACTTGTAATAGTGACGCTGTATACTTGCAAGGTAGTAATGATATGGTTTTATTACATCTCAAACAAATCAAGTTTTTTTCCTAGTCTAAAAGGAATGAGACCAACTTATACTAGCATGTTTTAGAAAGGGTTTTTTCATGTTTTACTCTGTATATTTAGATAAATACAAACTGAAGTTTGACCTAAGGTCATGCAACTCAGAAACCAAAATTGCAGTAGTTTGATAAGCAATAATTGAAAGATTAATAATAACACATTCTAAATATTACTGATAATTTGCAATTGCTAGGCATTTGTTGATTGCTTTGCAAATATCATTTCATCCCTCTGACAACCAATCAGGAAGTGCTGTTAGTATTTCTAAGTACAAATGAGAAAAGTGAGTTGTAGAGAGGGTGAAGGACTGGTCCAGTGGCCTCAGGTGGTCCAGAATTTGCTAGTTTGCCTGAATCCAGAGCCTCAACACTTAACCACTGTGCTATGTTGACTATTGTGTTCTTTTTTAAAAATTACTTTTCTTTCGATAAAATTCTATTTCATTATCTGAATTCTTTTCTTCTCTGTGTGTATAAAGTCCAAATCTAAAAACTTTCCTTGTGGAAAATAATAGCACTCTGCTGAATAATAGTCCCAGGTCAGCTCTTACTGCAATTACGGACCGCTGAGTGGCAAATACATTCTGCTTTCAGAGAGGCAGTAGCAGTTCACTTTAGAAAAACTGATAATTCAAAGCTTTTCCATTCTCATAAAAATAGAATGATGCAAAAGGAAAGAAAATAGGTACTTCTGGGAGAAAACATGCCCCCTTGAAGGAATGGGATAAAAACCTGTTTGCAGATGCCAGAAGCATCTGGGGAGCAGAGATGTCCAATAATTGCAACTAAAAGCTATACTAATTGACCAGTGATGGGTTGAAAGCTGCCTCCAACCAGGATCCCTAATACTCTGGCACTCTTTTCATAAGCAGAGTGGGGGGCAGAAGGAGGTCAGCTTCCATGGGGTTCTCCATACAGAAAGTGAGCAGCTGTGACAGGGATGTCAATTTCTGCAAAGGAAAAGTTGAGCTTTTCCAACTGATGCATTCAGATCACCTGGGGCTCCTGTTGAAAAGCAGATTTTGATTCTGGATCCAGGATGGCCCCTGAGGTTCTGCATTTCTAATAAGCTCCAGGTGACACTCACACTGCTGGCCAAAATACCACACTGTGACTAGCAAGGATTTAGAGTAGAGTAAGGCAGTGCTAAATTGTTATTGATTTTTAAAATCATTTAAAATAAACAATGCAGCACATCTTTTTCTAACCTTTCCAAGTTTCAGCTGTCATGTCCTCATATTAGTGAGATTAGAGCAACCTCATTCCTGTACAAACCAGAACATTCTTGGGACAGCCGGTTTTTCCTCCTGGAAGAGAGGGTATGGCTTTCTTTTTGTCCTCTATGTATTGTAAATACTGCTGTCTGCATTGGTGTCCACACTTTGACTTCTTGCTGCCCTTGAAGGAGTCTCTTGCACCTTAGCAACGAGCTCTGTCTCCACAGTTGAATAGGCATAAATTTGAATTTCTTTTCTCAAGCTCTGCTACTAATCTGATGAGAAAAGTTTTATCCAGTGCAAATAAGTGTCCCATTTTCCCCACCACACCTCATTCAACCAGGAGTCTCAATTTATTCCCTCATTTGATTTAATGTCAATTACATTAAAATGATGTAATTTACCCTAATAATTATAACTTGGTATTATTTTAACTAAATACTACCTTAACTTCTCAATGAATGGTATCCTCCTCATTGATCTGTATCCTAAACAAGCACAGAGGTTCCTAGAGTGTAAATTGTTGATAGTCTTGTTTGAATGCCATTATTTTACATTAAATTACTTGTTCCTTTATTTTTTTTAAACAACAACAAAACAGTTGAAACCACTAGAATCATTTGTAACTCAGTAAAAAGACAGAAAACAATTTTTTTTTCTCTGTGTGGCTTGAATTGCAAATAAGTGTATTTATTACCACTGAATTATAATAAATAGGAAGATGTTCTCAATTCACAAGACTTTTTTCTCTATGTAGAAAATATTCAAAATCTAGAATCTACATCAAAATCTACATCCAATTTGGTGGCACAACATGGGGACTGTTTGACTTCAGAATGTTACAGAGCTGGAGGCTTCTGAGAAACTGAGTCAACAAGAAGACCCCCCGCCTTTAAATCCTGATTCTTGTGATCAAGTCAGAAAGATTTCAGACACATTGCTTAGAGTAACAGGCATGAGTTTATTGAGGAAATAGGAAAAGGGAAAGGGAGCCCTCTCAAGGGAGAGTAGATTGTCTCAGAGAGGAGAGGGACAGTGTGTCTCTCCTGAAGTCCAATTTTATTAGGGATCACAGAGAAGTTTCCAGAGAGTCCCACCTAGGTCTACCTCTTGACTTTTGACTGACAGCAGGATGACATCAGACTTTCAAGTCTCCACTGCCATGACAACTCTGGGTCACTTTGGCCCATGCAGACCAGTTCTAATTGGATTCTTACATATTTTATGGTTAGGAGGAATTATCCTTATCTCCCTGAGTTGCAGGATCTGGTCTGTGAAAAGGGCCACAGAAGTCTCCCCCTTCAGGGTAACTTGGGTTTCTGTTATTATCATTTCGGGCCTGCATTTCTCCTGCAGATAACAGGCAGTTTGCTAAGGAATGTGACATATCCTGTCCAGTTAAGCCAGGAAGGACTGCAGGTAAATAGCTTCTGGGAAAAGACTCATGTGGATGTCAGCACAGTGGGCCCATTTGATACAATTATTCCCTTAACCTTGTGTTCCTACCACTCAGATATGTCTGTGAGCAGCTCTCTCCAATTGAAATATAATGTGAACCACATCTGTAATTTAACATTCTTAATAGTTTCATTCTGAGACACAAAATTATTTTTATAATATATTTTATTTAACCCAATATATGCAAAATATTTTTCCAAGATATATTCAAAACAATTCCAGAGCTATTTTGCATCCTCTTTTCTTTCCCCCCTATATGAGGTCTTCAAATCTGGTGTATATTATACCTACAGCACATCGTAGTTTGGACTAGTAACATCTCAAATGTTCAATAGTCACACGTGACTTTTAGCCACCACACTGGAAATGTTCCAAAGAGTAGGTGACACCTCAGTCAGAAGTTTTCCATGTACTGGAGTTCAGAGTAATAGGAGGGTCATCTCATTTTAGGTTAGCTCCTGTTGCAGAAAACTGTTCTGTAAATTAAGCCTGCTAGATAATCACCGCTGTCTCTTCCTTCTCGAGGACTACAGAACAGGGCAAGAGGAAGACATGTAAAAACTCATTCCCACTCCAGAAAACTGACAAACACATCAGCCCTCCTTTTTCCATATCTAGAGAAATGTGCTATACCTTAGAAGATGGCCAGCTCCAGATGGGCTGAGTTAGACAAGTCCAGGTCTGATTTCACCCCAGATCTATCCTTGTTTTGCCTGGAAGGAGAATGAAGCCAGTGATCCACAGACATAGGAGAACAGAATCTCATCTTCTCTGTGTGGTGTATGCAGTCCTTCCATAGAAAGGTTTAACAGCTAACTCAGGTACGTGTGTGACTAATTAACAATATGACACTGCTGTGATTCTCATTTAACAACACACCTCTCCTTTCTTACCAAATGATATTTCATGATTCCAACTAATAGTGAAGGTCAGGCCTTATGCAGGGCCCTCTCTTTCCTTGGGTCCACTCCTATTCTCAGTCAGCTGATCATTTTCTTAAGATGTCATGTCTCTGGAGGAGGATCTAGTGACAGACTTGGTCTTTACTAATTTCCATTCACTTTCAGGCCTTTCTTGCCTATTATTGCTACTGTTTTATGCCTGGAACATCTCAGAATAGAGCTACTTTGTCTACCTAGTTGCTTGAGCCAGAATCCTGGAGTCCTTGAAGTTCTCACCTCCTGTGGCCACACACCTAACACTTCCCCGCTCCCCTCTTTTTCTCTCTCTGGAAGATCCAGGGGAATGAGTAGGATTGGCTCTCTTGTGTGTGCACTGTTCCCCATGAGCATCAGATGTTTCTCACTGTGAGGTCCAACATTCCTCCCCCACTTCTGATCCGTCTTCTGATCCATGTGCTTTCCCTCTGCCAGCTGCACTAACCTGGACTAAGTTTGAGTGCTCCAAATGACTGTATGAAGGACTGTCACCTGCTTGCTAGTTGCATTTCCTTTTACAAAATCCCCTCAAAATACATTTTAGTTGACCCTCTTATTATTAAAGCTCTTGCCATCCTCCAAGTTTTCTAAGGACCTCAACCTTGACTGGATGACTCAAGACTATTTTTCTCATGGACTGTATGACATTTTTTCTATGCCTGTTTTGTTTTTTTTCTAGGTTAAGTCCTATGTGTGGCTCAGGATTCGGCTCCAACATTCATGATTAATCTGTATAGCAATCGTGGCGCATTAGAATTGACTGTTACTTGTTCATTCCCTCTGTCAGATTTTGCAACAGGCACTATAGGTTATTTCCAATCCAGCATAGTTCCTAAAATGCTGGATACTCAGTAATTTGCATTGAATGAATTAATGAATCCACTCTACCCTTAATCACATGACTTCAAGATGGTGCCATTTTCTGGCCTAGCACTCAATGGCCAGCCTCCCATACTCTGATTTGCCTAGCCTCCTGGTCAGCACAGCCTCTGATCTGACCTAAGTGCCAATGTCCCCAATCCTGCTGGTACTCATCACTGGGCCAACATATCCCATTTCTGTTCTGCCAGGAAGCACCTCCTATTCAAGTACCCATAGATGAAGGACATCTCTACAGCACAATAGGTCACTGTTTTCTCCATCTAGTTTCTGCTTCAAAAGCTTCCTAAGGGACACAGGTAGTATTTACTGTTCAAAAGCTGTAATCAATCCAATCTGGCTTCTCCATCGGGAGAAAAAGCTCATCTTGGCAATTACATTTTTCTAAACCTTTTTCTCACACCTTGTATTTATCACTGACTCCTGGAAATAATCTCTAACCATCTCTAGTATTACCTTCCAGAGAATTTTGCTTGAAATGAGCATAAAACTTATTATTCTTTTGGTTTCCTGGAATTTGTTTCTCTTATTTTAAAAAATGTGACCATTGCTTGTTGTCTTCCAGTATCTGGGCACATCTCCCATTATCCCTTATTTCTCAGTGGTACTGCCTGTTCTTTCAGGGGCACACTTTAAGCTCCTTCTATATCTTGGATGTAACCTGTAAGTACCAGCCTTTCAAACCTCCTGAATTGTGTATTCTCTCTCTCTCTCTCTCCCCTACTATTCTTATCTTTTCTGCGGATCTTCTGTCTCTCCTTGACAGAGATGTCAGATGAGTCACTTAATGTGTCTGTGCATCTTTCCTCATCTATAAAGACAGGAGGGTGGGACTAAGTGATTTCAGCATTTCTTCCAGCTCCGAAATTACATGGTTCTGCAATTTTTTAATGGAAGCAAAATACAAGTTCAGGTTGCTCTGCCTTTTCTCTGGTGCTGTTACCATGTCAAAGCATCCCCTCCCAGGGGTGGCCTATCCTTATTTGTTCCTCTTCAAAGTAGCTATGACAATTAAATAGAAAATAAATCTTTAATGTCAATATCATTTGTTCCACAACCCCTGAGCTTCTACCGAGCCGTGTCTTTCTGGCTATCTTCATACCTCTTTGCCAAGGTAACCACAGTGTCCATGAATCCACTCCCAAACTCTCTCTGCTCACCCCTGCAGGAAGGTTTAAATGGGACCCCAGACACCATGATTTAGAACCATGGTTGGTTCCAAGTCTCCCTAAACTCTTACACCAGAAATTTCTTTTGCCTGTTCAGGTGGCCTTGTCCTTAAACAATCAAAACTCAGGTTGTAAGATTTATAAAATGGACTCTCCCTCCAGAGACAGCCCACATTCTCTGTTGAATGTGTATTCCTTGCTTATCCCCAAAGGCCTCTCTTGAGACTGATGTTGTTCTCCCTTGAATATGTATCTGCTTTCCTAAATAAATCTCTATCTATGCCTCTGGGAAAAAAATTGTAAATATGTGTATGTATATGTGTATATAAATGTGTATGCATGTGTGTGTGTGTATATGTGTGTGTGTGTGCGTGTGTGTGTGTGTGTGTGTACGAATCCTTTGGCTGTAAATTTTTTCTTACTCCAACTTAATATCAAAATTTGTAATTATGCTATTTTAAACTTAATTTGCTTTTGTAGAAATTTTCCTTTAAAATATATTAAAGAGAATCTCTTTTATGTGACAATATTAAAACCTTAAAAGGAGAGATAAGAACTATGGAATAAAGCAAAACAGTCATGTCACTATCAGTGTTTCTGGGGCAACCCCATCTCCCACTTAGGCCGTCTGGCCAAGATTCTGCTGAAGATATATAAGACATAATGCATTTTTGAACAGATGTGGCCCCTGACCTCTAGGAATATATAGGAAACTTTGTGGGATGAAGTAGAGAAGGTAATGTCTCAATCTATGTTAAATATTGTGAAAAAATCATGGGATTTCTAAGAGAACCATAGAGAAACTCTTAAATAAAACCTGGCCTATGACAGACAGGTGGGCATAGAAGTATTCTTCAAAACAAAGTCTGTTGTGGTTTTTCACACCCAGAAGTGATGTGTATCAGACATCAGAAGGGAGAATTGATCCCCGTAGTCTGACATTTGACAAGCTGCAAGTTGTGTCTTTGCTCACATCCTTTAATTCAGAGCCTACAAGTGCTGTTCAGTTTTGTCTTTGTAGGTAGATCCATGTTGAAGTTTGTTGTCAAAGTGAATTACAAATGCTAGGAGTCACCAGAAAGTCTGAGAGTAAAGTTTCCCAGATTCAACGTGGTTCCACAGACAGACTCATGCTTTATCATTTTCCATTCAGTTTTCTGTAACCAGAGCTATTTTTTTATATTGCTATCTCTCTCTCTTTTTTTATATATACTTTACACTTTTTTTAAGGTAAAAGCATTGGCTTAAAAAAAAAGACATTATCAGTGAAAGCCCATTTTTATCTTCTATATTTAAAAATAGTAACATGAGAGACTCACCAGAAAATACTTCACCTATTCACTGGACAAAATGATAACGTTCAAAGTGGTATATTGTATTGTCCATTTATGTGCCACGTGACATGAAACTCTATTTTGATTGGGACTGTCACAGATAATTTCTGCACATAAAATACCTCTAGGGACAGCTTTCAAATGGAGTTGTCACTTTTTGTTTAGCCTGCAGGAGACTCACTATTGTCAAACCTTCTTTACAAAAGCATCACTAACTCAGTGTTACACTGTCCTAGAGGAGAGGAGATAGTCACTCTGCCTACTTGGAACAGAAAGGAGCACCATTGGTCTCCGCCACAGCTCCATGTGGTTGAGGGCTCTTTTGCTAAGCATCCTCCACCCCAGCCAATACTTTTACAGTCTTGGAATTCAATTTCTTTTTCCAGTGCTGTTTTTCAAAAGGTGTAAATAGGTGAACGTATATTGTTACTCTCTGAAGGTAACACAGGTTATGTAAACCATTAGATTTGAGTTGTCTTCTCAATTCTTGAAGTTACAGAAAGTTAAGGAAACAACCCTAAACCTTCTCTGAAGTCACATGCACACATACACACTTTCTCTCTAATGCCTCTCCAAGTCGTTTTAGATCTTAGAATTAGAGGCAATGCATTCACATGTTCAAAAACTAATACATTAATATAGTTGAATTTTTTCTATTATTAAAATAAGGGAGTTTTCTTTTTTAGAGTACATAGGGGTCCTCATACTGAGTTTTATAATAAATAATATTTTTATAATATAGAATGAAATGATACTTCTATAAATGAAATACTAATATGTATTTTTAAAGAGGTGTGAAAAAGTTGTTAATTTCTATGTGATTTTCACCCTCAAGACTTTTCTTGCTCTTGAAAAATAATTTTATATTCTTCAAACTTATTTGATGCTTCATTTCCAGAACCAGAAGCAGATTAGGACAAAGCAGGATGCCCAGAAATGGTCCTCGGGTTGTATAGAACAGCCATTAGCCATGGGAGTGTGCAGCAGAGGGCAAGGTGAGCGCCAGACATCACTCCCATCTAGGAGTCATGATTCTCAGGAGAAGGCAGACAAGTGAGAGTAGGGGAAACCGTACACAGGGAAAAAGGGTGCAGAAATGATGGGATGGAGAGATGATTAGCCACTTGGATTACGGAAAAAATGGCAACCGTTAAAAAAAAAAAAAAAAAAACGTTAAAAAAGAAAAAAGAAGAGAGAATGACCAAAATGCACATTGAAGTGGCCCATTTGAGCCAGGAACTTGGCGATTCTACCTATGCCAGCAACTCCTTTGAAACTCAGCAGCTCAGAAGAGCGACCCTGGGAGTGCACCTGGGATAGGAAGCCTCCCCTGATTATCTTCCCACGTAGTCTTCCACTCAACTCATCTGCAGGATAATTTTCAACTGCTAGACCTCTGAACCCTCTCCTTTTCCCATTAATAAAAGGGGAGCTGCTTTCATAAATTTAGCATATTACCCATTGCAGTCCCCTGCCCTTCCAATCCCAGGTTAATTCTTTGTGGATCAGTTTTGAAAAAATACAGGCAAACTTAAAATTCTATTTATGAGTCAGACAACCAACCAAGTAATGAGATTCTGTGTTATGGTAGCTGTCACATCTTGTCTCAGCCCTGTTGTGTCTAAATGTTAGCTCTCTTATTAAGCTCCATTAGAGAATTTTACAATACCAAATTGTTTATATGCTACTGGTTTTCTGCCACCTGACAGTAAGGCAGTTTCACTCATTAATATGGGTGATATCTTTACATTGGTGGAAAGAGCTGAAATAGAAATCAGCAGGAAGGTGGCATGCACGGACGGGACTACTGCTTTCCTGTATTTCTCAATATAAGGTCTTATGTTTTGTTTTGTTTTTTTAATTTGTGATTCAACCTATCATCTCATGAGTGAAAAATATCCTTCTTTGTTTGTCAAATTTAAAAAACCCCACCTCACTCTACTAAATTGTATGTTTATAAACTTAATCTTCAGCCTCACTTAATGTTCCCCATGAGATAGTTTCCATGCTATGTTAAATTTAAAGTAATTAATGAGGTAGCTTTCCTTATGGGTTACAAAATACTTTCACATGCATGTTCCCATTTCATTTGTACCCCAACCTGGTAAGAAGGGCAAACAAGAAAGCTGAACCTGATAGAAGAAAAATCTTTTACAAAACTACTCAGTTAACAAATATCAAGTTTCTATCTCATTTTGATTAGTTCTAGCTTTAATGCTATGTGCTTTTCTTATTTTTTGTTGTTAAAGATAGATATATTTTCTTTGAGTTATTTAAAATTAAGTGTAATAACACCAGGCAAGGTGGTGCACACCTGTAATCCCAGCAGCTCAGGAGGCTGAAGCAGGAGGATTGTAAGCTCAAAGCCACAGCAACTCACAAGGCCCTAAGCAACTCAGCAAGAGTTGTGCCTCAGTAGTTACGTGCACGTGGGTTCAATCCCTGGTACCAAAAAAGAAAAAAAAAAGTAATAACCCAAAGGAGAAAAAATTTCAAATCATCAATTATTTCACAATTCAGAGTTGGCCACTATTAACATTTAGAATATCTTATCTTCACCTATCTTTTTTTCTGTGTGTCTTTCTTTTCTTTTTTATTTAATACTAGGGATTGAACTCAGGGGTGCTCAACCACTGAACCACATCCCCAGTCCTTTTCATTGCTTAATTTTGAGACGGGGTCTCACTGAGTGGCTTACAGAAGTTGCTGAGGCTGGCTTTGAACTTGCAATTCTCCTGCCTCAGCCTCTGGAGCCGCTGGGAGTACAGGCTTGTGCCACTGTGCCCAGCTCTTTTTTCTATGTATATCACTATATATAAAATATATCATTTGTTTGCCTGTATACTGCTAACACACATAATATTTACATGTATATATTACATTTTTGGTAGCTTTCATTTTTCCCATTATACTGTAATTTTTTTTTCCTGTGCCATTAAATATCTTCACT
The DNA here is from genome assembly GCF_047511675.1 of Marmota flaviventris. Classification (NCBI taxonomy): domain Eukaryota; kingdom Metazoa; phylum Chordata; class Mammalia; order Rodentia; family Sciuridae; genus Marmota; species Marmota flaviventris. The sequence continues at coordinate 29,962,540 of NC_092508.1, read as the reverse complement.
TATAATGGTAGCATAAAGCGTTTTTGTTTAACTATACAATAATCAACATAACCTTTCCCTGAATACTGGATACTTAGGGTGTTTCAGAATTTTCAGTGCTATAAATTTCCCTTTGATTGACACCTCCCCAGAAATTTTGCCACACAGTTTGGATTATTCCTTAAGATCCCTAGAATGGAAATGATGAATCAAGGACTTGAAACATAATAACAACAATGTTTTAGAAAAATTTTTAAAGAAATAGTGCTTCTTGCAGTAGTGTAGAAGAGAGTTCCTTTCACCTCCTTCCTGATAACATGGTATTATCACTTCCTCCCTCTTAAGCCTTTATTAATTTGATTAGTGAGAAATAATATCATATCATTTTACTTTGAACTTCTCAACTTACCAGTGAGGTTAAGCATTTTTATAGAAACTCATGCCTATTCCCAGTTGCCACTGGAAGTTTTCATTTTGTCTCAGCCCTGGCTCATTATTAGGGAAAATAGTTTTGGAAATCAACTTTTGTTTTCTCTCTCCACAGATCAGTGTATATTTATCAACACATCAACATATACTTGGATGAAAGTTTTCATAACTATCTTGACAAAAAAAAAAGATGAATGATCACACACCTGGGTCTTTTATGCACTGAACCAAGCCACATCTATTTGTATCCTGTTTTAATTGACTAGTCCTTCCCCCTAATAGAATAGCATCCCTTGAATAGTCAGTATTAAGAAAATAAGATCTTCAGCATAGATAGTGAAAGAAATGTCACTTCAGGGTCTGGACATTGCTATGACAACCTAGGCTCCATTTATCACCATTCCCATCAGCACGTGTTGCAAAGGAAACCCCTTTGCAGTGTTTAATCTGGGAATTTTAATATTAAATGTATATTTGACATTGAAAGCTCACACCTTATTTGCTATTGTCAGGCTTAGTTGATAGACAGCTAAGTCAGTCTCTTTTTATAGTCCATTTCTGAAATGAAACTATAAATTTTGAAGCTAGGCTTCATCATTGCAGAGAGAAAAGCTTTTCCAGCCCATTGTTGAAATATAACGTTTTATAGGATTTATGAGGTCCAGATTCAGGAAGATCATTTGCCAAGCACTTAAGGCTGGTTTTGCTGCCCTTTGCTTTTCTTCCCCCTTGAAAAAATACATATAGGGAGGGGAAAGCCATTAGAAAAGAAAAATTATGAAGAAGAACTTACTTGATGCAATACAAATGTAAGAGGAAGAAAAAAGAAAGTCCTGAGCATTTAGTGTGAGGAGCATTGACTACACAGGCTGCTCTTTGGTGATAGGCAAACTGTTTGCTTCCGCAAATGAAGTGGGCATCCTTATTTGTCTTGATAGTCAATGAAAGTCTCTGATTCAGAGCAATGTTTTGAATTTAAGCTTATAAGTCCTCTTCAGCATGCTTCCAGGATTCTTTTTGAAGTTCCATGATATGACGAGCTCTGTGATTTGGTCATATTCCATTTAGCTTGTTTTATTGCTGTTAATTTTACACAGGAAAATAGATTCTCTGAAATTTGTGATCACAGGAGCTGTCAAGTGGTTGAAAATGAAGAAAACCACCAGACAGTGTCAGATTTATTAAACACTCCAGAAGTACAAAATTAATGCAGTTCTTTGTCTTTGAAAGGTTCAGTGTCCACAAGCTGGATTTATCCTAATGGACAAGCAGTGGAGGAACAATTGTCAATTAGCTATCTCTTCAGCCAGACCACGCACTGTTGGAAGGCATGTAGGAGAGCCACCGGTGCACCTAGGAAGACCTCCAATTTGTTCATTTTGACTGCAAATGTCTTAATTTAACATTTTTCTAATAAATGCCTTAGGTAGAATGGTGAAGTTTCCTTTTATTTTTTTTTTTTATTTCTTAAAAGAATCACCAGTGTAAAACCATATTAAGTAGACTTCTCACTCCATTTGTTTTCAATCATCATCCTTAATGCATGAATTTCTTAGTAGCCTGTTACTCTCCCTAAACTACAGTGAATGTGGAATGGAAAGTTCTGATGCTTTATCTATTGGGCTTCTGTTGAGTTTGAAAATATTGTATATGCATGGCAGATTCCCATGCTGGATGGTCTTACTGAAGGTCCTTTTTTATTTTCTTCTCTTCTCTTCTCTTCTCTCTCAACCACGAATGAATTTTGCATTATCCTCTTATTAGAGATAATAACGTGCAAAAGACTTTGAAAGCAAAAATTTTTTTCCCACATGAACCATTTCTTTCTTTCCCATGAGACAGAGATCATTTATCAAACTCATTAACAGTAATTTCACCTGCTGAAAAGTTCATCTCCTAATCATGTGATTTTTTTTTCTTGTTTTATTCCGCTCCCCCTCAAAAATAATAACCTTTTACCCTGTGTATTCTGGTGGTATAATGAAAACATCTGGTACTTGTCTGTGACAATAGCATTTCCACATTTCTTTATATTTGTGAGTGGATCCATGTTGAATCTGTGTGAAGATGCACTTCAAGCCAAATTCAGGAACTATATATCTGGTTTTGCATTGTTCAAATTGCAGGGTATCAAGTATTAGCATGAAGCCTGATGTAGGACTTAGTCCTGAACTCTGCAAACATTTGCTTTTGCACTTGAACTGCACTTCTCTTGTATACAACAGGAATATGCTTCAGGTTATTATGCAATTAGCTATCTAAGATGTTTTATGAGCCGATAAGTGCCAAAATCCGAGTTTGTCTTGTATATTTTTATAGCAACATTCTCTTTGGTACAGAACAGAGGATGTGTGTAGAAGCATTACTCGTGAATTTTTCATAGGTTCTCTCCCTTCGCCATTCTAGCTGCTGTCTCCCACAAAATTTGAGCCATACCTCAACTGTACAAATCCCCTTTTAATGTTCAGCTGCCCTGAAGGGTACAGTTGTGGAATATGTCTAAATGTCTCCTGTGAAGAAATTGGAGGCATTGGATTTAACAAAAGCAATAAAATGGCTACAGCAAAAAGCATTCTAGAGGTAAACACACGTCTTTCCTTGTTGTTGGGCTCCTGCTCTGTAAAACAAAATTTTAAGACACATGATTTTAGCCTCTCTTTCTTGCTTTTGAGTCTAGGGAAGTAAAATGAAAGGGATTCAATTTTTATAGTCCCTAAGATTTCCGTACAGAGCACTACATCATAGAAAACAATTTGCAGCTTATCACCCTGAATTACCATTGCCAAACTGAGTGCATTTGCAAGAAGGTGGGAGTGTTCATGAAATACACAGAGAGGAAAATCATGTACATGGAGAAGGCTTCTTGGTTGCTTCAAGAGAAGTTTCAAAATTTTCTTTTTGGACCTTGGCACAAAGACCAACACTCTAGACACAGCAGGCACTTAATAAATTTATTTTCGTGATAGCTAATTGGTCTCTAGTACTGTGAACCTCCCAGCCCAGAGCTAGACTTGGAGAGGAATATAGCAAAGAAGAGGTTCTGTTTAGGAAGCCCTATTCCACCTCACCCAGCCTCCACTGGGCCTTCAAGGTCCTCATGTTCTGCAGTTTTCCCTCCTGGTGTCATGGCTGGTTCACAGACATTAACTCACCTGCAGTTGAATGCCTAACCGTGAAAGACATCCAGCACCAACTGTCTATTAATGGAGATCACAGCTTTGAAATAAACTGAGGTTATATTTCCTATTTGGGCCTTGAAGCAATGGGTTGGGCAATAAGGGCTTCCCAATTACCCTGGAAACCTGTCTGAGTCTTTCTTCCCTAGTCCCTAAGTCCCTTTAGTGGGCCTAACCAGTTTCTCTTGAAAATATTCATAAGAGCACTTCAAAAATGTGGTTTGTGGATAATAAATTTACCCTGAGTATCAGGTCGAGTGGGTTTTCATGGATTCCAAGTCCTCCAGCTTCATAGACAGTGAGCAGGTTGTGTTCCTAATATCAAAGTCTACTCTCTTTTAGCCAGAGCTGGACTTGACTAAATACTAAAGAGAATGCTTTTGGTTTTACCTGATATGGAATGTTTCCATTTGGTGGTTCTCTCCTTAGCCCTGCCTGAGACTTCAGCTACTTCTGCCGTGTTAGAAAGTGATATGCTTATTAGAGAACTTTATTCATCAGAGTAGAGTGCTATTTGGCAGTTAGAGTCTAATGAGGATGAGGAGCTAAATTTAATTCAAAGCTAAAGGTCAGCAAAGAGTGCCGGCCCACCTCCTTGAAAGCGTGTGAGCGTGGATGTTCACAGTTTCCAGACAGTTTCATCTACTAGTGTGCATGCTATATTTAGTATGAAATAGCATGGAAAAGGTCTCCAATAACACCGCTTCAGCACACATCTATTCCATGAGCATTAATAAGCAAACTACATGACTGCTTGGCTAGACAATTCCTATGGGACCTGATGGCACCAAGATGTTATAGCAATTGCTGAAAAAAGGAGACCATGAGAACATGTTGCAGTAGAGAGAACTTCAAAAACTTAAGAAATTGCTTTAAGCAGTAAAATATCTGTGCATTACACAGAAATGGCAGAGTAGCTTATGCTAAGCTATTCAGGATGGTGTTCTGCGTAGGCACCTAGGGAAAAAAAAATAGAAAAAGGAAGGAGTTCTCTAGGTAGCAGCTATAGGTGTGGTTGCATAATTCTGGCCCTAAACCTTCTCCCATGTATATCCGCCATCCTTGAAGGTGCCTTACTTCATCCTCAAATAGCACAATCATCACTTTTCCTTCCTATTTATATTTCATTGTACATATTCTCAAATGGCTTTCTTCACTCCCACAAAAACTTGGGAACTGAACACATCCTTGGTGAGGAAACATTGCCAAGTTCTACATGAGACATGTGAATAAATTTTTTGTATCACTTAGTCATTACTGGGGCTTTGACAAAGGTTTGAAAAATATAAGCCACAAATGATAACAATGTCACAAAGAGGAAGGCGATGGCCATAATATAGGTGTGCTGTATTGTAGGAATCACAAGTTTAGAAAAAGGGATTTTCTTCTAGGAAAGATTCATGGACCAGCCTGTACTTGAAAATGGATTAATATGTTTATCTTCATTGCATGGCCACCACCTTGACCTGTCCACTATATCTCACTTAAATATCTGGAACGAACTCTATTCTGTCTTCTGTAGCAAAGCCAGGATTATGTTCTAAATTTTTAAATTAGAGCATGTTAATTCCTGGCTTAAAATCTATTATCAATTCTTTCATTGCTTGATATTTCCAAGGAATGTCCAGAGATCTTGCCAAGTCCTCAGGACCATATGACCAGAGTGTTGCCTGTCATATGACCTTGTCAAACTACTTTATCCTGTGAGCGTTCATTGCCAGCATTCTTTCATTCCTTCCTTAGGACTTTTGTTCTAGCTGTTTTCTTTTTCACAAATATTCTTCATAGAGATACTTTTGGATTATTCCTCTTGTAATTCAGTCCTGAGTTTAAAAGAAAGGCCTCTCTTGACTACTCAATCTAGAGTAGCCACCAGTCACTATCTTATCACCAATTGTATTTTAAGTCTCCAGGTAGTACTTACCACTGCTTGATATTTCTTCCTCTTAGGCTGTGTATTATCTCACTCCCCACCCTGCAACTAGACCCCATGTGTGTCTTATATTCTGCCTCTATTCCCAGGACTTGTGGCAGTTGATAGTACATAGTAAGTACTTGATAAATAAGTGCTAAGTGAATGTAAGACCCTTGAAAGATTTCAAATTCCTTTAGAGAATGTAAAGCCCTGGCTTGGAAAGAAACAGTTGAGATCTCTGCTCTCAGCATCTAGGCTTTTGTGGAGGTGTGAAGTCTGAGGTAAGAGGAGGAATAAGGATTGCAGATGCTTCAGACAGTGATCAGGGCAACAAAGGAAAGAAGCAGGGCAACTGCAGAGGAGTAGCTCAAACAGTCCACAGGTCCAAAGGCCAGAGGAGGGTCCTCTGACAAGGGAGAACTACCTTGAGAAATTGGAGACAGAGTGTTTCAGGCAGAGTAGTGTTTCCACACTCCTGAGGCTGGGTCAAGCTTGAGATATAGAGGGAATGTGGAGAGTGAGAATGAAGCTGAGTGAAAATCAAAGTCAGCAAGAGGGAAACAGGCCACATCTGCAGAGAGCAGCCACAAAGACCCTGGGGAAGGGTTGGAGAGTTAGTTGAAGCATGCTGGAAAGGCAGTGGGCATTTTTTTAAAAGATGTGATTTGCTCTGAATTGTGTTATTTTTAAAATGAGGGTCAAAAATTACAGTGAAGTGTGGATGAAACTGAGGGCAAGTTCAGGGGACAATGAAAGTTTCACTAGAGACCAGACCACAAGCGAGAGCAGCAAGAGGCTGCATAAAGAAGGGCTTAGTCAGTGGCAAGACAGCACAGAGACACGGGGAGCAGGGGCAATATGTGAACAGAGATGTACCTTGGGAGGGTGACCTGGTGATGGATTGGAGGGAGTCAGGTTGGGAGAGACTAGTTACCATGCTATTATTATAGAAATAGGAATGCGGGGGAGGGCACAGTGCTAGAGGCAATTGATTACAGCCAATTGAAGATATCAACAACAAAGATAGCAACAATAATTTTAAATAAGGTAATATCAACAACACAGTAGGTGCTTATTTACTGAGTTCTTACTGTGTGCCTGCACTGTTCCAACTGCTTTAAATAATAACTCTCTCAATTCTCAGAATAAGCCTATGCAATCTTTCTAACCTTATCCTTGGTTCACAGATAGAGAGGTTGGATACATAGCTGCTCCAAATGAGGGAGAACCAGGATTGGAACCCAGGAGGTCTGGCTCCAGAGCTGGTGCTCAGCATGATGATCATTGTTTCAAGCTTTGATGAGCATGGGGAAGCAATTAAAAAGCCAGAACGATGGGAAGGAAGTAGCTTTTCATGGAAGCAGGAGAAGGGTGGTTCTGGACAAGTTAAGTATAGAACTTTGGTTCATTTCAGGTCCAAATGGGGAGTGAGGATTGCATATGGTTATTGGTGCTTCTGTGAGACAGTGCAGCCAGAGACTTGTGTCCTTGTGCAGGAAGGCTCTGTTGAGAAGCGCCCCAGATAAGGAGCTCTGGGGATGATTTGTTGAGTGGATGGATGACTATGAATGAGCATGAGAAGGAATATGATCAGCAAACACAGAGTAAACAGTATCCCCAGGGAGAAAACATGGAAGCAGTTAGAGAATGTTGGAAAAGGCCTGTGTTGAAGAGGACCAGTTTAAGAGATATCAAAGGAGACAGACAATGCAGGAGGAGGAGCAAGAGACTTGCAGGAAGGGCGGCTGTCCCATGTCCAGCTCTGCCAGGTCACCAGGATTTGCTTGGTCAGATTTAGCAATGGAGAAGGCCCAAACCAGACTGACATCAGCCCAAAAGAGAGAACAGCTGGTTTAGAGAGAGAGAGAGAGAGAGAGAGAACACACATGATTGTTTTTAAAAGTTTGGTAAAAGGGGAAAGAAAAGAGAGAGGTAATAGCTTGAGGGAGAGTGGGGGGAGGGCTACTGGACAGTAATCTTCACAGAGGGTCTTTAATTATTCCTCAGAGAAGAGGAGCAGTGTCTCCAGCCTCTGCAGGACTGGTAAGCCTGTACCTGTGCTGACAAGGGCTCACTCACAGCAGGGTTCCAGCAAGGCTGAGGCACCACCACACTCAGGGTCAGGGTCAGGGTCAGGGCCAGGGCCAGGCAGAAACTCCCCAGGGTGGGAACAGGAGATAATAGCTACTTGGATTTATTCGATGACACCTCCTTTGGATGAGGGTAGAAAATACTGACGTCATCATGCTGCCAATTTTATAGAGAAATAAGACTTATTTCTCTGCTGACAAGAATTTGTGGCGCTCAGCAGCTGTTTATTTTAATTTATTTTATTTTATTTTTAAAGGCCCCCTCCACCCCCTCCTTCAGACTTCTCTGCATTTACATCTGTCCTCCCAGCTGCGAGGGACTGAATTCCAGGGTGCAAAACCCAGGCAGACAAGTGGGAAGGGCCTGCAAATAATGATTACATGCTGCTTAAGTGTAAATCTTGGTTCATTGTGTGTCCACCACACATGCCTTCAGATTCAAGTGGGCGCCTCTCTCTCCCTTTCAATATCTGTCTGTAAACCTTGGTGGTATTAAGCATATGTTTTAATAAATATTTTGTTTGCTGTATTCCCATTAATATTCATGGGGAATGGAGCACTTTAGGTTTTGTGATTTCTAATAAACATTGATGGTGTTACTAGTTTGTACGGAGCATTCAGTATGCTCCATCAAAATGGCAGCTCTAATTAGGTTCCTTGAATTAGCTAATGGATTTTGAGAAAGATAGCTTAGAAAGCTCTTACAGCTGTCCAAGATATTCTTGCCATGGCAGAAAGACAAAAGGCCCCTGGAAGCTACAGACTTCAGAGCTTTAGAAATGCAGCTGACAGTTAAAAAGATAAATTGCATTCATATTTTTCCAGTGAAAGTCCTAATACTGAATTAATGTTATTCCTGTAGTGAGCATCCATTAAGAAGCTCATTTTATTATAAGGATGCATTTTGACCATTAGCTCTTTTTCTGTAGTCCCTCCCTTCCTCCCCCTCCCCTTCTCTTTTTTCTTCCTCCAATTCCCTAGATATTTTGGACCCAGTATTAAAATCTTCTTTGAAGAAGAGGAAATGATTTTTTTTTTCTTTTTGGCAGGTTATAAATTCAGAAGCTCTCTCAAATATACAATAAGTATTCAGTTTTTTAAATAAGTCAAGTAATATATAAAGAAATAACATAGTGATTCAATTTAAGCCTGTGGCTTATATTTTATGTAGAATTTGGGGGAAAAAAATAGAAAGCTTCTAGCGAGATGGCAGTGGGTTTATTTACACTCGGATAAAAAGATGATTTCGTTGTAGAATAGAAACTATCTCTAATAAAGTAGGTTACTTCCTTCCGTCATCCTGATAAACAATGCACCAAATAATGCAATGCCACTCAAAATGTCCTAAAAAAATGTCCTAAATACTTCCTAAAAGCAAGTTTCTTTAACAAATAATGAACTAATTACATTTGAAGGGCTATCCTTAATATGTCTGCAAGTAGGAGGAAATATAGTTGCCAGAGGAATGAAGAGAAACAAAGTTCATGGCAAATAGCAAAAGTCAGGAAACAAATACGGTCACCCAAAAGTTCCTTTGGGTATGTGAGTTCTCATGTTTAATCTGAAAAGTTGCATCTCTCTAGTCACAGGCGGGACACATTTCCTGGGTCATTAACTCTCAACCATCCAAACTCGGTTTTCCTCATTGAATCCTTGTGTCTCCTCTGCTTTTCCAACACTGGATGCCTTTTGGCCTTTTTTTTTTTTTTCTCCTCATTATTACCTTCAACAAACAAGAGTCTGGGCAAGGAAAGAATGTGAAACTTAAGTCAATTAATTGGGATATTATTTACAGCTCTGGGAAACATTTGCTAGGAAAGAAACTAATGTTGTTGGTTTATTTATTTTTTAATGTTTTCTTAAAGGACAGCAATTTTTTTTATAACTTTATTTATTTATTTTTTTATGTGGTGCTAAGGATCGAACCCAGTGCCTCTCATGTGCTAGTTAAGCGCTCTACCACTGAGCCCTAGCCCCAGCCCTTTTGTTGGTTTAAATGAGATTTTTCTAAATCATCTATCCTGTTTAGTGTCCACCCTCTCCCCAACCTCCTATTTCTACAGACAATTGAGAGCTGACAAGATCATTGTGGCTAATAAAGCTGTTGGAACCAGGGAAGAAATAAGAATAGGATTGACGCAATGTATAGATTACGGATTAGAGAGCTGTTTTGCCTCAGTATGATATAAATAAAATGGAAAAGCATTGTTATGTGAAGCACTAAAGGGGAAAAAAAAATCCTCGATTATTCCCCACACATGGCTTCACCGTGATGGATAAAAGGCATAATTGACATCATGTCTATTGAAAAAACTACCAACTGTCACACTGTGGAGAGGCTACTGAAGCTGGAGGAGGGTATGGTTCTTACTCGTTTTCAATGTGAGTTATTTATAGAGTTCCATTGTCGGCGGCACAGGGCCTAATTTTCCCTCTTCTTTGATATTCGACAACTCATTCACTTTTCATATCCAGAAGACAGCTACAAATTGCTCTATTGCAGATACTCAGACTCACCATTACCTTGCCTGAATGGGGCAATGGCTATTTATTAATTAAGATTCTAGGACTACTTTCCCTTAGAGCACCAGTGAAAACAAAAGCCTTTGTCCAACCCATAATGGGTTGTTTTCATTCCTTCATTTTGTTTTGTTTTGCTTTAACTTTTTGCCCTCTGATTTGGCGGCCAGTGCTCTGTTCTTAATGGGAAATTCATCACTGTATTAATGACGTGTCACTCATCACCACCAGTTAATGCTACCAGTTAAACAAGAGCTCAGGTTGGAGAAAATGTTCAGTTTTCAAACTGAAAGAAAGTCTCATGTCCCATTGTTTTCCATCTACAGTGATCCCCAGGCATAGTATTTAACAAGTGGGGAAATGATTTGGCCAACCATTTAGTCTGAACTGTGTGCACACACAAGAAATCATTGAATATTAATGCAAGAAAAATCCATAGAGAGCAACTAATCCATTCCATAGGTTATTTCTTCCAGATTTATCTTGACGTCAAGTCTAACTCTGACAATGATGCCCTCCTATTTGAAAGAGCATCATCCTTTAGAAAGATGGGTGTATGGAGCTGATCGTGGTCTACCAGATCCATTGCCCAATTTCTCCACACACTCCCCACACGGCTGCTATTCCTAACTTTGCACCCTTTCCTGTGGCCTTCCCTGTATGTGTGATGTCCTTCCACCTAGATGCTCAGTCACCCCCATTCATCCTTGTTTCCTTCTTTCCATGAAGCCTCTCATTTCCCCAGCAGAGTTACTCAAGCTCTCTGGAGCTGCTGCAGGACTTCATTATACTCTTTGATATTCCCTCACAATAATTGCCATGTTGCACTGTCAATATTTATTACCATCTCCCCCAGTAGACTATGAAATCCTCCAGGTCAAGTCTGGGCCTTAAATCACCTTCATACCCCCAGGGAAAGGGACATAGCAAAATTTAAAAATAAGTGGAGTTTAAATAATGTACATATCAAGAACAACTCAGGTTATTGGAGAACTTTTCTAAAAACAACTAGTGATCTAAGTTTGATACCCATTTACTTTTTTCTATTCCATGCTGAAAAAAAGTTGGCATTTTTCTACCAAGGATTTGTAAGAATCTGAATATCTTTTAACAACAATTAAAACAATCCACAGACAATGTTAATATAAACTGTCCTCCCACCCACAAAACCCTGAGGTCAGGAGGTCAGCAGAGGTTACAAGGTTACCAGAGCTCTCTTTACATTCTGGAAAATGCTTCAGAAGAGCTGGGGATATTATTGAACTTCATGTCCTTTGAGACCTAAGTACTTGTTAACTTTTTATGCAGTTCTTTGGATTTGAGAATTTGTTTGGACTGGGTGGGTATTATAACCCTAATTAAAATTTCTGAAGAGCTCAGTATATTCATGCATATGAGTGTGAAAAGGATGTAGGTAATATCAAAATGTGTTATTAATAAATTTTTGGACTTATTGGATCTAATTGCTATTATGTTAATCATATCAGGATAATGCAAATAGAGTTATATGCTTATTAGTATGATTTAACAGCATATGTGATCCTTAACATCTGCTCCAGCCACATACATGTGTGACCTAGCCATCATTTCTACATGTTCAAACAATTTATTATACATCTCTTTAACAGATACAAAGATAAGGACTAGTTTACAGGCCATCGATAGTTAGAACCCTTTGTCTCCTGAGACCTAGGGTGACCCCTAGTCTTATTCTTCTTGAAAACAAAACAAAACTTGTTCTTTTTTAAAAAACATTTTTTCTTTGATACTTTTATTATTTTCCTAACCTCCTCCATTGAGGGAGGAAGAAAGCGTGGTTGCCTCGTTGAATGAGTAAGAAATTGCTGTTTTCATCTTCTTAACATTTTGCAGCCACAGCATATAATTCTCCTGACTTTATTTAGAGGATTTTATTTAATCCTTTAAATAAAAAACCATATCCATGCACTAAATCACTTATAAACTACTTATTTTGCCTTAAAATTGTATATTTGGGGCTTCCTTGTTGTCCAGGAGGAGTGATCTAGCTGTCCAGCTGTTGAAGATCCCTGGTTTTTGGTGGCATTCTATGGCCCCTTGAAAGAAGAGAAAACTTCTGTGCCATTTCCTCTGAGGAGGAAGCGATTTCACGGAGGCCTAAGAAATTCCCAAGGTTTCATGGCCTGCAGCCCACAAAGGCTTATTTTTCCCAGAATTGACCCCTGAAAGTTTAATCCACATATAAATGTCAGATTTGTATTCTTAAAACTCAGTCTGTATTTGATTTAAACCTAAAAGTTAATAATTTTATCTTTGGCGGTCCTGCAGTTATTGGTGAGGAATTTTTTGAGAAGGGTCACAAGTGTCTGTATGTGTTTTATCATTAACTTGCCCACGTACATATTAACAGCAAGTTTATTTCTCCTGAAACTATTTTTTGGTTCAGTTCAAGAATTTGAATGGGAGTTAAAATGATACAGGTTTTGTAGGCTTCTTCCACTTTCTTTTTCAGCAATATTTTGCTCATTTTAGTTTAGATCAAAAAATTCTTTGAAAAAACTTGTAATGTGCCAAGTATTCAAGTCTTCAGGTTACCAGCTAAAGACCTTATGTGAGACAAAAATTGTTCACAGTCAAAGTCAGCCTTGAGAAACACTGTAGAGAATGTTATGTTGGCCCCCACCTATCATCGCTCCCTAAATCCACCCAGTGGCGGGGTCTTTTGCTTTGTTTATTTTGAGTACCAGAAATTGAACCCAAGGGGCACAGAACCACTGAGCCACATCTCTAGCCCTTTTTAATTTTTATTCTGAGACAGAGTCTCTCAGTTGCTTAGGGTATCACTAAGTTTCTGAGGCTGGCTTTGAACTTGGGATCTTCCTGCCTCAACCTTCAGAGCCAAACCACTGGGATTGAAGGCATGTGCCACGGCTCCCAGCCCAAGGCTGTTTTGTTGTTGTTGTTGTTTTACTTTCATTTTCACTACTGCATTATATGGTTCTTTCCTTGATTGAGCACCACCTGAAGCAGTTAGCTTGCATATAGGGGACCACATTGGACAAGTAATTCAGGTCTTTAAACACTGGAATCATGTCCAGCAAAATGTAAAATTCATGAAAGGTATTTAGGAAGGGACACCCACAGAGGGAAACCAAGTCATCTCCTATCCAGGAGCATATATGTTCATTAAATGGAATGGCTGATAGAGAAATGCTATCACTATTTAAATTGCCCAAGCCCCTATTTTTGTCTAAGCTTGAATAAAATAAATATATCAGTTAAATTAAGTCCTAATGTAATGTCACTATTCTTCAGCCATGTGGAATAGCTGTGTCTATATTGTTTCTACATCCCCCACATAAATGGATTACAATACCAGGCATGGTTTATTCATCACCTGTAGCAGAAGATTCAGTAGACGCATGGTTCCATATTGATTCAAATCTATTTTTCTTTGCATCTCTGTATGCTTGTTTGGCAAAGATGTAGAGAAGAAATGGAGGAATAATTTTGCTGTCATCCAGTGTGAACTTTTCAACTAAATTTTAAAATACTTATTTTTTAAGAAACAAAAATTACCATATGAATCACTTGATAAATTCCTTCTGAGATGTCCACAGACTTTATATTCTTCATAAAGTTGGCAAAAGTTGGGCTGGGGTTGTGGCTTAGTGGTAGAATGTTTGTCTCACACATATGAGGCACTGGGTTCCTCCTAGCACCACATAAAAAAATAAAATTGGCAAAACGCCTTGAGACAATATGTATTGCAAGCTTATATATGACTTTGGAGTATCCAGTGTTTATGTAAATTACTTAAAATTCAAAAATATTGCACTGTGTATGTTGGAGCAAACATATCTTACTATTATAAAAATATGAATAACTCAAATGAGTATTTTATGACTAATTGCAAATTAGCTTCTGAAATTTGAACACAGCCAAGTGTTCATTATATAGCATCAGAATAATACAATTATTTGTTACAGGCTTAGAAAGGTGAGTTGAAAGAGCAAAGTAAGGTGTGTTCTTGCATTTTGACTGACACTGACAGTGTCACTCCTAAAGAGTTTCTACCTTTACTAGAAGTGAAGATAGAGAGGCAGAATGTTCTGATTAAAGAGCAGCCTCACATTGTCTCAAGTGATAAAGAGCAAAGAGAGAGCAATGCCTTTTATCAGAAGAGATGACATTGATCTGGTGACGATTCTGCATCATAGCAATTAATCACATGGGAATAGTTGCCCTTCATGAATCAGTGAGATAACTTGGAATGTAAATGGCAACTGTGGTTCACGGTGTGGGTGGAGATGCTCACTGTTATGCAATTATAAGTGCCAAGGGAAGGGGGCTTTTATTTCTTTATGCTGCACCACAATGGCTTGATTCATGGAGGTGAAGGTCCAGTCCAGGGTGAAGATTTCCAAGACAAATCTTCAAGCTATAGGAGTCAGAGGGTCAGTTCACCAAGCTAGGGATGGAAGTACCAAGACAGGGATCTCAAAGGAAACAGATGCAGAAAGCAGGAAACACGTTGAGAAAGACAAAAGGTCAGGCTCAAGTTGCCATGGCAGAGTCAGGAGCCCAGGTAAGCCAAGTCACATTGTCAGATTGTTGCATCTGGGTCAAAATGCCACAGGCAGCATCATTGTGGCTGGGGGAGGGACCACTGTGCAGGATTCCAGCTGGAGCTAATGTATCAACATACTCTGTGACTTTTCTCCTTCTGTATGACCCTAACATGCATGTCAACCTCTCTGGACCAGTTTTTCAACTTCCCCATAGGATCCTGACATAAGGAGTAAGCTTGTTGAACTCTTGAAAATTTATACAAATGCAAACTTTTCAAAGTTATTTGTTAGCATAGAGTGTATTTTTTCTCAGATTCTGCTACCAATTTCTTATGTGACATTAAATACTCTCTTAATCTCTTAAGAGGCCTAAACACTGTTTCTTCACCTACTATGAGGTTTAATGTCAGAGAGAGTTGATGAAAGCAGTCCTAGAAATTGAAAGGAAATTCTAGATGTGAAAGTTTGCTTTGTTTGTAATATTCATCCTCTCTCTAAAATCATTGTTCTTAATATAGGAATTCATAGGCACTTATAGTAAGCAATGGGTTCCTAATCTAAAGTAACTGTTTTAATAAAAAAAGATAGCAAATCTGGTAGAAATTAAATGCACATGTAAGAATAGGCATATTCTTGCTTTTTAGGGGGAACTTTTGGCAAAAATAATGGAAAATGAAGGATACTATTGTAAATAGCAATGGTGAATGTGCAAAGAAACAGAAAAAAAAAATCCCCAAATGTTGTCCATGGGTACTCAGCTAGGGGGTCCCCAAACTGGACTCTACAGTGAAAAAAATCTTATGTGTCAATGTACCTTTTGGGGAAAAAAATGATTCTTTGTAAGATAGGGAAATTATATAATCATACTTTTCACCGAAAGTTGACATCAGATAATTTTCAGAGCTATTTAGACTAAAATGTCATTGGAAGAATTGTATTAAACCCCCTTTAAAGCAATTATTTATAATTACATTTTTTAGTATATATGGACACACTATTTAAATGTAGTTTCATTTTTTTTTTCTTTTCTTTTATTTTGGTACCAGAGATTGAACTCAGGGACACTCTACCACTGAGCCACAGCCCTGGCCCTATTTTGTATTTTATTAGTGACAGGTCTCACTGAGTTGCTTAGTGCCTCACTAAATTGCTGAGGCTGGCTTTGAACTCACGATCCTCCTGTCTTCACCTCCTGAGCCACTGGGATTACAGGCGTGTGTCATTGTGCCTGGCCTAAATGTATTTTCATTGAATGTTCAATCTATAAAATATTAGTGTAAATGCTATTGAGGCTAGTTTTATGAATCTTAAATGTTTGCAAATTTTGAATGCATGTCTAAGAATCTCTCAAAATTTTTATTTGGCAGAAATCTTCATCACCAACCAACAAAAAATAAGTAACAGTTACATCCTATGATGGTCTGTTTTCAGCTGAATATTTTTTCCATAAATATTTTGGGATTTAAAGTTGAATTAGCAAAATAAAAGTGCATATAGCCAGTTAGATTTGATTATATTCATGTTATTGAGAGTATGAATGCCACAGTATCCTCAGATGTTTTGAGAGCTCTGTTTCTACTCTGAGAAGGGAAAAAAATGATTCACTCTTTTCAAAGGTAGAACTATGGTACTGCCAAATTTTAAGTTTAAAGCTATGATGGTTTTAGTTCCTTAAATGTAAAAAGACAGAAGCAAACAACCTTTCCCCTTGGGAGATGGGGAAAACACAGGAAAAAAAAAAGTCCACTTTGTGTGAAAAGCTGTTTCTCTTCATTCCACATCTTTAAACCCTTTTTGAGAAAACCTTTGAAATTTCACTCCATTGTAGGTATAGAAAGAGAAAGACTATTCAATTAAAAAATTTAAAGGAAGTATCAAAATAGCATTTTACAGTAGCTTCATAAGAAATTAAATAATCTATCAAACCCTAAAGAAGCACTCTCTAGCCTTCTGATCATTGTTGACGTTACAGAGTCAACAGTGACATTTATTCAGTGACTTCATGCTATCACATCCATGTAGGAATATTCCTGTGAAAGTGCCCTTCTACTAAGTCTACTCCTCAGCCACATCATCAAATCTGGACATCAGTGTTATTATTGAGCTCTTGAATGTCCCTCAAAGAGCTCATATGTTTAGAGGAAAGTTCACAGGTGAAATGATTAGATTAGGAAAGCTATAAACTCATCAATGGATTAAAACATTTAATGAATGGATAATTTGGGGGGTTTTTTGTTGTTTTTGTTGGTTTTTTTATTGGTTGTTCAAAACATTACAAAGCTCATGACATATCATCTTTCATACATTTGATTCAATAAATGGATAATTTGAATGGACTCCTTAGTGGTAACCATAGGCAGGTGGGCCACAGCTGAGAAGTGGCCTTGAATTATATCTTGTCCCTAGCTTCTGGCTCTCTTTCTGCTTCCCAGCTTCTGTGAACTGAGTATCTTCCTACAACATGCCCTTCTGCTAAGTTATTATTCCTCTCCTCAGGTCTAGAGCAATGGAGTTGGCCAACTATGGGCTGCACCTCTGAAATCATGGGCTAAAATTAACTTTTCTTCCTCTAAGTTGTTGTTCTCAAGTGTTTTGTTCACAGGGATGAAAAGCTCACTGACATACCAGGCTTGTACTTAAAATGAAGAGTATGCTCACCAAAAACAAACATCTTCCCTTCAGAATGAGTTACATATCTTGAGTCTATCTGAAAACAGCTGTTTGGAATTAATTATATACAAATGAATCAGCATAAGAGTCTACGTATTGATGAACATGACCACTTACATGTGCACACAAAGGTATCACAGGTAACTCACAAGTCCAGCAGTGGTCAATGGTTGGTTGTAGTGACCAGCTCCCTCTCACTCAGTTGTGAATGAACTTTCCCAGCAGTTGCCCTGACTGCTGTTCTCTTTGTCTTCCATGTGAGATCTTTGTCATATGTTGATTCTCTTTTGCACCCCTGTTTTACACCAGCTTCCCTCATAAGCTCTTCAGAGATATAGTATTAATTGCCCAGAAATGTCAGTCTGCAAATGCTCCAATATCATTCTTTAATGAATAAAGGCCTCATTGTTTGTATTTCTATTACTTTAGCTACTTCAATTTCTATTTTTATTGCAAAGATCTGTGCAAATAAAAGAATATCAAAAGACATGGCTATAAATGTGCTCTGCTAAATTCCCTCTGCCTTGAAATGCCTTGAACTGAGGCTGCAAGATGCCTACTGCATTTTAATGCCTTTTGTACAAGGCAACATGAGAGGGTAGAAACAGGGCTGGCTTGAATCCTGCTCCCCTGTTCACCAGTTTTGTTACTTCTCTGAGCCTCGGTGATGGTAAAATGTCAACAACAATGTCATGCTCGCAGCTTTGACAGAGGAGTAAATGAGATGAAGTATGTAGAGCACAAATATTATACCTAGGAAATCATGGAAGCTCGGTAAATGTTAGTTTATTTTCTCCAGTCTACAGCAGCAACTAGAGGACACTAGGGTGTGCACAAATGTACACTCATTTGAAAATGTACTACAATTGAGAGAATTATAAACTAGAAAGAATAAAGTTGGATTCCAAGGAAGCAGATAAAGCCTTAATGTGAAGTTTACGAGTGGGGGCCAGTTGGTCATACCTGTAGGTGGCTATGATGTGGTTTCTGAAATTCACTACAACTGTAACCTCTGTTCAGCTCCGTGGTGTTATAGAAGGGACTATACCTCTGCCTCTAAAGGCATAGGCTGTGTGATTCACAAGAAATCACTGCAATATAAATCTGTTTTGTTATATTGCTTAAATTAACTTGACAAAAAAATTCTGCATATTGAAAGTATATGACTAGCATTGATCCCCTTCAATAGACAGAGCTATACTAGGAATATTTTTGTAAGAATGCCCAGTGAACACATAATACAGAAAGCCTAATTTCCTAACTACCAACAAGGAGATAGAGTTATTTCTACTTTGACATATTTTATGTGGTCCCAAGAGTATTCAAGTTACATCATAATCTGATATCACTTCTGAAGCTATCAGACAAAAGGTTCCCTAGAATCTATACTTCTTAGTTCCATAAAGCCAGGAAAATAGAACAGATGGAACAAACATAGAAAAGAAAAATCCAGCTCCTCAGAAAGTAAGAGCTCTAGGCTAACTTTGATATGCATGCTGGTTCCAT
This sequence comes from Marmota flaviventris, assembly GCF_047511675.1. Classification (NCBI taxonomy): domain Eukaryota; kingdom Metazoa; phylum Chordata; class Mammalia; order Rodentia; family Sciuridae; genus Marmota; species Marmota flaviventris. Next base: position 29,943,705 of record NC_092508.1, on the reverse strand, counting down.
TTGTTGCTAGAGGACCCCATCTCTAAGATATAAATACAATGGAGGAAGAGAAGCAGCTTAGATGGTAGTAAGTTTTCCTGGAAAGAAGAGACTTTGTAGTCAGACCAACCTTGATAATTGTCTTTTAGCCATGAGCTTCATATCCTCAGTCTTCATTTAGCAGAACAATAAAAGCTATTATTCAATATTCTTTGAAGACTTTGAGATATTATGGTGCCTATTACACAGGCACTGAAAATAAATTCACCTCAAGTACCAGCTCCTATAGTTTGTAGTGGTTCTCTGAAGTTCTGGGTTAAGAAGGATTCTGAGACAAAATCTAGGATTATTGGGAAAGAATCTGTAATTGATCAGTGATGTCTTTCTCTGGGCAGAAAACTGAGTAAGTAAAAGTTTGTATCAATATATTTGCTATGTAAGTGTTCTATAAATTGTAAACTATTATGATGATCACTGCTGTTATCACAAGACATTTTTATATCCTGCATCAAATGGCTAAATTTCTACATCTTCAACAAAAAATGAAATCAATTAATGACTTTGACTATAAATAATGGTATATGGAATTTTTATTAATTTTTTGGTAGACTTTTATGTGTTTCATCCATTGAAAAGAACCGAAAAGTGAAATCAGAATTTGGTATTCCAAATTTTAGTGTATAAAATGTCTCCTTAGGAAAAAAAAATCTGATATAGTTACTAAAGGTAGAATGTTTTTGAAAGGTAAAAAGAAGAAGTGATCTTGAGGTGTAGTCTCACATTATCATAAGACATTTGCACAGCATTCCATATTGTCTTTAAAAATAGTCACACTAGGAAAAATCTGCAGCATGTTTTGCTCTAAGAAGCTCCAAGACTTTGTCCTGTCTTTTCACTGCAGTGAGATTTCTCTTCTGGGTAAATAGTCATGTTCCTGTCAACCATCAGGGGACTTTTCAAATCCTGAACAGCTGATTTTATATTCTTCCCTCATTCCCTTACATGAGAACAGCAAGCTGATCAAACCCATATTTTTAAATTAACGTATTTATAGGCGTATGGAAGAATAGTTTACAGTCCTTGTTTGATTTCCCCACCACCACAAATGGAGGAAAATTGTGGTGTTTGGTGTTTTCTTTTTGAACGCAGCCTTATCATTTTCTCTCTTTTTTTCTTTATTACTGATGACTTCATTCTACTTGAATTCAGTGCTTCAGTTTCTTCAGGGTAAACTAATAGATTATGTATGCGATGTTTGCACCGCGTTGATTGAACTCATCTGGTGAGTTTGAACGCAGCTTGTGCGTTCCTGTAACTGGCAGGAGCTTGTGCATGGGATCCAGCCACCACAGTCATCTCATGTTACTCCGGAGCAAAGGAAGCAGTTCAGAATAGAAGGCGCTACCTTTCCTGCCTACCTGTGCTTCAGAGAAGCTAAGCAGGCCTTTTTGTGTCTATTGTTATCTCTTTCAACTGCACAAAGAAAACTTTTATTTAAGAAAGGTGTAGTAAAGAAAGAAAATTAGAACTATTTCGAGAATTTTAGAATACATATTGAAGAAAATTAAAAGGGTGTGATTCCTAAGGATTTGTTGTTTCTTAATCAAAACATGGGCTGAAGAGTATCTATGGAGCACAGAAGAGCCCCAAGCCCGCACCAGAGAGGGTCATGCCTCCCTCAATTTGCCATCTAGCTCCAAAAAATGCTTTCCCTCCAAAACCTGTTACTCCCATTTCCCTTTTTAAAATTTGTATGCTGGGCTGGGGTTGTGGCTCAGTGGTAGAGTGCCTGCCTGGCAAGTGTGAGGCCCTGGGTTCCATCCTCAGCACCACATGTAAATAAATAAAATAAAGGTATTGTGTCCAACTACAACTAAAAAATAAATATTTTAAAGAATTTTGTATGCATAATTTTAAAATACTTCAACAAAATAGATGACTACTTTCTAATGCTTTTAGAGATCTTATTTTTTTATCAGAGGCCTCATTTAAATTTAAAACTCAACTGTAATATTCAGGGACCTTTCTGGCATGCAAGGCTCCTCACACTGGGCCCTGCGCAAGCTTCCTCTGATCTTCTTACCCTGGCTCTTCCCCAGCTGGAGCAGTGATCCTCACCTGCCTGTGAAACAGGCGTGTTTTTTTGCAATTGAGTTAAAGTACCCAGATTTGCCAGTCGTACTTTGGTCATTTTTATTAGTATAAATTCTAAATATCTCTACACTAAATCACCAGTGCCATTACTCACTTTTATTCTAATTTGCTTTCTAAATGAGACAGGGAAGAGAGCATGTATCATTTGATGTGTGGATGGGAGGATGTGGAGGGGCAGGTCGGGTGATGAGGTACTGGACAGCGGTGAGTCCTGGGAGGAAATAGTGGCTAAGGTAAAGAGGAGAACCTTGGACAGGTGCCATTCAGCTGTCACCCAACCCCACTACCCTTTCTTTTAATTTTTTGGCATGGCTTTTATTTTCTTTACCTGTGCCCTGACTGGTATTCATCTATTGACGTGTATCCCACCATCAACCACCCCCATTCCCAAAATTCCCACGTCTATTGGAATGAACAGTGGCACATGCCAGCCCCACATGATATCCAGCCTTCAGGTCACACAACCAGAACTTTGTCCCAAATAGACAATGCTTGTTTGAGAAAATGAGATACCCATGTTGAAATTTAACCAAATTCTTGTGTGTATGATTATAAGAAGAAAGGGTTGAGTTTCTTTAATTGCTCTGAAAGGTCAAGACTTTGTCTTACCTTCTCATTCCAAAGGCATTTATTAATGCCAAGTCAGATATTTTGACCCTTGGAGCTAAAGGTATGCATGCAAGGGCCATTTTGTGTTCATTTATATTACTTATTTCACCATTCTCCTAGCATATTTGAATTACATTATCCAATCTTTCCAATTTGGATCCCATCCCCTTTAATAAGAAGAACAAAAAGTGACTTTCAAGGATGATGTGACTGTGTGACTCTGTTTGTCTTTGTGCTATAGTGGCCGTCCCATGGGTGGGAGCACTGACCGAATCCAGAAGCTGCGGAAGGAGTATTATCAGGCTCGGAGGGAAGGCTTCCCACTATATGAAGACGAAGAAGGAAGAGCTAGGCCATCTGATTATGACCTTCACTGGGTAAGCCCATGCCTGACTCCAAGCATGCATTTATTTCTCTTTACCAAAACAATATACAGCAGAAAGTGGTCAAGAATGCTCAGTGCGTAGCAGATTGCATTCAGTTTTCTTGAGCTTTATAGACATGAACATGATCCAAAACAGCCATCTTCTCCCACTGAAGCTGTTTACATGAATCAAACCTCACTAATGTATGTGCTGATTCTTGTTGCTCTCATACTACTTCCTGTGGTATACTCACTGGTTTGGGGAGGGCACTTTAAAGAGGACAGGGGATCTCTGTCACCATCCAATGAGCCTCAACTTACCCTAATTCTCTTTGACCTCAGGCATCTGGGCCAGCATTAGTAGACTTTGCTACAGAAGCCATCTCTCTTTTGAAAAATGGTTATTAGAAGTAAATTTCAGAAATGTTATTGTCGGAGATATCAATTGTTTGCAGATTGGATCTGAGCAATTCACATTCCACTGATCTTACCTGTATACTAGGATTGTTTTGTTTTGAGATAAGGGCAGTTTTTTGTATTAGAGGATTCGTTTCACCAAATCCTTCAACATTCAGGGAACAGAAAAGAATATTGCGACCACTGAAGAGACACTCTCCAGGTTTTCTCAAGGTAGCACAATTCATTTTCTTGTCTTTTTCAAGAAGGTAAGTCTATGCCTACCAAATACACTTAACTCTTGAGCATCCACAAAAATGCCCAGAGGAGGGTCCTTAGAGTTGGATTACATGTACCTGTCAGATACTTAGAACGGTACCTGACACAGAGCCGGTGCTCAATAAATGTCAGCTCTCGTTCCTAACATTATTGGAGGTGAGCTGAACACGGTTGTAATAATGTCCTTGCTGTGATTCATTCTCACACACCCTCTTTGATGCTTACTGCTTTCTACTACAGTTTTTAGTGCCGTTTTGAGAACCAAGTAAGGAAGTCTGTCATCCCTGATGCCCACTAAAGACACCAGATTCTTTGAAAAGCAAATCTATTAAAGTTTCCTCTCCTGAATTGCATACTGATATTTGTGCTCCTAAGATCAGAGTTGGGAGTCCAGTGACAGTGCTGACCCCCCCGCTGGTTTTCACGCCTGTGATGTAGCACATCAGGTGTGGCTTGTGGTTTGAATGGTGATTTCAGGATCCACCACCACAGAGACCCCTCAGCCCAGGAGATTCCTCCTCATGGATGGAGCTTAAAAACACTCACCAGAAGTATAGGATGAGGACCCCCAATCCCAAGCAAAGAGGTGCCAGCCTCTTTAGAGATAGGCATCCCCAGACTATAGATCAGAACAAATAGCTATTTATTGGTTTTATTCCAGATGTTACAATTGAACATAATGACATCCGTAGCGATGGGTCAACTTGTCTCTTAGAACTCCCAGTAGCAGAAGAGAAAGAGTTCCACAGAAACAGATTAAATGACAATCACTGTATTTCAAACTTGATGGGCATGGGTGAACTGCCTTTGCAAGAGATGTGAGCCACTTGGTAGGGGAGGCTGTGCTCCTTCAGCCAGGCTAAGCAACCACAAAGGAAAGTTTTTTTTCCACTCTGACCAAAGCAGCATCTGTCCAGTGCATCAGGGAGTGCTCCACCACAGAACCACAGAAAACCCCTCCGAGCAAAATAAGACAAGTAACTTTAGATTACGCAGTCCTGAGGGTTTTAAACTTATTTTATATGATTTCTTTAATTTGAGCTGAAAGGATGAAGATGCTTAACCTTCACGAGACTGAGGGGGTTTCCTCTGGCCCTCACTATGAGCGAGCGGAACCACTTTCCCTCGGGTGTTCCCTTTTTTAGTGATTCTATTTTTGTGCCAAGCAAATGTATAACCAGACAAGCTGGAGAGTAAGAAGCATCTCCGTTTTAATCTGTGTTTCCCATGCTCCGGTGTGTTGAGCTTTGCCAAAAGTGAGTGAGTTTATGCTTCCCAGACAATCAGGGGCTGAGGCTTCCCAAAGGGATGCTTGGGAAATGCTCTGTCATAAAAGACAAGTGTTCTTTGGGATCTCCTGAGATGCTCCAAACCTGGGATTAGAATCTCAGCGTTCTTTCCTCTCCCCTCCCCTTGCCAAGGAAAAACACTAGTATCTTTTGTCTAGCACAGCCCTGAGAAATTACACCATTGTTTTGCTCTTTTGGAAAGATCTAGGAAAGCAAGTTTAGAAAGTTAACATTTCATTCCTGCCCCGGCAGCCAGATCCAACAAAGCAGCTTTCATGAGACTGTACTTTCTGGATGCATCCCGTCCCCAGCATCACAGGGGTACTTGTTAAAATCAACAGTCCATGAAGGGGAGGGATAGACCCTAAGAGAGGCCTCCAGGTACTTCTTTGCATTGCCAACAAGGATTCTGCCCCAAATTATAAAATTTGGACCTTGATTTTTATCACTTCAGTAAGACACCAAAGTAGTCCAAGTTTGTAACAAAACTATCTCCACCGTCATTAATCAGAAAAACTCTGATGAACTTAGAACTCCCCAGTCTAGTGTCTCAGGTTGAGAGGCTTGATGAATGTTTCCCATACTTTTCTGAGGGAACTTCTGAGCTGTCTAGAAGGAAAGTAGCAAGGTAAGTTACCTGACAACTATGGTTCTCCCTTGTTATCCTCAAGGGAATTGGTTGAGGAACCCTACACATACCAAAATCTGAGATACTCCAATTCCTCATATAAAACAGTTATAGTATTTGCATGGAACCTGTAAATGTCCTCCTATGTACTTAAAATCATCTCTAGATTATAATAGCTAATACAATGTGAGTGCTATGTAAACTGTTGCACGGTGCTATTTAGAGAATAATGAGAAGGAAAAGTCTGTATGGGTTCACACAGATGTATTTTTAGAAGATTCTCAATCAATGGTTGGTTGAATCCAATGATGCAGAACCCACAGCTATTGTCAGTCAACTGTACTCTTAAACTAGTTTAAAAATAAGCCATATAAAAATTAAAGTATGCTCATAAAAGTCTTTGAAGGCAAAATGATGAAACCAATTACTTAAAAGCTTATTAGGACCTATGACTATTTGTTTTTAGTCTTAATATATATTTCTTTTTAAATTTTTTTTAAATTTAAATTTGTTATATATGACAACAGAATGCATCACAATTCATATTACACATTCAGAGCACAATTTTTCACATCTCTGCTTGTACATAAAGTAGAGTCACATCCTTCGTGTCTTCATACGTATACTTAGGGTAATGATGATCATTGCATTCCACCATTTTTCCTACCCCTAGGCCCCCTCCCCTCCCCACCCTCCCCTTTTCCCCTTTGCCCTACCTAGAATTCATTTAATCCTCCCATCTCCCTGCCCCCCAGAAACATATTATGAATCAGCATTCTTAAATCAGAGAAATCATACAGCATTTGGTTTTTTGGATTGGCTAATTTCACTTAGCATTATATTCTCCAGCTCCATCCATTTACCCGCAAATGTCATGATTTTATTCTCTTTTAATGCTAAATAATATTCCATTTTAAACATATATATATGTGTGTGTGTGTGTGTGTGTGTGTGTGCGTGCATGCGTGTGTGTGTGTCACATGTGCTTTATCCATTCATCTATTGAAGGGCATCTAGGTTGGTTCCACAATTTAGCTATTGTGAATTATGCTGCTATAAACATTGATGTGGCTGTGTCCATGTAGTATGCTGTTTTTAAGTCCTTTGGGTATAGACCAAGGAATGGGATAGCTGGGTCAAATGGTGGTTCCATTACCAGTTTTCCAAGGATTCTCCATACAGCTTTCCATATTGGCTACACCAAAAAAATAAAGTACTTGGGAATCAACTTAACAAGAGAGGTGAAAATTTCTACAACAAAAACTACAGAATGCTAAAGAATAAAGAAGACCTTAGAAGATGGAAAGATCTCCCTTGTTCTTGGATAGGCAGAATTAATATTGTCAAAATGACCATATTACCAAAAACACTATACAGATTTAATGCAATTCGAGTCAAAATCCCAATCACATTCCTCATAGAAATAGAAAAAGCAGTCATGAAATTCATCTGGAAAAATAAGAGATCCAGAATAGCTAAAGCAATCCTTAGCAAAATGAGTGAAGCAAGTGGCATCACTATACCAGACTTAAACTATACTACAGAGCAATAGCAACAAAAACAGCATGGTATTGGCACCAAAATAGACTTTTAGATCAATGGTACAGAATAGAGGACACAGAGACTAACCCACATAATTACAGTTGTCTTATATTTGACAAAGGCGCCAAAAATGTACATTGAAAAAAAGATAGCCTCTTCAACAAATGGTGCTGGGAAAATCGGAAATCCATATGAAACAAAATGAAATTAAACCCCTATCTCTCACCATGCACAAAACTCAACTCAAAGTGGATCAAGGACCTAGGAATTAAACCAGAGACACTGTGTCTATTAGAAGAAAAGTAGGCCCTAATCTCCATGATATCAGATTAGGCCCCAACTTCCTTAATAAAACTCCTATAGCACAAGGATTAATATCAAGAATCAATAAGTGGGATGGATTTAAACTAAAAAGCTTCTTCTCAGCAAAAGAAACAATCAGTGAGGTGAACAGAGAGCCTACTAATTGGGAACAAATTCTTACCACACACACGTCAGATACAGCACTAATCTCTAGAATATATAAAGAACTCAAAAGTCTTAACACCAAATAAACAAATAACCCAATCAATAAATGGGCCAAGGAACTGAACAGACACTTCTCAGAAGAAGATATACAATCAGTCAACAAATATATGAAAAAATGTTCAACATCTCTAGCAATTAGAGAAATGCAACTCAAAACTACTCTAAGATTTCATCTCACTCCAGTCAGAGTGGCAACTATCAAGAATACAAACAACAATAAGTGTTAGCGAGGATGTGGGGGGAAAGGCACACTCATACATTGCTGGTGGGACCTATGACTACTTTTTAAAAAGAAGCACATTCTTTCTTAGACTAGTTAGGGTTCTTTCTTTGGCCTTGCCTGGACTTCCTAGACTTTCCCTCCTTGTCCTGTCTGTAATTTAAATTACCCCTGCTCAGTGGCTGGAACCTAAGATCTCTCTCCATTTCTTTCTTCTTTTCATTTTTTCCTCTTCTCTCTCTGTCTCTCATTCAAGTTTATTGGCTCAATCTGGTGTCGGTCATCTGCTGGCAACAAGAAGAGGACAATATCTCTACTTTGGAAGAACTTCCAATTCAGTCAGAAATATAGACATCTAAATTAAAGCAACATACAACAATAACATACATGACAAATGCCACAGCATACAGAAGCATTACTTCCCATATCAGAGAGAGCAGTTGTTTCTGCTTGAGGCCAGGTCTGTGGTCAATTGGAGTCAGGGTACAAGGAAAGCTATAGTGACAATTTGGGATTTGCCTTAGTCAACATATTTTATTCTTTTTCCTTTTTTTTTTTTTTTTTTAAACTAATTCATTCACTTCATTTCTTTTAAAATAAATGAATGCCACACAGATTTTAAGGTTTGTAAATATGGATCTGAGACCTGAAATATCTTTGCTGTGGGTCTGTTTTGTAGCTGTTTTTGCATCCGGGTTCTGAATAGCCGTAAAAAACAATTTGAGAGAATTTCAGTGACCAAACATGAAATGGCCCGGTGAGCTTTCCCAGGGCCAATTAAGTAAGCAAGATAAGCTAGCCGTGAAGTGTTAATATTTGCCAAAAGAAAACATGATACCTATAATCTGCTGGTATTTTATTTTCTGTAAAACTTGTTAAGACTATCACAGTCCTCTGCCAACTGGCTGCTTTTTTTTTTTTTTTTTAGCAGATAAAGATTATCTGTTTATTTAATAGCAGCATGGATATCCTGTAAGTAATTTTGGAAATGGGATGACTCTGAGGTGTTCTAAAAATATTATTATCTGTATTATTGTCTTTTTCAAAAACTACATTATTCTTTCCCCCCTTTTCAGCTTTTTTTTCTAAATTAGAAGAATGTTTATCTATAAAAGAGGCCTTTAGATCTTTGAATGAGAAGAGAGAACAAGCTTGTTTATATATGAAAAAGTGGCCGTTAGAGCATCTTAGACTAGAATGATATGCTAGTTTCCACTGTTGTAAAAAAAAAAAAAAAAAAAAAACATGGTACTGTGTCTTTCTGGCAAATGGGCTGGGATCAGGTGCATCATGGTTGGAACAAAGAGACGGCTGAGTGAACAAATGAAAACAGTTTGAAAGATTTGTTCGTCCTATTATGAAGATGGCCCAGGAGCCAACTTGAAGGAACGTGCCTGGCAGCTGATCTGCATGATGAAAGATAAATCGGGTGAATTCTGCACTTGGAGAGAAAGGAGAACACGATGCTGAGATCATGCCAACCATCCTAAGAAAGAGATTTAACGTGGATGCACAATAGCCAAGCAAGTACAAAAACTATTCAAAGGTTATTTTCTAAACATGAGGAGATAAGATAGTGAATTCCTGCTGTCATTGGTTCAATACCAGAATTGATATGTATGTGCATTTTTCTAGTTTGCTTATGTGAGGTGTCTCATAAAAACTGAGTTCACAGATGAACAATTCTGATGTCAAATGGCTCTTACATTGTGAAGAACAGAAAATTAATTCAAACTGGCAAAAAGAGAAATGTTGGCTCATGTAAAACAAGTCCATATACATATCTAATTTGAAGCAAAGCTAGATCCGGCTCCTCCAGAGAGGCCACTGGGATTCTCTTTTCTCCATCTCTGAGCTTTGCAATTCTCTCTGTAGGCGAAGGAGCCTCCACATATTGTGGCAAGATGGCTATCAGCAGCTCCAACTCAACAACCCAATGGAAATAAATAGTCTCAGTAATTCCAGGACCAGTCCTAGACCTGGTGTTCAGTGAGATATTCAGTGAATGGATTGGTTCAGCTGAAAGATCATGGGCAGAAAGATCCAGTATTAGAACAAAGCTTGAACGAGGGCACAAGGCCATTGCTAGAACCAGAAAGTAGAGCCACATTCACCCAAACTCCATATACAAGTGTAGACAAAGATGTAGTCACAGAGGGAATTCAAAGTGTTATTAACAGGAAAAAGAAGAATGGATATAGGGCACCATTAGGAGTTATCTCCTGCAACTTTGAATATAAAGTATGTTATCTTATTTTTTTAAGGAAAAGAGAAAGAAAAGACCTCTTTATTCATGTATTTGCCTGTTTCTAATTAGAAATAACAAATTATTATAAATCTCAGGTTTGCCATTATTTGCTACATAAAAGGAGAAATAAATTTTATTTTTGTCTGCTGATCCAGTATCTTTGAGCTATCCCAGGAATCCACATGATTTCACAGAGTTATTCATGAGAAATGACCAGACCACTGTCTTTTTAATTACATAGACAAGTGGCATTTCTGTTCACCTCAGATCTAGGAATTCATGCAATGAGAAGCAATAGAATTCTTTAAAAGGACCAAAGATACTCCCTTCTTTAGGCAGAATTGCTCTATCTATACCATCATGGATTGTTGTTTTGTAACAAGTCTATGTTCTTAAAAGCTTGAAGGTGCAGGATTGGATGAAGAATTGGAGCCTGTGTTAGTCAGTTTCTCATCACTGTGACCAAAATACCAGATAAAAACACGTTAGAGAAGAAAAAGATTATTTGGGGCTCATGGTTTCAGAAGTCTCAGTCTATGGTCAACCAACTTCATTGCTCTGGGCCTGAGGTGAGGCAGAACATCATGGAAGAATGGTGTGGTGGAGGTAAGCTGTTCAGCTCATGGCTGCTGTGAAGCAGAGATTGAGAGAGAGAGAGAGAGAGAGAGAGAGAGAGAGAGAGAGAGAGAGAGAGAGAGAAAAGGAAGGGCCAGGGACAGATATAGCCCAGGCCCCACTCCCAGTGATCAACTTCCTCCAATCATACCCCACCTGCCTAGTTACCACCCAGTAGTCTATTCAAATTATTAGCCCATCAAATAGACAAATGCACTGATGAGAATTTCAGATCTCAAAATCTTCACCTCTGAGCATTCCTGTGTTGCCCAACACATGAGCTCTTGAGGGGACATTGAAGATCAAACCATAACAGAGCTATTAACTATATATATGCAGAGACAGCTGTAGTTTGTCTCCTGTGTCCGCTTTGTACCACTGAAACAAAATACCTGAGATACTTAACTCCATTTAGCAAACAGAAAAGCTCTATTTTAGTTTGCAGCTTTGGAGGTTCCAATCTATGGTCATTTAGCTGCATTGTTTTGGGCCTGTGGTAAGGCAGCACATCACGACAAGGAACAAAACAGCTCAGGAAGCAAAAGAGAAGTGGCCAAGGTCCTACATCACATTTTAGGAGCGCATCTCCAACCACTGAAGGACCTCTCAATAGATCACATTTATCACTTCCCAATAGTACCATCCTGGAAACCAAGCCATTAACACATGGGACTTTGTAGGATGTTCAAGATCCAAACTATAGCAGTTCCTTCTACATAGTAACCACCCCCTTCTCAATGGATGAACTCTCTGGAGCTCCATGAACAGTTCCCCCCCCCCCCATCGCTCCCAGTAGTTGACTCCACCAATAGATCAGTGTTTCCCAGAGTTCCTAAATCAGCAGACCTGCGTAATGAAAACAGTACCAAGGCTGAAACAAAAAGAGAGGAAAACCCACTGTCTATGAATTAGGAGGGTTTTAGAAAGGCCCAAAGTTTTATTGAACTTGGTACTGGTAAAACATCAAATGCCACTTGAAGAGGTGGCATTTGCTCAACTAGATTTCAGGAAGGGCTGAAAAAGTGAAGAAAGAACTACACAAAATTAATCAAAGATTTTATTGTTGGTAGTGGCTTTAACCCTTTTATATTTCAATGTGGCTTTCACAGGAATATGCTGATATATAAGCTATAGGGGAGAAGAGCTGAAATATACAACATATGAGTAAATCTGTAGCTTTTAAACATAGCGTAAATCATTTTGAAAGGAGGTAGCATGTTTACAGGCAATCCCCAACATAGAAATAAACTGTGTTCCAGAAACCCATTTAGAAGTTGGCGATTTAGAACTAGGAGTGGATTTTCCCATAGGAAAAAAACAATATTGGTTGTTAGGGTCCCAAACCAGCCTACTAAAGTCCACTATCCAATAACCTTTTGCTAACCACAGAACAGTAACCTCAGAGCAGGAATAGGAAGCCATCTGAACCATGGAGGTTCAGATTCCCTTCTTCCCTCTTTCCTGGACACATCTCTGAGATGTTCTCTGGGCTCTTCCGATCTGCCAATCTTTCAGTGTTTCACCCCAGGTTCCCTAACCCTGAATCACCCCTAGATCCCATGGCACCCTACTTGAGTCCACTCTTTCCCTGTAAGTCTTCTGGTGTCTAAAGTTACCTCTCCATCCCATCTCCCAACAAAGTTATTGTTCTCTCAGCACAGTTCCTCTAAGCAATACTTGGAGGGACAAATAGTTTGATCTGTAAAGGTGGTAGGGAAAGTCTAGGAGAAGGGATCAAGAGGTCTAACAGAATCTGCTCCTGGAACTGGATGGTTAGGTCTATTTCTGATGCCTGGTGGCTCCACCAGACTGTTTCCTTCAGCTCTTCCCTTTTCATGCACAGAGCCCAACCTTCCCCAGATCTCCCTGGGTGACCCCCCTCCCAGTGAGCAATGACCTGATCCTGAGGATGGAACCAGTTTCTCCAGTAAACTGGTCCTTGCTTCCTCCAAAGAAGCCTCTTGTTTCTGGATCTGTCCTCTGGGGCCCAGGCACCAGTTGCAGCAGCTAACATGGAATCATGACTCCTTATCAGCCTTTCCAGAAAATCTGCCCTGAAGACACCTACCCTAAACTACTCCTGTTCTCTCATCCTCTTTTTCTAAGATACAGATGTCATGAACTGTGTATTTAGAATTTAGCATGTATGGAAAGCATTTTTGATATTGTATGAGATCACAGTCTCTTGAAATCGAGACTTCCCAAGTTCACATTCAGACCACACCACTTATTACCAGGGGTAATTTGGGGCAGTTTACATATCTCCCTGTCACCTTTAAAAGTGGAAAAACGGTATTCTGTCATATGAGTATGTTGACATATATATGATTCCATGTAAGCCACTTGGAATGATGTCTGACATGTAGGAAGTATTCAGCAAATGCTTTTAAATGGTGGCACACTGAGATGTTTAGAAGAAATTTTAATTCTAAAACAGTTGGCTGAACAACCATTCTGTCTTGTCCTCATTGGACCTCCGTAACCTCTGGTTATTTCAGAGTCCCAGGACATTGTACAGCACACACTCTATTGTGAGAGACCTTCCAGTCCTCCTTACTCTGCTTACCACTGACATGCCCATGGTCACTTCAGGTGATGACTGCTTAGTTGTTAGGTACTTTTGACAAATTCCATTGGTCCAAAGGTCAGTATCTATTTCCCTCCCTCCCACACACACATCCTTTTCCTTCCAGAGTCCACTCCTTTCATCCTTGACCCTGGGGGCATACCTAATGAGCTTATGTTAAAATCAAAGATCAGAAGAAAGCTGATTTCAGTCAGCTTCTGCTTTCAGCTCTACAAAAACCCTGAAGCAAAGAAATAACCAGGATCCAGTTAAAGGTTGAAAATAAAAAGATAGGGTGGTAAACAAAGAGAATATATACAAATCATTTACTCAATAAATTTTACCACAGATTATCAATAATAATGGGGCTGGGGATATAGCTTATTTGGTAGAGTGCCTGCCCCGCATGCACAAGACCCTGGGTTCAATCCCCAGCACCACACACACACACACACACACACACACACAATAATAATAATTGTAATAATAATAACAACAACAACAACAACAGCAGCATCTTGTGTTCACTCCATACAGCAGCTCTGTGAGGCAGGTGTCTTTAATCTGGCTTTAGGGATGAGAAGAATAAGGTTCCAAGACCTTGCTCCATGGTCACACAGTCATTAGCAAAGCTCATTTTCAAATCTGTGCTATCTCCCAGTGAAGAGAAGAAAAGAAGCCTCCTTTTGGCAGCTATTTAGATACTGCTTTAATAAGACACTGAAAGAAAAGGAATCTCATGTATTACTGTATTCTTGAGTGTTCATGTATAAGCACTATAAAAACGGTTTTCTTTCTCTGGTGAACTACTCTTTAATTATCACTCTTAATTTGTTTTTGAACCCACTTGTATTGAACCCAAACCCAAGTTTGATGTTGTTTCATCAGTTCTCTTTAAAAGTCTAAATGAAATCCTTTATTTTTTTTAATGCTGTAATCAAATAAGTAGCCATCTCTGGCTCCAACCCAAACCCAAATAGCAAAAAGCAGAAAGAAAGGAAAGTTCAGAGACACATTATTTTTCCATAATATGTCAAAAAATTTTAAAAAAGAAAGAAAGAAACCCAATGCTGTACTTACATTAGAATGAAAAAAGAACTCTTTCTGCTTCTAATGAGCAATTAATTCCAGTTCAGGATGTCGAGTTTAGAATAAGTTAAGTTCCCCCAAACCACAGCCGTTTATGTTGGATCATGGTTGAAACCCAAAATTCCAACTTCTACAATAATAACATTCTTTTCTTCTACTGCAATGGGAGAAATGACCATTTTATGTAATATAGGAGAAATCATAGCAGAAACTCCTATGAATTCCAGATTTCCTAAACTGTTCTTGAGGCTGTTTAAAATCAGTTGGATATGTTTTATTTTAGCAGAGTTTAACAGTCCTAAAATAAACTTTGGACACTAAATTAAAAAAAATAAAAATGTTTAGAGTAGAAGCTACAAAAATCCATCTAACTGATACTTGTTGCACTTAAACTTGACAACAGTGAAAACTCGTGTTCAGATCTAGTAGCCCATGGAGTCTCCTTGTACAGCTGTAGGCCAATCAGGTCACTAAGGCAGCCATTTTGCTCTTTTAGTTTCAAGAAACTCCACTCTCAACCCTTCTGTGATGTAACGTCATTTGGTTCCTATTAAGTAGTAACTGGTCTAGTGTTGTAATGGGAAAAAGAAAATTCACAGAAAGCTCTTCTCTCTAAAGACAGGAAGGGTGCTAGTCAAACAAAACCCTACAATGATACTGATCTTTACAACAATAAAGATGATGATGTCCATAAAATGGACATTCTCCTCAAGAACAATGACCACTTTTGAATGCAGTTGTAATGACACAGCCTACCACAGCCTCTGAATTTGCAGTCCCCTCCTATGATTCTCATCAATTTCTCTGTTTCTTTCTGAGCCTTGAAATCACAGTGCTAATTTTCAAAGTGTTTATTAGAACATTCGAAAGTTGATACCACTGAATTCCAGCTAGGCTGACAGGAGAACTTTCCATTTATTCAAGTAAATGACTAAAGAAGACAGAATACAATGTTGTTATTACAAACTGTTGAGAAACAGCTTATTTTCTACTTTTAAGATAAGACTTGGATATAGTAATGAAATACTTGGGTTTTATCTGCACGAACCCTTCTTCAAATGATTTAGCTCATTCTACGTCATCTCTCTCTCTCACCCGATACCCAGACAGAGCTTCATTCTCTAGGCAGCAAAGTCAAAAGCAAAACATGAGGAAAATGTATTTTGTACAATTGTTCATTCCTTTGTTGGTTTATGCATTCAATGCATACTTAGCAATTTTTGAATGCAGGAGGAAGTGTCAATTGAGCCAGGCAAATGCATCATCAGCCCTTAACTTCAAGAAAGGAAAACCTGACTGGGGTGTGTGTGGGTGTGTATGAGTGTGTGTGTAAAAATATTAATGTTATGAAGTTTCCCCTTCAGAGAAACAGTAGGAAATGTATGAGAACAACATTTCCCTTCATCATCTGAAGTCTTTTCTCTTCCCAACCTTCTGGCTCATTCTGTAATAATGGATACCCCCAAACCATGTGGAGACACCTCCGTTTTTCAGTTTTATTTTCCCATCATCTAATTACCAGAGTCCCAGATTGTTTTTGAGTAGCAAATCTATTTTAATTTTAATTTTTTATATCTATCAGCTGCTTTTCTCTCCTTCATCTATTTAGTATGGACCAGGCTTCCTGTTTTCCCTGCAACTCCCTTTACAGTAATTTCCCCGGTTTAACCCATCAGGCAGCACTCTGGCAATGGTGCGCTGTTATGTATGTGGTTATAAGGAAATCAGAGACGCACGTTCCAGAGGAGGAAATCATGGTCCCTCAATTAACGTGAATGATGGCAGGAAGAAATTTTTTAAAACAGTACTTAAATTGGTGATTGAGAAAAAAAATGAGATGGAAGTTAAGAGGCTGTGGTTTACTTACATGTGATTTTAGAAGTCTTTTGACATTTTCCAATTTCAGAAAGTGCATAACTTTCTCCTTGCTACATGCAGATATAGATATGTACTGCTGGACAATCTCATCCCTAAATACATGGTAGAAATAGAAGAAAATAGAAGAATACTCAGGTTTTGATGCAAGCATTCAATCTTTCCCCTTAATTGATTCATAAATGGAATTTATGAAAAATTTGAATACCTTCCCACTTAGAAACTTTTTAGAAGAGTTTTGAACAATCTTTCCACGTCCCAGCATCTATCAAGAAAAATAAATAAACTCCTTTTCTCTTACATTGTGTGACTTTGATCTCAGGACTGGCGGACAGCAGTCCTGCGTCCATTTATCAATTCCTTAGACCTTCATTTAGTGGCAATGTTAATCCAGAAATTTACTTGACTCAAGATTCAGAAGTGAATAAGGAGTTCGTGTCTGGTGAGAAAGGGAGACAGGAAACATAATTTCAAATATAATGAGATATCTAGGAGTAGTGGTACAGGAAGAAATTGATAAGTGGATGCATAGGAAAGGGAGACTAACCAAGAATTAATAAGATAGATTTCCTTTTATCCCTGTGAGGTTTTCCCTAGTGTGCTTGGCCTTTCCTTTTGTCTGCATTTAGGGCCGTCTGCCTTCTGATCAGCTGCTACATCTAAGAAATTGCCCTTTGCAATTTCAAAACAAACATAAAGTGGCTTTTGGCATCTGTCCTATAATGATACTTTTCTTTAGGTCCAACCTCTCGTTTTGAGGATTGAGCGTTTGTGTGTTGCATCTGTCCTAATTACTGACAGAGATAGGCCCTAGAGGGTAGTTTTTCAAACTATGTGTCACAGCTTATTAGATGATCATAAAATCAATTAGTTGGTCACTATTGTCATTTCTAAATGATTTTGAGTAGAATAGAATATATCAGAGGGCACGGTCAGTAGTGAATATGAGCATTAGATGAAAAAATTTTTGTTTAATATCTAGTACATGTGAGCACACACACACATACTGAGTCATGATGTATAAGTCTTTTGATGGGTTATAATTTTAAAAGACTGAAAAGCTGTAGTCTAGACTTTAAGTTACTTGTCTCTTTGCTCATTGTTTTATTTATATCACATGGTACTTACTTCATGTAAGGGACTCTTAAGAATTTTTTTAAATAAATATTTTTTAATAGATCCTCTCTGAAGCACATAATGACTGGGCAAAGAGTTTGTTTTTCTGAATTTTATCTACACATCAATACCAATAGATGAGCTGGGTGTATGTATTACATACATGTAATACAGCCACTTAGGCAGGAGGATCTCTAGTTCAAAGCCAGCCTCAGCATCTTAGCATATTAACGAGACCCTGTCTGAAAATAAAAAATATAAAGAGCTGGGCAGGTGGTTTTATAGTTAAAGTGCCCCTGGGTTTAATACACCCTCTGCCCCCGCCAAAAAAAAAAAAAAACTAGATGGATATGTAAAGGTAGATACACTCACAATTTGTACATATTTTCATTAATTCTAGTTTAACAGTCAATGGTTGTATGTAGCTCTAAAATAAATATATTGAAAGCAGTTACAATTTTACATTTTATAGCTGAAAGTATTTCAGAAACTACCTGAGTATACTTATACTCACTCCAAAAAATTTAGGTAATTGGTTAAAGTATTAAAATGAAAATGTACATCATCTGTTACCTGACCACCTGGAATATTTTCTTTCTATAAACATGCACACACATGCATATCACATGTGGTAATTAAATTAAAATCCTTTTAAATATATTGCTACTGAAACAGTTTTTTTTTAATGTTCTGCTATATAGCAAACATTTCCCATGTCATTTAATATTCTTCAAAAATATAAATTTAATCCACAGTATTTTGTAGAAAAGATATGTTATAGTAAATTAAAGCACTTTTCCATTATTGGATATTTAAATTATTTTTATCAGTTCTGATCAAAAGCAGTAATTAGCCTTATAAATCAATTTTGATATTTTTATTTCTTTATCATAAATCAATATATTATTTTATTTTTAAAAATTAGGTACAAATTACTCAATTTGACCCTAAGAAAATTGAAAAACTAGTATTTCCTTAGCAACATCTTCATTAATACAGGCAATCAATATTAATGGTCTGTTTTATGTGGGTTTCATAGTTTGTAAAAGTGTTTTTATTTTTCCCAGTTATTTTCACCACTTGGATAGCAAATATCAATCATTTTTGTTTTCATTTCTTAATTACAACTGTGATTGAGCATTTCATGAGCCTATGGACATTAATATTTCTTCTTTTTATGAATTTTCTATTCTTTCTATTATATGTTTGCTAATTTTGCTCCTAACTTGTAAACATTCTTGATATGGAAGAAATATTAAGCCTTCACTGGCAAATATCATTCAGATTTTTTTCCAACTTTGTCAATAGACTCTTACCTTTATGATACTTTGGGGGGAAAAAATGGTTTTCATTTTTGTGTAAAGAAACCAGGGATATTCATTAGTTTTTTCAAGTGCCATTTAAACATTCATCAAGATGATTGTATGATTTTTTTCTTCTTCTTCTATTAATGTGTGAAGTTATATTAGCAAAGTTTCTAACATACAAAAACCTTTACAACACTGAAAAAATTAAATGTACACTTATATGTTGTCTGTTTTATTCTTTCAAGATAGACCTGGGCATGGATGCTTTTTTTCCCCCTTTTTTAGTACTAGAAATTGAATTCAGGGGTGCTCTACCATTGAGCTATATCCCCAGCCCTTTTTATTTTTTATTTTGAGACAGGGTCTTGCTACATTGCTGAGGCTGGACTTGAACTTGATATCCTCTTGACTCAGGCTTCGGAGTCACTGGGAAGACAGGTGTACAACACCACTTTGGGAAGAATAACTTATATTGCATTGGTGACTTTGTATATTGTTTATAAGTGAAATTGATACCTATTTTTTTGTTGTTGTTTGTTTCTCAATTTAGCAGCTATACACAGAAAGGTTATATTACCTTTATAAGACAGTCTGGGTAACTTCATAGTTCCTATGATTTGTAAAAATTTTAATAATGTAGTAATTGTCTTTTGGTAAATATATAAAAGAACTCATCCTTTTTTGTGGGTAATTCTTTGACATGTTTTTCAACTTTCCCTTATAGACATCTTTGGAAAAGGATGTGCTTTCTCTTTCACAGAATTTTGGAAATGAGATATGGTTTTCTATAAAATTATCTCTGAGATTTTCAAATTTTCATTATGTTTATGTGTTTTTTTATCATTTAATATATCTAATAATTCTGTTTTTCTGTTTTCTGTAACATTTATTTATGATTCGTATTATTCTCTTTCCTTAAACACAGACAAGGCAAACCTACTTTTTGAAATTTATTTATTGCATTAGCTTTTTAGTAACTTTAATAACAGCATAATTATAGGAAATAAATTTGCTTTCAAACTTAGTTTTTGCTCTGTATCCAGGAGTGTTAATGTTCTTAGTCTTTTTCTGGACATTCTAAACTTCCAGACTTTGCTGCTTCTTTGACCATTTGATCATTAGTTTAGTTTTCAAGAGTTGGGTTTATTCAGTTAAATTTTATTTTTTGTGTATAGTCTTGATGCTTTGTAGTCAGGACAGTGACTTCTGCAGCACTTGCTTTGTGGCTCATTTTGCTAGCTCCTCAGTTAGTCCTCTCTGTGGATGGTGCCATGTTGGATTCCTTCTCTTCTCTGTCTTGTAAGCAAGGATGTTGCTCCTTAAATGAGGTGGTACGAGTTCTCCTGTTCTTCCCACCTCCTCCAGAATGCTTCTAGAGAAGCAGAATGCACCTAGACCACAGCGCTGTCTGGGGTACATTCATGCCTCCTGATTAGAGATTTTGCAGCTTGTTAGCACAGGGAAGGAGTGGGATCCAGAGTAATACCAAAAGGGAACTTGGCCTCTGCTCAGTTTCTCAGTGGGTTTGCCAACTCCATTGGATAAGAGGTCATCTTTCTGCATTCTGGTTTCTCTGTGGCCCAGGTCTCTGTCCGCCATGCTACCTGACCTCTGCACCCTTCATCCTTATGACCCACCAAATCAGGAAAGAAAGCACTTTGTCTTCTCATCTGTCCCCCTGTAGAGTCACATGGAGGATCCTGGGCTTTTTGCCGCAGTCCAGCTAGGCAAAATAACCGGGAGGTGACAAGCAACTTGAAGGTTGAAGCGGGAACTGCTTTATTGTAGGGAAAACTCAGCAGGAACTGAGCGGGAACTCAAGGTAGCGGGCACCCAAGGTAGCAGGAGCCGCTTTATTGCGGGACAGCAGAGGTATATATACCTAACTGATTACACACAGCTTGACTCAATTAGCATCATCTAGATACAGCAGTCAGCCAATAAGGAATCCTGACCATCTTAATGGCTCACAAACCACTCCTCCTGGCAAACTGCCAAGCGCCATCTTGACTTGATTTGCAGTCCCAAACAGCTTTTCACTTGCATTGTTTGGAACACCACCTCTTTCTACATTAGAGGAGACCCCTATGCTAAGCACCAGTCCTCTGACCTCTCCAATGGAACAGCTTTCTCCTCTGCCTTCCCTCTGGAAAAACTGATAGTGAGCTGACACTATCAGGTCAAGGTCTGCCTTTCAGTATAGCCCCTGGCTCCATGTCCGGCAGATTCTCCTTAGTATCCAGGGCTGATGCAAGTTTCACTAACTTTATAAGCTATTGGTCATTTCAGCCATAATCTGGGAAATCTAGTAAATTGCCTGGGCTCATTTTACCATTGAATCCAGAATGGTACCCACCAAAGCACTTAGCCTTCTCCAGATTAATGTATCTTAATGATGAACCATAGCAGAGTTCATAACAGTCTTCCTGCATCACCATTGCCATTTCCCTAGCAGCAGTTTTCTCATTCATGCAGTGAAATAATGCACATCTTGTGGCAGAACAGGAAAATGTTAGGACTGTTTCTCCTCCTCCTATACAGTTAACTCCTAATTTTTTTTCTAAATGGTCCTGGAAAAGTGAGACATGATACATAAAATTTCCAAATTGTTTTCCTTACCATTCCATGAGAAAGACCTCTGCAAAATGATTTTCTGGTTAGACATCAAGGGAATTTCAAAAGGACTAAGCAGAAAGAAAAGGCTACAGAAATTCAGAGGGTTAAGGATCTTACTTAGTTTTATTTTTGTTTTTTATATTGAAGTTATGAAAAACAATTAGAATATAATGACAAATATTATGCATACATAAATCCTGTGAATATATAAAGGTTTTGTTTTCTCTGTCCAGCTGCATTATTGTGACTTTAAAACAAAAAATAGAATTCGTGCTACAAATTCAGAGTATTGATTGCATGACTTCATTAGTCCTAGTCTGAGGACAATAGTGCAGATGCTAATCTA
Organism: Marmota flaviventris; assembly: GCF_047511675.1. Taxonomy (NCBI): domain Eukaryota; kingdom Metazoa; phylum Chordata; class Mammalia; order Rodentia; family Sciuridae; genus Marmota; species Marmota flaviventris. Next base: position 29,921,939 of record NC_092508.1, on the reverse strand, counting down.
ATGGCACAGTTGTATTTGTCATACAGTAGATGATTCTTATTGTAGGTTAGAACAGAGCACATGGGACCCAGTATTATTGAAGTCTTGTCCTTTTACATACTGAACTAATATTCACCTTCATTTTGGTGATAACTCCAGCTTAATGAGAATTTCAGCAAAGGGGCTGGCTGATTCCCTACTGTCCCAGCCCCTTTGTATCTACAGATATAATTATGTGGTTCTTCCTATGGGTCCATCACCTGTCAGACCTAGGAAAGTGTAGGAAAATCTGAGAAATCCTTTTTCAAATGTCCTCTTAGAACCAAGCCATTCTAAATATATATATATATATTCTAAATATAAATATAAATATATATATATATGTATATATAAATAAAATCAATGGACCTGTATTTTGTATATTAATTTGTATGTGGTGCTAAGATCGAACCCCCAGTGCCTCACACATGTTAGGCAAGTGCTCTATCACTGAGCTATGACCCCAGTCCAACCAAGCCATTCTTAGAGTGAATTTTATGTTCCCCTCTCTCTCAGGGACTGGGTCTCTGCTTCTTCATGAGTATGACTTCCGTGGAAACTGCCATCCCCAGTCCCCAGAACACTAGGGTTATAGTTCCTTCTAGAATTCCCTGATCTAGGTTTGTTTGTCATTTGAACTTAAGTGCTTACCAACATTTCATGGACAATCTAGAACACAGATTCTGTTTCACAGTTTGGTCTGATCTCTCCTTCCCTCTCAGATCCATCTCCTTACCTCTCTGCTGTATACTCATAGCCACACCTGGTTGTCTATTGTAGGGTTGTGTGTGTATGCGTCTCCCCACCAGCATGCTCCCATCACTAGTCTGCACCATTCATCTATTGCCCTGATAATCTTGTGATGACAGAGCCTGGCCTTAAATACAAAAGATACTAAGCTTATTACAATATCACAAAGTATAGCTTTATGAAAAGTAGTTGCATTTAGGGCTCCTTTCTCTAAATTTTTGGTGTGTGCACACACCCAGAAATATGCCCGTGGGAAAGCCTGCTGAGCAGCTCTTGGGTCTCAGCACCATAAGCGTGATTCTCCAACTTGATAGCAAGCTCAACTTTGATGTCAAACTGCTCATCTTCTGTTTACGGCACTTACTGCCTGGCCACATTTCCATTTTTAACTTCGAAACAAACATGACAGATGCCACATTCCATATTACTACCTTTTTTAGTTCTAGTGAGGGAAATAATGTAAGATGCTGAATTAATTGACAAGGAAAAAATTTAAAATTTACAAGATTACCACTTTACTTCTGCTTACTGCTTTGTCTATAATAATTATTGCATTTTGGTATAGTTTGTAATGCTCGAGATGTGCAACCCTCTGGAGGTCATACAAAGTGAGGGACATCACTTTTCATCAAGAATGAATAGTGACTTAAAAAAAATATCTTAAAGTTATCCTTGTATTCATGTGTTCATGCCCCCTTTCCAGGTAATTTCTGTCTGGGGACACAGTGGTCACTGCTATTCCACTTGGTTCTTAGATAGTTTAAAAAAAAAAAAAAAGTCAAATGGAAGTTTGCAGCTGTAAATAAAACAGGACAAGTGCAGAACCATCATTAGACACGGCAGGCGTAACTATAATGAAAGTTACCTTGAACAAATCAGTTCCCAGGATAGCATTCATTTCTTATTGATAAATATGCTTGATGCAATGAAATACAGCTTCCAGAAAGATAATGGAGCAGATAATTAAACAATCTATTTGGAAACACAAACACACAAACACACACACATACACAGAGAGAGAGAGAGAGAGAGACACATTCTGCAGGGAGCATTTTTTAACACAAATCTTGTCAGTAAAACTGAATGCCCTTCTGTATAGAACAGTGTCTGGCCTCTGACAAAGGAAAAAAACAGAAAAGTCATCTCTGACTGCAGTAAGGCTTTGATTCTGTGGTACGTGACCAACATCAGTAAAGAAGAAAAGAGCTTAGATCTGACTTCCTTTGCATAGGTGGACTCTGTGGTTTTGGGGGTGCAGGTGAAACAAGTCATCAATGTTTCAGTCTCAGTTGGCTATGGCATACTAAGTAGTCCTCTCTGTGGTGATAACTGACCAGGGCAGTTAAAGACCTGGCTACCTCACGTCCCCTCTGGCATATAAAACCTTCTGGAAGTCAGCCATTAGACCCCTCCTGCTTCTGCTGCAGTCTATAAGGGCAGGAGAAAGACATTGGCCTTATCACAGTCTGTCAGAACCTCCAACTCAGCCTCCTTCTTTCCATTCTCAAGAGCCTGTGGTGCCATTCTCATGGAAAGTATGGACTTGATAAATGCTGGTGGAATTAGGAAGGACTATCTTTAGGTCTCTCTCAGGAAAAGGAGGGAGTCAAGATCCTTCCATACTCAATATAGAAGTTTCCCCAGATCGAAAGTCAAGTTCCTTCTCCTATAGACCCTACTTCTCATCTCACTACCTTTTGCAAGTGGCCGATGACACTTGATGCAATCAGAGATGAGCTGGTTGTTCTTTGAGAAGTGCCTCATAATCTATGATAAAGACAGAATTCTACTTTTCCAGAGTCACCTGCTAACAGCCAGCTCTTATAATTCCAGACAGTGGTCTACAAGAGTGATACAGAAGAGAGGTTAGTCAGTGGCCTCATGGGCCCATCCAGAGGAATTTATGCTCACATTTCACATCTGCACAGTCACAATAACCTCCTTTCACAAGCCTTCCTCGGCCGCTTCCCTATCAGTGCTTCTCTACTACATCCTGTCTGCACCAGAAAATAAAATTTAATCCTGTCCTACCTGGGTCCAGCACATGACTTATTGAAGAGCTTGTGCATGTTTGAGCCCTATGTCATGCCTAACCTCACACTGAGAGCTTTGCAACCTGCTCAACAAATGCCTGTCATGTTGAGTTTCTGATGGTCCAAATGGGTAATCTGAGGCATGGCCACCTAGCAATCTCCAAAGACAAGGCACATAACCTGTTGTCAGCTGTCCTGTGTTTTCATTTCCCTCCTCTTCTATGTTAGAGACAACGCAAATTTAAATTCTCAACTTAGCATAATGAGGAATGCCAGGTAGTAGGTCACTACTAACATTTTCTTAGGCAACAAAAGTTAATTTAGGCCAGGAGGTGGCTCATGCCTGTAATCCCAGCAGCTCAGGAGGCTAAGGCAGGAGAATTGCAAATTCAAAACCAGCCTCAGCAACTTAACAAGGCCTTAAGCGACTTAGTAAGACCCTGTCTCAAAATAAAAAATAAAGAGGGCTGGAGATGTTGCTCAGTAGTTAAGCACCCTTGGGTTCAATCCTACCGAAAAAAAAAAAAAAAAGTTAATTTTGTTAATATATTTGACAGTGTTCCAAGGTACCACCAGACTTGTCGGTATGACACCTCTAAGGTGAACACCTCATTCAGTTATTTTTATAGAAAAAGCCAATCTCCCTATCCATGGAATTTGAAATAATAGATATGGATATGGTAGCACGACCTCACTTGAGTATTAAAAAAATTAACTTCCAATATATTCTAATGCAAATGTTACCTTTGTAAGTGGATGACCGAAAAGAAAGTGTTTCCATAGTAACCCCAGGGAACACATAACTGTTTATCATAACTTCTTCAGGAGAAGAGCCGGGCATGGACGGAGGATCTACTTTGATGTCTGCTATTAAATTAAAAAAAATTTAAAAATTAGCTGACAGCATTGTGTTAGAGCGTGGTTGGAAGATTCCACTTTATTTGCAGTTAATTTAGAAAATAAACTTTCATAATGAACTGCTAAAATACACACTTGAAACAACCAGATGATCTGTCAGGGTATTTTTTTAAATGTAATTTGTCAAGTGTGACAACCAAGGCATCATCAATGATCAGGGATGAGCTCTTATGATAGGCCTTTCCTACCATTTTACTCATTCTTTTTTTTTTTTTTTTTGGTACTCTGTTTTTTTTCCTTAAAATCACTAGAACTTTCAAAGTAAGCCACTTCTTTTCTTTCTTTTTTATTCCTTTTTACCTCAGCAAATGTTATGTAGAAGCTGCCCTTTGGGAATCGAGACTCTACATTGTGAAGCTATCATGGAAAAGGAACTTATTGATTAAACTTCACTTTCCCTACTGACATGGCTATTTGGGTTGGTGGCTTTTTGGATGTTCCATTAGCTGGAAATGAGTTTGACATCCACAAGCCACTATATGGTCATTTGCTCTTTTCCTTACAGATGTAACATCTAGTTAAAGAAAGGCTTGTCTACAAGGGTTTTCTTTCTCTCGTTTTTTTTTTTTTCCAAAGGTCATTAGAGTGAGGAACAGATGCATACAGGGTTGAGGAGTATTTCTTTGAAGCACCCTTTTCGAGGCAGCTAACTGACAGGCCCATGCCCATGGGCTCTGGGGTAGACCTAAAGCAGAAGCACTGGCTGCAATTACCCATCTGGTATCCATCTGGAAGCATGAATGAAAGATAATACCAAATCACAGAGAAACTGTACCAACTGCCAGCTTGGTATAAGCAGGCAAAGAAAGGTGCCACCCAACAGCACTGTGAAGAATAAGAAATGTTGTCCGTAGGGTATGCACGTTTCCACCACAGGAGGCAAAAGAAGGGCAGGGCACGCGGGAGCATATGGAAGGAAAATGCACATCTAACCCTACAGCTGCAGCTGGTTACACATTCAGCCAAGTTCCCTCTGCCACACTTCAGTTGCTGGTGGAGTTTGGAGAACGCATATTTTCCTAATATTTTGGAGACCTGTCTTTTGTGACCCACAAGGAGTTTGGGATGAGGAGTAGGTTACAAGCATCATAAGTATACTGATTCAAGTCACATGGAGTGCCATTTTGCTGTGGTCAGTACAGTTATACTGAAAATGAGGATTTCACGGATGCTGCAAAATGATTGAGGCATTTATCAATTCATTACTTTCTATTTTTATTTCCTCTTTTCCTGCTTTGTCTGCTTCCTTACAGGATGTTCTGGTTAGTCTGTGGCTAAGAGTTTTGAATCTATTACTGTAACTGCCAGAGTTTTTCATCTTCAAGTGGCAACTGCCATTCCCAAGTAGCCAGAGATAGAGATTCAGAGTGGGATCTGTGGGTGGTGGATAAGAACCAAGTTGGATTCCTTCCTTATAAACTTTTCACATACTTCCACTGCAAGATAAGACAATGAAAGAATATCTTCCTGGATTGGCCGCCCAGAATTTCTTACTGAACAATCCGAGAAGATGAAGTGGGTAGAAAAAGAATTTTGACTCTAGAGGCACGGATCACCTGGGAAAGAATTGCTGTCAAGTAATTATGTAGGTCAGGACCTCTAGGCAATGCCAGGTGGAGGTGAGTGAGAGATGAGATGTCAAGGAGAGGTGAGATTGCAATATCTGTACTAGACTGTGTCTTTTGCAAAAGAATGGATGGGAAACCTGACGTGAACCCAAACTTGGTCACAAGCAGAAAAACTGAAGTGCAGACTCAAGGCCAGAAGATAAAATACTGTACACTCACTTGCTTTTCTTCTTCCAACTTATGGGAGGAACTCAAGTTCTTTCACCATAATTTATACTAATTAGTCTTTCCACTTAAATCAAGAGGGAAATTGCAAATGTGGCCATTGCTGGTCTGCTCCTCATTAGAGACAATTAAGAGTTAGAAGAACAAAAACACATCGTAGGATTAATGATAAGAAAAGCCACCCAGGGAGAGAAACAGGAAGCCGGAAATGATCTCTTGGAGCAGGACAAAGGAAACTGATAGCCTTCAAGATCAGAGGCCCTAGGTCTAAACAAGTCTAAGCAGACCTTAGATCAAGCTAGGTCTAAGCAGTCAAGTAGTACCGCCTGGTCATGCAACCCTTCCCCTGCTGTATTCTCATCTGTATTTTTCATATCTACTGTTATATTGCATTTATTAAAAAATATTCTCGCACTCTAAATCCAATTCATTAGTTTCCCTCCATGGATAAGAGGGATGGCATTACTGATGAGAGAAAAATAAGTACTAAGCTAATCAGCCTTGGTAAATTCTAGTCTTGCACATTATTGTCATTGAGGCTGTATCCTGGCGTTCAGACAGGGCAGCGAGACTCAGGAGAGGCACTGGGTATGCATTGTCCTAACACAGCTCTTGGAACCCCGCTGCTTATATCATTTTACCCTTTCCCAAAGGGAAGGAGGGAGATTAGGGAACATTTAATTGCCTTATAAACTGATTGACAAATTGGTGATCTGATGCATATGGATGATCTTTGGAGTGAAATGGCTCAGAAGCTGCTAACGGAGATCATCAGGAGCCATGATTTGCACACCCTCTGCAGAGTTATTACAGAGAAGCAGAAGGATGGGTTGATTATTATCTTTCCTTGGTTCTGGCTTTTTTTTTTCCTTGAATGTTTTCTTCACCTCCAGGGAAATGCATTCTAGCAGCGTGAACACCACTATTAATCAACACTTGTAGCAATAATCAGTGAGTGAAAAATGGTGACCAGAATCTGCGAATGCACAGGCATAACTGTCTTCAGAGTTTTCCTTTGTGATCATGCCTTGGCATTTAAACATGGATAATTCATGCAAAATGAATGTTGGCACCTTCGGAGGTGCAAAGATTTATAGAAGCAGCGCTTATATCGTCATCCAGTAAAAAAGAAAGAGAAATTGTTCCTGATCATGATGAGTAATATTTTAGAGACTTTATAAATACACTTGCTATCTTCACGCTTCTTTGTGTTGTTTCTCCAGCTAGACCCTTCCCTTTTGAACATGGGTGTCAGCGAGGGCAAAAGTGTCAAGTTATTGATTCCAGTTCCCCCCCAACTTTCTCCAGGTGGGGGTGTAAAAAAGTAATCAAGAATTCCAAAATACCTCAATTCCCATGATCCTTCCAAAAGCCATCTGATGTTATTGTCAGTGTAGGAAAAAAAGATGGCTGAGAGTTGCTGGAGTGGCAAAATACCATTGCTGGCTACACCTAAGAGAGGGTACTCAGTGTGATTTTGGGCTGGAGGTGAAATTATACCCAGTGAAGCCATTTAAAACTTGGATTGCCATTTCCATTGCACAAAGACATATGCAAGTTCACATTGTCCTGTGATCAGAAGGACAAATTCTGGGGCATCAACACATTGAAAATTTCCCTGAAACTTTACCAAGTTGGGATGGCTTTGCCTGGTATCTACAGAAGGCCATTAAGGCATTGGACAGCATCTTTAAAAGTGACAGAGCAGGACTCACAGGAGCATATGACACCAGCCTCCTTCTCTGAGGATCGTTCCTGTCATTAAAATCAATGCAACTTAATTAAAGCAAATTATAGATAGATACATCTATAAATAAGATATTAAAGTGTGCTGCTGAATATGATAATTGCTGCATATTTAGCAATCAGTGTGTGTGTTCTGCTTTTGCCAGGAGGAATTCCTTTCAGTGGAATCAATGGAGCTTTATTAAAAACCATCCAAATTAGAGGGAGAAATGATGAGTGTTATAATAACACAAAATCACTGTTTCAACTTTCATTGTAAAGAAAGGAAAGCAAAATATGTCCATCCCTCTTTTGCACTCAAGGAAAATATTAGACATATTCTCTTTAAGATGTGGATATTTTGAATTTATAAATTTTAATTTTTGCATTCTCTTCTCCCAAAGGAAGGCGGAGGGAAAATAATGATCATAAATAAAACAATTCAGCTTTGGGAGTGGTATGAGGGACACCCCAGGGCCTGAACATGCCATTTTATACCTTGATCACAGAAGAAAAATAAATGAAGTACATACTCTAAACAGAACTTTAAAACAGCTTATTTTACTCTTCCAGCTACCAGATTATTTTTGCATGTGAAAATTTTCATGGATTAATTCAAAGTAAGGAATGTAAGAAATAAAAATGCATTTCATCTTTTTCCTACTTCTCTCACTACCTTACTCTTGTCACTTTTTGTCATAAATAAGAATTAAGCATGGAGGATCAGACAAACTCTAGATAGGACAAAGGTGTGGGAGGGGAAGGGAAGGGGCATGGGGGTAGAAAAGATGGTGGAATGAAATGGACGTTATTACCCTAAGTACATGTATGAAGACACAAATGGTGAGAACTTACTTTGTATACCACCAGAGATATGAAAAACTGTGCTCTGTACAGGTAATATAAATTGTAATGCGTTCTGGTGTCATATATAACAAATCAGAATAAGAAATAAATTTTAAAAAAGAATTAAGTTGGGTTGGGACAGTAGCTAAGTGGTAAAGTGCTTGCCTAGCATGTGAAACACTGGGTTAAATTCTCAGCACCACATATAAATAAATAAAGGTCCATCCATCAACAACTAAAAAATAGTTTTTAAAAAGAATTAAGCTTGTGTAAAAGAGACAACTTTTTTCAAACTAATTTAAAAATACACATTAAATAAAATTCTTTTAGCACTCAACTTAATATTCAGTAACATAAATCATAAGGGTTAATTGAGTCCCCATCATGTAACCAGAATTATTTTCAAATTTATGAAAATAAATATCAAACTTAAAGAATGAAAAGTTTCTGTGTAGAATGTTCTAAGAGATTAAAAACAAAAATCATCTGGCAGCCAGTCACCTCTGATGGTCTAGTAAAGACATTTACAAAGACCCTTACATTGGGTCCCTGTGTATACTTATTATTCACCTTTGGAAAGGAAAGAGGGAAAAGAAAGAGGAAAAAAATGAAAAGAAAGAAAAACAAGGAAGATAACAAAAGGAGACATGATGCTTAAAAAAGTGACTTATAATTATTTTACCTAATCCAGTGTTGGCTTGCTGAAGGCCTTCCAAGCACTGACCTGGGCAATGGGGAGAGGAAAGAATGCCCTGGTTCTCAAGCACAAATAAAAGTGCTCTCATGCATCTCATAACAAATAAGAAAAGAGTAAATACCAGGCCATGATAACAGCCATGAAGAAACCTAAAGCTTGGCTGAGGGTTAGCACATGGTGCTGGGTGTACTGTTTAGAAAAGGGAGTCAAGGAAGACTACTTGGAATGGAAAACATTTAAGCAAAGACAAGAGCCAAGGAGGGGCAAAAACCTGTGGCTGTCTGGAGAGGGGGTTTTGCAGGGCAGGGAGAAATGGAAGCACAGGCCCAGGACAGCAACAGGCTTGGCAAGTTAGAGGAGCACTGAGGGGCAGAGTGTGAGCAGGCAGGACAGAAGGACAAGGCCAGACTGGTAACTGGGTCAAAACTGTATAGGTCTTTTTTTTTTCCGGGACAGCGAGGGGTACCAAGGATTGAACTCAGGGGTGCTTGACCCAGCCACATCCCTAGTCTGATTTTGTATTTTATTTAGAGACAGGGTCTCACTGAGTTGCTAAGCACCTCCCCTTTGCTGAAGCTGGCTTTGAACTCAAGATCCTCCTGCCTCAGCCTCCTGTATTCCTGGGATTACAGGCATGTGCCACCATGCCCGGCTTGTATGGGTCTTTTGGAGTACAACTACTAAGTTCGCTAGATATACCCATTCTCATCCACAGTTGTTATTTATAATTTTCTCTGATGAATTTACAATGTGTAGTATTCATACTTAGAAAACAGGAGAAAAGGTGGGATTTGCTTGTGGTTTATCACATTCTTTAAAAGTCCAACTCTAGAGAGTGATTTGCAGGAGAGGTGGTCAATGATGTTATTGCAGACTGCCAATACCAAAGGCTATTCACTTTCAGCTTGTTTAAAATTGTATCCTGTGAGCTTTCCACTCTATAGAGGGGTGCATACATGTTACACTGGAGTTCTTCCATATGTATCTCTTAGCTCCATATCTGCCATGGAGCTGTACTGCCCCATAATCAAGCCCACTCTGCTTCTTTCTGCTGTTTCTACAGGAAGTACCATGGGCTCTCTATACCTGTGAAATCTATAGTAGTGGAAAGAGGAAGCAGCTAGCTGTTCATTGTATGCACTGCAAACATGCAATTCCCACACTTTTCTTTTTCCTTTTCCTTTCTCCTTTTTTTATTTTTCATTTTTGAGATGGAGTCTCATTGAGTTGCGTGGGCTGGCTTCAAACTCCTGATCTTCTCACCTTAGCCTCCTGTTTTAGTCAGCTTTTTCACTGCTGTGACTAAAGGATCTGACAGAACAATTGTAAGGAGGAAAAGTTTATTTGAGGACTCAGGGTTTCAGAGGTCTCAGTCCATAGAAGGCTGGCTCCATTCCTCAGGGCTCAAGGTGAGGGTGAACATCCTGGCGGGAGAGGGTGGCAGAGGGAAGCAGCTCACATCACGATGATCCAGAATCAGAGAGAGATCCCCACATGCCAAATACAAATATATATATATATATCAAAGCCACACCTTATTTCCCACCTCCTCTAGCCACACCTTCCACTGCTGCAGCCCAGCTGGCTGGGCAAAATAACCGGGGGTGACGAGCAACTTGTGTAGATTGATACAGCTGGAATAAGAGCCGTTTATTGTAGGACAGGAGGGGTATATATACATTCCTGAATACACACAGCTTATCTTAATTAGCATAAACTTGATACAGCAGTCAATCAATAAGGAATCTCCACACTTAATGGCTCACTGGCATAACTTCACAAACCACTCCCTCTGGCAAAATGCCAGGCGCCATCTTGACTTGTTTATATACCCTAACATTCCATTTCAGTAACTACTCTGTTAAGCCTTATCAGGTGATTAATTCACTGATTGGGTTACGACTCTTGCAACCCAATCATTTCTCCTCTGAACCTTCATGCATTGTCTCACGTGAGCTTTTGGGAGATACCCCACATCCAATCCATAACACCTCCTAAAATGCTGGCATTAAAGGTATAAACCAAACCACCAGCTCATTTCTGTCCTTTAACACATACTCCATTCTTGCCTAACTGTCCCTCAGAGATGACCCCACCCTATAGAAAGAGAAAGGGATCAGAGTCCTTATTTTGTGTGGCCTATGCATGACAAAGAAGAGGCCCTGGAATGTTTCAAAACAAGGCCATCTTTTGAGATGTGTGCTAACACAAGTTTGCGATTCTGTTATTGAATACCCAGCAGCATGTGGTTCACTGTAAGCTGTGAGGACTCTGGTCAAATGGCACACAGTAATAGAACCATTATTAGGATATTTATTTGTAGCATAATAGAAATACACTTGCTTCTACAATCTCTGAAAATATTGATTTAATGGGTCTTTTTAATTCACAGTATTTAAATAATAGCTCAAAGAACCATGTTTGACGACATTATCCAAAGGGTTCCCATCACTAAGAGGTAGTAACTTCCTTCCAGAACCTTCATAATTTCCTCTTTGTGAACAAAGTGGCCCTGGGCTTCCTGCTCTGCTGCACATCCTCAGGCGAGAGCCAAGCTCTGCCATTTTAAGGAGCCCTGATTATGAAATGATCAGTCATTTCTAGAAATGAGCATTTGGAAATATGTTGAAGTGTCCAGTCATTTTTCTCTGGGCTTTTTACAAAATCACATTTCCTGGTGTTTTGTCCTTTCTGATTGTAAACCTGCCCCTGGAGCTCTGCTGTGTTCACCCACAGGGTAGGATGGAGAAGTAATCAGGGTGAGTCTAATAAAAATGTGACAGCAAGCCTAATGAAATCTAGAGTAGATCTGAAGACCTTTAATAAGCTCACTCTTTGTTTGAAGGTTCTTGCAGTTAGGTTTTCATGAAAATCTGGGGAAATGGGGGCCTTAAAGGGGAGAACTATGAGCAGGTATTTGAATTCTCATTAAGTGAGGATGGCAAGATAGAGCAAGGGAGTGGTGGCTGTCAGCTGGGTCGTGGCACCATTGAAAATGTGACCAAATAGAATTTTGATTTTTAGAAAATGACTTGGTTTACTTTTGAACCACATATTCCTAGGTTCCCAGGAACCGAGTGAAAGAGGCTTCATTCCTGTTCTTTCCAAAGCATCGCTTTCTCCAGCTCCCACTCTCTTGACTCTTGTTGCTCTATGAGTTATGGTGTTTGATGTCTCTTTCTAAGGAAAGATGGTTCTACCCATTTTTTGTTTGGATGGGTTCCCAGTGGGTGACCCTCAAATTGAAAATGATGTTTCCCCCGTGAACATTATAAGTTTGAATCCAGTGGTCTTCACCTGGTCAGTAACTCATTTGTGGATTGCTATGATAATTTATCCAGTTTTGCTGTCTGCAAAGTAACAGTGTATTTCACATGGTCCCCAGAGAAGATGCTCAGAGACCCATCCCTTGACTCTGTTGGGCCAACTGACAGATTCAGGAGATGTTGCTCACTCTACTTCCTTCCAAGTGACTTGGATTAATACTGGTGTTATTTTCCATACCAAAGGCCAATTACATGATGGAAGAGTTTTGGTAATTGGGCCCTTTGGATTTTAAATCCTCTCAGGTCAGTGCCCATGAGGATAAGCTTCGGGGGGAAAGACTCTGGGGCTTCTAACAGGAGGCAAATCTGATTTATGGATGGACATGGCATTACATCTGTCACAAATACATTATGAATGGGCATTATACATTTTCTAACATATAAATCAACTCCCCCTGGGAAATTATCCCTCATCCTAATGGATTACACTATAAGAAATTCTTTGCAATATTCATCCTAAATTTTCACTTTTCTTAATTTCATTAGGTTGATGAGTAGAGATCCCTGTATATTCTTTGGCCAACATCTTAGGATGTTAGTAATATTAGGCCTGTGTTTATAAATCATCTAACAATTCTCCTACTGAGCCCACTGAAACAGTGCAAAGCAATACTAGATAATAAATAGGTGTCGGTTTCTGCTCAACATTATACCATACTGGGACATAATGAATAGAACTATACATAAGTAGATAAATTGCTTCTCCTTAAATTTGAGAAGTCAACAAAATGGCGCTCAACAAGCATTTCAATTGCTTAGTTGCCCAAGATGCTATTTTACCACTTTGCTTAGAGAGAATCTTGTCAAGTAATGGTTTCTTTTTCCTCCTCTTTGTTTTTCTTGTCTGCTGACCTCTTGCTACATGATGCTTCCCTTCAGACTCTGTATCTTTGCTTCTCTAGAAGAATTGTACCTGAAAGGGCATCTACCTGAACAAAGAAGCTGAATTGCTCCCAGACTTGGAAACATGACAGGGGGTCCTTCCAGCACACTGCAGAGCTACATCTAGGGGCTGCACTCATTTAGAAAAATGTGCCTGTGGTAGGATCTCCAGCTGTGTGACTGAGATCTGTAAATGAACGTGGATTCACTCTCTACCTGTGCTCAGAGACCATTCTGTTGTCATCCTTTCTCATCCAGTCACGAGGACTGCACACACAGTCCCAGTGTTTCATTTGCTTTCAAACAGTACAGTAATGTAATACAATGGACAAGTCACATCTGTGCTGTCAAATGCCTAAGTCACAGCAAAGACCATCTCTTGACTTCAGTCAGAGAAGTAATGTTCCCAAAGAGTCAGGAGCAACATGCTTAGTTGCTGCTAGCCTCTCGAGGTAGGCCAGCTAGGTTGATAGAGTCATTTTTCTTGAGGCAGTTTAGGATTATGTGTCTCTCTGCTTGCCTATGTTACATTCCCCTTTTAAGATTACTTTTTTCATTTAGTTGATGTTTCAGTCTTTTAATGATCTATTGAGCATGAATATGTGCAGAAGAGTAGCAAATGTGAATAAAACAGGACGATTTGCCCTGAAAACACTCACAATCCAACAGGAAAGAAGAAAAAAGATCAACAAATTTAAAATACATACAAACACACACACACACACACACACACACACACACACACTCCTTTCTTCCTCTCTTTCTCTTCACCAAGGCTGGTCAAAATATCATGAAAATGAGTCAACAGGGCAGGGAAGAAATTCTCTCTAAGTTTTTTTTCCTTACCAAGGGAAAGGTCAGGTTCAATGTCACTGTAGCAACCATGGTAAAAAATAAGATTTAAATGTATAAGTGAGTGGACTTTACGAATGGCAAGTACTGTGTAGTTTGCATGCATCCTATTGTTTAATCTTCACAGCATCAATCTGAGGTAGATACTATGATTAATTCCATTTTATGGGTAAGGAAAATGAGGCTCAAAATTAACTTGCACAAGTGATGGAGCCAGATTCAAACCCAGATGATGTACCTGGAGTGAGCACCCCTAACCATCATGCCACCCTGTGTGCAGGCCTGAGATCACACCTTCTTGGTATTCAATTAGAAGGCTCAAGCTCTTCCCAGATAGATAATCAATGCCAGAATCAGGTACCCATTAGGAATGATGGTACTCTTTGGGATTGTCTCACTTACCCTCCCTGCCAGGCCTCTCTCTTTGAGCAAATTGTCTTACAAGCAATTACAATGCCAGACATTCTCTTGGTCAGAGTAGCAGTACCTAGCAAATCTGATGATGTTTGAGAAAATACTTTGATTATTGAAAAATCCTCTACGAACATAGTATCTGCTGAGATACCATTCATTCTATATGTATGTAGAAACTGACAGCACACTTTAAAAACATGACAGGTATTTTGAAAATTGGTATTGACTCCTCAGAGTTCTCCCATTGGGGTAGATGTGTGCACAGCCACAGCAAGCCCATGGTCAGGTGCCCATGAGCATCCACACCCTGAAGCCAACCCTGCTGAGCACTCTGTCCTCTCCTCGGTCCCTGCCAGGCCACTTTTACAAAGTGGCAGTACAGTTATCACAATTGATGAGCAGCTGTTTTTCCATTTTAACACTGGCTATTAAAACCCATACATCGGTATTATTTCCTCAGTAACACAGGGAACTGATTCTCAAGTTTTAATCAGATCATGAGTAGCCACAGCCACACACTGCCCCTACCCCCTGGTGCTTCCTACCTGAGCGGCATCATCTGATCTCCACTAGGTGGACTTCACAGAGCAGACCAAGTACTGTTAGATGTGACTCAGGTGGAGTTCTTCAAAGCCATATTAGGCAAAGAAGAACGAGTCTTTGATGTAGCCTTTCACTACTTCGAAAGCAACTCAGAACAGAGGAGGAAATACTCTCAGTGGTGGTCTCCCTTAAACCCAAACTTTCTTTAGTTTAGCCTCAGTATTCATCTTATAGAGAAGTCCAGGCTTCCTGGAAACCGTATTAACTACAGCCTCGATGTCCTCCTCCCTGGCACAGGATTATGGCAGCATCCATTCTGGACTCATATGAGAAACTGAGCTGACTCTTGTCATTGTTGCTGTCTATATATTTGCATAGTTTTACATATTGAGCAGAGTCCTTGGTTTGGGTTTTAAACAGCATAATAAAAAAAAATGGTGTGAATTGGCAGGTTTAGGTTATGATTTGCAGCTGGCTTCTGACTTCCTCTTATCAGAATCTTCAGCTTAAAGTATTATACAATTATCATATTTCACAAGACCTGGGCTTATATTTGCATCTGCTCATCATTTGTTCTTTCCTTTAAAAAACTCACTTTTTTGGGAAGGTAAATTGTCCAACACATTCATCTTATATACTTTTCTCTCCTTGGTATAAATGCACATGATTCCATGCTATTAAAATCAAAGCACGAATATTTAATTGACATAATAGCAGTCAACACGATGAGCCCTTTGGACAGTTTTTGGAGATTTGAAAGAATGACAAAGCAAATGCATCCCAGGATTACAGTAATAGCGCTAACCATCCCCCTTTCACCTATTGTCATTATTTTGATTAAAAGGTGTCTAGAAGCCATGGTGATTTTGCAGGATGCAAAAAATTATTGCAGAAACTTCCTCTATTAATGGAAATTATTAGAGGATGGAAATGGTACTCGAGCAGCTAGAATGACATTAATTATGCGAAAAGCAGTCGTATCTGGCAGTTGGCAAGCATGCCTTATTCTTCAACAATCTTCCATGGGTTTTTGTCTAGCCAGCATTAGAAATCTAAAAGCTTTTTTATTTTGGCAAAGTTTTCATAGCACTTGGACTTCCAGCATCTAGATAAAAGATAATTTGGAAGGAAATTATGTTGGTGAAATTGAAGACTTCAGTAATGAGTTCTGTGTAGATGAATCAATGCCCAATTAAATGATTATATCAAATCTAACTTTAAATGTTGACTTAAAATAATCACATTTTTAAAACTTTGAAACTAAGATGATATATGCATCTAATGAGAACAAAGTCCATATTGCCCAGCCTGGTGGCAGCATGGAGTGCTCAGATGGACCCAAGGATATGATTAATGGAGAGAAATTTAGGACAGGAATTAACCTGCGTGCTAAAATTTAGACTAGATTGCAATAGCTTAGCTTGTTCTTCTCCTAGTTCCATTCTCTGGGTTTTGTTTTTCTTCCCATCTATATCCCCTTTTCCAGGAGCTCTTCTCTGTTTTTTTGTTTTTTTTTTTTTTTTTAGTTGTCAGTGGATCTTTAATTTATTTATATGTGGTGCTGAGGATTGAACCCAGGGCCTCACACATACCAGGCAAGTGCTCTACCACTGAGCCATACTCCAGCCCCTATATCTTCTCTGTTTTTAGTGTTTAATCCTCTTGTCACCCTCTATAGAATCTGTTTTCCTTATCCATTGTTTTTTCCACCTGTTTTTCTTCCTTCATATCAATGAATACAATCAGTTGGAACGTTCATTTCTTCATTCATTCACTCATTCAGCCCTCACTGAGTGAGCCCTTACCATGTTTATGGAATTAACGGGGCCATGGGAAGAACCACTAAAGAAACAGGCATACTTCCAGAGACATAGAAGTTCAGGACCCATAAAACACATGATATCAAATCATTGAGCTTAAATGAAAAGGGTAAGATAAAGCTGGAAAGTTAGGTGGTTATAGGTCACTAAAAGCTTTGGATACTACACTAAGAGGTAGAACTTTACTAGTCAATAGAAAACTCTTAAATTGTGTGTGTGTGTGTGTGTGAGAGAGAGAGAGAGAGAGAGAGAGAGAGAGAGAGAGAGAGAGATTGAGTGTGTACTTGCTTTGGATTTTCAAGCTAGGTTTTGACATAAGAACATAACTTTTAGAATGTTATCTGTTTATTTCTCCTCAATCTTACTTCATTCATCTTTCTGGAACTTGAACTCATCCGATAAAGTAGTCAGTCATAAAATAATTTGGTGAATATAAATTTGGAAACATATGCCTCTCTGATTCCAGCATTAATGGTAGGATGAGTCTGACAAATTTGTGAATTAACATTTGTGAATTAACCAGGTGCTGCATTCCCAAGTAGTTATTCACAGTCTCAATAGTTTTGTTCAGAAATATTCAGTACTTTGTCCTATTGGATAAGTTCCCCTCCCAGGCTACTATTGTCTTGAGTTAATTGGAATCTCCTTACTCTCTAAGCAATTATGTAACAAAGATTCCTAAAGTTGTTTTGATTTAGACTCCAGATTCCAGTTTAAATCTAAATTGTAAGAATGTTTATAGTTTATTGTTTAAGGGATGTGAAGAAAATCAGGATGACGCAAACAAAATAACAGTGGCAGCCTTAATAAGGCAGAGCTATGAGACAGATCTCTGGAGGGTAAGCCTCCCTTAAGAACAGGTTGATGACTGTAATGCACCAAGTTTAAAAAATGTAAGGAAAAAAAGAATAGGTGGATTAATATATTTTCTACTATTTAACAGGTTAGACTCAAAAACATAGCTAGCTATTGTGGAATCTACTAATGCTTTGTAACTTCCACTGAGGAGATTGTGGAAGATTGTGCTTCACTCAGTAAGTAATCATGACCAAATGATATGTCAGGTCTCGAGAATGTAGTGGAGTGAACAGAGGCATGATGCCAATGCTCATGAAGCTTACAGTCTGGGGTCTTGGGTAAACCAAATTAGTAGACCAATGACCACACAGGCAGTTATTTTTTTTTTTAATAAAACCTAACTCTTACTTAGAAATTACTTTTATTATACTAAAACAATTAGCATATATAAATATATTAATGCCTCCAGCTATGTGAAATAAATATTGTGTGGCCACTGGAGTCCATGATTATGGCTGTGATGGACCACAGACACATGTAGAATGCTTACAGATAGTTGCAATTTTGCATGTTCCATTGCATTGCCACTACAGGGTCACTTGTACTTGTGGGTCTTGTGTCTCAGCTCTTCATTTAGAAAATATGAGCAACAGTAACTCCAATGACCACAGACAGCATAGGAGGAAGCATCATGAGTAGAAAAAGTGTCCTTTTGGGGTCAGACTGATCTCAGTTTGAAGCCTGATCTGAAGCCTGGCTTTGCTACTGAGGACCTTGAGGCAAGTCACTTAACTAGCTCTCAGTTGCTCATGTGTGAAGTGAGGCAGAGATGGGAATGGTTGCATTGATTTATTGGAGCTCACCATCATGACTAGAATATTCTGGAAAGTCCTTTCTTTCCAGTAACTATAAACGGAAGTGACCAGAACCTGCTCAGTGACTTAAACAAAAACATTCAAAAGAGCTGAAATTTTTGCATGCATTTACATGTTTATCCCTTATAAATGAAACAAGGTTTAGTGAGTGAGTATTTTCTATAGGGCTATCAGCAAAAAGGTTAGTGTGAACTCATAAGAAATAATATGAATAAGCCATTGTATCATTTAATTGTTGAACATTTTTGAGGGTCAACTTTGTTTCTTTTGGGATAAGTAAAAAAATCCTGTGACAGTACAAGAAAATAAAACAGAGAGGAATAAATGACTCACAATAACACATCCAAAAAGCAATTAGAGACCAAGTTCAGTAAGTAAGTACTGGGCAATAGTATCTAGTGAGTAACGTCACAGACCAAAACTCCACCAAATTCCTGTTTAGTATGTCCCTGAAGATAAAGGACAGGAGACAGATGGATGTATTAGGGAATGCTCTTTCTAATAGCTTTTTTCATCTTTTCATCAGACCTTTGTCTTTTCTCAAGTATGAGTTGACATTTTAGCCAGTGTTGCAATATCTCTATTTGTAGGTAGACAGATGGGAGAAAGGAAATGAGAAATGGTGCCTGGCTCTTTAATTAAAGACACAGAGCCAAAATTTGCTCTTCAAGCTTATTCGCAAGGCACATATGTGTGTGCATGTTCATATTCTCTCTCTCTCTCTCTCTCTCTCTCTCTCTCTCTCTCTCTCTCTCTCTCTCACACACACACACACACACACACACATAGAGTGCATCTGATAGATGAAGCCAAATTTGTAAAATTGTATCCACAATCATAGTTTCTATGGTAACTGTATCTTAGGCCCAGACACAAACAGAGCTGGCAGGAGACATCTGATTTTATTTTCTGAGAAGACAATCATAAGAGATAGTTCAGATTGTTAAGATGCCATGGCCCATTGTACATAAAGGCAATACTTGGATAGTGCTCGCATAAGATTTCATGCTTAAATCCCAATGAATACTTTATAATTTCATAATGCAGAGACAGATTACAGGTTACATGGCTATCCTTGTCATTCAGCTATGAAGTCATTAACTACCCACACAGTTCCTGTATCAATGAGGTGAAAGTGGTCAATGTAAATGTTAAAACTGTATGGAAGGTAACTTTTATCAACATGTACAAGTTAGAAGAGAATTTCTGTTTTAACTCTTGACATTTTTACAAGGGAGGAAATATAGACACAGAATGGTTAACAAGCTTACCCAAGAGTTATTTTTAAAATAGTTTATCTGCTGTATTTTCTGAACTAGCAGATGTTCTATGCTAGTCTATAAGCTGAATACCCAGTTATTTGACAAAATTGCTAAAATCAAATTAGAGAAAACAAACACTTCAGAAATAATGGTTTAAACAAGTTTGTGTTCTTTGCCTCTCTGGATGATATTTGTAAGTATATAGCTCAGGCATAATATATTTTATATTGCCAAAGAGAATTTGGTAAACAACTTATTTTGATTAGTTTCTTTTTGTTTGGAGTACTGCCTTAGTTCCCCTCCAAACATGGAGCATTTTAGCAGAATGTCTTTAATATTAGACAAAGCTCAAAGCCAAGTTCGTAACTTTTTAGAAGTTTTCATTGTGTGGATTCCTTGAAACATCTTCTAGCCAAGTTTACAACTAGGTAAGAGCAATGGAATTAAAAAGAAATGTGAAACCCTGCTCAAAAATATCTGTCATGATACCAACTTGAAATGAAAGGCACATTTCCTAAAATGGCATCAAAATTTTTATACTTTGCATCTTAATCCTAGGATGTATTGGGCAGCATGAAACTCATTTTTTTTTTGTAATGGATGTGAGTGAGACATATTTGTAAACAAGAATGTCATATGTAGGTGAATAATCCATATTGCAACTTTGCATAGCCTTTCCATCACAGCAGC
Organism: Marmota flaviventris; assembly: GCF_047511675.1. Lineage (NCBI taxonomy): Eukaryota > Metazoa > Chordata > Mammalia > Rodentia > Sciuridae > Marmota > Marmota flaviventris. The sequence goes on along the minus strand of NC_092508.1, from coordinate 29,901,697 downwards.
TTTTAAATTTCCTGGGAAAATTGGCTTACAAGACATAAATTACAACATTAGCAAAAATGTGTCCTAACCTATAGGAGCTAGAAAAACATGTTAATTTTGAATTGTTTCCGCTTCTCATCATCAGACATTTAGAGAAAATTCCCTGTGTGATTTTTTCTCTTATTTTTAATGAATTGTTAAAAAATGTTTGAAAGAACATTAAATCTTCCCCTCTGCCATTAATCTGCAAATGGAGGAATTAGGGGGGTTAAATGGCTTTTTAGGATATTGCTTTATGAAATTGCTGATTCTAGCAATGCTGGCCTAGAAATACATACCAATTTAAGGAACCCTGAATGTAAGCAGCAACTGCCTTTTATAGAGACAAGACTAATAGCTTTATTTTAACAAGGTTTTTAACACCCTAGCCAGCTGTAGGCACTGAGTGAATGAAACTGGGAGCACTCCCATGGACTAAAATCATCTTAATTTGGCATTCCTCCCAATACCCAGCCCTCCTGATTGGCTTCTCAGAAGCTGTCCTCATCTGGCCAAAGAGGGTCACCAGTTTAAGGCACACCAACGCCTGAGCTCTTCACATAGTTTTGAATAAACTCACAGAAATTTTGCTTTCTGGACTTTTCAGTAAGAGAAAGATAAATATGTTCCACATCCAGGACTAAGTTCTAACATTACACTGTTGTGTAAAAGGCTAGGGTTCTGTTATGATTTAAGTCAAGATTGTTTTCATCAGACCTATATTTAGGTCATTACATTAAAAAAAAAAAAAAAAACCTGCATGATCCCAAGTAAGATAAGGGGCTTTAAAAAAATTAATTGGATCGGAGCAGCTGACCTTATTTTTTGTATGTGGGATGAGGGAAATTACCTAATAAGGAAATCTTCAAGCAGAAACATTTCTGAATCTTTTTGAGAGAAGAGCAAAATGAGAAATGAGCTTATAAATGCCTGCGCCTGTTTTCTCTCCCCTCACTCCCTCCTCAAGTGGCCTGACTTCCTGAGGACTTCAGTACAACTTCTTATAATTAGCTTCTCTTTGGCAACCCTCTAGATGGAATTTCCTACCCTCCACTTATAGCTATTTTCAAGAATATTTGTACCCAACACCCTCATCTATATTGCTACCATTTCTAATCATAATATTTTAAAAATTGATCAAATTGCAGGAGCAGATTAGACAAATTATGATTTATTTGCATAATAGGCTATTATATAGCCTTAAAAATTCTTGGTTCTGGAATACAACTAATAGCACACAAAAATGCTAATAATAGATAATAAAAATATTCTACGTACCCTTAAAATATGTATATATTTGTAAACATTAACAGAGGTCATCTTTGGGTAGTTTTCCATAATATTCATTTAGGGATAAAAAGCAGTTAAATCTGCTTTTTAAAAAATGGAACACAAATTTGTTCCCAACATTTCCATTAACCAACAATGGGTCCCTGGAGAGGACTTTTTCTCGTCTCTATATCTTAGAGTTCTTAGCATCTTACTCTACTTAAGAGACACTAACAAATGTTTATGTACTTGCAAGTATTAATCCCATTTTGTGAACATGATAGACTAAGACAGTACAATCAGTAGTGGTTTATTTATTAGCAAACCATAAGAATTTTTCTACACCACAGAGTCTAGCTTTTTCTCTCCATGGATCCACTGAAATTACTTCCAGTAAAGAACCAATCTCCATCTTGTTGCCCATTTCAGCATCTACTTTTGCAGACCATCAACTGGTCATTCCTCAATTGCAGAGAACAACATCCACTCTAGCTAGTTTAATCAGGAACAAGTTTTAAACCATAGTTATAAGCCAAAAAAACCATAAGGAAAGTGAACAAATCAAATCCTTGGGCAAGCTTTAGGGAATGATTGCCAAAGCCACATTTTAGAAATGAGCTACTGGAGGGATCTGCTGCCCTTTCTGTACAGGAAGCTTTAGGTTCCAGAACCCATCAATGCCTATATCAGAAACCACCATGATTAGGAAGGTATTTCAATCAGGAAGCCACTTCTGCTACTACCAACTCAAAAACCAGTTATGAAAGCTACACTGGAAATTAGCAGTGGTACATCTGCTAAAGCTGCTACAGGAAAACCAAGCATACCTAAAGGTATGCTGGCCAGAATAAACAGTGGAAGTGCACCACAGCCTCAATTCCTTTTCTCCATTGTTATGGCATAACTTAAATCACAGCCTGCACATTGGTGGCAAGTAGTTCCTGGGGCAGGTAGTTTTAATGTTTCCAGACTCTAGAAGGGAGGACTGGGTAAAGTGGCAGCACACCATGTACATTACAGTCCTTGTTTCCTTTGAAGCTCTTGACTAATTTTGACACTGCTGACCCCTTCCTCCTTCGTGGAATTCTTTTCTCTTGATTCTGTTGTAATGTTCTCTCCTGATTCCCTTCTGGACCAAGTACTTTTTCTCAGACTTTTTCCTGGGCTCAACTTTCTTTGCCTGTCCCATAGTGACAGTGTTCCTAAGATTATCTTTGGGTATTCTTCTCTCTTCTCATTGCATGTTTTTTTTTTCTTTTCTGTTGTCACTATAGACATTTCCTGTACATTCTTTTTCAAGGTTTCAAGTACCATCCATATGTTGAACATTTCCCAATTCTACATCTCTAGTTCAGATACCTTTATACTCAACTATCAGATATTTCCATCAAATGTCCCAACTCAAGATCAGCATGTTTAAACAGTCCCTGCTTCTCTACTCCTAAATCTTTTCTTCCTTTATTCCCATTTGGGTGAATGTTGCCAAATTCAGGAGATCGCTTTATCTCAGATATTCAGGCATTATTCTAGAAACACCTTCCCTTTAATCTATAGCCAATCCTATTGATCCACCTCTATGTTACTCTGTTGGTGATGACATTTTAGAAATAATACTAAAGGCACGATCTATGAAAGAAAGAATTGATAAGTTGTACATCACTAAAATTAAAAATTTCTGCTCTGCAAAAGACACCATTAAAAGAATAAAAAGTGAAGTCATAAACTGGGAGAACTCTTAAAATTCAACAATAAGAAATTAATGGTTTAATTAAAGAATGGGCCAAACATGTTCACAGAAACATCACCTACAATACACAAATGTCAAATAAGCATGCAGAAAAATGTACTATATCATATGTCCTCAGGGAAATGCAAATTAAAACAATGAGATACCACTGCCTACCTATTAGAATAGTGAAAATGCAAAACACTGACAATATCAAATGCTGTTGAGTAAGCAGAGCAACAGGAACTCTCATTCATTGCTGGAGGAAATTCAAAATGGTACAGCTCTTCAGAAGACAGTTTGGCAGTTTCTTATAAAACTAAATGTAGTCTTACCATATGATCCAGCCATTGCACTCCTTGGTATTTAACCAATGGCGTTGAAACCTTATGTCCACACAAACACTTGCACATAAATGTTTATAGCAGTGAAAACTTGGAAGCAGCCAAGATGTCTTTCAGTAGATGAATGGATAAATAAACAGTGGTAGAACCAGAAAATGGAATATTATTCAGTGTTAACAAGAAATGAGCTATTGAGCCATGAAAAGACGTGGAGGAAACTAAAATACATATCACTATGCAAAATTGGTCAATCTGAAAAGGCTACATAATATGTGATTCTCATTATTTGACATTATGGAAGTGAAAACTGTAAAGACAATAAAAAGTTCAATAATTTCCAAGAGATAGGGAGAAAGAAAGATAAGCAGGCAGAGCCTTAAGCATTTCAGGGCATTAAAACTCTTCTATGTAACACTGTAATGTTGAATACATGTTATTATATATTTGTCTAAACTCACAGAATGTACACCACCAAAAGGGAGCCCTAACTGAACCATGGACTTTGAGTGATTATGATGTTTCAATGTGGCTTCATCAGTTGCAACAGTTGTACCCCTTTGGTTGGGGATGCTGATAATGGGGGAGGCTATGCAAATATAGGAGCAAGGGTTTATGGGAAATCTCTCCAGTACCTTTTTCTCTATTTTGTTGTGAACCTAAAACTGCTGCCAAAAGTATTCTTTTAACAATGACAGTGCAGTAGTGATAGCCACAGCCATTGTAGTGGTGTCAGTGGTCCTATTGTTATTTAATGACATCCTTTTCTTTACAGTTTCTGCTTTACCAGAATCCTGACATCCTCTGAAAACAAAGCTTATTTTTATGCCTCCATGTTGTTCCACTGTTATTCTCTCTACTCAGATTGGCCTCTCTTTCTACATCTTCATCCTTCTTCCCCGCAAAAAAAAAAAAAAACACTTCTCATTCATATTCAAGTTTCTGATGAAGCATCAACACCCATCTGAAGCTGTCTTCAACTCCCTCTAGTGCTGCCTCTTTACTCAGACTTCCACACTAGGGGTGACCTCATTGTACCATAATTGTTTGCAGGCCCATCTCCTGGAGAACAGGGCCTGGATTTACTCATTGCTTGGAATACAGTGCCATTCATGGCATTAGAATATGGTAGGTGCTCAGTAATCACTAACTGATGACTGCATTCATGAAGTTGCAATATTAATAAGCACACAATATATACACAGTTGGTGCAGAAGAGAATAATTCTTGATGTGCAAGCATGATGCCCATCTTTGGAAACCTGGCCCAAGTTCTGCTTCTCCCATGAAGTTTTTCCTAACACCTGCAGGCCCCATCTGTGCTACTGCTGGTAGCATCCGGAGTAGTACTTGGTCAGACATCAAGCAGTCATCTTTCTTTATTTTCATTTATAATGCATGTTTTCCCAACAAGACAGAAAGATCCTCAGGACAAGGATGATGTTACATTTCACAGAATCTAGAATGCCAGGTAGGTAGCTCGCTAGAACAGCAATAGGCATAGGTGCTGCCTCCTGCAGCTACCAGAATATTAGCCTCCATCATCATGAGGCCAGACCAGTTCTGAATACTTTAAGTATTAACATGAAAATTTACAGTTACAAAAAAATAGAATGTCTTATTTTATACTTAGGATACATAAGCATAGTGCCTTTCCCACCTCTACAGTTAAAAATCTTCAACATAGTGCTAGTAGTCACATGAATTCTTCCTCCATAAGAAATTATTGAAAAACAAAACAAACCTTATATAGATGTGGCTGAGGATGGTATTCTGCCCTTCACTTCTTTTGCTCTATTAAGTATCCCCCATCTGTCACCATCCTTGTTTCTGGTGTACTGCAGGAAGGTCAGTGGCTTCAATCGGGGTTTTATTCTAATGCAGAGAATTCGGCATCTCTATCTGCAGCTGCTTTGAAGTTTGCACAGTCTTCACCTTTGCGTAGGTACCTCACTGGACTCTATCCCTCTCACATAACTCCAACCACTCCTGTTCCATGTATTACTGATATATAAAGAGGTGTTACAGGACACATTCTCTAGGGCCTTCTGCAAAAATTAGAATACTCTCTTCTGCTGGGGTTGTGGCTCAGAAGTATAGCGCTCACCTAGCATGTGCAAGGCACTGGGATCAATCTTCAGCACCACATAAAAATAAATAAATAGAATAAAAGTATTTAAAAAAAATCTCTCATTAAAAAAAAAAAGAAAAAAACAATAGTCTTTCTTATTCTCAATGCCTGTATGAATTTGCTTTCACAGCCTCTCTTCCCCCACATACACACACCCCACACAATCTGGGACAGTGGTTTCCTGTAGAATTTGGACTTTGGGTAGGAAGAAAATAGCTTCCAGTTTGTTGAGTGCTGTCTAGAAAGTTCCACTACTGACCTCCACACAGTGGCTACTTCCTGTGCTAACTGGCATGCTCTCTTCCTCTCCACCCAATTATAAAAACCTGGGTTTTCTCTTTGTTCCTCCCATGCCCAAGCAGGTGAATGGTCTGTAATACTACATGTGTTGATGTGAACAGGTAAGAAATCAGTCACTCAACAAGCACTTTTAAATACCTGTATATTCATGGCAGGGTAAGATATGAGGTCTTTACATTAAAGGAACCAACATGCTATTGAGAACCTACTGGATGGTAGTGGCTGCCCTGCAGGATCCTAGAAGGTGACAGAAAAGGCTCCAAGAGAGGTGAATCCAGGAAGTAAACAGGAAGGGACAAAGTTCCTTTCCATTCATATGGGTGGGAAACAGTTTATCACTTTTTGGTTGTTCACAGGAAGGGAACCAAGTGAAGTTCAGATACTGTGCAGTAGAAAAGTAGTTGTCCCCAGTATCTGTAAGTTTTGTGAAAAAGGTGCTTTTAAAAAAAATTAATTAAGAGGAGCTTCTGATGTTATGGGGTCCTGGACACAGAAAATGCATTAAGTAAAATTCAGAATATATGGGCTTCAGTTAGCAGTAATGTAATATGTCAATACTGATTCACTAATCATAAGAAATGTGTCATATCAATGTAAGAAGGTAGTGATAGGGAGACTGGGTGCAGGATATATGGGAACTGTCTGTGCTGTCTGCTCAGTTTTTCTATAAATCTAAAACTATCCTAAAAACTGAAGTTTATTTTATAAAGAAAAAGAAGGTGGTTTACAGCCTACAGAGTATCCCTAGCATGGAGACAGGAGGGAGTCAGTTTGAAAATGACCTTTTTTGAAAGAAGTGACTTTGTTGGTAAAACCCACATTTGTGGCTTGATTACCAGTTCCTATAGGGATGCTGAGTTTTTGCTTGCTTTCCTGTGGTTGATTTTTGGCAGGCGGCTGCAGCATTTGTGCACCGATTATAATTTTGAGATGCATTGTCAGTACCCAGGATATATAATGGTTCTTCATTTCTAATTACTTTTCTCTCCACAGGTGTCTGGAAAAGGTCCAGATGGGAATGCACACAACCTCCGCTTTGAGGGGCTGGAGAGACAGTATGCATCTTTACCCAGGTAGGTCACAGAAGGGTCTCCCATCACCAGCTCACCCACAAATGAAGCCTTTAGAGAAGTCTATATGAAATAGAAATCTGGCTTTGAAATGGAGAATATGTTATAATTTTTGCCTTACTGCTGTCTGCTGCAGCCCTATTGCCATCTTCTCAACTGTGCTAATAATTGAAACACTTGTGGGCTATTTTTTAAGGGGAGAAAATAGTATATCATTGCAATTGAACATGTCAGCAAGAATATTGGATACTGAATGGAAATCCTAAGCCATGGCTATAAAAATGGTATTGAACATCCTGCACCAAGCTTAGAGACAATAAAATAGTAAATCCTCTGTCCTAGAAGTTACCAGTAAGAAAGGGCAGGCCAACCTTAACCTTGGAGCTTCTTGTGGGTGTTAAAAAGCAGGAGAGAAATGTGAACCTGGGAAGGTGTTTTTTACTTGATTTAGTATCTGACAGTGTCCTCAAGCAATAAGCAAATGTCGCCAAAAGGCCCAGACACAATGAGGGAAAGAAACAATGACATGGGAAAAGTTTGCTTGGCCATTCTGACCTAACCTGATCCACTTATGCTGTAACTAGACACCTCTGAAAATGAGATGCAATTCTCAGAGGTTTGTACTCTTATCTATGAGATGAAGAGTAATATTAGTGCACTATCAGAGCACAGGACAAAGAGGAAACCTTTCTAAGATGACTTAGCCTCCAGCTACCATGGGAGCGAGATGAGTTGAGAGTGTGAGAATTAGTGAGTTTGAATGAGAGACAAAGAAAAGTTAATGTCAGCCATGAAGCTGAAATGTTTCAGAGTATTACCTTAGAAATGGGTGAGGGGAGGACCCAAGCACAGCTTTAAGGCCATCAAAGCTGAGCTGCTGGCTTGCTAACTTAGAGATGGGGTTACTGTTTGGGGTTATTTGTTGGCTGTAATTCTGCAGGTAAATTGATAAAAATAACATCCTTACTGTTACAACACTCTTGGCCTAGGTATGTTGATTTTTCAAAAGTGACAAAATCTCAAATCTAGCAGAAACCAGTTTTTAACACTGATTAGACAGAATACCCGAATGCAATATTTTAAATGCTTCCACACAACTGTATTTTATTTATCTCCCTGTGTTCTTCTTCTTTTTTTAATGTTGTCTCGTAGTTTTTTATCATCCATGATTTCCTGTCCCTATTTTGTATTGGCCTAGTATTTTGTTTTCATTTAAAAAATGGAAGTAGTTTCCAAAATTTGTCTTAAATATGTAAGATTTCCGGCTTTCACTGCTGAAGTGTATGGAAATTGTACTTACAGCAGATGGAAAGTGGTAGGTTCCTAGTGGGGAGGGAGGAAGTGGAGGAAAACTGGAAATGCTTTAATGCCTTCCTGGCCAGCTCATACTCTGAGTGCAGAAATGGAGATATATATATATATATATATATATATATATATATATATATATATATATATATATATATTACAAATCAAAAGCACAGAAAACACATTTAAAATTCTATAAATTTTATTCATTTATTCATTCCCCATGTATTTACTGATTATCTACTCTATTTTGGGCCCTGAAAACATAGAGACTGAGACACGATCCCATTTCTACCCTCAGGACTACACTGTTTAGTAAAGGAGTCAAGAAAATCAGCCTTTTGCCATAATGCATCAAATGCTTACAGCACTATTAATATAAAGGCCTCTGAATTTCCAACTCCTGTTTATTTTCACTAATTAGCTCTGAAATACTCAATCATGGCTGACTCCAAACAAGTCGGTTTGAAGAATAAACACTGTGGAAGGGGTTTCTGACAAAGAGAGTACATTAATGCCGACCGAGGCTCTGGAGCTATCATCACAAAGTATGAATTGACAAAATCCTGCCAGCCCTGAGAATATAACTGTGATTGAAAGGGAAGCTATCTTAGACTGAAAATAATTTTGGCGAGAAGTCCATTCACACACATACACAATGCTCGGGGTGATTAGTTGCACGTGCAAACAGATCTTTGTAACTACCTGGCAACTAGAAGCAGCCATGACTGAGAATAAACAGGGCCCAAACAAATGCATGAGAGACCCCTGGCACCAGTTTCTCGATGGGAGAGCTCAAACCCGTGTTTCCATTCTCACCATCTGAAGAGGAGATGAGAGGCAGAGCTCCCTCCCAGGCACTGAGCCCAATCCATGGGAACCATATTTCCCCAATGAGATACAAAATGCAGAGGTGAGGGGTACACTGCTGGCCTCTGAGAAGTGTGCCGATTCAGCTCTGAATGCCTGTGACAGTGACCCTGGTTTTCTTTTACCCCACCCCCACCCCTGGAGATTTTACCATCCTCTTAATTGAATCACACCAGCTCCCTGTTCCCTCCCTTTGCCCGGACAGTGAGGCAAATACAGCTCTGTAGGCACGGGGGCCCTCTTTGTCAGAGGCAGGGAGCATTAAAATATTTATGGAGTTACATTTTTAATTAAAAATAGGAATAAATTCTATCTCTAGGAAGTTGGTGGCCTTTCTTACGGGGGACTTAATATGCTACTGACTGATATGGTTCCTGTGTTGTTTGTGGAGATCTTCACAGGAGTTTTTATGAGAAACTCAATAACGCTGATTTATACGCCAAATTTGGAGGCATCCGCAGAGAGAAAGTGCCCCACAGTGCATGGAGTAGGTGAGGAGCCCCGGTCAAGGGGCTCCCCTCTAAGAGTTCATGGAACTCTGTCATCTTTAAAGCAGGCCCAAGCAGACTGCTGCCAAACTAAATGACACCACACAAAATAAAGCCAGGGTGCTGGCCAGCACAGGAGGAAGACAGTGCGTAGAGCTTGGTATCCAGAAGCTACCTAAGGCCAAAGGCTAAGCGATGTTAAGTGTTATTGTTAAGCAATGTTAAATCTTCAGCCTCCAAAGAAAAATAACTTTATTTCTTTTCTCCTGAGGGTGCTGTTTTAGAAAGCAGAGTGTGGTTTGTAATACAACCTCGTTAGCGAACCCCAGGCCTTTACCTGGGCCCCAGTTTTCTTTGGTCATAAACAGAATGAAATCAGCATCCCCTTACTCTTGCCTGACACAAATTATTACTCACCCTGGGTGAGTGGGGGAAGTGGCTGTTTCCTGGGCTGCTGTAATGTGTGAACATCCATGCATGCATTTTTGCAAACGACTTCTTTTTTCACTCAGCCTGCCAGCCCCTTTCAATTCTCTCAGGCCCCATTCTGATTTTACAGGCCTCCTCACAGTCGGCCTGTTCAGTAGTGAACTCTCTATTCTCCCATCTCAAGCCTCCACCGTTCCCACCTGGCCCATCCCTGGCCCCGCGGGAGCCCATTAGCCCCTTCTCTACAGATGGCTCAGTGCACCAGCACATGATGTTGCTCTTCCGGGTTTATAATCAAGTGTGGAGTCCTGAGGAGCGAGCAGGACACGGCTGCATCTCATCTGCAGTCCTGTGTGCGTGGGTGGTGGGAGGTGGCTGGGGAGATTCATAAAACCCCATTCATCGGTTACACTACAAAATTCACATGAGGCAGCGCCAGCTGGGCCGCTGCTGCCGGCCAGCATTCCTTTTAGTCGTGTAGTCAACTCCCCTGACTATCCTGCAGTGGCCCTTCCGACCCCTTTCTACTCCTGTTAAGTCTTATGAACATGACTAAGCTCCCAAGCCCCATCTCTAGAGATGACCTCACTTCCCTTCCTTTATGACCTTGAAGCACTCAACTTGAGTCCCTCAACTTCTTCTGCTCTCCGCCCCTCAGAATGCTGAGTCTCCACTGACACACAGTTCCCCAGAGCTTGGAGCCAGGCCAGGAGTGAAGCTCCAGCTCTGTCACTCATCACCTGTGTGGCCTTGGCCAGGGATCTAATGGCTCCAAGGCTCTGCTTTCTAATATGCAAATGAGGGTGACAATAAGGTCTCCATCTAGCACTGGTATGCGTATTAAATACAATACGGAAATATAAGCAAGTCCTCCTTAAAGAGCCTGACATATTTGAAGGACTGTTTTTGTTTTTGTTTGCTAGCTCTCTCTGATTTGCTCTATAGGGAAGCCATTTTCTTTTCTGTAATGAGGCAAACCCATATTCTCACTGGCTTCCTGGGGACCTGCTACCACAACTCTCCCTCTCCAGGCTGCATCTTTAAGTCCCTGCAGTTGCTTTCCTCCCCCTGCCTATGCATAGGTTCAGCTGCACAGCTTGCTGAGAGTCCCTTCGGCCCTATGGGGAAGGGAAGAGCCAACACCTGCATGGTGACCACTGGAGTACTAACTGCAGCTGAAGAATTAGCTGACTCTGAGGGAAAACCAGGCATGCAGATGATCAGATGATCGAGAGCAAGGAAATACAGCAAACTAATGTGATCTGAGCTGTGCTAATGGACCCATAAGGAGATAGCAGTTCTTATAACTAGGGGATCCATTATATGGGATGCTGAGCCGGGTCTAGGCTAGAAGCCAACAAGACTTGGATACAAGGCTAGGACCATACCAGGGTGGAAGTCTTAATATGATGCCATAGCTCCCAGAGCAGACAGGGTGTGAATGCAGCACCCTCTTCACTGGTGGGAGGAGCCCCAGAGAGTCACCTAGCTATTGTTGGCTTTGGACAGGGCAGCGCTGAGCATGTAGCTCCAGGGCTCACCGCTAAGCAAGGCTGGGGTGGCGGAACTGCCCCATGTGTTTGAATCTTGTTCCTCAGAGAAGAACCTTCCTGCCTCCTCCAGTGCCCTCATTTCCTGAGTAAAGTTGGCCTATGCCTGTGGGTTCCAGGACCAATCACACTGCAGCCGCCTATCCCAGGCTTCTGATCATACCCCTGTGACTTCCCCTCGATTCTGCCACCAGCTGTTTCCCTTATGTAGATTCTCCCTCAGCAGTCTCCTGTATTCCCACAGATTCAGTTCTCTCACCATGATGATGATGATTCTGAACGTACCTGGCTAACCTCCGTATCTCACTCTTGCTTGACGTAGCATGCCAAAACCCAAGTCATCTTTCTTTGGCTCTTCTTCCTTTTAACGTCTATAACATTTATTTGGTTCCTTTCCAGTACCACTCAAAATACCCTAAATTATCTTTAATTCTTATTATCATTCTTATCCCTACCTTTTCTGGTGCTGGGGATTGAACCCAGGGCCTTGTACAATCTGGGTAAGCACTCTGCCACTAAGCTACATCCTCAGTCCTAGGTTATAATTCTTCATTAACCCTTTCTACCTCCATTGGATCATAAATTCCTTGAAATAAGATACTTCATCTTGTATGCATGATTTTTTTATGCCTACTACCAGAACCAGTGATACATACAATAGATTCTTATCATGTTGATGCACAGATGAGTATAGATTTGTTTTTATACAGGTCATTTAGGGGAAAGAAACCTCCCCAAGCTATCTTGACAGTTTATTTTAAGGCACTTTTGCAAATATAAGTATTCCATGAGAATGTCTACTTTTTCCTGGAATCAATAGGAGTCCCAATTTCTAAATAGTTACCCTAGCTGAGCACTTATTTGGCCCTGTTCTAAACACTTTGCATCTACTGACTTAATGCTCACAGCAACCCTATGACTCAAGAGCGACCCTATTATTATTATTCCTCATTTCATAGACAAGGACATGGGCATAAGGAGATTGAATAAAATTGTCCAAGTTTAGTACCTAGGAAGTGGCAGAGCTGGGACTTGAACCTGGGCAGTCTGATTGTAAGTCTGTTCATAGAACCACTGCAGCTAAGGTCTAACTCAGAGGCAGAGCCACCATCAGATCTGTGATTAGCATGCTCCCTTATATTATTTGCTCGCCTGTTTATCTTTCTTATTAAACTGTAAGTGCCTTTGAGGACAGGGACTATGTCTTATTCATCTTTGTATATGACACAGAACATTACTAATATACAGGTTAAGTAATGCCTTTCAACCATCTCTGTAATGCTGTCATAAAATCAATTCTTTCCCCCTTCCCTTGGGCCCTTCATTTGAAATATGAACAGTTTAATGTGTAATTGCTAGATGAACATTAAGCAATATACTTTGCCTACCAAAAAGAGAATCCTGTTTTGTTAGAACACTCCTGAGAGTTGAAAAAGCAGCGTCTGCAAATTGGTACTTTGGTTCTTCGCGATTAAGAATAATGTCTAGCAGAAGTAAAAAGAGTACAATGAATTTTCTGGTGGTGCACTGCATGAACACTCTTGTGAACAGAAAAGACCACTTTCCCAAGACCAGTGAGGGACCTAGGTCCTGCTTGGGAAGCATGGCTTCCAGTCCTGTCACCACTCTAAGCCATATTACCAAAATTACTTGGGAGAAAAATGTATTTCTCTGCACATCTCAAGCAGCTTTCAACTTGGCTCTGTAATGAGGAGCAACATACCAGAGCTGATTTTGGATAGAAAGAGCAACTTCAGAAGGAGCAAACAGCTTATGCTTGCTTCCTAGGAACCCAAAATAAATTTGCTTTCCAAGTGTGTTCCCAGTGTTTTCATATTGGGTATGATTGTGTTCAGTTCAGGAGAACATGCCATAAGAGCATACTTCCACTTTTAACATTCCAGTTGGTTCAATTTGTTGGTTTCAGCTTTCATGCCTACATATGCTTTTGCCCATCCTTGAGAAGACTCCAGTCCCAAGGGATGGCTAACTTTAAAGCCTGCAACCTGCATTCTATTATCCCCAAAAGCATGTTGTCTGGGCAGCCTCTAAGCCTTTTCCTGTCATTTCCCTTATTGCTGGAAATGCTGTCTTTCTGAGTTCTCTTGTTCTCTTCTCCAGTTAACTTCTGCTCTGCTCGCTGCTATTGAATTATCCTCTGCCAACCTTGCATTCTCTTGAAACACTTGCTAAGCAGATGGTGGTGACATTTGAATTCTGCAGTGATTTCCAGCAATGCCACAGTCCTGAGCTTTGGCTCAAGTTATCTCTATGGTAATTCAATGAGTAATTCAGGTTAAGTAAGTTAATGAGTTCAATAAAAACTTAAGCAATCAGAACCTTAGGTGTGTGTGTGTGTGTGTGTGTGTCTGTCTGTCTGTCTGTCTGTCTGTCTGGTTGCGAATGAGTTTTTACCATTGGGGTCTGAACAAGTTAAAGTCTTCATACTGCCAAATTGAGTACTTCTTTCTTCCATAAGCCCCATTGTCAAATAAGGCACTTCATGGGAATATATGTATGGACTGCTCCCTGAAATCATGGCAGCCAGTGGAATGTTTTACCAAAATTTGAAGCCATTTTAGCTACTAGTACTACTTCCCCACAAGCCTCCAGACAGCCTGTCATGCTTCGATAGGATGCTATGCACCACGGCCAGTCTCTGACACCTTCCTCAGGGTACAACCTTAGCAGAAGGACCTCCTTCACCACAAGGAACCCCCTTCAGGGCTTGTGGTTGACACCGCTGCTCTGCTTTGCAGGAATACTAAAATGAGCTGGAGAATTCACATTGAGCAGATCCTCCACATCCAGGAATGACAGGGTTTAATGCCTTCTGAAAATCAGTGACACTCCTTCGCTCCACCATATTAAGTGTTCTCATCCCTTCTCTTCAGGTTCCTGTGTTGGAAATCTTGTCTCTAGTTTCCCTTCTAAGTAGCGTCAGCTGCCTGTTTGGCCCCCTGACACCTCCTCAGTCTTCATGCTGAGGACAAAATGATGAATTAGCAGGGATTTAATTCTCTGTGAGATAAAGATGTCTCCAGTGTCAACTCAAACTTCCTGAAAATGCAAAAGCCCTAGCATGTAATATCACTTTAAGATGCCAAACAGCTGAGATCAGGGGGTTAATGCTACTGCCATATCATTTTTATGTCACTTAGTTCCTTGGATAAAAGTCCATTTTAATCAAACTTTTCATCATTTCCTCATAGCCAATATATCCTTGATGCCAGTTAGAATATTTGATATTAATTATTCAGTTGAAGGCCTCCATTATGAGTTTAGTTAGAATATTAGTGATTTAAAACATGTTAAGACCCATTACACTACTGATGTCCCCAAAGTAGCTTTAACTAAATCTTGATGGGCCATATATATTAAATTCCATAGATTTTTTTTTACTTTTTTCTCATTTTCCATAGAAAATTCTAAACTAGTGCATATTTGCTGGCTAAGTACTCTATTTAGAGGAAGAATATGTGCCTGCTATTTCAAGAGTGCCAAATTTGACATTACCTTGGACTTGAAATATGTTAAGCTTGGTAAGCTGAGTTCCATGTTTTCCTTCCTGCATACACTTACATGAGGTTTAGAATTTACTTCCCACTTCCCCAGCCAAAAGAAAAGAAGGGATTTGTGTGTGTGTGTGTGTGTGTGTGTGTGTCTGTGTTTGTGTGTCTGTGTTTGTGTGTCTGTGTGCGTGCGCCTAGGCATCTGCTTAATATAGAGTGTTGCTAATTTCTCGTATTCTTTGGTAATTCTTGATGTTTTCTTATTTTATTACCATCCTAACCATCTGCCTCCAGAAGCTCATTGCCCTGGAATTATAGTGGTGATTTTCTTAACAATACTACACTGTTTTGCACAATTCATACTCTCATTCTGCACCCACCTCCCCCTGTCTTTTATCTCTCTCCAGCCATGTGCTACTGTCCCTTGGCCCACGTTCCAGGGTTTGCTATATGCAGGCATCCTGTATCAACCTACAGCAAGTTTTTCATCCACCAGAATATCTGATTTGTATATTTGTGAGGCCTATGCTTTATGATTATTTTAAATGGCATACATCACTAACATATGTAAGCATCTTGGATTAAAAAAAAAAGTTGGTGTCTCACCACATAGACAAATATATATTATTCAATGGGAGTATTTAGCAGTAAAATCACTGTTTATTTTCTCTTTTTTTAATACCAAGATCTGCATGAAATTGTTTCAAAGTGTCATAATTTTTCCTAGTCAATGATACTTAAAAATAAAATCAAACTATGGACAATGGAGGCAAAGGGGGAGGAGTCATAAGCTGTGTTGAGTATTAGCTTGTCCCCTTTTATCCTCCCAATCGACTGGGTAGTAGTCTTCACAATGATCTTTAACTAAAAAAAAAAAGAATTCATCCTCCAAGTGGCAGAATCCAGACCAAAATTCAAACCCAGATCTTTCTGGTTTCCAAGGCCTTTTTTATTTTACTTTGCCACACCACTAATGTTGACATTAGAATAATCCCCTTTTTTTCTTGAAATCATATGTTTATAGGACAAAAGATATTTCAGATCATATTAAAAATACTTTCATGGCTGTGTATGTAGCTCAGTGTAGAGCACTTGCCTAGCATTCACAAAGCCCTGGGTTCCATCCCCAGCACTACCACCCACCCAGAATACATTCATATTCACTTTTCTTTTAGGGTTCAAAAAAGGGGGGAAATGTTAAAATCTACAGGTTTTAAAATAAAAAAAGTAATCAAATGCAAGAAATAATTTGGAATTTATGTAGATTTTTAAAAAATGCTTTTGGCTGGGAGCGATAATGCATACTTATAATCCCAGAGGCTCAGGTGACTGAGGCAAGAGGATGGCAAGTTCAGAGCCAGCCTCAGCAACTTAGTGAGGCCGTAAGCTACTTAGCAAGACCTTGTCTTTAAATAAAAAGATAGAAAGGGCTGGGGATGTGGTTCAGTGGTTAAGCACCCCTGGGTTCAATCCCTAATACCTCCCCCAAATACTTTTGAACCTCATAGTCTTTATTCTTATATCACTATGATAAGTTTTTCCTAAGTTAAAATAACATGGCCCCATTTTCCTAATTATTCTGTTCCTATGGGAGCAGACACAAGGCTGTGCATGGTTCTGGCTGTGTGGGGCACAAGTGCCTGTACTCATATTACTGGACCAGACTGCCAGCCCCCAGACCCCAGTCCCCTGCCTTCAGATTTCACTCTGCAGCCCTCTCCTAACAGAAGCACTTGGAAAGTGGGAAAAGGAACCATAAAGGAACTCAATTATTGAGTTTTGTTATGCTCTAAGAGCTCTATAGGTTCTTTAAATATGTCACCTCATGTAACAGTTCTGAAATTATTATCACTGTTTTGGATGAAGAAACTGAGGCTCAGAGATGCAAAATAGCATGGTTAAGATTGTACACAGAATCAGCGGCAGGCTTTAGATCTAGTCCAGTTTCTTCTACCTCTGGAACCTCTGTGCCCTCCACTACATCAGGCTGTCTACAACTGGGCTGGCTGTGAACAGGCAGAAGAGAAGCAGCCCATGACAGTCCTGTGGTGAGGCAGCCCTCACTGTGCTGGTCCCACCCTGACACACTGAGTGTACATACACCCAGGGATGTTAAATGAACAGTCCCCTGGTAGGCGTTCAAAACTTCTAAGAACAGCAACCATGAACCCAGAGCTCCCCTTAGCATATTTAAACTCCCACTGTCTTCCAGCTGAAATATCCTTAAAACAGTGCACTTTTTTTTTAAAAGACTGCCTCTGTGTTACGCTAGAGGGTTAGAAAAAATTACCAGTTTTCCACTTCAGCAGTTTTCATAGCCAGGAAAGTATGGTTGGTCCTTTCATGGTATAGTGCTGACAGATCCTCGGGGGATGTGGCTGAGATGCAAATGCCAGATAACTGTGGAAGGACTGCTTCAGCTGACTCTGCAGCTCTGAGTCCAGAGAAGAGAGGTTTGGCAGTTGATCACCATGATGGTGCCACACGAGCCCATCTGTGCCCTGGATCTCATGTGACACAGGCCCCACGACCTCCGTCACTGTGCCAGAAACACCTTGGTCCAGCTCCATTATTTCCAGCAAAGGCAAACATTTGTGGTACAAATGTGAGAAGGGTTGGTACAAAAAGAGCAGCTTCCAGAATGTGTTCCCACTTATATTCCAAGACTTCAATTAAGCCTAGATAGAAGTGGTTGGGGCTTGTCCCAACCAAGGGCTGCCCCACTCAACAATCAGCAGAACTGACCCTTATGGTTGAACATGGAATGACATGTTAAATAGGTGGGAACCTGGCAATTCTCGTTGGCCATTCTCCACCAACAATATGCTGTGAGGCATCATTAGTCCCCTTCAAATTTGGCCATTGCTTGGAAGTGCAGACAGGGTGGTGACTGCTAGATAAGGTTTCTGCCCACTAATTGCTTACATGTAGCAGAAGCAAATGCAGACTCATTTCCAGAAATGATAGTGTCTGACAGCCTGGTTTTCACAAGGTACTGGAAAGAATTGTAATTGTTGTAGCAGGAGTTTAAGATGGAAAATAAGCATGTTGAGCTATTTTGAGAAGGAATTTGCTACAGTGAAGTTATTTTCCTGGAAACAGTTGTATAAAATCAGGATGGAGTTTGTATCAGGCTTCTTGGTCACTTTCCATTAATGTGTTGGTGCCTTTGACAATTTACACTAAATGGTCTGAATGTGAAACACCCTTTTATGGTTTTTTCCAACATCAAAATCAGGTCTACATATATAAGACAGAACTTCTAGCCAATGTGTTATATGAGTAATTTCCGGATGTGTTGCCTGTACTGTGGCCAAGATAATGTGATGACTGCCGGCTGTAGGCTGGTTATAGACAAGTCACTTACATTACCACTATGTCCACAGTTGGAACTTCTCAGCTTGTCCCTCTTCTGGTCACTTCTTTCATATCTAATTAAAAAAAAAAAAGGTCAGCTGGAGCTATCTTTGCAACTTTATTAGAACTAAGAAAGTCCTTTACCCTTTCTTATTCTGCCACTTGACAACTATTTACTGACCACCTACTAGATTTAAAAATACCACAGGGCCCGGAAGATTCCACACTAAGCCCACAAGGACACTGTACCTGTCCTGTGGAGGTTATAATCTCATGCAGAAGATAGTAATTACACAATCCCAAATAAAACATAAAACTGCAACTCTGCCAATTACAAAACAAGGAAAGGTACATGAGTCAAGAAAATGTAATGAGAAGTTGGACCAAATCAAGGGAGGCAGTGTTGTTTTAATGGAGATTAAAGAGAAGAAATAAGAAATATCCCAGGCAGAGAGAACAGCCGTACAGAGGCCCTTGTGGGAGGAGAGAGTTTGGTAATGGACACTGAAGGAGGGCTGCATGGCTGAGATAGAGACCACAAGAGTTAGCAGGAAAGGAAGGTAGACGTCAGACCAGGGGCAGGCAAGTTAAGGGTGTATTTATTCAAAGGTGATTTAGAAACCTTTGATGGATTGTAAACCTGAGGATGACATAGATTTGTGTTTTAAAATCTTCTTCCAGCTGCAGGATAGAGACCAGTTCAGAGGGAGGCTGGAGTGGATGCAGACCAGTTCAAAGGTATTTGCTATCGTCAGGGGAGAGATGATGGTAGTGTCTACCAGGGCTGTGGGGACAATAGCCAAACCGGAGCAAGGTGGTGAAGAGAACTGACAGGCCTCCGTGATGGATGCCTCTGTGGTGTAAGGGAAAAGCAAAACTAGGTGTCCAGAATGATCCATATACAGCAGTGTGGGAGGTGGCCCCTTCCCTGACAGGGACACTGCTTGGGGAGAGCACAAGGTTTGGGGGGATGATCATGAGTGCAGGCGGTGACATGTTCCATCTGAAGGGCCTTTTGTCTCCAGATGTGCTATAGGATGGCTCCATGTGGACAGGAATTAGACAGGCTGAAGTAGGATGCTAGACAAATGCGTATTTGTGAAAACTGAACAAAAGTCCCCAGGGCATATCATGGAGGGATGATGTAATAAGCCACAGAATCTCATACTCAGTAGAAAAAGAGGGAGGTGCACAGTGCCAATCACAAAGGCCTGGGCGGGTACCAGTCTGTGGTTATGACACGTCGCCTCTGCTCATGTTCACTGCAGAGCCTTATCTATCACTGTCTGTGTAATTTCATTCTGGAAATGATATTTTTCTCAAGTAGGAAGAATTGATGGCTTAATGTCATCTGGCATTCTGTGACTAAGCATAGCCCCGACCTCATAAAGTATAAGCATGAGGGTAAGAAGAAATCATAGGAATGATTTGGGTCTGTGCTTATGAGACCAAAAATCCTCATTCTTCAGAAATACACATTGAAATATTTAAGGGCAAAGAGGCACTAGTGTCCAATTTATTCCCAATTGGTTCAGAAAATGCTAGTATGTATATTTAGTAATATGTGCATGCATGTACATGTATGTATATACAGGGAGAAAGATGGAAGGTGGAAGAGAAGGAAACGGAACAGGATGGAAAAAAAGAGAATGAATGATACAGTAAAGAAGGCAAGATGTAAGAAATAGGTGATTTTGGATAAAGGACACAGGGAGTTCCTTCTACTCTCATTGCTTGAGCAACAAAGATAGCAAAGACTACTGGAAGTTCTAAAAATTTTATAGGAAAAAATTCAAAATTTAATCAAAACATAAAGGTCTCATTCTGATGTCGTAAGCTGGCTTTTCCCCCAGACGCAAACTCTGAGGCAAGGATTTGAGTGGAAGGAAAGACCCAGTGCAGAGAGCAGCAAAGAGCAGGTGACTGCTGCAGGCAAGCCGGGGCTGTTGGTTCTGCTTGGGCCTTCTGAGACAGTGGGGAATGCACCTTGTCCCACCTGCAGTACGGGAATATTGAGGCATCCATCTTTTTGAGTCCCGTTTGACACTGACTAAGGTTGCTTCTAAGGAGCCAACTCCCCAACACTTCTGCCCATTCAGTGCACTGATGACAGAAAGCCTCAAACCAAAGAACAGGTGGACTTGGAGCAAAGAGTACAGTGGACACTGAGCGCCAAGAGGGTGAGGATGGGGAACAGCAGTGCCACCACAACTAGTAAGTGTGAAGTCCCAGGGTCAAGGTGGATCAGTCCTGAATGCCTTTTATGAGAGAAAAATATATAATGATTAAGTAGCCCCAGACAATCCTGATGCCTTCATTTTATTTCTGAAGTAGGGTCTCTGGGAATTGGTCACGTCTTACATGGAAAGCAATGAATACCAATAGCACCAACAGAGCAGCCTGAGAGGGCAACCCTGGAAGAATGCATTTTTAGTTTCTCTTTGTTTGATGAATAAAGAATTTATTTTTAAAAAAATGATGTAAGGTCTTTGATAATATCATTTTCTGTTAAGCCCATGCTCAGAACATCATTGAAACACAGCAGCACCCCTGGGGATTATGGAAAGCCTTAGGAAAATGGAAATTTGGTGCTAAGGTGCTTACCTCAAGTTCACCCATTAATGAATGATGGGGATTTGGGTGTCTGCGGTGACTGTATGATCGTGGCTGTAAATGCACACAAGGTAAAGTTTTGTGTGGATTTCACATGCCACCTTTGCTCTGACTAATGGTAGGAATTTGGCCAAATACAGAAGGTAGTCTTATGGCTTGGTCATATAGTTCCTGCGGTCTCCATGGTCTTACCTTAGCATTAGGTACCCATGTTGAATCCATGAGGCCTATAAAATTGGATCAATCACACTCAGTTCCATTAAGATGCTTAGTCTCATCCTCTTAGAACAGAAAGTATTATGTCATGAGTCAAACAGGCTACAGGATAAATTCTTCATGTGTAATTATCAGGTCAAAGAATGTGAATATTTTTAAAGTTCCTAATATATATTTCCAGATTGACCTCCAAAAATGTTGCACCAATTTATACCCCACCTGCTCTGATTATAAATCATTTGTAAAACCTATGTCAATTTAATAGGTTAAAAAGTAGCAATTATGATCACAAACTGTTTCATTTGTGATTTCTTTATTATTAGTAAGGTTGAATGTTTTTGATATATTTATTAGACTTTGTTTTTTAAGTCAGTTGTGATTTATCTGTTTGTATATCATTTCTGTTTATCTTTTCTTCTTGATTTTTAGAGCTCTTCATATGTTAAGGACAAAAACATTTTGTCATATCTTAAACTATCTTATTTTAACATTAAATTATATTTATGGTAAATAGAAACTTATAAATTTTATATGTTAGATCTTCAATCTTTTTACTTTTGATTTATTCATGTGCTTTTATTTACAAAAGGTCATCTCTCATTATGAGATATTTATCTATAATTCTCTTCTAGCATTCTTATGATTTTGTTTATTTTGGTACTTCTACAGCAGGAATGCTTTGAACACATGTCATCCTGAGCACTAATGCACTTTCATAGTGTAGTTTCAAGCAGTATCGACTATAATATTGCTAAAGTCATAAAGGATACACAACGATAATGATTGACATCCATACTAAACGATTCTAACAAACATTGTAGAAGATTTCTATGCAGTTTATCAAGACACATCAAACAGAATCAATTTACATCTTACTTTCACTGCAGTTATGCCCTCTGCCAGGATACTGAGTATCAGGAAGCATCCCAGCCTGGACCCCTGGCAGGTGGTATTGCACCGAGTCTCCAATGTCCTGGGACTCATCAAGATCCACCCAAATGGGCTTCTTTCTTATGGTGACACTTTCTCTTGTGAAATATATGCTCTTCTCCTTGACCCACTGCCAGCTGATGTGACCCTCTGCAGCATGAGCAAATTCTGCCTGTTAGGCTAAAAAGCATGCCCTGCATCTCAACATGTGTCCCTCAGAACTGGTTGGTGAGGACTCTACATGTGCTCCTCAAAGACAGAGAACTTTACATCACTGGGAGTTGCTCTTCAAATTTCTATGAAAAGGAGATGCAGTTTTGCTGGAAGAAGTTGTGTCTTGAGATACTATAGGTGTTAGTTTGGCTAAACCCAAAGGAACTCTGAGAGGAGGGATTCTTAATCTGGAGTCCATCCATGTCAAAATTGTCTATCAATTGGTCTCAGAGGATCCTCAAACTCTCCAAAATTACATGCCAAACTTTTCTTTTACAATTTTTTTTTTTTAGTTGTAGGTGGACACAATACTTTATTTCTTTTTTACGTGGTGCTGAGGATGGAACCCAGAGCCTCATGTGTGCTAGACAAGCGCCCTACCACTGAGCCACAACCCAGCCCCACATGCCAAACTTTTTTATGAATAACACTTTGTACATATTCCTTGGAGAAACAATGAGCAAGAAGGTTTCATGACCCAAAAAGTTGAAGACTTATTCAATTAGTACAATTTACTGTAAACCCTTCTTAAAGGGGTCATTTAAAAAAAAAAAAAAAACTTCATATTCTGATTCCAGTGTGGCTAGCTAGCATCCTTTTACAACAGAATAATAATGCCTTCACAGAGATTATTTCATATGTAAAGATTTATGAGAGGGAACTAGCCAAACAGTAGCTTACCATGTTGGAGGGTATCTTTAATATCAAAGAGAACATAATAGTTTTTGCAAGAAACCTTACTATGATCTTTCAGCCCTACGCAGCATAGTGGACATATGGACTTCTATTCTGGACAGCTTTTTGGCCGGCTTTGAAAGAGAACCAAACCTTCCCAGCATATAAGTCCCAGAAAACAGGTTGTAGGGCATCGAGCTCTTGATCATGTGCCCCATCTCTCCCCACTGAAACACCAGCCAGCAATGTGAAATGCAGGAACCTGCCTAAGTTTCAGAGGCCAGATTTGTGTGTTCACCAGTGCTACCTCAAGTAGGATTTACACATTCTGCCCTCTTCCCAGCTCTTGAAAAATAACATCCTGTTCCCATCCCCAGAAAGAGGGAGAGGAAGCACTCATGAGCGTGAGCAGGCAGCCAACACCATGGGAACAAAAAGTACGATGTGGACTCCCCTGTAAATTTCAACAGCATAATACCACAGGAAATCCAAAGAAAGTAAAATATTAATATTAAACCATAGCCACCCTGCCAGATATTATTTAGATAAATAATCCATTTAAGGTTTGTAGGATATTGTAATATGTCTGTATATACCTATATTGTATATAGTCATTCATATACAATATGAACACTACTGTTCATATCCAATTGTCCACTGGGAATAGTTTATATTTGAAAGGAATAGAGACATGAGCGGCAAATGTATTTTATTCACTCTTCTTCTTAAAAGCCAAATGTCCTCAAATAAAATACTGATGAATGGCTAAATATTTAAGGGCTGCTATATCTCATAATATGGATTTGTGGCCTCATCTGGCTCCTCCCTTTCTTTGACCTTTTTGCCTAATGGCGGGATATTAATAAGAGAAAGACGGTTACATAAAACATCCTTTGAATCTGAATGTCTTCATATATCAGTACATTTCAGGTGG
Organism: Marmota flaviventris; assembly: GCF_047511675.1. Taxonomy (NCBI): domain Eukaryota; kingdom Metazoa; phylum Chordata; class Mammalia; order Rodentia; family Sciuridae; genus Marmota; species Marmota flaviventris. Next base: position 29,877,748 of record NC_092508.1, on the reverse strand, counting down.
CTAAAGATGGAATGAGCCAACCTGAAAGCAACAAGCTGCTCACTGTCCCTGACAAATTAGGCTGAAAGGCATTCTTACTTAAGAAGTCAGGAAGGCCGAGGGTCAAGCCACCAGGCCCTGGAGTGCAGCTGCTGGACCACCTTTGGCAGTCTCCAAGGGAGCAACCAAAGAAAATCCAGCACAGAAAATACCTCAAAAAATCAACAGGGAGAGTAAAACAAAAAATAACCAGATGTCCCAGAAGACTCCGCTGGTATTATGAAGGAGGCTAGAGCAGGAGTAACAGGGTTTGGATTTTATCAACCTTACTAATAAAAGTCACTTGGCTCTCCATTGAGAAGAGCAGTTGGTACAAGATGGAAAGGTTTTAAAGACCATTAATTTCTTGAAATGAAACAGCTGGCCTTATTGGCTATTAAATAATGAGCCAGATTCTCCCCAGTGCCTAAGTCACTCTCTGGTAGTAAATTAGGCATTTAGGGAGGCACATTAACTCTTTAAGAAGATTAGAGTTCGATTTAGAGCACTTGATGCATGGGGGAAAGTTAGAGGGAATCTGGCTGAAGCTGAGCACAGGCAGGATGAAGAGGGGATGGACTCTGATGGGAGCAGGTGACACCTGTGACTTTTGTGAACTGGGCAGCTTGGTGAGCACAGTCGTTGAGCAGTGTTCAATATACTCTTCTCAAGTTGACTGAGCCCATGAAGGCAGAGGGAGTTGGCTCTTTATTTATCGATTCGTTCATTCCATAAACTTTTAAATTAAAAAAATACTATGTAGCTGAAACTGAGCTAGGCATGGAGAAGTTGTTCCTCAGTAAAACGGAGTCCTTGTCACCAAGGCTTTACCACCTGACTGCTTGCAACGCGGAGAAGGAGTGAAAGAGAGACAAGTAAATAATAATCATAATTGGATAGAACAAGGGCTAAATTGTATACACTGGATTTGACTTTTAGCACTTTGTACAACATTCTACCCATTGAAGAGGGTGGTTTGACCACATTTGCATTGTAGAAATAGCTCCTTAATAATTTCATGGAGAATAAATTGGAGGGACAAGACTGGGAACAGGAAGGGCAATGTGAAGTTGTTGATATGATCATTATGAAAGATGCCTAGGAGCTGGAATGAGGCTAAATAGGGAATGCCTGGAGGGGGAGAGAGGACTCTGCCTTGGGGAGGTGAACTGACCTGTTTTAAGGGCTGATTAGACGTGTACATTAAGGGAAAGAATGGGGTCTAAGGTAACTCTGGAGTCCCAGGCTTGGGCAACTGGGTGGAGGGAGGATCCATTCTCCTGATGGAAAGGTAAGGTGGAGACAGCTCTGGGCCCGAGAAGCATGAGGAGATGGCACACAGAGAACTAGAAGTCCTCCATGTGTAGTGCCTAATGAGATTTGAAAACTACATTCTAGAAGGAAACTGAGATTCATAAAACTGCATGGTTCCTATAATTTAAACGAAAACCAGGAACCATATTTTGCTTTGCTTTTTCTGCCAGAGGAAGGGATTGTGGAGATGCAGATGTCTCCAAATGGAGGCTCCATCAATGCTCACCATTAAGAATATCCAAGTGATGAGAAAGTAACAAATAGAAAATGATCATCTCTAGAAAAGCCAACTTCTTTTTTCCTGGGAATATTAATAGTTAATAAACCATGGACCTAAATATCAGGAAATTTATACTCTGTGAGAGAAGCAGAAAATTGCACAGGTTGCAGACTAGACAAATTAACAGTTCTTTCTCTGTCAGCACTTAAAATCTATACTGCCGTTTCTCTCTATGGTATGAGGTGAAACGTGCCAACAAATTGGCTTAGATGATATATCTGAAAATGTGGAAGAAATTATATATTGGAAGAAAAAGGAGAAATTCTTATATATTAAGAAGTGTTGACAACTTCACCGCAGCATAGCAAAAAATGTCCTTAAAGATAAAACACTTATTTCAAATTTTCAGAAACCACGTTACGGCATTCTATACTCTATACAGAAAAAGTTGTTTTTAGAAAGAAAATTGACATCAAAGTGGCCTAAACCAATAACCTTTGTGGCTGCTTCATGGTGAGAACCTCATTCTTTAGGAATGTGAAAAGCATGAAATTAAAAGGGTGGAGAGTTTGTGGATTGCCCCAAGAGAACTGAGCAAGGACAGACAACAGACAGGACTAAACATGTCACTCACTGTTTTTTCCCCCACAAGCCAATATGTCATCCTGGTGCCAACTGCATCATGGCCCCAGGAAGAGCTTTCCAGGTAGATGGTCATGAGCTGCCCCAGCTGTGCTCCATGTAAGTGTAGTTATCCACAGCCCCTCCCCCCCACACATCCCACAGCTGGCTGTGTCTCTACCACCACGATCTGCAGGGAACAATGCTCCTCTGGAGTAATTCCAAAAAGATCTACACCAACAGTGCTTGTTTGTGCCATTGGTCCTCAGAGAGACCCAGGGGTGTTTCTCACAGTAAATGGCCCCGTTTTCTAGCACATGCCAGAATCAATACAGACTCATTGACGAAGGGCTCTTACTAGGGGCAGCTTGGCATCATTTTAACATGCTGCCTGGAAAATTAACAGCAGACCAAGCCTTTCCTTTCACAGTTATAGGTTAAGAGTTTTGAAATGGGGATTCCTGGGTTTAAATGTACATGATGACATTCTTTTCTGTATTGCTAAGGAGGGGGCTGGAAAGTAAGAAGGCACCTCCAGGAGCTTCCACGAGGACAGATGCCACCGAGAAGTGACAAAAGAGATGCCAGACCAAAGGCAGCGTTTACAGACTTAAAAATAGAACCTGTGGCTTCATGTGTCCTGCAAAGAAAGTTTCATCGTGTCCTTTGTCAGTGACCCATCTCACAAGCTCCCTTGGTGGTGGAGAAGAGAAAGCCACCTCCTCTTTGACTCTTTGTTGGCACTAGCAGAGCAAGGCATGAAGCACGTCAGGACACCTTTTTAAAAATGCTATTTTTAAAGAACAGTTTTAGGTTCACAAAAAAATTGAGAGGAAGGCAGAGAGATTACTCATAAACCCCCAAACTCACACACACAGAGGCCGCCCTGTTGTACACATCCCTTACCAAAGTTGGTGCCACTGTTAGAATTGGTGGACCGACATTGACACATCATAATCGCTCATAATAACTCAGTCAATGTTAGGGTTTTCTCTTGGTGGTGTGCATTCTGTGGGTTTGGTCAAATATATAATGATGGGTATCCTCTGTTATGTTATCATAAAGAATGGTGTCAATGCCCTAACAATCTTCTGTGCTCAGCCAATTCATTCCCCGCTACACCCAACCCCTGACAACTGCTGACCTTTTAACTGTCTTCATGATCTAACTTTTATGGTGTCATATAGTTGGAACATAGTATGTAGCCTTCTCAGATTGACTTCTTTAATTTATCAATATGCATCAATTTTTTTCTCTTTGCTTTGTCAAGGCTCGATAGTCCACTTCTTCCTAAGCTTGATCATATTTCATCGTCTGGACGTATTAATCTATTTATCCACTCACCTACTAAGATCATCTTGTTTTGGGGGTGGTTACAAGTTTGGGCAATAATGAATAAAGCTGCTTTAAACATATGTGTGCAGGTTTTGTGGGAGCATAAATTTTCAACCAAGGAATGTGATTGCCGGATCATTTCATAATAGTATGTTTAGTTTTATAAGAAACCACCATTCTTCCACAGTGGTTCTATGGTTTTGTCTTCCCACTGTAGTGAATAAGAATGCTTGTTGATCCACATCTTCACCACCATTTGGCATTGTCAGTATTCTGTATTTGCCATTCTAATAGGCATGTAGTGTATCTCATTGTTGTTTTAGTTTGTATTTCCTTGATGACACATGATGTGGAGCATCTTTTGTGTTTACCTGACATCTGTATATCTTCTTTGCTGAAATATCTGTTAATGTCTTTGTCCTGTTTTTTTAATTAGGATTTTTTTTTCTTATTGTTGAGTTTTAAGAGTTGTTTATTTTGGATAATGATTCTTAACAGATGTGTCTTTCTCCTTGTCTATGGCTTCACTTTTTTTTTTTTTTTTTTTGATAGAGCAAAAGTTTTCCATTTTAACAAAGTTCAGCTTATTAATTCTTTCTTTCATGGTTGTGACTTTGGTGTATTTAAAAAGTTACCACCATATCCAAGATCATTTGTTTTCTCCTGTTTTATCTTCTAGAAGTTTTATGGTTTTTCATTTTATATTTGGGTCCCTGATTCATATTAAGTTAATTTTTGTAAATAGTACAAGGTCTGGGTTTACTCTTTTTTTTCCCCCTTTCATACGAGGGGTGCTTAACCACTGAGCCTCTTTCCCAGCCCTTTTTATTTTTTTATTTTAAGACAGGGTCTCACTAAGTTGCTAGGACCTTGTTAAGTTGCTGAGGCTGGCTTTAAATTTGTGATCCTTATAGGCCTCTGCCACCAGGCCCGCCTATTATATATATATATATATATATATATATATATATATATATATATATATATATATATATATATAAAATATATATATTGGCATATGGATGTCCTGTTGTTTCAGCCTGATTTGTTTGTTAAGACGACTGCTTTTTCTTTTTTGTGTGACCTTTAACTAGTTAGCTATTTTTATGTAAGCCTGTTTCTGGGGCTTCTATTCTATTCCATTGAGCTATCCCGTGAGCTCTCTTGCCAGTGCTACCCTGTCTCGATTACCATAGATTTATAGTAAATCTTGAAGTTGAGTAATGTCAGTTCTTTAAGTTTGTTCTTCTCCTTCAATATTCTATTGGCTATTCTGTCTTTGCCTTACATATAAACTTCAAAATCAGTTTATTGATATCCACAAAATAGCTTTCAGGGATTTGAACTGGGATTACATTGAATCTATTAATCAATTTGAGAAGAACTGACACCTTGATAATATAGAGTCTTCCAATCCATGAACATGGAATATCTCTCTATTTAGTTCTTCTTTAATTTTTTGGATCATAATTTTGTCACTTTCCTTATTGATCTTATGCTTATTTTCTGGACTTAGACCTAAGAATTTCATTTTGGGGGATGCAAATGTAAATGCTATTGTGTTTTTTATTTAATTCCACTTGTTAATAGCTGGTATTTAAAAAGTGGTTGACTTTTTGTATATTAACCTCATCTCCTGCAATCTTGCTATAATCACTTATTAGTTCCAACAGTTTTAAGAGTTTTGTTTTCAGTTCTTTCAGATTTTCTATATAGATGATCATGTCACCTGAGACAAAGACAGTTCTATTTTTTTTCTTTCCAATCTGTGTATCTTTTATTTCCTTTTCTTGTCTTACTATATAAGTTAGGACTTGAATATATTTCTGAGCATCTTGATTACTGCTTTAAAAACCAAACAAGCAGACACAATATCCATCAGGGCCAAGAAAAGCAAATGTTTGATGGAAATAGTTTTCTTATTTTTATCCTTGAAATGTGGTGGAGAAATGGAAAAATATTGTGAATAGGTACTAACTCAGAGGATTTGGTCACAATGGGTGACAGATAAATTATAAAGAAAAAAGTAAATACACATGGAGTTTAGTATTCAAATCCCATCTGGGTCAATTTTTCAAATAAAATAGAATAAGAGAGCCAAAAATGGTGGTGCATGCCTGTAATCCCCGTGGCTTGGGAGGCTGAGGCAGGAGATTGCAAGTTCAAAGCCAACCTTAGCAATTTAGCAGGGCCTTAAGCAACTTAGCAAGATCCTGTCTCAAAATAGAATATTTAAAAAGGGCTTTGGGTATGGGTCAGTGATTAAGCTTACTTGGTACCAAAAAATAATAATAATAATTTTAAAAAATAGTATTAGAGAGAACAAAGAACAAAAGTAGAATAAGTAGACAACAAATTTTAAATTTCACAGGATCACTTAGAGATAAATAATGTTTGCAAAGTTTTTTTCTCTTTCACCAAGATGAAAAGCACTACTGAAAAAAGTTCTTTTAATAGACTCTTTACTGTATTCAGTGTCCCCAAGAGTGTCCCAGGTTCCCTGTTCTTGGGAGACACTTCAGTGCAGTTAATTTTTCAAGCTACTTAGGCAACTTCCTACCTTGTGGATTGGTTCAGAATGATTGCTTTCCAAAGAAATATGCTTTTTTGGTTTTTAGTTTTTGGTGTTTTTTTTTTTTTTAATCTTGTGGACTCTTCCATAACACTTATTTCTGGAACATTGATAAGAATAATGTTAATAGAAAGCAGCCTGGCTGTAGGCAGGTATCTAACCCTTATGTTTTGATGGAGTGAATGCAGAACCCACCTCACTGGATTGTTCCCTGCATTAATGTCCATCCACTCTTTAGGAACCTTTAGACAGTCTCTTACCAGGGACATTTGTAAAGACTGCTGCATTGGCCACTGAGCAGCTGCTATTCCACTGATGAGCACAACAGCTGGCCCAGGAATTGGTTTCCCATAGACTCTGCTTCTTTCCCTATTCCCTTACCTTGACTGATATTTTCAGTGCCTTAGATCAGGTAAACTTCTATATGTTGATTGACTGTAGATAAATGCCAAATAACAATGTAGTAGCTAGAATTTTATTAATATCGTGTCATTTAAAGCAAGAGTTTTAGATCCTTTGTCAATTCTATTATGATGTGCATTCAAAGAACAAGATTAAAAAAAGAAGAAGAAGAAGGGCCCTCTCTTGCATGCACTTGTGACATTTAATAAGTTGGGTAAAGCACATCCATAACCCTTACAATCATTTCAGCACCTGTACAGGAAGCTGCAGTGAAATTATTGGCACAGTACATAAGAGGACGTCTACTATAAAATAATATATCCTTATAAGTTAGACCAATTAATATAGGACAAAATCCTAAGAATGGATGATAAGAGTAGAATCATAAGAAAACTAATATCCACATGATGGTGTCAAAATGGAGAGGCCCCAATGTTCAGGTAGTATAACAAATACTTAAATCCATAAAATGTAAAAAGTATTCCCATAAAAAAAATCAGATAACCATAAAGAAAAAGTATTTCTCTCTTCCTAGAATTCTGATTTTTTATTTTTGTGGGCCCTGAAATCTCTTTTCAAAACAGAAATGAATAAATGTGAATTGTTCAGAAACTACATTTTGGAAACAAAAATGAGGGTAGGAGGCTTGTCCAAGTTAAGGAATTAATAGAAAAATTTGAGTGACCCATATAAGGGAGGAAAAAAAGTCACTGTGACTTCATCACTGTTTCCTGGCCTCTTGTCCTTATCTTCAGAGATGAGGTCTCCAGAGAGGTACCGTTCCACTATGGGCTTAGAGTTCTAGTAGACAAACTGAAGGGCAGAGTCTCCACAGGGGTGGCTTTGTGCCCAAAGGGAAGGCAGCTGTGGTTATGCACCAGCACACACCAGAGGCCACCAAGCTACTGGGACTGTGCATGAATGGATGACAGTTTTAATTTCACTCCCCAGCAGAGGTGGTATTCAGCCAGCACTACTTCAAACCCATCTTGCAAATCACATTTTGTGGCTGAAAATTGGTTTATTGCACCGTCCCGTTTTAGAGGCCAAACTTCTCTGGTTTACAGTGGTGCCTTTGCTGACTGACGTGGGACGGCTAAAGAATGATGCTCCTTCCTCTAATTGAAATGACAGCATATTCTTTCACAGATTAATTTTAAATTACCCATGTTTCTATCCTTTAATCAAGATGATAAAAACAGCACAGATAATTTTCTGCGCTATTCTTTTAATTTTTTTTTGTTCAGACTAGTAATAGCAGATAGGCTCTTGACATTTATTGCCCCACAGAGTGGTTTTATTCCAAGCGCAGGAGCTTTGGACTGTTTATCATTTTATCCTTAATTATTTTTAAAGTTGATTTTGGCTCACGTTAAAGTAAGTGAGAACTAAGGTTTAAATCATAGATTTCACTGAGATTCCTTCTGTGAACTTAAAGATGATACTTTCATAAAGAGATTTGTCCTCTGGATTATATCTCATGCTGAAATAAGGGCCTTCTTCCTGGAAGAAATATTTCTTCAAAATGAATACTCGCAAGAAGTATTCATCTGTGAACTTTTACCAATTAGAAATGGCTCCACACTTAAGACGCTTTAATAATGTCTGTTAAGCAGCATTTTAGCTCATTTTTATAACACATTCAGGTTTGGTGATTTATATTAAACATTAAACGTAATAAATTTAGATCTTTTTTCAAGTATGAGGCATAGTATCTCTGAATCACCCATTTTAGCAGAGTGCCCTGCAAGGGCCAATCTCACACTATCATTCATGCCTATATTAAACCAGGCTTCTCCTGTCTCTTCTTTGACATCTGTAATAATGGGAATGACATGTGTGTGGTGACACTGTAACAAGAGGGCATGTTGATATTGCTTCATGGCTGGGACCAAGGGTCCATGACCAAAGGGCAAGCTGGGGACATGCATCAACAACTTGCTGTCTCAAATTTGGCACGCAAAGCTATGCTAATGCCTATTTTTTTTTAATTATACAAAAATTCAAGGAACACATTTCAGTGCCTTAAAAAGAAGTTGGCTTTATATCCTTCTACATATGACAGCAGTTCTTCAAAGAATCCATCATAAGGAATCGAATTTTGAAACACAAATGGATCTCTTAATGATAGTCACATAAGAGACACTTAAAAACCTTCCTGTGCTTCCGCCATTCTGCAGATAGTTACTTCATTCTCCATGTGTTGATTCATGGGAAGGCATCAGATACTCAAGAACTTTGGAAAAAAGCTACTATCTTTGATGCAACAATAATTATAATAGACTTTTTTAGATAATCATAGCAAGTTTAAGTCTAAGATTTTTCTATTTCATACCAAAAAGGACTTGTAACAACGTTTTCATAACAATCTGAGTATCAAATACCAAATACCTAGATGCCTTTTGGAAATGTGTATTTGAGAAAATGCTCATAAGAAGCATTTGAATAGGGCTAAACATTAATTAATGCTTTCAATTAAAGACACCTGAGCAGTCTGAAAATTTAATTTGACTTTCTTAGAGTGAAAAAAAAAAATGGCCAAAGAAGACACAACTCCAGCTTTTAGGCACTTGAAGTTATCTCCTCTGAAGCAGCTTTTTTTTTTTGGAGTGGGGGTACTGGGGATTAAACTCAGGGGCACTCAACCACTGAGCCACATCCCCAGCCCTATTTTGTATTGTATTTAGAGACAGGGGCTCACTGAGTTGCTTAGCACCTTGCTTTTGCTGAGGCTGGCTTAGAACTTGTGATCCTCCTGCCTCAGCCTCCCAAGCCTCTAGGATTACAGGCATGTGCTGTTGCATCCTGTGGAGGCAGCCTTTGTGTACTGGATTTAGAGCTTGTCCACACAGCCTGGCTATGGCTCACATTAGCCAGCCCAAATGCATCCCTCATGCATTCAGTCCTTAATCTCACACAGACTATTTTTACAGCCTGTGCACATGTGAAGTGCCCTGGGACTTGAGGTGCACTTCTCACAGAAACAATGCTACATCATTAAGTGCTATCTGGGTGAAGATCCTTTTTTTTAAAATATTGTTGATATGGGACATTGGCTGAAACACCTGCCCCAGTGTGGGTGTTCTCCACAGATAATAAATTCAGAATAATTCCATGCTCTCCTGTCTTGATACACCAGAGGCTGATACAAAAATGAAAAGTAATGAAAGGAAGCAGAATGAGGAAATAATACTTTTAAGAATGTCATTACATTGTTGATAATTAAAGCAGAAAAAAATATAAAATTGAATAACTAATCATGTTTCATCTCTTTTAATAATTGTGCTTGATATAAAGCAGCTTCAATCCAAGAGGATGAGGAAGTAGCTGGAAGCTATGCTGGAGGTTCTCAAGAGGCATCTGGCCTCTGTCCGTGCTGATGACTTTGGTTCCTTTGGGATGTTCTTTTTTCTTTAAAAAATTCTGTAGCCTAGACTGTTGCCTTTTCTCAGATTTTTTTTTTTTTTTTTTTTTTTTTTTTTTTTTTTTGCAATGAAACAAAGAACAAATGGAACCAATAGAAACAAGGAGAGGTTTCCTTGAGGTGTGTGGGAAGGACAGGGAGAGAAGGAGAGGACGGAGGAAACACAGAAAGTGGCCTTGTCTCTGATGGGAGTTAACTGAGGGATTCATGAGCGACACTTGGAACAAAATGGGGCATGCTCCGTTCTCTTGCTGACTGGACAGCTGGGCTGTTGAATCGGTCATTGCTAAAGTGGTAGTGACAGAAATGGAGCAAGGCTGAGGGGAGGGGATGCAGGTATGGAAAGATACAACCTGATTGTACAGAAATACAACTTCACTTCTACCACCATGTGGGAAATTGGTTGTTCTCATACAGGAAAGAAAATGCACAGTGCCTGCTGTCCAAGGACTCTTGTTTTGTGTGTATGAAAGGAATATTAGAGCATCACAAGAGGCTTTGAGCCTCCATTTGACCAATTCTGTGGCAATGTCTGTGACATAAGTTCAAAAGTCTGCCGGAATAGATGGAAGAATCAGAGATGTGCACTTTTGATTCCTGAACTCAGAGCATGTGACCTGCATGCATGGTAATGAGGACTGAGGGATTCAGAGACATTGGGAACCATGTGAAAAGGAGAAGCCAGACATCTCCCTCCAACAAAGTGTGTGTGTGGCAAGTGGGGAGGTACATGCTATTCCGGAAGGACTTAAGGATGGACATCATGATGATGGGAGGGGAGGGGCATGGTAGCAGCCTATATCCATTGGCTGCCTGTTGTATGCAAGCCCTATGCTGAGTATTTCATGTGTGTCAACTCATTTGATCCTCACCTGATCGACAACGTTCTATTGTATCTTCCTTCTACAACTGAACAAAAGATAACCTCTTGAATTTCTTACCAGATTTTAATTCAGTAACCCCAAATGCAACCAAAACGAATCATGCCTTCTTTTAAAATAATCTAAAGCCATACTCATTTGGATGAACTGCAACCATTTGAAACATAACAAAAGATATCACTGAGATCTTCCGGGGTCTTGAGTATGCTCCCTTATCCTGTGCTTCACCCTCCACCCAGCTTCCACCTCCCTTCCAATCCTAGCTGCTCCTCTTCTAACTCTGTGTATACGGCCAAACCCAGCCCCAGGCTGCTCCTCACAAACCAAAATATAAAGAGGTGGGGTCAGGTTTTCAACATTTCAATTATTTTGCTGAAAATACTTAGAATAAAGAGCCATGTTACCCAAGACCACCCTAAGGCATTGAAGGACATTTTCAAATATTATATAACCAATCAAGAGAGAGGTTAAAAATCCAAGCAATGACAATGGGAAATGATTCCCTGTAGACACGCACTACCCTATATGGTAGCCACAACCATATGCAGCTATGACACTTAAATGTAGATAGCCAAATGGTGACGTACTTTAAATGTAAAGTACATATCAGTTGCCAATACTCAATACTAAAAGCATATTTTAAATATCAATTATTTTTATAGCGACTATGGGTTAAAATGATAATATTTGTATACATTGGATTAAGTCAAAACATTATTAAAATTGCTTTCACCTGTTTCACTTTTCTTTTGACTGTGACTACTAGAAAATTCTAAGTTATATGTGTGGTTTGCCTTATTGTCTATTGGGAAGCACTATTATAGACCCTAAAACAAAGAAGCTCCGTAAATACAGTGTGCTGATAGTTTCTGCTAAGCCACCATGCTAAAAGTTTGATGGGCACATGTTCAACCTGAACCTTCTTTTTGGAAAACATTTTTCCCCTTAAATTGTGCATAATGCCAGGCACACCTGGATTTCTGGATAATTGCACCCACAAGTGGCTACATGCAGACACAATTAGGTGCTTGCAACTTGTTTGAAGGCACAGGTGTCTAATTGCGCCCACAAATGGCCATTTGGCAGGCACTATTCATTGTGCACACAGCTGATTATAGGCAGAAAATGGCACTAACCAAAAAGGAGGCCTGGGTAGTGGAGGCATGAAAATAGGTCCCGGGTAACTCCACAGTCTTGCTAGGATCATTCTTTTCTGGTTTAGTCTTTTTTGTGCAATGCCCGCAAAGGTGTTTATGGCGAGAGGCATATTTGGAATGTAGAGGCTGGGAGATGAAAAGTGTGGGCCCCATCTCACAAAGTAAATGCTGTCTTGAGCTTTTAAGTAAATTGGGGCTAACAAAACCCACATTGTCAACCTGAGTAGCCTTAAAGTGGAATCCACCCTGCTGGGACCGGCTGTTTATAATGACTAAAAATGATGGAGTGTGTGGGAGAATCCCCGGGGAACCCTTTGGTAAATAGTAGTTTTTAAAGGGTTAATCCAACCTAATGAATCATTTAGTGGGGATGAGAAGGCCAGAGTGGTAGCCTCAGGAAGAATCAGAGGCATTTATTTAAATGCAGAGCCCTTGGAAAAGGGGGCGGTAGGCCGGCAGCCCTTGCAGGGGTCAGCATCCCAAGGCGGGTGTAATTGATATCCCCAGCAGCTGAAACAACAAATCTGGACATGGAAACACGTTCACTTACACAGATTCCAGTGTCCAAAGGAAATGTGTAGCAACCCAAGCCCTGCCTCTTGCATTTTAGGGCAAGTGTCGGGAATAAGGAGTCTGCCGGTCAGCTGTTTCTCTCCCCTTGTATTTCAGGAAGGGCTTTGAACCATATTTCACTAGTATTGTGGTCTCCTGCAGAAAGCAAACCTAACCAGCACTGGTGATCCTGAGTACCAACCTCAGGCCACAGCAGATTCAGTGGTCATGGAAGTCCCTTGTTCAAATGCACAGCTCAGGTGTGCCATAAACTGATGGTCAGAGCCTTGGTTTCTGAGCCCCCTGGAAGGCCAAGAATACTTGAGAAACTCAAACTGTGGCAGCTTGACTTAGTTTTTTCAGGGCAGAAAAAAAGACTTTCTCCTAATGAGTGATTGATTTTAGTAGTGTGTATTTATTTGCAATATAAGTAAATGCATGATTTACCCACCTTGACAAATTCTCTCTCTGTCTTGGATTTTCACGTCCCTTTGTGTCTGCTCTTTATTTATGATGATAGCCGCCTATTCTTGAATGGCAATGCTATTGTAATAAATCTCCATAAAAAGCCAATTTTCAGTTCAAGTTACTGCAGGCTGAATAAGAGGAAGACAGTCTGAAAACACATATTGATTGTCCTCTTTTAGAGACTCTCTGACAGGCTGAGCTCAGAACTTCTTTCATTTTGACTGGACTGCATCTCAACCTAATGTCAACTTACCATAATTCTTTTATGTGAAAGGCTATTATTCTATTATGATTTTCTCTCTTGTCAACTAATATCTAGGGAGGGTTCTGTCGGTGGGAGATTACTAGAGAATTTTCTTCATCTCAGATACCTCATCTCATGCGGTTCTTCTGACCTTCTTTATCTTAAAAGGGGCAGTAGAAAATATTTTCTCTTATTAACCTTCTTTCTATATAATCTTGGGATACACATAAAATATATATACTTTTGTTAGGAATTTGGCATTAGGGTAGAAATAATTTGGATCTCATAATTTTATAAACTTGAAGTCATATTTTTCCCTCTGCTTGACCTAGTATTTGATGCTCAGTTATTGGAACCATTTACCCTTGGAAGGAACTACCATGGGTGCTAGTTTTCTGTTGTACAAAGGCAGTTGAAAAATTTCAGTCTGGGGCAAGTGTCACTATACTTGCTTATTAACAACAACAACAAAAAAAATCAGGGTTGTAGCTCAGTGGTAGAGCACTTGCCTAGCATGTGTGAGGCACCGAGTTTGATTCTCAGCACTGCAGAATGAAAGAATAAATAAATAAATAAATAAATGTCCATTGACAACTAAAAAAACATATTAAAAATAAAAAAGAAAGAATGAATTTCATGAGTTGTGAACTTTGGTACCAGTTGTGAACTTTGGTACCAAGTGTGTGGAGGCAGCTACAAGGCTTTGCCCCTTGTCTATTGCAAATTTTTCATGAAACCATGCACTGTGAATTTCTTGAATCTTTCTTCCAAGAAGCTGAAATCCAGGAGCTTCTATGCCAACCTATCCTCTCCCATCCTTGGGTCCCACACTGGTGTGTCTTGGGAACCACATTTACAACCACAGTTGAAGAGTAGAACCATATAACTATCAGGTGCCTGGTGGAGTCTAGTCTCTAATCTGATACAGAAATCATAGGTCTCAGAGCCAATGTGTTATCTGAGTGAGCCATTGCTCCTTGGAAAATCACAGAAGTTATTGGTCAAGAACTGAATGTGTAGTCTTACAAATCATTTCCATTTCTTTATAAACCACAATTGTATTTGTGGTGTAGAACTGGTTTTACTTCTTAGTGTTTTCATGATGAAACTACGGAAAAGGATTCAAAAAGCCTATTCATCAGATTCCTAATGACCACAATAAGCACTAGAATATCTGGGATTTAGATTCGGTGGTTGATTGTCATACTACCTGCATCTATATGTTTTGTCAGCCACTGCTCCAGTGTTCTGAATAGCAAGACCAGGGCCACCAGAAATAGCTCATATTCTCCAAGTTTCTGACACGTAAGAAATAACAGTAATTACTGGAAGCTTCTGGCACCTCATTGTGTTGGCAATAACTCTAATTTCTCGCCACAGCTTGTCCTTTTCCTAGCATTCGGAGCCTCTGGCAAGCACTCAGATATTAGGCTGTTCTAGTTGGGTTTTGGCTTTTATATTGATTTGGATATTTAAAATATTATTCTACCACAACCCCAACCCTGACCAACAGTGAGAAAATGAACAGAATAGCTAGTCTTCATCAAGTAGAAAATAGTTACTGAGCTATTTTTCCTCCCTTTTTCTGCTCCCTTCTCTTTCCCCAGTTTCCCATTGGTAGCCTTGCTTTGTGGCAAGAGCAACAGATACATTCTACGTGGGATGAGAGTGGGAGTGAGTTTGTGTCAGAGGAAGCAAAGGCCATTGGTGCCCTAAGGGCAGGGCCTTGAGCCTCATCATCATAGTGTTCTGAGCCTGGCATAGTACCTGGCACACAGTAGGCACTCAACTCAATTTTAGTGTAGGAAAAGAAAAGAAGGAAAAAGCACAGGGAAGAATACACAACTGAGGGAAATCTTTCCAGATGTTTCACTGTGAAAGTGTCAAAAGGACAGTTCTTGATTTTTAGTCATAGTAAGTGGACATTCTGTTCATATTAAGTTGTGTAGACTTTCTAATTGAGCCATGAAAATTCTTTCATTGAAAGCAAATTCTTTTTTGGTACATTGTAGTTTTGTCATGAAAAAAAAATACTTCCTCTTACAGAAATGCATAAAGCAATAAAATAATTGTGATTGAGAGAATATGGCATGTTTTCCAAGTTTAAATTTCAATAGTTTGTATCTATCCCAAAGAATTCTTTCCAGAGCTCAAATTTCTCATTTTTGCTATTCATCCAGACCTGGATTTAAAAAAAAAAAAATCAGCAATGTATATCAAACATGAGTGATTGGAATTTTTCCAAATAAGAAATGATTTCTTTTTAAGTGTGGGATTTTTTGCATGTGTCTTCTGTGGGGCTAGGGAACGCTCAGTTTTAAGGGTCAGTAAAGAAAAAGGATGAATGAACAAAGTAGAAATAGAATTTCTCAATCTGATGGTGGTTCATATGTATACACTCGTAAAACCTCATGATACTGAACAGTTAAAATGGACACATCTATCGCATATGTTATACCTTCGTCAATTTTTTAGAAATTAAAGAAAATAAACGAGAGCTCCATATTTATCTGAGCTGTGCTTGCCAGGCCATGTCATGGCGGGCTCAAGCTCTTGGGCAATCTTCCATTGCTGTGGCCCTACGTGTTCACCGGAAAACTCCAGCTCTCCGAGATCTCTAGGAGGCCCTGACTGGTACATTTTCAGAAACACACAGAAGACAGCCCTAGCAAGCTGGCAGCCTTGTGCTACTCCTTAGAAACAAGTTTCCATGTTCTTAGGCCATGGAATAATCTGTTTGCCATTCAAGTAAACATCACAAACCTTGTAAGTCTTTTTATAAAATCAGTATGCTGCAGGATGAGATTAGCATCTCACAAAAATCAGGCTCCCCAGACCTCTGTTCCCACAGCAATTCCAGACCCAGGTCCACCTCAAGTGGTGAACATAAACACAGGCAGAGAAGAGGAACTGATTAAGGGCTGCATGTTTCTGTGGCTGGAAGGAAGAGGAGAAGAAGGTTAAAGAGACAGATACAAGGAGAACGTCACTTTGGTAACTTACTTCTTTGGGTCTGAGAGAGTAGAAATTTTCCTGGCATGCTTCATTTTTACACACCTAATTTCAAAGTATTTGCACACTCCCATGTTGTCACCTACTGGACAGCTGCTACAGGACTAGAGTCTGGGAGTACTCATTTTCTACACACTTGCCTATGTAGTCAGGAAAGTGAATTACATGCACAGGCATCTGAGCCTTGAGCAGTTTGTCAATGACCAAAGATCCACCAGGCACCCTCCTACATTCCAGGCCTCTTTCATTCTCCACCTGAGACCCTTTTAATCACTGCTAAATGAGGGAATTATTATAGACCTTTTGTTTTCACCTTCTCCACTCTGGAGATGTTGGGGGCTGTGCCATGCTGAGACAATGAAGATTTATCTTCCCAAGTGGTTTCCAAAGAGAATGACCAACTGCTCCTTCTAAGTAGTTCATCCTATAGTACCTACATTTATACCAATAAGTGCCTTGCTCTATATGCAAACAATCCGTATGAGTCTCTTTCTACATTATTCAGATATTTTCATATATTCAGTATAGAAGAAGAAATCTATTGGCAATTATAACTTTTTAAGTCCAAAGAAGGATTTATCTTTAGGTTCAGCTACCCAGGAACTCAGAGAAGGCCATAGCATTTGTCTGCTTTCTCTTTATCTCTTGACTTTTTTCTTCTGCGTTGGCTTCTGTCTTAGACCATGACGTCAACATTCAACGTGGCTGCCCACATTGCCAGGCTTAGCACTTAGCTTCCCAGCCATTTCACAGAAGAGGGATTATCTCATTTTACTCTATCTGACTGATATCCCAGAATTGCTTCAGGTTACTTTTATTTGGGAACGTCCTTAACCACAAACAATCACTGTGCAATGTTTTCATTGGCCAGGTCTTGGTCACATCAAGCTCTAGAATTAGTGGTGGAGTCACTCCTCCTGAACCATATGCACTGAGGGTGGGTATCGATTGAGTCCCAGAAGAACAGAATGTTATCTCCATCATAAAGTAGAACAGGAGGCTAGGCAGGCAAAAACAACTGCCCAACTCTGATCACAAAGGAAAAAGGGAAGATAGAATCAAGGATGAAAGAGAAAAGCAGGAGCTCTTATTCACATAAGAACTTTTCATATATTCACAAAAGTAGGATGAGTACCTCTCTCCCCCACCCAAAAAAAAAAAATTATCTGTTAGACCAATGCACCAAACCATTCTCTACTTTCAGGTCTGATTGTTATTTTACCCACAGATTTCAAGCATGCTTCCTTAAGTAAATATGGTCCAGTCTTTCATCCATCCAAATAATCCCACATAAAGGAAAAAGACAAGAGAGACAGGGAATGTTATGTCTCTTCAGAGACCATGCCTGATAGTCTTTTGGATGTTGTCCAGCTTCCTTTGGGTTTGGATGCATGCACCTATAACTCACTTTATAGCTGCATATGTAACTGTGTTTGTCTTTCTCTGAGAACATAAACAATCACAAACTCCAGTCTTCCAAAAATTCTCTAAGAGGTGACTTCAGTATTGACCCACATATAAATAGCAATTAGAAATATAGAATATAAGTAGAACAAGAGGAAAAAAGAACAACTGTTTAGAGTATACATTTTAGTGTATTTTGTATATGTCTTTTAAGTGAATACATACTCCATAAATTTGGGGAAAGTGGTGATAACTTGCTTCACTTCCATCTGGAGGAAGCAGATTTTTGGAGAAGAAAAATGCCTCTGAACATATGAGAATATTTGAAAGACTGAGAAAAGCACGTAAGAAGTTACAGCATCAGGAATAAGGAAATTAAAAGTTGGGGCAGAAAAAATAATAATAGCAGTAACAACCAGCCTTTATCAATCTCTTGGCATGCCCAGGTAGTGTGCTAAGTGCTTTGTACACCTTCTTACTTAACCCTGCTAACTCAATGGAAGCGGATAACCAAATTTTACAGATGAGGAAACTGAGACTATATGACAGAGGATAAGCAACTTACCCAAAGTCAAACATTGATTAAATGGAAATCCAACCTTATAACCTCTATGTTCTTTTCATCCCTCTCTGCCCATAGTAGGGTGTGTGTTGATGGACAGGATTGCTCAGCTCATGATCAGCTAAGACCCAGGCATCAAGAGAGGCTCCAGAGGATTGCAGTAAAATAGATCTGGTGGTTCATGTCATCAAAGGGAAATCCAACCAGTTTGGACAAAATCTAAGGTCCTAACTGGCAGAGTGGAGCACAGTCTGAAAGGGAGTCTTTACAAGGAAAGGCAAGGTTCTGTTAGCATCTTGAAGGCCCAACAGTGAGTGATGGCACCCATCTTAGACATTAAGACTCAGGCTTGGATCTCATTGATCTGAGCATTCTAAATGGGAGGATGACAGGGCCTCAGGCCTGGAGGAGGTGAAGGGGTAATGCTAGTAATAGTAATTATATCTAGTAATCAAATAGGGTTTTGTCAGCTATACAGGACTTTTCCATACACTTAGCCCTTAGCTTCTCAGTCACTCAAACAGAAGAGGGACTACCTCAATTTACTCTATCTGACAGATGTCCCAGAATTGCTTCAGATTGCTTTTATTTTGGGGTATGTCCCTATCCACAAACAATCACCAAATCTCTAATTTGGTCTTCTAACAACACCTTGAGCTTGGTATATATTGTAAAAGTGAAGAAGATGGACACAGAGAAACATCTCACTCAAAGCTAGTGGCAGGGCTGGGACTTGAACCCAGGCACTTCAACTCCAATCCCAGGGCTCTTGTTCACTACAGAGTAGCTGAGCAGAGCATCAGAGCCGTCTCATTCACTGGAATTGCTGCCGTAATGGGAACGTTGGCACTAGGAAACAAGCAGAATGCTGGTTGCAGGACAATAGAGGTAGAAGTTGAAACCCAAATGAGCACTCAAGAAAAGAGAAGCCTTTTTTTACAACAGAAATATCCAGATGACATCTATTTGCAAATATAATAATGAGTGCTACATCATGTGCCAGACACTGAGTAGTCAGTCAGCAGTGAACTCGGCATCCGTCCTTACCATCATGAAGCTCACAGTTTATCAGAGACACACAAGAACACAGGTGGTGAAATAGAATGATTAGTGATTCCATAGAGGCAAAATGTTTCCCAAACAAGTATAATGCCTGCATTATGTTAAAGAGTTTCCATGATCTTATACTTTACCATATAAATTTAAACCAATCATGACTGTCATTGCTTCATAAGCACATCAGAGGGGATCTGGTTCAGGGTTTAAAAAAAAAAAAAAACAAGAACAATCTGATATCACGGATGGATAGTTTGACAAAAAACAACAACACTTCTGTTGGCCTCTGGGTTTTTCCACCAGTATCAATTTTTTAACTGCCTCCTCTATAGGGTCCTTATTACTCACATGTGCCATCCCTCTGCTTGCCCCAACCCTACACACCCCTCATTGGAAACTGTGCCTATAACCATATCCCATGGCATTTACTTGGTGTTGAGTTTATGTGCACAGGTAGGCAGTGTGATCCTCTGGGATAGAAATTGGGGTTCATACTTTATTTAAATGATTGATGATATTCTGGGATTAGTTTATCATTGTCATAAACCAGGAAGCAAGACAGCCTTCTGGCTCAGGGTGACATTACAAGTTTCAAAGGTGCAGATTTAGAGCCACAGAGGAAGGATGAGGAAATTATTCTTTAAGTAAGCTTTTGATTCTAAAAGCATTTCTGATCATCTCTCCCCAACAAATGAAATGTTCCCCTGAAGCCATTTCTTATTACCAGAGAAAGTACTAGAGAAGAACTAGTAGATTTGAATTTAGTTATTTTTCCCCATCTTGATATTCTAAGTTACTATTTTTTTAAATAGTAATGATGAACATGATTCACAATTTAATTCATATTTTGGTTGTTGTTGATACTGTTTTTTTTTTTAACTCAGCTCACTATCTCTCCATATTTACAAATGACTTTAAGACTGCTAAAATTTTGAAAGGTATTATTCAACTTCTGGTTTTACCAAATTGTAGTTAATTCAACCACTCTTAATCAACTAAGTAGAGAATTCCCCAATGAGAAGTCAGTGAATTATAAGTATGTTGTAAATAAAACAATTAAAGGGCTAGTTCACACCTCATCAAATTGCTTAACAACCTGACAACAGTTAACTACATACATTCCTCATAAAATCATGGAACAAGGAGGTAAATTAGAGTCTACCTTCTCTGAAATTGGACCCATTTTCCTTTAACTGAAGTCCAGTATTGCCCTGCTGAAAGCTGAAATTAAAAATTCTTCAGAGTTACCATGCCAGCCACAGAAATAATCTCTCTAATGCTTCTCAACGCGAACTGTAAATTCTGATCCAGTAATCCCATTAGGCAAGGCAGGTTTCCTTCCTAATTACACAAGAGTAATATAAGATCTTGGATTCACTTTATCCCAACTTTCCTTCAATATGCTTTTACCCCTATCATTTCATTCACTCCCGTGAGAAGAAAAGCACATATTAATTTACAGATGGAGAAACCAAGGCACAGATAAGTGAAGAGGTCCAGCCACAGTCACCTTTATAGGGGTCAGACTGAAAAGCAGCAATGTGAGCTTAGGTCATCTTGGATTGGAGCCTGTGTAGTTCCTGGCAGGGTCATGAAATAGTACCTCTCAACTCATCGGGGGTGACTTATTCGAATACCTTCATTTAACAGTGTTGAAGATAAGGTCTGAGAAGGTAAAATGACTTGTCTGAAACTCCCTGGATGTGACCCTGTCTTTGGAGGTCCTATCTGAAGATTGGATAGATAATGTATTTTTAAAGGTTTTAAAGGTAGATTGGGTGAGATGATAGAAATTTTAGTCTTTCTCCCATGACCCTCACTCTTTAAAGTGGAGAATTTGGATACACTTGTAAGTGGAGAATGAAAACTGCATTTAATGGTACAAAATCAGAGGGCAAGATGTATATTCACATGGGGCAGGGACTGCAAACCTAAATAGCAATAGGGGCAGTGGCAAATATTGCAAGAAGCAGGCAGGAGCAGAGTCCAAGGAAGACTAAGGTCCTGCTTCCAGAAGATGGCTCCAGCTGATTGTGGCCATTATGAAGACAAGTTCTGAGTTAAAAAAAATAACAGGAAAGTTGGATTTTAATGTGAAAGCCCTTAGCTTTCAAATATCAGCAATTAGCTAAAAAATTCAAGACACTTTGTGAGCTGTGTGTGTGTGTGTGTGTGTGTGTCTGTCTGCATGCTTATGAAAACGGGTCTGTTGGTTACAACTTGGTACAGGATTTCCTGAACTGGAAATATCCACAAATTAATGTGGAGAGGACTCAGGGTGTGCATCATTCAGCCTCAATGTTTGGATTTGCTTACAAATTTGTGTACTTGCTCATTCTAGGTTTTTGGGCAGTCACCTTAAGATCCATATAGAATATCCAATTATACTTTAAAAAACTAACTGAGTGTGACTTCAAATTCAACAAGTACTGAGGACCTCAGTATGATTGCTCCTTTGATTTGCTTGCTTTTCCATGTTCAGCTCCCATCACATCCCTGCAAGGGGAGGAAGTGCATTCCCAATAGCGGCATTGTACACATGACGTCATGGAGGCTCAGGAAAAGCTAAGTCATTTGGAACATAAGCAGTGCAGCTCCTCACACAGTTCCAACATGATCTTGTGCCTTTTTATTGTCCCTCTCCCCATTGCACTGATGCATCCTCAGGTCCCTCACACCTGAGAACTCTAGGAGCACCTGCCATGCCACAGGGAAAGAGATCCAGTTCCCACCGAGGTAGGCAGGTTTGGAAGCTTTTGATGCATACAAAAAGAGAGAGAGAGAGAGAGAGAGAGAGAGCTTAGAACTCCATATCCCTGAAGCTTGAAAATGAGCTGGCATGGGGCAAACGGTAAATAACATTTTATTTGGTAATGGCTCTTTAGTTTTAAATCACTTCAGCATTTACTTTTAATTAATTTCTTTAAGTTAGATGACTCATACTTGTAAATATTTGCTTTTCTATGATAAGCTTTTATTTAAATTATTAAAGCCGCAGCTTCATGGCTGGTTGTAAGAATCCAGGTTGCCTGCCGCAGTAGTAGTAGAGCAAATGTGAAGGCAAGGAGGGAAATGGCCTCGTATCGGCGCGCATGCCCGTGCCAAACATGGCTGAGACCAAAGCAGCACTCAAAGAAATAGCAGAGAGGGTGAGTTTTCAGTTTTCTTTGAATTGTTCAAGAAATAAATCAATAAATCAGGGAGTTGGAGAACAAATGTAGGATGAAATAACATCTGAAGGAGCTTGCTCACAGTGAAAACTGGTCTTGCTCTCTCCTTTTCAAAAGCACTCATGGATGGCTCTGGACCTACATATAAATTTGCTAAAGGGATTGGAGGTGGGGCACGGGGGGTGCGGGGGGTGCAGTGTGGCAAGCCTTGGAACTGTAAGTAACTGTACAAGAACCTTTGAGACCAAAAAGAAGAAGTAATGATAAGAGTGGGCAATTTCATAAGCTGTCAATCAGTTGGGGCTGTAATATGCCTTGATTTGTTGCTAGCTGCTCCATTTAACCAACATCAAAGACAAGGAGAGATGACAAAGAGTGTTCTCATTTCAATAAAAGAAGATTTGAAAGTAAAAGGTTGGTAATGACATTAATAACCAGTCTGCAGCCACTGTGTAATGATCAGCCAGAGGATGAAGAGAGCAAGGCAGGACAGGGGAGCTTGGCCCAAGTCTGGGGTACTTAGGAATCTCTTAATAACCTTTACTATTTGCTCAAAATCATCCCGACAATACAGTTCAGTAACCTTTGTGCTATAAATCCATTTAATCTGCAAAAACAAAATGAAAACTGAATAGAATGTGATATTATATAGAATTCCTCATGCTATCTCCAAAGCACTCTGCCGAATGATGGGCTGGATTCTGGGCAGGAGGCTCTGGAGGGACCAGCAGCTGGGCCTCTGGTGTGCTCATGGAGCCCAGCCTGGGCCTTGGAACCTGCTTGGCACTAGTAGGAGAAGAAAGCTGAGAATTGCCCTCCACACTTTGGTGAAAATGATCATAAGATGCTTAGATTCCACATCAAAGTAATAGAGGAGGCCAAAAGTGTTTCCGTTTATTTTCTGGTGGACATTGGGGAGTCTGTCTACTGCCTTCAGGCTGGACATCAGTGAAACTGTTAGAATAATAATCCCCAAATTCATACAACCATGTTTGTGGCAGAATAGGGTATCCAAATCCAAACTCTTCCAAGATGACACTCCACAGCCAGGCTGTGCCTCCTTCAAGGCCCTGAACCCTCAAGTGAAGGCAGTACCAAGCACCTGAGGCCACTTTAGAGAGAAGGATGGGAGAACCCTTTCCAGGGGAAATCTGCATAGAGATGAGATAGAGTCAGTACTGAGGGATGCTGAGGTCAAATCACTGCTACCCAGAATTGAACTCAGCACTCCTGATTTTACCTTGGTCCCTGATCCATTTGCCTTTCAACTACCTTATTCCAATTAAAGTGCTAAAATGCTGACTTCTTGAGGCAAAGAATGAACCCAGAACTCTGTGAAATATGTTATATAAACCTCATTACATTTTATAAATTAAGAGGGTGGTTATATAAGCAGATGTTTAAAAAAAAAAAAAGTTATGGCAGATTTCCCACGGAGGTACACACAAACCTTTACCAGTGAGATTGTCAGGATTTAAATTTGAGAGCATTGCATCCCAAAATTGTGAATGTTCCCACAGTTGCCAAAAGAAGACTGAATTGACCTGTCTTTAGAAGGAAGGCTATGTTTTTATTTCAGAGTGTGATATGCTTAAAACTGCTGCAGACTTGATGGCAACTGGCTGAATGGTTACAAAATTCAACTGTCCTTCAGAGTTACATGCACTCAGGCCGTGCACTCTGTCCAATTATTCTTTTGCGAAGCTGATCCCCAACTCTACCTGCCTGAGTCCTAATACGCCGCTACCGTCGTAACAGTCCAATTGAAAAGAGATTTGAACCTAATGGAACCACAGCAGTTAGGATGGACAGCCCCAAATAGTTAAGAGAACTAACAAGAACCCAGTGTCTGGCTGGAGTGGGGATAAGGGAGGAGTCCAGGTTTCCGGTGGGCTGACTATGACCAGCATATCATTCTCCAAGGGGAACCCTGGAGGCCGTTGCACATCTTACACACCCATGGTCGTAGAGGAGGTCCTTATGCCAGTTCCATCTGCACCAAAGTCCTCTGGATCCTTGAGAGAAATATGTGTTCCCCAGCCCCCTTTCAGACCAGCCCTGCTCTGGGCTTGGAGCCCCAGACTCTGCATTCTCTCTCTTTTGACAAATACTCCATTGATTCTTAATGACACCAACATCCAAGGTATTGGACCTTGAACACAGGGCCCTGCAAAGAGAACCACACAAATATCTGTTTTGATTTTCATAAAAGGCGCCAGGAAACTGTTTCCCTCAGGCGAAGGCAGGTTAGGGTCTCAGAATGGAACTTCCCACAGGGACTCTATCTGTGCTCTTTGGCATTTTACCAGAGCTTTCAGCAGTTTCAGCTTCCTGGGTTTCTGAAAGCCTGAATGCCCATTAGAAATAAAATTCTTTGGCTTTTCACACAGTAGATTCTTTTTTAAAAATAAAATATTTACAGATATAAATCAATGTTTTACCTGGTGCCAGTAGGTACATTGTGGGCAAATGAGAAGTGAGGTCAGAGGCTGCATGTTCTAGCTTAGCAAGAGGCCTCTGGTTCTGTCTGCCTGGCTATGAACTTGGGTCCTGCCACTTCCTGTATGGCTTTGGCTCAAGTGACATAACCTCTCTGTTCCTCAGTTACCTCTTCTGCAAACCAGGGATAATAATGGAATAAATGTTAGCATGGAGTGAACACTTAGAATGGAACGTAGGTTGCTATAAGCATTCAGGAAAGAGCCACCGTGCTCAGCTTGCTTCAAATCTTTGCAATTCTAAATGCAACATTTGAAAAGCTTGTTACCACACCTATCAAGTACAGTGGCACTCTTCCCAGCACTTACTTTCTGCTTCTGAATTTCATAGTAAGACATTTGCAGTGCCAGGATTTTCCTGTGTCTTAATGAAAGCATGATATGGAAGCCTTCCTCCCGCCCCTGCACCCACAAGATAGAAATATTTATGACTCCTTCCCCATATTCCTTGCCCTTAGTGAGAGGAATTCTAAAGATCTGATGATCATCGGTAGTTTACATCAGAATCCTTAGACTTTGGAAATTAATGGGAGAGGAAAGGGGACAGTGATACATGATTGATTTATATTCATGTAAAAACTAATGGAAAGGGTAAAGATGTGGAAGATATGCATATCTTCCCCAAAATTATATTATTGTAAGTATGCAAATACACACACACACACACACACTCACATATACATGACATAATCTAAAAGATTAGAAAAACAGCCCTCATGAACAGCACATTTTACCTCTAGAATGTCCTTTCTCCTTGGGCAGGAGCTGGTAGTGCTTCTCCTAAGGGGCAGGGGAACAGCCTTTAGAATTCAGGACCCTATACTCTCCAACCTGTTGGCCCCTTAAGTCTGTGCTTGGAATTCAACCATCACCCCCTGCGTGACAAGCAATGAAATGCACAGTGTTTGGATGATGAGACTGCAGGACGAGTGTTACCATAGGAGGAGGGAGCCAGGATTTAAGTTTCCTGGGGAATTATGACCATTGTTTCTTTGGTTCCCATTCTCTTTAAATAAAAGCTCTTCTGTGGTTAAGAAGCCCACAGAAGGATCACGTGGAGGTATCCCTTGAAAGGCAGCCACTCAAGACAGCTCTTGATTTCCACGGGGTTTCCTTCTCTGCATTGGCTCTTATGCTTGTCCTTTCTAATCTTCCCCAGCACCCACTTTTGAAACCTCTCACCCCCTCATAAAGGAAATTATTTAGCGGAAACTTTTATAGGGAGTACTTCCCACCATCCAACGGGAAGAAACTCTCTTAAGGGCTTGAATTTTCCAGTGCATAGGCAGTTTGTTAGTAGTTGACTTCTTGTGTTTGTGATCATTGTGGGGAAAAAAGAAAAAGAAAAAGAAAGGAGGAATCCAACAAAGGTGACCGAAATTGCATGTTTCAAACTGTTTCAGCACTGTCTTCTGAGCACATGGTCATTATCATTCCTCTTTCATTCTCTTTGCAAACATTTCCTTGGTGTTAACAAGGGCCAAAGCATCTGCTGTTGCAAGCTCTTCTTATTCCAGTACTTTACAAAGAGCAAGGGCCTCCTCGTAACAGGATGGGTAACGTGAGTGATGAAAGTGGGATTCTTTTTCAGTAATCATTTCTATATCGCAGGTCATCAAATGATCATTATATTTTATGATTGTGTGAAATCTGCCGAAATCAAAGCTATATAATAACATTGCAGAGGGTTCTGCTAATCCTGGCTGACCACATTCATGCCTGGACCAGGATGAAGGCCCAGTAACTAGAAACCTAACACTGCCGGAGTTCCAAACACAGACTAAAAACATCTCCGTCCACAGGCACTGGCGATTCAAATGCCTATGGGCATATTAGTTTGCATTGATTTTTTTTTTTTTTAAGTTTTGCAGTATTAGTAGAAATACCACAGAAAAAAAGTACTGAGACCAGCACAGCCACTAACGACTCCATGTGACATGCTGGAGAAGAGTATGATTTTGCCAGATGTCCATTTTTTAATCGATGGGTACAAGCACCTCTCTCAGCAGCAGGGTTTTACTTCTTTTTTACTTCCTCCCATTCCAATCCCAAATTTGATCACAGTCTCTGATCACCAAAAAAGGAAACCCATAAAGGCTACAATGGAAGTTAAAAACCTGTCTTTGCTTGGCTGCTAAATAGCACACCCAGCGTTTTATGAAAAGTAAAAGGAACAAGATTTTGCCCTTTGGAAGCTTCTCTGTAGCTGGAGAAGCCAATGCTGATTTCTAAACTGGACATGCTCACAACTTTGCTCATCGATTCCTATGGTTTTCTCATTTTTACTGAAAATCTTATTTCTTTAGCTTCCAAATTCTTTCAACTATCTGCTCAGATGTGTCTCTTAGTTATTTTTTTCCCTCAGAGACTCTTCAGCATCATCTTTCCTTCCTCCTCCCAAAAGGATTTCCTTAGATGAGATACAGCCATGGTTCTTAAAGTCAACTTCATGGAAGATCGGTGCACCTTGGTCAGCTCTGGGTTGCAGAGAGCTGGTGAAGAACTGATGATTACAAATATTTGTTTTAATGAATTACTGCACTCTCAGGTTTTCCCTGTCAGTAATGCAGCTCCGGTCTCTGAGTTCCCTGGTTCTGCCTTGAGTGGGAGGAAAAGCTGAGTTATAGCAAGTGGTAGAAAAGTTTGCATAGTCCCGGTTTCTGCCTCTCTGGGGCACGTGTGGCTTCTATGAAAGTCATCCATCATGGGTGTTCCCGTGGGGAAGAGGTGGGCTGGCACTGGGACAGAGGAGAACTGGATATCACCTCCACCCCTGGTTTGTGTTCGTCAACTCTTACGCTGGGTACTTGGGATTGTGAGGATCACACTGTACGTTGACAGTGTCTCCCTGGGCCCTTTATGTGAAACCCTGTACTCTACTGTATTTTGAAACACATATATTAAAATGTTCCCAGATTACTGTGTTTATGACAGAAGCAAAGGAAATTTCTTTGCTGAAACATCTTAAAAACATTTCTTAACTGATTCTTGAATAAATATACTTAACCTGCCCTGAGTAAACCTGGTATATATTTAATTTTGATTTGAGATAGCTCGCAATTTTCTTTTCTTTTTTTTTTTTTATTTTTGAGAGATCTTTTTTTCATTTAGTCTTTTTAGATATATATGACAGTAGAGTGTATTTTGACATATTCAACATACATAAAATATTTTCTATATTCTACATACATAAAATATTCTAATTTATATCCCATTCTTGTGGGTTGTACATGATGTGGAATTTCAATTTTCCGTGCACCCGTTAGTCATGCTGACCTCACTGGTAAGTCAAGATAATTAAATTCCAGTCCAAGATTTATTGAGCACGTACTATGTTTCAAGACAACAGAGACAAAACAATATAATTTTATTCCTGGTGAATGAGATAAATAACCTCTACCCTAATAAAGTTTATAGTCTTTTAATATTGGACCCAAGCCAGCCTTTACTCAGGCCACTATTTCCCCCTACCTTCTTTCCTCTGTACTCAGAAATCAGTCTAACTTCAACCATCGTCAGTCCCTGGCTCCTAACGAGTCTTCTGTTGTGCCACCTCTGTCCCTCATCTAAGCCTCTTGTATGTTTGTGGATTTTCTCTTAAACAAATCCAACATATATCCATGCTGCACCTACTACTACAAAGCCCTGTGCTGAGCTCCAAGGAGATCACTAGACTCCTGAGATCTGGGGCCTGCCTTCCAGATGCCCAGGCTCCAGTGCAGTATGGGAATCGCAGGCAGGTGAAAGGCAGGTGAGAATGACCACGTGGGTGAGAGCAGAGGGAAAAGCTTTCTTTGCAGCTGGATGGTGTAGAGATGGGAGGATTCAACATCATCCACGTCCCTCCCTCTACTCCTGTGAGAGGAGTCAGCTCACTCCTACTAAAAAGTTTGCCAGCGACTCTGCCATCCAACACCAGGCCCTTTCTCCAAAACGGATCCTATTAGCCAATGCAGGGGCTTCCAACCTTTCATGAAATGAAGGTGATCTTCAGGACCAGGGCTGCTGTCTAGCCAGTTTAGACCCTGATTCCAGCTTCTTTTTTCACTCAGTGAAAAAAATAGCATAGTACAATGGCAAAATCAAGAAAACCATGTGTAAAGACAATAATCTTTATTATTGCTTTCCATGTAAAGAAACCATAGTTTTTTACATTTGGGCTTGGTTAGGGTTAACATTCATTATCACATGCCTCAATGTGATTAAGGACATGCCTGAGATAATTTCTATGATTTTTCCAAGCAAAATCTGAATCTTCTGGGTCCCACAAATGAGCCTATTTAAAAATAAAAAGAAACCAAAAAATTTTAAAGATAAGTATTTTCATGATAGTTCCTTTAAAGAGTTGGGGGAAAAGATATGGATTTGTTTCTCTTTCCTTAAAGTAAATATGTTTTCTGTTTGAGATTTTAAATTGGAACTTTTTTTTAAGAAAAATAACAATACAAATAAGATTCATCAGGTCATGTGAAAAATGAGGGGTCTTCAAATACTGATACATTAACTACTTGGGTCCACTTTTAATCCAAGTCTCCTGAGAATTCTGCCCTAGGTTTCTAAGGTGGGTCCACAGCACAAAGCATCAGCCCCTGGGTCAGCACTGCCTGGGACATGGAGTGGATTGACCCTGTGCTTTCCTACAAACACTACATTTTACACAGGAAAAGAGACTGTAAAAAGGGAAACTTTAGATTAACAAAGCAAAAAACTTCAGCTCCTTCTTCTTCCTTTACTAAGTTCTGTAGTTAATAAGGAGGGTTTCTTTTTCCTGTTTAAAATTTGTTCTTTTTAAATGCAGCATATGTACACAATGGAATATTATTTAGCCAGAAAGAAGAATGAAAGCATGTCATTTGCAGGAAAATGGATGGAACTGGAGGTGATTGTGTTAAGCAAAATAAACCAAGCACAGAAAAATAAGGATTGCATATTTTCTTTCATATGGGGAAACTTTAAAAAAAAATTGAAATGACCTGAAAGTAGTAGAGGAACTAAAAGTGGTGGAGACAGGTTGAGGTAGGGGATGAGAGAGAGCAGTAGAGATGGTAGATATAATTGAAATATGATATAAGCTTGTATGGAAATGTCAGAATCACACCCATTAATTTGTACAATTAATGAATTAACATGTATAATAAAAGGTTTAGAATTTTCTGAAACTTAAATATTCCTTCAAGTATGATATGTGTGTATGCACGTGAACACACACACATGACAATATACACCAGAACCTCGACGCTGTTCTGTCAGAAGTAGGAAATGCTCAGTTTTGAGCAAAAAAAAAAAGTTACCATGAACAAGCACAGCACACAAATACCCCAAGGGGAAAAAAAAATTCTTCTAACACTCTTTGAACCTTAAACAGTGCTTTTATAGACCAACTCATTGTTTTTCTTTTATCTGAAAAAAAATAAAAATGATAACTGCTCTAATGAGTTCTACAGAAAAGGACAATCTCCATGGTTTCGTTTCTTGACAGAGCCCAGCTCTCTCCCTTGGTTTCTGCCACATGGAATCAGCTCTCAGACACACAGTCTCCCTCAGAGGAAGCCATCTGGGACCACAGAACTATCTGGAGGTCACCCTCTCTATGCATGGGAAGCCTCCCTTGTCCTCGCAGGGAGAGTTAGAGGGGCGAGGTGTGAGGAGATGAGATAGCAACCATCCCCCTTGTGCATGCTGCCTGTGCCACTGTGGAGTTGTTCAGGGTGGCTTCTGCCCCGTCACCAGTTGGTCTGGATTGTCTCTTCAAAAATTTAAAAAAAAAAAAAAGCATGCCTGCCTTTTGTAATGGTGTGTTTTAAAAGAGAAAAATCTCTAGGGAGAGAACAGGACCCTAAAAGTCCAAGGCCTGGAATTCTTCCTTTCACTCTTCCCATTTTAAACAGGAAACATTCATGCTAAGAGAGTCCGGAGGGAGTTTGGGTTGTATGTTCATTTCAAGGCAGATAATGTTTGTGTGTTGCAAATGTCAGTGATTTATCCTAAGGGCTTAAAATAAGTGCAGAAAATCCACATGTTTCACTTCATGCAGAGCAATACCTTTAGTAGGTTTTGAGAGAAAGCACAGGTTACGGATTTTTTTTTTTTCAAGTGTTTCCAAAATCTTGAGCCAAAAGGAAATAGAAATGCGCAGGGGTGGCAGGGGCTTTAAAAATCCTTATGATAAAAGATATAATGAGTGCTGGAAATTTTCTAAACCAAAAATAAAATTCTCAAGGAAAGGAAAGGTGAAGCCTAGCTCCTTTATTTCCCAGGACTAAAGTGACAGATGATGCATCTGTGGTCTATTTGTCATGGGCAATTTAAAATAGAGCAAAGCAAACTGCACTGAATAATAGCAGCTGATGCTATAATAACTTGTACATAAACAGTTTAATTTTTTTATCTGAAAACTCTCACTAACTAAATTACCCCAAAGCTCAAGCATCCATCTTTCATTATTATACATAGCCAAATTAAGACGCAAAAAAAAAGTAGAAGGAAAAGACTATTGTTCAGCCTTACAGACGTGTCCGTGGGCTGCTTTCCACATGTGCCCATGCTCGGAGCTTGTCAAATCTTCATTGATTTGAGGAAGGACGGGGCTGTTTTAGCAGCTCTGCAGATTACAGGGTGATTTTGACCCTTATTGACAGTGCCTGATTAACCACAGGCACGGTGCGCTCACAGCCCTGTCATTTCTTTCAAGTCTGTACTCTGACGTTGGAGAGCTTTTCATTAATTAGTATTGTTGCTGGTTTTCTTTTTTGAAAAAATCATAAAAGGGGGAGTAGTAAAAGTGGAAGGTGAATGGTGGTGAATATGTGCACCGTTTATGGGACTTTAAGAGCTGCGAACAGAAGTCATGCCTTTATCCCCAGGCTAGACAAGATGCCGTCATCTGCACATTGTCTAGAGACACGTCGCTTCTGTTGTAGTGATCGGATCAGAAGATGCTTCTTGTCTTCAATAGACAGATCCAGACAGGGCCGCTTCCTGTTAGTGTTTATTCTTGCCCTGGACCTCTGTGTGCCTGCCCATTACACAGGGTGGCTTACAGCTGGTTTCAATTTTTCCACCCTACTACTGGTTGGGTGGAACTTCTTGACTTCTTAGTGGAAGTAATTATTTTTTATCAGAGTTCTGAGTGGGCATTTCTCAGCCCTGGTCGGGACTTTTCCTAGGGACTGTAGAGGGGAGGGCATGCTAATCCACCCAGGGCTGTGACAGCAGCCACCAGAGTTAGGCCAGGACCACAGCCCATTGAAAGAGCACCTCCCAGATCTAGAAGGAAAGCAGGTGCAGTTCGTGGGGACTTTATGACTCCAAGTCACCTGTATGTTTCTGCTACCATTTCTGAGACAGGTTTTTATTATTATTATTATTATTATTATTATTATTATTTCTTCATTTGTTTTAGATATACATGACAGTAGAGTGTATTTTGATATATTATACATACATGGAGTATAACTTATTCTAATTTGGATTCCACTCTGTGGTTGAACTGTGGAGTTACACCGATCATTTATTCATTTATAAACATAAGAAAGTATGTCTGATTCATTCTACTGTCTTTCCTATTCTCATCTCCCCTCCCTTCCCTTCATTCCCCTTTGTCTAATCCAGTGAACTTCTATTCCCCCTCCCCCCTTATTGTGTGTTAGCATCTACACATCAGAGAGAACATTTGGCCTTTGGTTTGGGGGGATTGGCTTATTTCACTTAGCCTGATAGGAGAGACAGGCTTCTTCGATGCAAAAAGCAGAAGGATCTAATGGTCCCAGGCTTAAGCGAGCCAAGCTCACTGCCTCCTTTAGGACACTAGTTCAGTTACTGTGAGAAAGGCCAACATAAGAGAGTATAAACCAGACAGTATCGTGTTTCTCTCACAAGTACCTGTTCAAGTGTAAAAGGACCTGGCTGACAGGGTGGCCCTGCTGTGTTGAGGACTCGGGCTTCGCCTCTTGCTTCTCTGTCTTCCTCAGCACCTGGTTATCATCGCCTTAAGGTCTAAAATGGCTGCTCCAACAGCCAAGAAGAAAAGAAGGGAAGTTTCCCACTCTTGTTTTTAAGTGAGCTGTCACTCCTGCTCACATCCCATTGGTCAGGCCGAGTCCCTGGCTACAGCAAAATGTCCAGGAGACTGTGGGATGTGGTCTTCAGCTGGGGAGCCGGCTTGGCAGCAGCTAATGTGCATCTCTTCTTCTCTTTCCAGGGGAGGTCCAGCAGACCCTGGCGATTATCTGACAGCAGCACCCCGAGGGCTCTACAAAGAAAGGGAGCTTCCCTACTACCCAGGGCTTCATCCTGGGCATCCTCCCAAAGGGAGCTACTCACGCCCCACAGATCTGAGGGTGGCAGATCTCCGCTACCCTCACTATTACGCATCCCCGCCTGCCCCTCAGCACAAAGGACCCTTCCGGCAAGATGTTCCACCATCCCCTCCTCAGCACCAAAGAGTGCCAGCCTACCAAGAAATGGGCAGAGTGGGCCCGAGAGGTGGAAGCCCCGACCAGTACCCCTACCGAACCCAGGATCCCAGGCAGAAGAACCCCATGACGGCAGCCGTATAGCTGAGTGCCACTGAGATGAGCAGCCCAGCAGGGAGGACATCTACCCCAGCCTCTGCCCTTCCTAGATGCTGAGGCCTTCTTCCTGTTTGAATCCTCCATGGTACAGATTAGCATTTCCTCATCGAGTTTGTAACATTGACTGCTAATCAGAGGGGAAAATAAAGAACAGGGGGTTTTAGGGTGAGGGTGGATTCAGAAGGAAGAGGGAGGATGGGGTCATAAAAGCGATACTTCCTAATACTTGAAAGGCTTTCAGAATTGGTCAGTTCAGAGAGAGTAGTAACTAAATAAGCACCTAATGATGAGATTGACTACATGGTGGCCCTCTGGCTAGACAGCCCAGCTAACATGCACCCCCATCACCATAGAACTGGCAATACAGAGGTTATCTCTGCCAGCAGCATTACCCATTCAGAGGCTGGGCCTCCGACCCTTTATTGGAACCATGCTGCCTGAAGAGGGTCAGAGTCAAGGCTGCAGATGTGGGAATCAGTTTACCAAGTAGTTTTTTCATCAAGAACGAAGCATCAGCAAACATGCCCAGTGACCTTCTTGAAATTTTTTTTCTACCCAGAGGAAGACTACATTTCTTAATAATCTTTCTCAGGTTCCTGATCTCCCTCACTTAATGTAAACATTTCACATGCTTCCTTGCTGTTGATATCAAAGTCGGTAAATGTGAATACAGTATTAGTGTCCTGGGAAAATGTGCAAGGCTAGTCGGAGCTTCTGGAAGGAATATATTCCAAGGACCAGTGATCGGGTGATAAGCACTGACACTCCCAGGGTCCTCACCTTCCTGCCTCCCACATCCCAGGCACCAAAGCTCGGAGATAGCTGGTTTCAGAATCATCCCCAAATCTCCTGGCTGTAATTTTTTTTTAACTGGACCCTCTACTTTAAAGCTCCCACTTGAGGGTGAAAGCCCGCTGATTGGGTTGCATGGGAAACAATGCCCTAGGGATGCCAATTCTAGACTCAGTGCCAAACAGTACCCATCTGCCCTCAAGGACAGGGAGGAGCTGACTGTAGCCTTTGGAAATTGGCCACCAGCAGGTAGTAGATAGACATGAATGATTGTGTGTGTGTTTGTGTGTGTGCGTGTTTTCAAACATGTGGGGTTACCGATATGGAGATTACCAATATGGAAGATAAAAATGCTTTCTGGAAAGTTTGATGAATGAAGCAGAGGGGAGGAGGAGAGTCATGTGATTAAATCAATCTGCATCTTCTTTATTTCATTAACAAAAGTCACGGCATGGACAAGCTCTCCACTGAGACACGAAGCTCTTATGACTTTGAAAAGCTGAAACCCTGCCCTCTAAGATCCTCAAGGAGACCAAACCCATCCCAGTCTCTTTTGAGCTTTGTAGCTATTTTCTATTTCTGGTTTCTATAAAAATCAGAGCTTCTAAAACTTACACCTGACCCAAATGAGAACCCAAGCAAAAGATTGAGAAACAGCAAAACTGGGAAGCAGCCGTTTGAATGGCACAGTGATGTTAAAATATTTTAAGACTTTTTAATTCTTTCTTCATTCCCTCCCCCCAAAAAAGTCTTTCAATTTAGACATATTTTGGCTGAGTGTAGAATACCTCCAACTGACAGGATCTAATAAATTATAGTATTATTGAATACATAGAGTATCCATCTGTCCCAGTTTAGTCTTTTTTTTTTTTAATTTAAAATAGAATTTTGTTACCAAGAGTGAAACAACTTCTGGTTTGAGACCTAAGGAGTATTAGTTACTGGACTTTGAGAGCTAGCATTTTCCAAACCACAATTACGGTGGCCTCTGAAGAGCAGACAGTCCAGTTGGGTTTTTTTGTCCTCTGTCATCTGTCTCAAGGCAGGTCCCCTTAAATTGTCTGCAATTTGTTCAAGGAGGTTGGGACTCCCTGGCCCTGCTCACCTGAAGGTGTGGTGCAGGTGAGTGCAGGGTGCTGAATGCTACCTTTCCCTTAAGCTAAGTCAACTTTAAATACAAGAACAATAAGACGAGGGAAATGTCACTTGTTTGGAAGCATTAAAAGTCAACTCTTTGGGATATTCCATATTTTAATCAAATATCTGTAGACTACTGGACATAGCCACTCCAGAAGGCTTCTCTTGATGTCACCTTCAGTACAGCCAGGGGGTGCAAGGTGAACACTCTGTGTCTTGGAGAAGTGGCCCCTGCAGTCAGAATGCCATGTTTTTACCCCAGTGGTGCCACCTTGGGCACATAATTCCTCCTGCATACAGGTTCAGGAGCAGGAGCTCCAAAGCATGGCTTTGTCTTGTACACAGTCAATAAAATAACTGCTAATCCTGAGGGGCAGTCAGTGATGTGAAGGTAACTATGAAAGTGAACAATAACCAAAAAAATAGATTATAACAGTTATCTTTTCTTGCTTGATGTGTAACACACGCTCCATTTGATCCTGCCCTAAAGAAACTAACATTGTATTTGCGACAGAGGCTCCATCAAGCCAAGCAACAATTAAGAACCACTCAAATGTAAGCTTCATAAATGCCTGTCTACTGCCCCTCCAGTCGCCACCTCCCAGAGGTTACAGGACTCTTCCCAGCGTTCAGGAGAACACTGTTTAGAGTGCGTAGATGCCCAGGCTACAATCAGTAGGTGCCCAGGAACCACAAATAGTTCCCAGTGTATTTATGGCCTTGGGAATATTCTGTCAGGTGTCCCCTTGTGGCATAGAACTCTAATAGCCCCCATGGGATAGAGTGGCATTCCGACCAATACACCTGTCTGCATACACCCACATGGTGTGGATCTGGTCATTGAGGCCTCAAAATGATGTTTGGCTTTTTGTCATGAGATATTTTAAGGAGCCATATATTTCTCCTTTTTTTTTTTTTTTTTTTTTTTTTTTTTGCCAGACTAGAAAGACAAAAAAGAACAGACCATTGAAAACCTTTAAATGTAGGAGAATTTGGTCTTCCACAAGAAAAACACAATATTTTGTTAATCCATCATGCAAGTAGGCTGTGGCACTATCCCTCTTGGTTTAAATTGTTTCCTTACAATATCAAATTAGTGGATGAGAGGAAAGCTCAGAAACAGGAACATTTTCTTAAATCATGATTTAGTACCAAACAAAAATTGGAAAATATTATTCTGAGGCTCATTTTTCTTGGGTACATATATGTTGATGGCATGGTAGAGATCCAGAGATCTGCTGTCACCATGAAGAAGCCCCATGCATACTCCCTGATAGAGGAGATTTGAAACTTCACTCCAACTTTACTTTTGCTACCAAATAAATAAAATTAAAACATGACCCATTACCTCTTCTACAGAATCATGCAAATCTTTAATCTAACCTACCTTCTGATAATTCAGAAGGACAGGGAAGTTCTTTCTCTGTTCCCTGATATGCACAGAGATCACGCCTGGAAAGGATGCTTATTTTTCCTAACCTGTAACCGCAGCATTTATTTTCTTTGGAGGAACTTCATAGTGTTTCAGAAGAGTAAAGAGACCTGGAGAGTTTGGTATTTAAAGGAATTCAAGTCTGTAAAGTTCCTCTTGGCATTAAATTCTGAAACCCACAATGAATGCCCTTCAAATTGGTGTTAAATTGGGTAGACACCTGACTGCTCCCCAAGTCCGTTAGCAACAGAAAGTCCGGACTTCATGCAATTAGGCAGGAGAAAGCTGGATTCAAAAATAGCCACGATAGGATTTCTCTGCACTCTCAGTTCACACTGACTTAAGTGGAAACTATGCCACAATGAGAGCAGAGAGGGGAGTCTCCATAAGATCTTCCTACAAAGTCACCTTTCTGATAAAAAAGGAGAAAAAAGTTAAATATCTAAAATAAGCTTAGAATCTCACATGCAGCCACGACTTCTAAGTGAAGTTCTTTCTCCTTCATGTCCTTAAATAGTGACATAATTACACACAATCTGACTTTTAAAGGTGGGCTTTGGCTGCTGAGCTCAGAATAGGAAGTGAACCAACCCTCAAAGACTCTTCTAGCCTGTCTCCTAACTCGGTTCTTCAGAAAATATTCTGTTCATCCGCAGCGCTGTTTACTACCAGGACATAAAACAAAACCTGTTGTTTATACCATCACTTTTTCTAGTGTTTCCTGTGCTTTTATGATTACCAAGTCTGTTCATACATTTAAATTATGTGAAATCATATTTTGGCATATGGGGGTGAAGACTGAATTCTTGACAAACTTTTTAAGATTATCTCATTTGTACCACAGGAAAAAAAAACATTTTGGATGTTATTATATATGAGTATATAAATTTTCTTGTTTTATTTTGCATTAAAAATAAAGCTTTATTCAGTCAGTAAAACATCGGAGTCTTGGTTTTCACCCACCACTGGTTGGTTTGGGGAGTCTAATAAATAGGTGGGCCTGGGCCTGCTCACTCTTGCTCACATTCAGTAGTCCCCATAGCAATGTTGAAAAATAGCAGCCAGGCCAAGGTCAAAAAGAAAGAACACCTGTCACAAACAGAGCTCCCCAAGAAGCAGGTATTGGCACGGAGACTCTCAAGAATTTTCATCAGACAGTACACTTGGGTTCAATGCCTAAAACAAGGAAGGAGGCCAGATTGGATAGAAAGAGAAACCAAGCAGCAATTCACTCCCAAAATGGGCCTTTGCCAACCCCCCAGGGAACTCTGGAGAACAATGATCCTTCAGAGTTGTCCCAAGTTGGGATGAGGGAACTGGACCTTAATGCCACTGGGTTGACCAGTAGTTAAGGGCTAACCCTGAAAAGAGGAAAGCCTCAGGTCAGGAAGTTGTCTTCAGCAGAGGCAATCCCCCAAGACTGCTGAGAGCTGGGGGGCCATCTTAGGAAACCTTGATAAAACACTTATCTGTCTAGCATCATTTTGAAAAGGAACTGCTACACATCTTATGGGGTTGTTTTGAATATATAGAAGGCCCAATTGTATGCATTTCTTCCCAACTCCACACTCAATTATATCATGTTGGTAGTTTGAAATGGGTTATATTGGGGGTATTTATCATATAGGAATTGGTATTTGCTGCAAATCAGGGAGCCTTCTTTTCCTCTGGAGAGTGAGTGTTAAACATTTATCAGGACGTCATGGTAATAGCAGCCAAGGAAAATGAACGGTTGCCTCTATCCCTTCACATTTACATGTATGTACACCTGCACCCCTTAAAACTTTTCTATGCCTGCCTACTACTCTACGTTAATCCAAAGTCCCAGGTCCTTCAAAATCTTCCCCCTCTTCATCTCTCCTGGGTTCACATCTTGTGCTACTATTTTTTCAAAGTACTTTTTTTCACTTGATCTGGACACACATTTCTAGAGCTCTGTGCCATGCAGTATATGATAAGCATATGTACCACTGTTCAAAATGCCTTCTTTGCCCCACCTGCTTTATCCTATGAATCCTCGCTCATCCTTCAAGTCCCAGATAAAGCAGCTCTTTCTCCAAGAAGACTTGAAATCAGAAATTGAAGACTGTCTCCCTCCCCTGTATCCCACTGGTAGCAGGACTCACTGCTGGCCAGAGACACAAATACCCTGAGACCATGTTTTCAAGAATTCTTCATAACCTGGGTTCAACGGGAGATTCAACTTCCACCCAGCAGACCAAAAACACCACAAGACAGCACTGAGGATTAGGCATAATTCAGCTGGCCAACATGATCACAGAACTGTCACAGGGAGGCTCAGACCCTGGAAACAGATTCAAGATCCTGGCAGGTGGAAGAAGATGCAAGACATGGTTAGGATTGTAGACATACTTTATTCAGAGGTGGCAGCAGCCCCCTAGCCTCCAACTCCTGTTCCATTTAGACCCCAGCCAGTTCTGTTTTACCCCAACCAGTTTCATTTAGCCCCTGCCAATTCCATTTAGCCCCTTGAGCCATTTCCAGGGGACTTTTATTTATATGCAGGCCAAAGAAGGCACATTGTCAACAGGTTCCATGAGTGGGCACAGACTCACAAGCAAATGAATCAGGGTGTTCATGATCTTGGCTATCAACTACTAAAAACATAGCCTGCTGACGCCTGGGTGAGGGAGTCTAAATATAGACATTTTTGACCTTCCCAACATGAGCCATTTGGGATGCCCAGAGACTGTGATGGCTATCCATTGTTGTTAGAGTAGATTCCAGTTGAGGCAGTATGATTCTGTTGCTGATAGTTGGAGCATTGTCTTTTTGAGCTTCTGAATTTCTGATCATCAAAAGGATAGCAACCCCCTCACTAGGCCAGCCAGTTCTCTGATGCTTTTCTGTGACTTATTCTTGGAAGCATTGCATAAAGCTTGTTTGTCCAGCCCTTCTGACAAAGCTGACACCCAGTTCCTCACATTCAATCCCTTTCTGATTCCACGAACTAGAAGGAGCTCAGTTATCTGCAAAAACAAGACTATTTCCATACCCCTCTTCCCACAGCAGCATTGGTAATTCCACACTGTATGTTACCAAGATACTTTCTGCAGATCCTCAATAAAACTTTTATTACCCGTATTACAAGGATTAGTTTCCAGGTCTGTGTGGCCTTCTAAGGTGTATCGCATTTGTAACACATTGGCTGGCTCAGACTCTGTGCTTAGGAAATATTTGTTGAATTCATTTGAATGAAGAAATGAGGTGTGAGGATTCTTTCCCCGAACTGCTACACCACTAACTTTCTACCTCGAAGCTCAAACCGTAAATCTCAAGGTCCTCTTTTTTGGAGATTGCCAGTATTACTCTTGAGGTGAAAGGTGTTAGCTCATATGGGCAGACCAGATTCTCATTTAAAACACAAAAAAGCAGCCCAGGAGGCTGTCAATGCAGGGGGGAATGCATTATTTAGGGAGTAAAAAAAGACTTGAGTGAGGAGAAAATGTATTACTTACAACCTACTAAGATGGAAACACTTTTAGCCACAGATGATTACTATTATTATTGCATAATTCCTTGGATTTTAGGCAAGTGCTTTGCAAATCACTTGCTTTACTTGCTCAACAGTTGTAGATGCTGTTGGAATGACTCTGACTTTCTGTAAAGAAACTGACTCTTTCATGAAATGGCACTAACATAAAGATTAAATGAAAGCTCTTTAGACATAGCCAAAGAAACTTTGTGTCTTAGCAATTGAAATTTCTTTTTTATTGGCCAGATTTATTCTGACAAATTATTGTTTACAATACATACAAGTGTTTCATGTTCACACTAATTTTTGTTCCTCATACAGTGAAAAAAAAAATCAGGTTCATACCAATTGGATAGTTGAAGAAACTGAGGTTTGAAGAAGTCAATGAGGCAACCCAGGTCTGCACAGGGAGGAGACAGAGCTGGATTTCCTTTATTCATTACATAGCTTTTGAAACCTACTGTGTTCAGGGCATTCTAAGCCCTGCAGGCTCCTGGATGGGCTGTCTGCTTGTCAACGCAGGCGAGAACCTCACCATTAAAAGGTCTGTCCTAGCATTATGCCTCATATCTGTGCCTTCCTCATCAAAGGACTCTCAGAGGTTGGTGGTCATGGTTATAAAATGCTTTAGCCATAAAAATTTTAAAGCCCATTTTAAAAATCAACCTTTCAACTTTTTTTGGCTGGTTGTTACCAACCCTCCCCCATTCAAGCCCAAATACCCAAGTTTGTTCTATAATAGTGAGTGTGTGACATCATAAAAAAATTTTAGTTTTCACTAGACCCTTTCAATCCTTGACTGGGCCTCCTCTGCCTACCCAATCTACTAAGAAATACAAAAATAAGATGACAATCATAGCTCAACACATTCTTCAGGTCAAACACTGCAAAGTACTGCAGAGGATCGTGGACATGCACAAGTCTTGGATGCTACCCTAAAGGTCCTGAGTGTTGATGGGAAATAAAAATCACATTCACAAAATTATGGCATTTGCTAGTAAATAGATGGAACTGAAAACTATCATGATAAGTGAAATAAGCAAATCCCCAAAACTCAAAGGCAGAATGTTCTCTCTGATATTCAGATGCTAACACACATTGGGGGGGCGGGTATAGAAGTTCATTGGATTAGACAAAGGGGAATGAGGGAAGGGAGGAGGACAGGAATAGGAAAGACAGAATGGATCAGACATAACTTTTCTATTTTCAGATATGAATACTCGACCAGTATAAGTTGACATCATGTTCAACCACAAGAATAGGAAGTTATACTCGACACATGTATAATATGTCAAAATACATTCTACTGTCATTTATATCTAAAAAGAACAAATAAAAAATAAATTTAAAAAAAAACCCTCATTCTCCAAGAGCCAAAACTCAGGCTGAATGTGAGGAAGATTGCCTGGGAAGGTTGATTTTGACCCTGGGTATGGACAGAATCAAGAAGGTCTGTGGAAGACTGAACATCTGAAGTAACCTTAAAGGATGGAAAGAATGTAAACTGCAAGCAAAGAAGAGTATTGGTTTTCTAGATAAAGAGAACTCAAGCATCTGATGGAGACAGGAACCTTGCAAATATGTGTGATTGGCAAGGATTACAGGTCAATAAATAGATAGCTAATATCTTTTCGGTGCTTAGTGAACACCAAATACTGGCCTAAATATTCTACATAATTTGTCCTGTTTAACCTTCAAACTTAGAGAAAACAGAGTCACACACGAATTAAGTAACTTGCTCTTGGAATTTCTGATCCAACAAAAGCAATTTCTTAGGGACTCAAGACTTACTTAGGTACTTGAGAGAATCATTTACACAAATGGGTGTTTAAATAAAATTGGCCTGAGGAAAGCACCACGTGCAATGAACTGGAAAACTAACAAGTCAGACCTAGAAAGAGGAAAGGACTAATGTTAATTGCATGTCAAGGGCAACGCTAGCTGCTTTCCTTGCATTTATTCATTGTCTCTTCGAGTGAATAAGTTGGGCATTATCCCCACTTTGCAGAAGAGAAAAATGGAGGCTCCAAAAGCCTAATAACCAACTGTGATCATTAGTCAGGGAGCAGCTCTGATTTCAAATCCAGCTGTGATCCACCAATGAATGGCAGAGATTAAAAGTAAATCTCCATGTAGTTTCTTTTAATTCTTCGGAGCTTATGTTGTGATTACATTTAAAGTGTATGCAACACTGAAGACAACACAGAACGTGTAAATGCAGATTTTGACATTTCAGACTCAAGAAACAGGCAGCCTCGTGTTTGTACCACTATATATTAAATTATAATCTACATAGACAGCAGTTGTGAAAAGTATCCAGGCAAATAAGTTGTACTTCTGGTGGAAGTCAGACAGGTAGATGAAACTTTGATGACTTAATTCCCTCAACTATTAAAGATATAAGCAGACCAGGACCCAGAGCTGGAGAAAGGCTGTCAGAAAATTTATTAAGAGCTGTAAAGTGCAGGGCCATAATTTCAACAGGTTATCTCACTTCTCTGGCTAATTGTTTTCCAAGGTTTCTCGGCTCAGAACCATTCAGCATTCTTATCACCTGGGAAATGTGCGTGCTGCTTAGGATATTTTCCAGCGTGCAGCCACCTCTTTCCTCCAGTCACGGCTGTATTTTTGCTCAAAGAGCTGTCGATTAGATTTAAGAGCCACCCCAGCCCCACAATGCACAGTCTTGCTGATATTCAGAGTGCTGTGGCATCGCCCTTTGATTTATGGAGAGTGAGGCTCAGACTCAGCCCCGCGCTTTATTAAAGCAGCTCTTAGGCATATTAAACCTTCCCAGCTCAGAGGCTCGGAGAGCTCTGGAGAGCTCCACCACCTAGGAGTCAAGATCCCTTTGATAAGTCGCATTCTGGGTGATTGGAAACCTGGGACTTTGCATTGTTCCCTCTTCCTCTTGCCTTCTGACCCCCCAGGTGTGAGAAGATGGGTCTGGAAGAGGCCATGGAGACCCAGGCTCAGCTCTGCTCTCTCGAGGTGGCCTTTCAATATCTGTTTTCTGACCCTTTCTTGACCTTCTCAGTGTGACAGTGTTTGGCCTGGGGCTGTTCCTCTTCATGGTGATTTTTTTTTTCTTCCATGAAGGCTTGAAAGGGGAAGCATCAGAGAGGTGTGGCCCCACTGCTTTGGGACCCACTTTCAAAGGCACTTGCTCTCTGGACTGTGTTACACAAAATCAAGCCACAGGATGGAGGTGCCCAGCAGAG
This sequence comes from Marmota flaviventris, assembly GCF_047511675.1. Lineage (NCBI taxonomy): Eukaryota > Metazoa > Chordata > Mammalia > Rodentia > Sciuridae > Marmota > Marmota flaviventris. The sequence continues at coordinate 29,834,187 of NC_092508.1, read as the reverse complement.
AACACATTAGATCAATAGGTATTTGCATATCTGCAGGCAAAATGTCTTGCAGATATCAAGTGGGCAAAAAAAGCAGGCTTTGCCCCAGAACATAGAACTTTGCCTGTGCTGACGTCTCACACACACAAACCAGGCCTGTGACCTAAGGCTGCAGGAGGGGAAACTAAGCACTTGTTGCACCCATGAAGTTGAGAAGCAGTGAGGACCTGGCACTGGGACATCTCCATTGGTCCTTAGCAGTGTTCCCAGCCTCCTCTGAACTCATTGTCCGGTGACCTTCTTGGAGAAGGATAGATAAAAAGAGTCACATTGGACCAAGGTATATAATATTGGCAGAGTATCTCCTCCCTCCCCCAGTTTTCAGGGTTAGGGTGAGCCATCCAAGAGTGAGGCACTGTGGTGGATAGTTACAATTGGCTCTTGCATCAACAAGCTCAGTGACCCAGCGAGCTAATGACCATCTGTCAGCCTCACCTACTGTCTTTAAAGTGGTACTCATCATGCTGACCTTGCAGGGTGGTGTTACCGCTGTTGGCCAGTGACTAGTCCTTGCTTCCCCAATGTTGAAGAATAACACCAGAGAGCACGCTGAGGCAAGGTCAGAGTAGAAATTAGAAGTTTATTAAAGGACAGCAGAAAAGACTTCTCCCGGAGGAAGAAGGGGACCCAAGAGGTGGAATCCATGGAAGTGCGGTTGTCTCCCCTTTTTATAGTTTTGGTGATGGAATGTAAGGGGGAAGGGTTGGGACACAGGTGGGCCAAACAAGTAATCTGGGCAGGAAGGACATCATTATCACTTCTTTGGGATGGGCTATCTCCAAATCTGTTGGGGGTTCCATTAACATTTCTTTGGGGTGGACTTTGACCTAGGGCTTTTCAGGGACTTCATTAACATTCCATGAGTTGTCCTGCGTTTCCGGAATCATTATCAGCATGGCCTCCATTTTAGATTTCACTGATATTAGACCCGATTTACCTAACTACACTGACAACCTAATTTTAAATCTGGCTTCAGTGGCATGAAAACCACAGTAGCATGCAGTACATAAGTTGGTACTGCCTGGTACATTACTTGGTACTGATGGTGCCTTCGTGTTATTTACTGTAATTAACCCTGTTTTTCACAAAGAATCTGATCTTAGGTGTTACTTAAATAGCATATAATCATCACGAGAAAGCTATTCCTTTTCCAATTTTCTGCTTATAGCAACATGATAAGTGCTGACCAGTGCAACTAATCCAGCCTTACCACCAACTGTTAAGAGAGATTTAGTCGAGGGCTTGCTGATCTCTTCTACCAACAGAGAGTAGGCTTCAGACTTCCACTGGCTCTAATTCGAGTTTAGTAACATTGTTTTGCTTTTGTTGTATTAATTGTATGATTATCTTCCTAGGTCAAAATGATCCTGGGATTTTTTTTTTTCTAGTTAATGAAATGAATGAAGTTTTCATTCAAAATAAAATTATTTAGATAAATATTAAGGGAATGATGGTACAGATGGATGTGGTAATAATGCTGGTGTGCTTCAGAAGTTTGGAAATGGATGCTGAGCCATGGAGAAGTGTCCCAGAGGTCTCTGAGGCTTCCAAAAAGAGCAACTTCTGAGAGGTGCAAGCTGTGTGGCTGATCTCTGACTCCAGGGTAAGCTAAGGGGGGAATGAGATGAGGCCTAAATGTTCTGAGACTCAGACTGTGCTGTCCCTGTAGGTGTCCCCCAAGGGGCATCTTGCCTGGCCCCATTCCCTTGCTCTGGCTAGAATCCAGCCCCTGCCTGTGGGTGCTTCTTTGTTCTCACTTCCCAGCAGTGGGTGACTTCAAGGCACTGACTGATTCTCCTGGAAGAGCCAAAGACAAACCAGACTGTGCCCAACCACAAAGAACATCAAGTGGGAAGCTTTCCCCTACCCCCAAAGCCAGAGAATTACACTAGCATTAGAACAGGCCTCAAAGTCATCCAGTCCAATATCTTCAACCATGTTTTGGCCCTATTATATATATATACTTTTGTGCATAAATAAGTTTCATAAAATAGTGCTAACTTGTATGTAATTCACTACTATATACTCTATTCCATTTCTTTTTTTTTTTTTTTAACATCTGGTCAAATTCCATAAAATGATTTCATGACCCATATGGATTAAAACCCACAATAAGAAAAAAAAAAATGTGACCTCATCCAATCCCTTCATTTTGTAGTTAAAGAAAGACCCAGAAAATAACATGAATTACTAAAAGTCATCCTTGTGACTATCATAACCACACCATATTCCTGAAATTGAGGAAAGACCATATTCAAATAATGTGGTTCCAGTAATAGGTTCAAGAGAAATTGGAAAAGTCAGACATGCAATCCAAAGGTCTAAAGAACTAGTCATTCTGTTGGAAAATGAAGTTCCATCTGGTTGTTGGATAAGGTTCACAAGAAGCTGAAACCTAGGGAAGATCCAAAGCTTCTGAATCCCACCTCAAAAATTTCATGCAAATTGTTGTTTGATTTTTGCAGGGCAGGGGATTGAACCCAGGGCTCCAGACCATGCTAAGCAAGTAGCTCTGCCACTGAGCTACATCCCCAGCCTGGAAACTACATAGGAACTTGAAACCACTCAGGCATCTGAGCCTCATGATGTTGGATAAAGAGCCTAAATAGCCAAGCCCCGCGTGACCTGGACTGACAACTCCCAGCTTCTATCTTTTCAACTCCAGTCTCTTTTTCCCCCCACCTTGATGACAGTCTCAGTTTCACCCCCACTTTCAAAGCATCTGTATTAGTTCATAAAGGCTGCCACAACAAAGTACAAACTAGCCAGCTTGAAACCAAAGAAATTTAGCTGCCACACTACTGGAGGTTAGAAGTCCAAAGTTGAGGTGTCAGCAGCTTTGCTTCCTTCCAGAGGCTTTGGGAAAGAATCCGGGTTCCTCTTCTAGCTTCTAGTGATCATCACCAACCCTTGACTTACAAAAACATCACTCCAATCTCTGCCTCCAACATCACACGACCTTCTACTGTGTGTCTCTGTGTCCAAATTTCCCACTTTTTATAAAGATATTAGACATTAGATTGGGGCCCCTCCCGATCCAATATGACCTTATTTTAATTTTTTTTATATTTTTAAAGACTGTATTTCCAAATAAAGTTTACATTGAATGTACAGGAGGTCTGGACTTGAACTTATCTTTTTAGGACACAATCCAACCCAAATCTGCCCCATCTCTGTACCCCTCTCTCAAAATCTCCCCCAGTATACAGGAAAGACTCATGTTCATTGAATCCCCAACAACTGCCTTCTCAAATTCATTCATTCTTGCTTGCTCACCTTTCTGTTTGTTTGTGTTTCTTTTTTCTTTTTTTCATTCTTTACCAAAAAGATCACAATTTTCTTGGGAGACTGGGGAAAAGTGGGCAAGGGATGGGAACAATATATGTCCAACCAGATTCTGTGTTGTATAAAAATAAAACACTTTCCCTTTGACCAACAACAAAGGATCAAAAATGGCTGGGGAATTCTGAGAAGTGTTTGATTTCCTGATAGAGGTAAAACACTTGATTCCTTCTCCCTTACCTCTCCCGGCTCTTTCCTGCCTAGAACCTAGATATGAGAGCTAGAAGCACAACAGCCACTTTGCAACCAGAAAGTGATGAACATGAAGATCGGAAGCCAAAACTCAATGTGCTAAGCATCATGATGCAGAAATAACATTTAAAATACTCAATATTGAGCATTTAATATGTACCAGGTGGGGGTTATAAGCACATTAAATATAATAATCCATTTAGCTGAGTATATTATTTTCTCCATCTGCGAAGGATGAAACTTATATGAACCATGAATCTAGGCAACGCCTTCAGGGTCCACGCTATTAATCACTAGAGAAAAGTCTGGGGGTCCTGATGTCATCATTGAGTTGCTATAGGGCCCATTTTTATTTTCAATAATAAACCACTGTTGGTTCGGGTTTCCATTACTTGCAACTGATTTCTTTCTTGGCTGACAGTGATATTACTCCATAGGGTCATCAAAATGATTAAATGAGAAAATATGTGTCTATAGATGGAAAACAACACTCAGTCAATAGAGTCTAAAACACAGCAGTTCTCAATGAATAATTGGTGTTAATGTTTAGCTGTTTTATGAATAATCAAATCAACCGTGCGGTGGACAGAACAGTGTTCTCCCAAAGATGTCCTCATCCTAATCCTAGGAACCTGGGAATACATTCTGTTTAAGGCAAAAGAGACCACACAGCTATGACTAAGGTGATGATTTTGGGACTATCCAGGTGGACCCAATGGAATCACACAAGTTCTTCAAGCAGAGAACCCTTTCCAACTACAGCGAGAGAGATGCGTAGTAGAAGCTTAGGTCTCCTGTGGTAGAAGCGCAGAAATACAGTAGCAAGAGGAGCCAGCTCTGCTACTGCCTCTGAGGTATAGGAGGCTACATGTAAGGACCAGAGAGAGGGTCTAGGTGCAGCCAGCCGGCAAGAAAGTGAGCGCTCTGTCCTACAACTCTTATGGAATTGAACTCGGCCGATGCCTGATTGAGCAAGACAAGGAATTCTCCCCTAGAGCCTGTGAGAGGATCATGGCCCTGCCCAAAATTTGACAGACCCATAGTGGACTTCTGCCCTACAGAACCGTAAGGTAATGTAATTATATTGTTCAAGTTTGTGCTGATTTGTTATAGTAACAATCGAAAAGAGATGAAATTAATAATGGAATTTCAGACATAATCCAAAAGTTTCGCTTAGGGGATTCAAAGAAGCTGGTTACCAAGAGCTAGTGGGATTTCCTCTTGCCAAGGAATCATTCAGATTTTTGGTATGAAACTTGTTTTGACCAATGTGCAACTGGTCTTGTTTTAAGGTGGTGTGTGGAGCCACCCTGATGGACAACTCAAGGGGTAGTACTCACACGGCACCAGGGATGTCAGTCATACAGAACAGAGTATGAAGAAGGACCCCTGGTGTTTAGAGTTTGGAGGGCCAGAGATAAACAGGGAATGTCCGTGCAGTATTATAGAGCCAATCTCTCTGAAAAGCACCCGGCTCGCAGTCCAGTGATGTTGGTATTTGATAATGACTACAAAATGCCACCTTCTAATGTCAAAAACTCCATTTTAAAAAGAACAAAACAGAAAGCTTCGTCGGTTTCTCTCTCCCAACTGAACCTCCACAGTCAGATAAGCTGGGGTCATTGTGGCCCTTGTGTGGCCCAGTTTCTTTCTCTGTCACAGCTCATGAGGAGCACACTCTTCAGCAAGTCAGTTAGGTTAACATCCAAAGGTGAAATTAAGGACAAAGTTGACGTGGAGGTGACCCCAGGGTCTATATTTTGAATCAAAATTTGGTAAACGAAGTATTCCAGATCTTGAAAAACGCCTGTCCATTTTAACATTCTTCCCAGGAAAACTATAGCCTCCTAATTAGAGATTTGGAAAAGCCACTGAAGCCTGTGACCTGCAAGGGTACAGATTACAGGGCTGGTTTGTCAAACACAGTTACATCTGCTGACAAGAAACCAGTTATGTAAAGATGCGAGAAATGGAAATGCTGCACCAATTTTCCAGAACAAAATCTGCCTCTAAAAAGGTGTAACTTCATGCAAAATATGCTTCATCATTTGAATAACAAAATAAGATATGCAAAAAAAAAAATAAGACTCCTCAAAGAGAGTCGGCATTCAGGATGCAGTGACTACAAGCACAGTGATGAATATTTCTGGTGCTATATTTAAAATGTTTTGTGAGAAAATAATGTGTTTTAGAAATGGAGCTTGAGATAATGCCAGAGACTTTGCTTTAGCAACTAACAAATACGTTTCCAGGCAGGTTTTTCTGTTTCTTATAGATTCCTGGAGGTGATGGCAAAAGCTGCCATTAAAATTCATTAGATGAAAAGTAAACTTATATTACAATTGATGACATTCTCCTCCAGATTGTTAGCCTTATTAGTGAGACGCCTCTTGTCTGCCAAACTCCATCTTCGGTGTCTTTTTGTTCTAAACAATTCTCTTGCATTTTAATCTAAGGAATGTTCCTTCAATGTTAAATTTCCTTCATGCACTGCCTGTCACACAGGGCATTCCGTGAACTTGCCCTGAGATGCTTCTCAACTTTTAGAATCAAGATGCTGAGGTTGCAAAGAAAGTCTTCTATTCCGAGGATCAAGGTTGGAAAAATTACTTAAGGATGACAGGATAAGGATTTTTATGTGCCTGGTTATTAAAGCCTGAAATGCCAATTCACTCAGCTGAGAAGAATCCCTGTGAGCTTCCCTCAGGGTCCATGGAACACCTCCCCATGAGACCTCTCTTTGGAACACCTCCCCACGAGACCTCTCTTTGGGTCCAAAGTAATTCAAGAGCTGCAAAGCCAGGTGTCATGGTGCACACCTGGAATCCCAGCAACTCAGGAGGCTGAGGCAGGAGGATCACAAGTTTGAGGCCAGCCTCGACAACTTAGCAACCCTGTTTCAATGAAAAAAAAAAAAAAAAAAAAAAAAAGAGCAGCAGAGGCAAGGGTCCTCTGCTTGCCTTGTCTTCGGGTGCTGTTCTCATGTCCTCAGGCCCCTTCCTACTGCATTTTGCTATGGATTCCATCAGGAGGAGAACAAAAAGTGCTCAGTCCTCATCTCATTGATTCAGTGACCTCTGATGTGGTCTGATGGTGTGTCTCCCCCAAATTCATATGTTGAAGCCCAAATTGGAGGTACTTTAGGAAGTAATTAAGTTTAAATGAGTTGGGGGGATGTCCCTCTCTTTCCCTTTCTGCTGTGTGAAGATAGTGAGAAGCTGGCCGTCTGCAAGCCAGGATAAGGACCTCATCAGGAACCTAACATGGTGTACCATGATCTTGGATTTTCAAGAATCCAAGTTTCCCAGTACTGTGGGAAATAAATGTCAACTTGTTTAAGCCACCTAATTTATGGTATTTTACGATAGCTATCAGAGTTGACCCAGACAACCCCCCATCCACAAATGATCATGTGGCATGATCATTTCTTCTTGATGGATTGTCCCATCTATGGCCATTTCTTTTGGATGCATATGCTATAATAATCTGCAGGGCTGGCAGCATGGCAAAACAAAATTCTGCAAGTCAGAATTTTTCTCTAAAACATAAGATCTAACTCACAAGAGTATTCAGTGTGGTGAGCCCTGTACTAACCTGCTGTCGTGGAAAAGCCAATGTCAGACCACTCCAAGATGAGATGGGTGGCACAGAGATCATCTTCTATCCCTAAAACCTGGCTGACCTAAAAGCTGAGGACAAGGTAATGGGACTAGGGGACTCCTTTTGTCTTTACCTCCTGGCTTCTCTCCTCACCACAAAGGCTATAGGAAAAGCCCATCACCAACAGACACCAATGCATGGAAGAAGACTGCACTTCCTAATCAGACAGCCCTGGGCTGGACCCCTTGCTCTGCAGCATCTCTGTGACTTTGGGTGAATTATTGAAGCTCTCCGAGATACAGTGTCCCTGTTAACAGGTGGCGGTAATAATTCCTGATTTTTGGGATATTTAAGAAGATGAATAAGGCACCTGCAGGAACATGCCTACCACAGTGTCCAGCCAGGTTCTAACTGCTGCCCTCCCTCCTGGTCTCTCTCAACAGCAAGTTGGTGACTCCCAAAGGTGGGTGTATGGTCTCCTCCTGTATCACCTAACCTGGCTCTTTCCAGACTCTGTCCAAACAGGTCAGACATTTTGTGAGTTTACAGTGGCCAAGCCAACAAACTTTGCGAGCCAGACTACCCTGAAAAAGAATCTCATACTGCATGAAAAAGAATCTCATACTGCATGGGGTGGGGGACATTGGTAGGAGGATGTGCAGTTTTCATTGTCCCAAGGTTTAGCTCTGAAGAAGTGGTATGAACCATACCACACAAACAAATTAACAACAAAACTCACAAGCTGTTTTTTCTATCTTTGGAAAACAGTGTGGGTGAACCTTTCCCATAAACCAGAACTTCCTCCCTACTGAGGATGGTGAGAAGTTTGGGCCCCTGCTATCAGCTTCATATTGGAAATGAACTTGATTTAAAAATCTATTCATAACCCAGCTCTGATTCTCCACCTCTCAGAACTTCCAGCAATAAAAATAATAATAATGATAATAAAAGCTAGAGGAAGAAGGGTGAAGCAATTCAACTTATTTCATTACTTTGGGTTTTATACCTCTTGTTTGCTAGCTTGATAAGGGATGCTACAATCTTTTATGATATCAGCCTTTTATGATATTCTTTTTATTGCACTAGACGGCAAGGGAATTGCCCCAAATTAATAAAAACCATATGTTGGATTTTGATTAGGGATCACTTTGGAATAATGATTGATCTGGCTTGGGACCGAGAATAGTCATTTCCCTTTCCCTTTCTTTTTTAATCATATGCCTTTCGGAGTCTCCCTGGCATCCTTTCCTCCCTCACCCTTGCCTTTACATGCAAACCTAGATAATGAAAAGGTCTTATAAATCCCTGGTGTATATACTTGTTACCAAAAATTGCATTGTAATCTGAACTATCAGCCCATCCAATGCCATCTCTATTGCACTGGGGATAGTAATAACAGCATAGCATGGTTGTATCTGGATGCATCCAGGCAACTGATATATAATAAGATCAGTCCTCTGAGCATGTGATATGCGACACTGGCAGAGACCCATTCCTCCAACCACTAGGGAAAGTGGGGAAATTCTCCTGCAAGAACAAGCCTCCTTAGTTAGTATAACTTGGTATCCAAGCAATGGAAAGTCTCCCTGCTCCTTGGCCCCAACTCATTTAGGAGGTAGCTTTCAACAACATAGATCATTAAAATCCTAACAACAACTAAAATCGTTTATCTTTGAAAATCCCTCCCTTTATTCCCTACTTCAAAGTTGCTCCAACTATAAAAATGACCTGGGAAGTGTGCTTAAAATGTTGATTCCTGGGCCTGCCTCCAAAGATTCAGATTCACTGGTTTGGGGTTGGGCCCAGGAATCTGCATTCATATCAAGTGATCCTGATATAGGATAGTCTGGCATAACTTTAAAGAAACACTAACAGGAAGCTTAGCTTCAAAATATCATAGTTATGTTTAAGATCATCATTTTTGGAATAAAATCTCACTAAATTCAATCCCAACTTTGCCATGAATAAGCTATATGATCCTGGGCAGTTTATTTAACTATTCTAAGGCTCAGTTTTCTAATCTAGAGAATAAAGAAATTAATGCTTCATCACACAGTTAAGAGAATTAAATGAAATACTATAGAAATTGAGTATAGGGCCTGATAATTATAAGCATTCCATATCTAGGTTCCTGTACCTAAGGAAAAATTCTTCAAGGCAGGGACCACCAAAAAGTCAGCTGCTGTCTTACTGTTAAGTGGATTTTCTGTTACAAAAAAGAATGGACATTAATTAAGAGGTGCCTTGAAAAAATCAGAGGTAGAATATTGGGGCAAATGAATGTTAATAAATTAAGAACTAATCATAATAAGAGAAGGTGGAAAGATGGTAGAATGTGAAATAATGGTGTGAATAGGGAGAAATTTCATAACAGTTCTCAGTCGTATTCTGGACAGTTGTATCATGTTGGATGGAAAATAACTTGGTCAGCTGGGCTCAGTGGTGCATGCCTGCAAGCCTAGCGACTTGGAAGGCTGAGACAGGAGAATTGCCAGTTCAAAGTCAACCTTGGCAACTTAGTGAGGCCCTAAGCCGATTAACAAGACCCTGTTTCAATATTAAAAAAAAAAAAAAAAACATAAAAAAGGCTGGGGATGTGGCTCAGTGGTTAAGCGCTCCTGGGCTCAATCCCAGGTACCAAAAATAAGAAAGGAAATAACTTGGTCATTGTCTTTATTTGGAGATTAAGTATGCTTTGAGGAGAATGTGAATGGCTGCTAAGTCCTCAAGGAGTGGACCATGACGGCTTTTGATGTGTCATCTTGGCTAGGCTACAGCCCCCACTTATTCAATCAAACTCTAATGTAGGGGCTGCTATGAAAGGATTTGGCAAATGTGACTAAAGTCCTAATCAGTTGACCTTAAAGAGTGTCCTGGTGGACCAGGGTCAGCCAGTTGAGAAGTCTCCAAAGCAGGCCTAAGAGAAAGAAGAGAGGCCTGTGTTATGGGTTCTAGCCTGCCCATGATCTTCCCTTCCTGACAGACTTTGAACTTGCTTGTCCCATATATAATCTGTATCAATCAATACATATATATATATATAAAGTCTGCCTTCTACTGGGTTTCTTCTCTGCCTGAGCTTAACACTACAACTCTGTTACTGGTCCATGGGATAGAAACTGGATGCAGAGTACCCCTCTGTCTCCTGCCTTCTTATTGCCAATGTCACATCAATATCTACAGAAAAGACCAGAAATGTGCCTTTGCAGAGGTACAAAGACAGCTTTTAGAAAGACCTTCTGGCTTCACTTCAGAAGTAACTAATTTTTTTTACATAGCCTCATAATGCAACAGCTTAGAATTCTGTGACAGGTACAAAGGAAATAACAACAGTATTTTTTTTTTAATCATTGTATCTCTCAGTAATCCAGAGAAATTTACAGATTTTATCCTAATATAACTCTAAAAATATCTCTGCAAATGAGTTAAGGGCAGGCATTAATAGTCTCATCTTAGAGATAAAGAAACCAAAATTCATAGGAGAGAGGAGACATTCTCATGTTGCCACAGCAAGTCACTAGGTGAGGTCACAGCAGAATCTGGAGAAGTAAATTCCCAAATTCTCAAACCTTGTTTGTCACCTGATTCGTGAAAGTAAAGTATCAGTTTAAAAAAAGAAAAAGTGGGAAGATACTTCACTTTACTAGAAAAAGCAAAAAAGAGGAAATGGTTATGGGCAGATTTTGAAGAGAAAAATACAAGATGGTATTGTTAAAAGGTATGTTGATGAAGCTTAAAGTGTTTTTCAAAGCACTGCAGACTAAAAAAATAAAGTTAACATCTAATTACAAGTATGCCTCCACTTTTGTTTCTAAAATGCATAGAGAAAATGTCTAGAGGAACTTATCCCAAAATGCTCAGAGTAAATTACGTGAATTTCATCTTGTTTTTGCTTCTCTGTCTTTTATCAGTGTGTCTACTGAAGATGTTATTTGTATTTGTAAAAGATTTTTTTAAACAAATATTGTGTTTTCTTGTGCTTATTACTCTACTGAGATTCAAAGAAAGAACAAGGGGGCCTGAGGACCTCACCCTTCAGCTACTTCAGTCTCCTGAGGATCTTTTGGAAAGCTTGATAAAGCCACGCCCTGGCCTCCGTGTCACCCATACATCCCAATCTCTTCTGATTGAAGAGATCTGGGAAAAGCCTTGAAATCTGCATCTCTAACAAGCTCCCAAGGTCACTCTTCCAGAGCCAACCCAGGGACGACTCTTAGAGTAACAATCTGACATGTACCACTCCTTACTGAGGAGAAATCCCCTTCTTGGTTACAAAATGAACAAAGTATGAGACGTGGGTAACCATGGCAAACCAGGTGCCATATTACATCTGCCTCCAGATAACTGAACTTTGTTAATTTGTGGATGTTTTGGATTTTTTGTTTGTTTGTTTGTTTTTTAACATGATGAACAAAATTTGTCCTCAGTATCCTGGCCTCAGGTCCCTGCTTCTTACTTCGCACCTCTACTTTTGTGCCAAGACCATTTGCCATCCAAAGGGTGGTCCATGAACAAGCAGCTGCAATAAGAAATAGAAGCTGATTAGAAATCCAGCCCTCACCCCAGCTCTAGAGCATCATGGCCTTTACTGTAACAAGATTCAGAGGCCCTGACCTAGATGACCTGCAGGTACCAGAAACAGCTATGACAATCCCCAGTGACAAACTCCCCTGGACAGTCCCTTCCCAGAATCCCCTGTGGAGAGACCAACTGGATACTTCTCACGCTCCTGGACCACATGGCAAGCCTCCTAGAACCTCTCCCTCAGTCTGGGGAACTAAGGCCAGGTCGGGGACATCCTTCCTGTGTTGGATATGTCTAGTGTCTTTGTCTCAGGCCAGACAACTTCCTCCAGTGGCCTCCCTCAACCAACCAGCCAGGTACCCAGAGTCTGTGGACTGTCCTATGACTGAGCAGAGGGCAGGCTGGATCCATTCATTTCCCAAGCCCCTCCTTCCCACATCCTGGAGAAACTCTGGAAGTGCAAATCGTCCTCATCATCACATTAGTAAATGCAGCAGTGTGAGGGCAGAAACACAGGAAAAGACCAAGAGCCAAAGGAAGAACAAAAAGCCACTGCACCACACCCTCAGTCCCTGCAAAGCCGGATATTCCTTTTTCTTGCTTAGCAGGATATGGCATCTCCGGCTTAATTTTTTTTTCTTTCTATTTGTTCTCTTTTCTTCCTTTTCAAATAGACACATTTCAAATGTCAGTGGGTGATAGTGGGGCCAAGTCAGATGGGATGCAGGAGACCAAGCAGCTAAAGGGTTTGATCTTTGCTGGCGGCGTCTTCAAGGCAGGCTGGAGAGACTGCCCGGTGCGGGAAGGTTCCCGAGAAGCTCAAGTGGGCATTTGTTGTGCTAACTCGAGCTCCCTCTCTGGTTAACCTTTATTTACAGACTTGAACCAAAATGGTCACAGGCTTGAAAGGAAAGTCTGCTTTCCCCTGCTTCCCACTCTCCCCTTCCCCGATCCCCAGAGGGCAGGAAAAAGAAACAAGGCAGAGGTTAAGTGAGGGAGACAATATAAAGGAGGGGAGCTCTTATCTCAAATCTGACTGACAGACATTGAGTGGCAGTTCTGTGACCAGTTTTCATTTTTTTTAAACACCTTCCTCCAAAGATCCTGAGAGAGAAGCGTAGCCAAATTAGTCCCCACCTTTCCAGGTCAGCCCAACGGAAATTAGACTCCAAGCATCTCCCTGCCCCCAGAGGGGCCAAGGCTAATCAGGTATTTTCTCAGGAGGACTGAGTGTCCAGGGATATCCCATATTTTAGCCGAGGAATTCAGACTTACTTGCCTAATGCCTTACTGAATCTTGTCATCACAGCAGCCAAGTAAAAATTATATCTGCATGCCGTGTGGAGTCATAAATCCTGGGGCTACGTTCTCAGTCATTCCATATTTCAAGGCAGGGAAGCTTATTTCTATAAGGCTGTTAATAACAGAAGTGACCGTATAAGAAAGGGAAAAGTTTGTGTCGATTGTTGGACCCTTACAGATCTGTTCTGGAGCCCTGGGATTCATAGCAGGCCTAAGACTGTGCTCCACCAGAATCTCCACAAAGACTCACTGGTCCCTGTCTAACTGTACAGGGGGTGTCTCTTTGTTTTCTTAGGAAATACTGTATCACTTTAGATCTCTCCCTTCCCCCTGCCTGATGCTGTGGATCAAACCCAGGGCCTCACACATGCGAGGCAAGTGCTGTACCACTGAGTTACCTCCCTGGCCCATGCTCGGCTCCCCAGGTTTACTAAAAACATGGGAATCATCTGAGTCTGATGGCAAAGGGGGCCTGGCATGGAAAGTATACTTAGAGGGAGGAGAAGAAAAACCACGCTGGAGGATTTTTAAAAATAGACAATGATGGAGATACTGGGAAGGAGGAAAAGGCAGAATAGTGCATTATTCAATGGTAGAGGCTAAATGTTCTTTACTCAGCATTGCTAATAGCAAGTACAGTGATTGATACACAATGGAGCTGAATGAGTATTTGGTAAATGAAAGAATGTTGTGATTTGTTGGTATCTCAGTTCTCCCTATTGCTTATGAAAAAGTAGCTACTTTGCACTTCAGATAAAATAGCATATTTACTGTTGCATTTAAAAAGATACTGGCCTAAATCCATGGTGTTTAATGGCTTACCAGGGAAAGAGGTACAGATAAGGAGGCAGAGTCACCTGGGAAAGGTCTAGAGTAGAAGCTTCAATGACCGAGGTCCTACAGAGATTATCTGCCTTGTCTGACCCCATTTTCCACCTGGGACTGACAAACAGAAGGGCAGAAGGGGAGCCAGGATGATCATCCTCCAGTGAATTTTTTTTTTGTATGCATGTGTGTGTGTGTGTGTGTGTGTGTGTGTAGGAGTGAACCCAGGGGCACTTAACCACTAAGCTAAATCTCAGCCTTTTTTATGTTTTGTTTTTAATTTTGAGACATGGTCACACTAAGTTGCTTAGGGCCTCACTAAATTGCTGAGTCTGTCCTTGAACTTGCCATTGTCCTTAGTCTCCCAAATTGCTGGGATTATACGCATGTACCACCTTGCCAAGCCACCAGTGGCTCTTAAAGTCCATTTCTGCAACACTAATGCCAAGGGAAAAAAAAGTTTCTATGGTCACCTTCAACTTTCCCAGATATTGTCACATACTCTCAAAATAGATTAAACCAATCTACATTCTTGTCACCTTGTCAGGGAATTTCCATTAGTCTGCAACTACTCTAGCACTTGGAATTCCATATATTATATATATATATATATATATAAATTTTTTTAAGTCAGGAAGGCAGAAATTAAATGCTCTATCTCTTCCTTCTCCTCCAACCAGCTGATTTAGAATGCTGAGGTTTTTAATATTAAATAGAGAAGAAGGACAGAAGGTAGGAGGGAAGGAGATAGAGACAGAGAGGAGAGTACAGGAGGACATAAAAAAGAAACAAAATCTGTCTAATGTTTAGCCTGGTGTTTCCCAACTTTCTTTGATGGTGAAATAATTTGACCCCTTATAAGATCTATAACCACTGCATGGAACTCTGTGGGGTTCCAAGGAACACACTTTGGGAATTCTGCATTACATTAACATTCATATATTTTCATTCCCATTTGTTCTTTAAAAAACATAGAATAAAAATCAATATACTCTTCTAAGGAGCATGTGTACACTCATATGTATCTTTGGTCATGTGGCTCAAATTCTCACAGTAGTGTGTTTAATTTTCTCATAGCAACTTCTCAGCTAAATATCAAGAACTGACCAGTTTATATTGAGGGGTGAAACACATCACTTACATTCAGTTATACAACACATTAATTAATGTTGCTGCATGCCCCATTTAGTCTGTGTGTAGGCTGTTTTCAAGGTTAAATATTTAATCAAAGGCTCTGTGTTGCACCTCATGCAAATGTCTGCTCAGCCTGAGATGGCAGACCTTGGCAGCTCTGGCCTGGTTTCTCCCACTCTCAGGCTCTGTGACCTCCCCAGGTCTCCATTCCCTCCATAGTAAGATGAGAGTATTGAACCAGATCATCTCTAAGGCCTATTCAGCATCAACATTTATATTTGCAAACCCTTGCCATAGCAAATCTCACTAACCATGACTGCCTCCCTATGATCTAAATATCTGACTTGTAAAATGTGAGCAGATTTCATTTACTAAAAGCCTCTAATCAAGACCAAAACCTTTTACTTAAACAATTAGAAAACAATTAGCTGGGGGAATAAAAACAATTTTAATTTGCTAAATGGGCTTCCTCCCTCCTAATAGATACGGACAAGACCCTAACTAATGCTTCTGACCACATGGAAACCACATAGGCATTGCTGAGTCTGTGGATGGAGGCGCGGGTTGGCTCGATTTCCTATTAGGAAAGTGAAAGGCGCTCACATTAACCCCAGCCTTTTTCAGTGATTCATGTTTAAACATATGCCTAATGTTTGCAATGCTTAGTGCTTTCTCCTCATTGATCTGTCCGAAGCCTACACACAGATGGATCTTGCACCAGCCCAACATTGTGCACACCTTGGTCATCAGCCCTTTTACATGGCCATGAATTTATGAGTCTCCCAGAGACATGAGCCCCCTGAGCACAGTTTATAGTACTTGTGAAAAAACCAACAAAAGTCCTTTCCAATTAATGAAATATAAGAGCATCTGGCCCAAATTCCCGTATATTCAAGCTAGGAAAATCCCTCTTTTACATGATGCTCAAAGGAATTCAAAAGCAAACCTTCCATTTTCACCCATTACTCAATAGCAGTTCATAGAGTACATTTAATATACTGACCTTATTTAATAAAAAGTAATTTTTTTTCAATTTTGTAACCCCCAAAATGAAGCAATCTCTATTTTATGTGTTCCTGGAAACTGGTTTCTTTCATTTCTTGGTGCCCTTTTCCTGTGACATACACATATTTTAATCTTGAGCAAGTTGTTTCATCCTTCAAGGTCTTAGTTTTCCATTCGTAAAGCAAAAACAAGGATTTGGACCATCTTAATTTTCCAAGGTCTTTTCATTTGCCTTTCCTTATCCTCTCAAAATATACATAATTTTGTCTTGGGCAAGTCCCACTCCATCTCACTCAGCTCAACTTGCTTACTTTCGGATGAGAAGGATGGATTTTTTAATTTTCTTTTTTATTTTTATTTTATTTTATTTAGAGACAGGGTCCCACTGAATTGCTTAGTGCTTTGCCATTGCTGAGGCTGGCTTTGAACTTGCAATCCTCCTGACTCAGCCTCCCTAGCCGCTGGGATTATAGGCATGTGCTACCATGCTGAGAAGGATGGATTCTCAAAGATGCCTTCAAATTCAATAAAGTTAAGTATGATAGAGTGATTTCACATGCAAATTTTGAGTGTGGAGAGTATGCATGGATCTGCTAGGGTGGCTATAACACACACATTGGGTGGCTTGAACAACAGGAACTTACTTTCTCATAATTCCAGTCCAATGTCAAGGTGTTGACAAGGGTGGTCTCTTCTGAGGCCTCCCTCCTTGGCTTGCAGCTGGCCACCTTCTCCCTGTGCTTTCACATTGTCATTCTTTGCTCCGAATTGTGTGCCCTAATCTCTTCCTATGAGGACACCAGTTATATTGAACCCACCTGTATGACCTTGTTTTCCTTAACTACCTCTTTACAGGCTCTGTCTCCAAATGCAATCTTATTTGAGGTACTGGCAGTTAGAATTTTAGCATACGGTTACTAGGGAGATAATTCAGCCCGTAAAAGGATATCCACATTTTTTTTTCATTTTTTCTCCTTTTTCTTTGTTTTCTGCTCTTTTAAAATTTCCTCCCCTTTTGTCCTCTTCTCTGACCCTCATCACTGATCTGGATTCAGTCCAAGGTGGGCTAAGAGGATTGACTGGATCTAGAGCACATGGACCTAAGGGGGCAGCTCTGGAACTAACCAGACATGTGCCCAACAGGAACTTACCTCTGAGGCTCTTCAAGTCAGTTTCCTTGTCTACAAAATGTGGATAAAAACAGCAATACCTATCAGAGTTGTTAGGAGGTCTAGGTGCAGGCAAAGTGGTTAGAATGCTGTCTGGCTTCATGAATGCTGGCTTTATCTTTCCCTGTGTCTGGATGTGACTATGGGGAGGGACACTGAGGATTCACCTTGTATGAGTAGAGGTTCATAAGAAATTATGCTGTGGGAGCCTGGAATGGAGCAGGAGGAGGACAGAAAAATACCAGGCCAGAGTGGACCCCTCAGTCAGCGCCAAGGCCCGTGGAGAGAGAGGGTGCAGACAACAGCAGAATGTGAGGACACACCCAGAGCTGCTCTCAGGCGTCTTTCTGGGTGACAAACCATGACGCAGGAAAAGGGAAGTTTTCCTGATGCTTCTGCACTACGTAGAATTGCTTCTGTGCAGTGAGACCCAAAGAGAACCCAGCAGAGCCTGGACACCACAAGGATGAGAACAGGCAAGAAGGTACCATCGGCAAAGACTTCAGTTTTCTCAAGGGTCTCCAGCCCCAAGGGTGTGCTGAGGAACTATTTAAGCAGCAGACATCATCAGGTGGACAGAAGCTCTTTGTACTTGGATCTGGGGCGAGAACAAGAGAGCTTCTCCTTGAAGTGTCTTTGCCTTTAGAGAGGGGATTTTGCACAGGGCTGAGGTCCTGCATCATATAGGAGTGTGGCATGGGCCAATGAGACCTGGACAGTTAAATCCTGTGGTCCCTGGGTGTGCTGGGGAATCTCAGGTAGTGTACAAACTCAAGGACCTTTTAAGGGTAAGGAGTTTGTTGGTCCCTGAACTAGAAGCATATCAGCACATACGTGGCATCCACACTAGGGCCTGCACCATTGGAACACAACAGTCACCTTTTCTGAATCAAATGCCACGGTCCCTGATGGAGGACTGGCAAAACCAACTAGAGAGCAGAGCTTTGAAATTGTAGCCAAGTCAGCTTGCTAATATTCCACCCCTGGATTAAACCGGAGCAGTGATGGCAACCTTAGCAGTACAAACAAGGATCACCCTCATCCCTGGACCAGAGCAGAGCAGATGGTGATCCTCTTGCAAGCAGGCAAGACTGAAAGTGGAAGAACTAGCCTGAGCATGTCTGGGCCCTTCCAACTTTTCCAAGTGAGGGGAAGGAGAGAGGCCATGAGTGTTACTTGCATGAAACTTTTCCACCTTAAACATGAAATTGAATTGAGGAGATGAGGTACTCCCCTGCCAAACTTCATCTGGGATCACAAACACAAATGCTATGGAGTACGCTATGTTCCTCTGGGAAGTATACATGATTTAAGATGGTCAAGAACAGCAGTGGGCAGATTTAGGGTCTGTGAAATGATGGATGGCCAGGGAGGAGTGTAGAGATTGTGTTTAAGGAACTAGTATGCCCCTACCCCCAATCCAAAGGTGACAGCCCTTACTCGGCTCCTACCAATTGTTGCTGAACAAGAAGGCAGAGCTGGATGATGGCCAAGCTCCTGAATTAGGATTCTTTCTGAAATGTGGGCTCTGATTGTTCAATAATGATACAGAATTCAACCTTAAAAACCATGTGAACTGCATACAGCCCATTTGAGGGCTACCAGCTCTGGCCCTGTTTTCTAGTAACCAAGCAGTAGCCCGAGAGGGTGGATCTCAGAGATAGTGGAAAACCCAGCACCAAGGCCTTTGCTCCCTCATTTAAGGACAGAGGAAAAGAGGGGGAGATTTCCTCCACAGTAAACAAAGAAGAGTCAAAGGGCCGGGGACAGAAGAAAGGGTCTGAGAAGGACCTGAAGCCCAGGGTGTCTGAGAGATTGCTTTGTGGCCCCAAAGAGGAGGATTATAGTTCTTGAACCATAAATATAGGAGGATAAAGGGTTCCTGTCTGGGAAAGATGGAGATCTTGCCAGAATCTGCCTGGTTCTCCAAGCTCACACCCTCCATTGTCCTTGGTCCATTCCAGTGTTTGAGGAGAGGCAATCTCCCAAGCTAAGTGAGTCACCCAGTCTGGAAGGACTATTCTTCCTTCCTTGCTTCCCCTTGTTCCCCTCCCCTCACTAATTGTTTCCAGGGCTAGCGCTGGGGGCAGACATGTCCAAAGGCCTGCTCTGTTCTCCCCCACCCCCTCTTGAGCAGGACTCAGAGGCCGCCCTGTGTTGCTAATGCCTATTCATCTGGAACTAGCTGTTCACAGCCCCAGCTAAAAAGGCCTTTCATCCACTCATTATCCCTCCACCAAAACCTCAAATGGGAAGAGACTTCAAAGTGCCAGGGCCGAGTTTGATTTCCAGTGTGTGGCAGATCTCCCGCGAGCTGAGGCAGGAAGGGAGAGGAGCCCACCATCCTCAGGTTCTGCCTCTGCCTGAGGAGTTGCCATCTGTTCATAGTAACACCCGGGCTGCTGTGTGCCTTCCCTTTTGGATCCTTCCATTATTGTGTCTATTAGAGAAAGAAAAGCTTCAAAGGAGGGCTCCCCCACAGCTCTGAAACCCTCTGCTCTGCCGAGACTCCCCTTTTAGCAGCAAAAACTGAAATGCTGTCTTAAGCTCCCCAGGGGTTGGGTCTTGAAACCAAGGGGCCCCAGCACAGTTCCTGAATTTTTCCATCTTATTCACCTCCTACCATGATTTCATTCCTGATTAGAACCATATTTCCAGCAGATCCAGCAAGGTTCTCATCAGCAAGTAGGGTGACAAGGTAGCATCTCCTCATCTCTCATCTTCAGGGCCATGCCAAAGCCACCTGGTCCTTTTTTTTTTTTTAAATCTGCTGTTGAAAACTGAGGTTGGGATGAACTTTGAAAGTTTATGGATCCACAAAGATTTGTGATATGGTCCTCAAGTCCCATCAGAAACAAAGATTGAATATAAACCAGGGTTTCTTCCTTCTTCCCCACCACCTTCTCATTTTCTTAAGTAAGTGATGTCCACATTGATAGGGCAATGTCTCTGGACAGAAGCACATTCTTGGCCTGTGACTGGTCTAGATCAAGTGTTAAGGAGAATTCTTGTGAAGCTTCGAGCATGGGCATGCTAGCAACCCACTGAATGACCCTACACCTACTGGAGTGTTAAGTAACTAATTTCTGATTCAATTGGAACCACTCTTCTCAACATTTATAATCTGATTACCTGAAGGTAACCGATCATCAGGAGGAATCTACCATCTGCTCCATGGACAAAGTAGAGAATTAAAAACAAATTCTTATCTTACATACCCCTGCCCCACTGAGCTATCACTAGGCCATGGGCTGTGCACGTTACTTCACATGATCTCTGTAACCTCAAGTGCCTTGTCCAAGATCATGCAAACACCAACGTGGGAAACCTCAAGCCCATACTCTTTCCAATCCACCATGCCAAATTTCAGAAGTAAATCACTGACCTTAGAGCCCAAAGATCTTATCTGAGCCTGAACTCTTCTACTTACAATTATTATAACTATATGATTTGGGCCCATCTCTTCATGACATTGGCTATTATTTCACCTCTAAATGGAGATAACGCTGACCTTGTAGGAAGGGTTGTAATGATTCAAGGTCCTGTTTGGATGAGGCTGGTGAGACACTGCTGGTAGGCAGAGCTGGCCTCCCCCATGGTGGCAGCAGGTGTCTGAGGATGGCCGTTAGAGAATGGGCATCTCTAGAGTGGTCAGCTCTATTCCCAGGAGCCCAGCTCTGTCCTCCCCACCTTGCTTTCTCTAAGAGAAGCTGCCATCCAATCACAGAGCATAGAGATGAATGACTTCCTCCTGGGAGCAGCATCACCCCCCAACCTTCCCCAGCTTCCCTCGCTCCATATTTCTCAATGCTGGCTGCACTCTAGGATTAGATGGGGAATTAGAATTTTCTCAAGGAAATTTTAGTGCCCAGGTCCCACCTCCCATTAGTGAAATAATAATCTCTGAAGCTGGACTTGCTTATTTTTTTTTTTAAAGATCCTCCACTCATCAATGGGCAGCCAGGCTTGGGAACTGCTGGTCTTAAGAGCTCAGCTCACTGGCTACATCATGATGGGCAAATGACTTGAGTGTTTCACTTTATTCATCTGGGAATCAATCAGCAGAGAAGTGCCTTCCAACATTTTTCATGTCATGACACACAGAGAAAATAAAAAATTTGTAGAGCATCCCCAGAGTACATGGATGTGAGGAGCAAACTTAGGTGCTTCAACCCTCCTGGTGGTGGAAGGGACCTGTGTCCATGCATACTGTGTCCCTCCCAAGGCCTGCTGGTTGAGAACCTTTGCAAAGAAAAGCAAGTAGGGGAATTTGTATTAAGTCAACACACCATAGAATAGCAGAACAAACCCAGATCTTAAGAAATGTTGTGCTTCAATCCTCTCGTCTTACAGAAGCTAGAGAGATAAAGTGACTCATTCAAAGAACGTGAGGATTGGTATCCTCATTGCTATCATCTTTGGTCAAAATCAAATGCAAATCCAGGAGGCTGCTCGCCCACCTTTTTTTCTTTTTCTTTTCTTTCTTTTTTAATATTTACCCTCCTTTGATCAGAGGACAGCCATGAAGGAACACTCCCATCTTGTGTTGGGGGATCTCACTGATATTCCCGTGGATGACACATTGATTCATGGGCGCCATACTCTGCAGCCCCCAGGAAGCTGGCCAAGAGACATCCCTCTTGCAGCACGGGCACCTTGGGGAATGATAGCAAGCAAGTTTCTTTTCCTTTTCAATCTGGAGAGCTGTAGTCAATGAGTGTGAGCAGGCTTAAAGCCAGAATCTGGAAGCAGCCGTACCATCCAGAGCCACTCAAGACTGACAGGCCAACCACTCAGCAAGATGAAGCCATTTGTCTAGCTGGAGGATCATTTTTTCCACTTTAGGTTTATTTCAGTTGTGCAATGGTTGGGGTTTGGGAGATTTGTTTGGATCCTCACACTTGAGCTGCTTCTGCACTGCTGATTTCTAACACACCCTTCATGCTGGAAATGCAGGTTGCCGGGTTTGTATGCAGCCCAGATTCCCTGCCCACCTGCCCCCTCAATTCCATTTCCCCATACTGCATGGAGATGAAAAAAACAGAATGTAAAATGTAAAATCTGGCAACAAAGAAGGGCCAGGAAGTCATTGGTTACGTGGGTTTGGAAGTGGAAGCCAGGTGCATTCTCTCCAGTATGGCTGCAGACGGTCTTTGAAACAGATGTCACCCGCTCCCCTGCCATTCTCTGTGTGTAGAGGAGGCACAGAGTTCTAGAATGGGAGACAATAGGCATTAATATCCATTGGAATGACAGCTGTTTATGACTCGTTTTGCTCAGGACACGTGTCCCCCAAGCAGAATGATTAGCACTCCAGCAGAATACGATATTTATGGGTAATCAAAAGCGAATGGCAGATCATTTGGACTAATGGGAAGCAGGGTTCACATCAGCCTTTCTGGAAGTTCCCACCAAGAATAAATAATAAAGTGAGTTCCTAGCAGTAGCCTCCCTCCCACTCATAACATGGTAGATTTGTTTAGTGTATCCTGGGAAAACTTACCTGCCTTGCCAGGGTGTTATGAGGATTAATTAATGTTTGTAAAGTGCTTGGAATTCCACTGAAGAAATGTACCTTGTCGATGCAAATTATTATCTTTATATAGTGCCTTTCATCCCAGAATCTCAAAGTGCTTCCCCAACAATTAATTAAGCCTCACTACACCCCTGTGAGAGAGGAGAGCATCAGTCTGCCCGCTCTAATACAGCAGAGCTTCTGCACCTGAGTCACAAAGTCTAATGTTCAAGTCGCCCTCCAGGAGGGAGAGAGGCTCCATTAGTGAGCATCCCTAAGTGCTTCATAATACATGAGTCGCTAACAATGCATGGCAAAGCACCATACCCAATACCTATGGCCAGAAGGACTTGTTTAATTTTGTTTGGTCTCTAATTGTCTGGGCTGCTTGTTTTATTTTCCTCCCTCCCCTGTAAAGCAGTAAGGTGCTTGTCAGATGAGAGCCCAATTAGCAGCTGGAACCGGTTGTAGTACTCTGACTATACCTTCTAATCCTATTGCTTAGCATCTGTAATTCCACAAACAGATTGCATCCTCCCCACATGCCCCCCAAAAGAAGTTAACTTACTGTTAGCAAAAATTTTAATGGCATTATTAACAGGACAGACAGATACCACGTTTAGCCATCTGGAAGCTGCAAGCTCATCTCACATGTGAGCATCTCAAGCAGGTATTGTAATTTGCTTTTCACCATGAGGTGGTAATTTATAAGCACAAATCTCTTGAATTGGCTTCTTTAGAAGGAGCCTGGAAATCAAGTGAGCCTCTGTAGTATTCAGGCAGCGTAGCATGTGCTAGACACCCTCCAGCCTGCGCAGTCCTTTCCGAGTGCATTTCGAAACAGAATTTTCTGGCATCGGTTCCAGAGAGGTTTTAGGACAGGAATTTCCTTGGGAGGCCAACTTTCTAGTCATGAAAACCTGGGAGGAAAATCACAACTTCCAAGTTTAATCTCTTCTCAGGGGTCAAGTCACTGTGTGACCTCAGAATTATTCCCTAAGTTCACATGAAGTTTCTAGCCTCTCTCATGCACATCTTGCAGCTGGAAGTCCCAAGTTCCAAGTTGGGCTGACCATTTACCAAGCATGTCATCCTGGATAAGCCACTAACCTCTCTGAGGTCCCATTTCCTTATCTATGAAATGGGAATCGTACTTTTCATGCTGCCGTGAAACTCAGTCATTTTTATGTGGGAGTGCTTTGCAAACCATGAAAGCTATACAAGTGTAAGTGGCTGCTGATAGCAGAAGTTGTCATCATAAGAACCCTGTAGTTATAAGACAGACTTGTTTGTGGTCATAAATCACACAAAGGTAGCCATCTCTAAGGCGTGGCATCCTTAGCATCTATACTAAATAGCACTGAGAGGGGAAGATGAAGAACTCTTAGATGAAAATCTTGGGAATTATGGTGTTGCTGGTGTAACTTCTCCAGCTCCACCCATCGAGTCTATTAATTCCTTTGGGGAATTATTCTCTAATACTCTGTGGTCCTGCTTGGGCTTTCATGCATGGAGTCTCACCCACACCAGATAGAGCACATGACCCAGGTTGGCCAATCAGAATATCCCATCCTCTGGCCTAAGGCATGGGCATGAACTCAAGCAAGACCAGTGGAGTCTTTCCAATGATTGATGTGCAGATGTTGGGAGAGTTTTCAGTTTTCCATTTAAATTGCTAAACTGGATGTGGATTGCCTGCCACTTGAGCCCAGGCTGCTTGAGAACATCACCAAGCAGAGACAAGCTGAGGCAAGAGAAATGATTACTGGAAGTACATGTGTACTAGGGGGCAGTGGTTTAATGCTTTAACAACATTATTTGTGTTCCTGGATCAGACTGTGCCTTGACTCCCGATTTCCCAATTATCTGAGTCAATGAATTTGCCTTTTACTTAAGCTAATTTGAGTTGAATATCTACTTCTCCCCAAAGTAGAAGACTTAAGTAATACTGTTATGAACCAGTGAGCAACAGAAGAGATTTATCCATTCGCTTTGGGAGAAGGTTAGCCATATAACTCTGCACTCTGTGATCAGATGAAGCAACTGCTTTGTGCATCTTTTCCCTGTTATCTATGAAGCATATAGAAAAGTGATTCGAACTAGATTCCCTGTTTTTAAAAGAGAATATAGTTTGGCCTCTTCATGTAGTCAGCAGGGCATCACTAGAAATTTGGGATCCCCTCTCCCTGTCTGCTTTTTATATTTTATCCATATTGTTATCAGTAACTATTCCCCTGATATTAGTTCCTCCGTCTGGGATCTTCCCCCGCCCACTTCTACCCTCACCCCATAGAAGTCTTTATTCACATCACAGTACTCCACCATTCACATCATACGATTCTCAGTAGGGTCAGGTGCTATCCTGTGGGTAACCTGGAAGCTCTTTGGAGACAAGATCAGAACACCTGAATATTTAGTACCCAGCCTGAAACATGGTAAATTGCATTTGCTAATTTGGTATTGGTTGTAACATACAGCTCTCACGATTTAAGGGAAGGCTAAGGCACAAAACAATCAACTTTCTTCTGAGCTCAATCTGATTGGGTAGGTCAATCACAGCACTCAGGTGTAACATGTATGTATGTGCATGTGTGTGTGTATGCATGTGTGTGTGTGTTAACTGGTTCACAGGACTTGTATTGACTGGATTAGGGTGCATGTGTACTGGAGTGCCTTTCCTGGTGCCCAGTGGCCTGGGTTTGAATCCTGACATACTCTGTCACTGGGCTAATTATCACCTCTCTGTGCCTCATTCTTCTTATCTGTAAAAGGGGGCAAAAAAATAAACCTACTTCATTATTGTGAAAATTAAATTGATTTTCACCAGTAGAATGTTAGAAAATGCCTGGATCACAGTAAACACTCAGTTGATGTCAGCTTGTTTTATTTGGAATGAAATGTGGCCCACAATGCTCACTTAACAGTGGGTGTATAGACCCAGACTCAGCTCAGCTCAACTAGGCAAGGTGCATTTTGTGTTTTTCTTGACTGTTTTGCCTGCAAATTTCAGGTGCTTGTTTCTCCACACTGAATCACTGCCCTAGGGGGTTTGGGCAGCAGGTGGCATGCTCACGAAAGCTTATCATGATGTGTTACTACCACAGCAAGTCACAGATGGCGTCCTGAGACACCATGATGGAAGCCATCAAGAGGAGGCTGAAGACGTTTCTCAACCTTCGGGAAAGAATCAGAGCTCTACTTTTTTTGTGCTTGTCAATGATTTCTTTTTCGGGCTTGTTTGCTTTGCGAACATTGATTTATCCTTAGCATGTCTCTCACTGGTAGGTTTAGGGTCTATATTTTTTATATAAACTTTTATTTTTAGGCCAATTTCCTTCCCCCTCTCCCCCCACCCCCACTCCTCATCTGATCCTCATTTGCATCCCTTTGTTCTCCTGAGAAATGTTGCTTGACATGAGCTTCAAATGGATGAAACATTTCTCGCGGTCAGGCAAGTTTATGTGTCTTCCGAGGTCTCCCATAAGGTGACTGCTGACCTACATACACTTCATTCATATAGCTTTGAAATTTGTTCAACTTGCTAACAAGTCGAAGAGTATTTACAGCGCAGGGATGAGTCAAATGGGGAACATGAACAGATGGAGAAACGCCAGTTGTTATGCTTCAAGTACATTTCCCACACTGGAATGCGTCAAAGCCTGGCGGTATTCACTGCATGCAAGTCACCCACATAGTATAAAACTGATTTAATTTACTACCAAACGCCTTTGTTTTGCCATTACATAATCATAAATGTGCCCCCAAAGAGGCACTATTAGAATGTGAGCCAGGGCAGGGAGCCAGCCAGACGTGAGTTCTAGTCCTATTACACAACCTCTTCCATGTTCCTGCGAATCCACCGTGGCCTTTCTGGTCTGTGACAGAGACATGCCATGACACCCTTCTTCCCTGTTGACTTGTCTTCCATTTACCTCTCTGCCAGCCAGATTCCTGAGCGTGCTAGAAAGATGTAGGAAGTATAATTGTCGCCAATGCTTCCAGGTGTCAGGCAACTGAGCCCTGCCCCAACCCCCTGCATCCTGCCTGCTCTAGTGAAATTGCTCCTCTGAAAACAGAGCTCAGCACAGCTTGAGAGGGGCCTGGTGAAGACTGCCCTCGCCACATTTCCCCCCAAGGCCTTGCCGTTAAATCTCCCACAAGCTCTAAGAGCAAATTGTCAGTGATCCACTTAACTGGCCCTAAACACCTCCGCTGCGTCCCTCCAGATGAAGGAAATTGCTTTCAGGGATAGATGCATCTCAAGAAAGTTGGCTACAAAATGGATTTCTATAAAGAGAATTCCATTTTCTCCTGGCTTCCATTATAAAATTGGGAAATTTGTCACACTAGGGGAAAGAATCCTCTCAGGAGACAAAAATGAATATTTGGGATGAAAAGGAAATTAACATAAAGCCATAGCATTGGCCGGGCTCTCTCTGGAATGCTCGGGTGCCTGCTGGGAACCACCTAATGGTTCCCTTTTCCCTTGAATCCTTTCCAGCATTAGGTAGAAGGGCTAGAACTCATAGACCTTATACACCATCCGTCCTTTTCCCTCTCCACTCACATTTTTTTAGAATTTTCCCCATGGTTGAAGCTCTCATTTCCATGTTCTTGCACCTCACAAAACTTGCTACTGCTCATTCATATTAGTCTAATGTGGCATTAGGCTGCTACATAACATCTTATTCATTCACTTATTAATACCCCACTTCATTCCTAGAAATAATTCAATGTGGTTTACAGGAATAAATGAGATAAAAATGGTGCATTTGCATTTCAGACTTAATTCTACTTGTTTCATTTTAACTTGCATTTCAGATTCAATTCTACTTATTTTCCCTAATTAAGTCAATTTTGACATTTTAATGTCACGAGTGATCACAATAAATAATAAATATTAATCTATTTGTGTTGGGCCAGTTTGAGAGGTCATATAGCCTGCCTCCCACCCACTTCTCCTCTTCCCTGTCCAGTGAAATGGAGAGATTTTTTTTTTTTAACCTCAGTTTCATGACTAAGAAACTGCACAAAACTTTCCTCATGAAATGGCTCCTGAGAAGCCCGTGTTGATGACACAAAGCCTAGTGAGTTTTCCAGTAGGTGAAGAAAAGTTTAAGTCTCTCAGGGCAGACTGTATCACCAATAACCCAGAAAATTCCCCATTGCTACTATCGGAGGATAAAGAGAAAATTTATTCTCCCAGAAGCAACATCAGGGGCATTTAAAGCTCCTCTCTCAGTTTTTCTTCTTTTTAAGGTTCCTAAAAATCAGGAACCATGGCTGTCTGATCCCCAGCTTCATGGTACTTCCCTACCTCTGGATGAAAATTTCTCATTTCCTCATCAGCCACACTGATTCAGTGGAATTTCCTGAACTCTGTCCACAGAATCTCCCTGCTCCAAACTTCCTTTTTTTTAATTTTTTTTTTTTTTTTTTTTTTGTGTGTGTGTGTGTGTATGTGTATGGTTTGGTTTGGAGTTATTTCTGCTTCAAAGACTTTGTCACCGAATGAGGCAATAAGACTCTTTTCTTGGGCCCACTTGGGGTAATTATAACTCTCTTTTGCAAAGGGGAAGATATGGGCAGGGACACTGACAATCCTAGCCAGACACTTCTGAACTCTCTGTACCCACTCTGGGGGTCAAGTGCACCTCTCTGCCAAGGACATGCCCTCCCTCAGGGCCATAGGAGGTACCACCCATCACTCTGTTCCAGGGCCAAGAGAACAACCGCATAATGAGAATTGGTATGTCCGTCTACATCACCAGTCTGTGACTCACACCACACCAGCACGGCTCCCCCGCAGCCTGGCTCTGCCCCTGACATCTCTGTAAGCTGGGTTCCAGTCAACCAGGGCAGCCCTGGCCTGGTTCATGCCATTCTTACGGCAGAGGCAAAGAGCCAAGCCCCTTCATGGCCTTCCAAGTATCCTCCCACCGGTAGCATTTGTCACTTCCACTCACATTCCAGTGGCCAAAGTATATGTCATGGCCATATCTGATGTCAAAGGGGTAGAAATATACACTACTCCTTAGAGAAGTAGTCTGCTACTACCCAGCAAAGGAGGGAGGTGTGAACTTTTGCAGCCAGCACGGGGAATAATTAGGACTGGCAACACCATCTACCTCAGTTGGTCACGTTTCAGTTTGGGGAAGGCTGCCACAGAGGAGCTAACCTGTTCATACTAACTGTACACTATCCTAGAGTCTCACTGGCCCAGGTGTGAGGGCATCAGCTCACCTGTATTTCTTCCCAGCTTTTCCTGTCTCTTCCTCATGCCACACTCTTCACACTATAGCTCGCACCCCACACACACTGGCATGGCCCCTGGGTCTTCTCCACTCTGCCAAATTTGCTACCACTCCTTCATTTCCACGCTTTATTCTCAAAGCCTCTTCTGGTGTTCAGGGGGGATGAGGCACAGATGTTCTTGCCTGTTCCCATTTCCTCTGATGGGTAAGGGGAGGGGAAGACTCAAGTCCTCGTGGCAAAGGAAGGAAGAGGACAGTCTGGGCTGGAATTCAGGAAGCACTTGCTTTTGTTTGTTCAATTGCTTGCTGGTGCATGACTTCTCCCCACCCCCACCCTGCTTCCCCACTACCCTGAATTTCTTTAGTGATTTATTTAAAATAAGTCCAGGGGCTAAAGGTGTGGCTCAGTGGTAGAGTACTTGCCTAGCATGCACAAGGTCCTGGGTTCAATCCCAGCACAGGGAAAAAAGTTAAAATAAATCCAATAGGTCATACTGTAAGAGCTTAGCTTCTGCCGATGGGCTTCCCCGAGTTTATTGAGGAGACTCCCATTCTCCCTGCTAGCAAAGCTTTTGTACCCTGTGCTCAGAGGAGATCTGTTTCCTTCACAACCATTGGTTGCATGCAAATTGGTTTTCTGTTAACTTATCCTTGGACGATGTGCCCTGTGGTTGCACTTTGAAGGTTTTGCGTGAGTGTGTGTGTGTGTTCCACATTTGTTTCTGTCTTTTGCCTGCATGACAGCAGGTAGGTGAAGTCAGATCTGTCACTTGATCATATGTGCAGGGTACCTGTCTATATCTGAACTCTCTCACCCATGACCAGTACATTGTCTCTCTCAGGACCGTTGCCCTGCCCAGAAGATGCCTGAACAGATGGGCAATCTCCTGTGTTCCTCCACCAGTTTACGGTTCCTCCTCGTTGGCCTGTGGTTTCATATCACTGTTTGAGCCCCCTTATGTTTCAGGGAATAACCTGGGGTTGTTGCTCCATTGAACACTTCTCTAACATTTCCAAAACAAGGCTTATGTTCACCAGGATCTTCACTTTTCACTATACCAAAATTCCTTTCTATAGTCTCTTAAAGAACTATAGCCAGGACTCTGCTTATACTACTCAGTCTCCCAGACGGGTCAGGCAAGGAGCCCTCTGGTCCTATGACTCACAGAACACTCCACCAGGAAGGGACCTTGCCATTAGCCCATATCAAGATGCTGGGGCAGTCAAGTATGCAGTTGTACTGGTTTCTACCCAGAAAGGTCATGACATTTGGCCTTCTTGAGGTTTGCATTCCTGCCCCATTCCTTCAGCTTTAGGACAACTCATACTAACCTATAAATTGCCAGACTCTATCTTCCAAAATATGCAAAATCACTTGCAATCACACAAAGCCAATCACCTCATAAAAGAACACATAATGAGAGAGGATTATTGATATAAATATCCATGGTGTGCAAAGAAGACTGGTTTCTAGGAAGACTAGTCTATTCTATCCCCCACCTTATTTTATAGAGTAAGAATCAGAAATCCAAGGAGTTAAGTAAAATGTGTTAGCTTTCCACCACTGTGACAAAGTACCTGAGAAAAAACAACTTAAAAGGAAGAAAAGTTATTCTGGCTAATAGTTTCAGATCATAATCACTTGGTCCCATTACTTTGGGTCTATGGCAGCACAGGACATCATGGCAGGGAGCACATGGTAGAAGCACATGGGAGAAAAAGCTGCTCAACCTTTGGCAGCTGAGAAGCAAAAGAGTCAGGGAAAGTCCAGGGTCCCAATATCCCCTTTAAGGGCATAACTCCAATGACCTAACTTCCTTCCACTAGGTCCTACCTCCTAAAGGCTCTGCCACCTCCCAATACCACCACAGGCCAGTAGCCAAGCCTTCAACCCATGGCCTTTGGAGGGACATTTAAGACCCAAACCATAACAACCTGATTGCAAGGCTGGTGAATGACCGTTTTGTCATATCCCTCCTTGAGCTAACCACAGTGATTTTTTACTTTTATTTTTAGGAGGTAATAGCCCACAAGAAAATATTTGAGATATTCTAATTTTTTTAGCATGTTGCATGACAAATCATGGCAACTTTTTCCAATTTAGATAGGAATTGGTTTATTTACCCTAGCTCCCAGTAGAACTGGTGGTCCTCCCCACCCAAGTACATCCTGTCTGCCTGATCCTGGAAGAGGTCTGTCATTCACACAGACACACTCTCAAGAGTATAACCTTACTATCTGTGCATGTTACACCTGGGACTGTGCCTGTCTTGCTCACTGGCAGTCTAACTTGATGTGTCTAGGGGTATCTGTGCTCATGCAGACACCAGAGGAAAAGTTGTATCTTTGCATGGCCCCAACTATGCCCATCAGCAATTAAGCGCTTAGTAAACGCTACTGTAGTGTGACATGTTTTTACTCTGTTGTTTTAAATCAACATCCTGGTGACAGACCCTAGTTTAGCCAGCTGATGCTAAATTGCAGTATGTTACAACTGGAATCTATTACCAAGTTTTGTTTAGTTTTGGGGTTTTCTTTCTTTCTTTCTTTCTTTCTTTCTTTCTTTCTTTCTTTCGTAGGTATGTGAGTAAATAGACTATGTGGAAAAATGTGGGCAGAGCTGGAGTTTAGAATCTGAACCTTGCCCCATGGTAAGAGTACAGGACTTTGTGTCAGAAGTTTAGAGTTTAATTTCCTGCTCAGGCAACAACTCTTTGTGTGATAAATAAACTGACATCCCTGTACCCGTAGGCAGAAAGACTGTCTAAACAACTCTGGAGCAGGGGGATCTGTTTATTTTGCAATTAGCAAGAGGTAAAGGGTCTTGTCTAAAACATTTAGTTAGGATCCCAGACTTGACACTCTGTCCACTGGCTCTACTTGTTTTCTTCATCTTTAAACACACCTTCCTCCACGACCTTTTTAGAGATTCCGAGATTCTTTTTTATTATTACTCTAACACCATAGCAGCATTTGTTCAAATTGATTTTTAAAAATCATTTTCAATGGACCTGGGGTTTCTTCGAAGACATTACCCTTAAACAAGGAATTATAATCCAAAAGCTATCGTAACAGTATTCAGATGGAATTGCCCTGATGAGTTTTTTAAAAATAGCAGCAAAAAAGGCTTTGATTTCTTCCCATCACAATGTTGCAAAAGAGCCTAAATACAGCTTTGCATTTGTTTAACTGAAAGCTGCCATCGCTCAGTGTCACTTGGGTGTCATAGCTCAGAATGATGAGTACAGCTAACATTAGCTAACCACCACCCCCCCCCAAAAAAAATTGCGAGTCTTAGCACATCTTCACCAGAATGTCATTGTTAAAATTATTCTATTAGAGATTTTGCAATAAGAAAATCTACAAAAATTTGAAATGACTTGAAGAAATACATGGGATGGATCTGCATTTGATATGACTTGTAGTTGTCAATGCAAAGAAAAACGTGAAGACATTGAATTTCCCTGACCTGGGTGAATTCATTACTAGTAACAGGAGTACTAATAACGACAATACAAATAAACACCAAAAATGATGCAAAGGCTTGTCATAGTTTTTACATGTTTTGGTCTACAGTGTCATTCCAGTCAATTCCAAGCAAATATACTTTAGTTAGTTTCATGTCAGTCTAAGCTTACCTGAAATCCATATTCACTTTAAAAACATGGGCTTCCTT
The DNA here is from genome assembly GCF_047511675.1 of Marmota flaviventris. Classification (NCBI taxonomy): domain Eukaryota; kingdom Metazoa; phylum Chordata; class Mammalia; order Rodentia; family Sciuridae; genus Marmota; species Marmota flaviventris. The sequence goes on along the minus strand of NC_092508.1, from coordinate 29,801,610 downwards.
CAAACAGTGCCTTTTTTTAGATTGTTCATCATACACTTTGAGTCACAACAATGTGATTTCTTACATTCTATCTGAAGAGTGAGTTTTTGCATGAAACAAGGTGCCCTTTCGTGGAAACTGGACCATGGCCATTGGCATGTACTGGGTGAGCAGCTCCAAAGTGTCTTGGGTGCTGGCTTGCTGATGTTTCTTCTTGGTATGTGTGTGTCTGCTCTGCTTGTGGGAAGGTGGGAGGGCATGGTTACAGAAGGTTGGGTGCAGCAATCTTAAACTCTGAGTCAATTTGCCTGGCCATGGATTTGCAGACAATTAAGGAAATGGACTTGAAAATTAACTCATGGCCATGTGCATTGGGCTCTGAGAGGGGTCCATTGACTCTGCCTTTCTTAAGGATGATATATCATTGATTCCTCAATGGGATCTCCTCGGTCCGATTCTCCCTTCCCAATGGATGTCAACAAGGGTTCCCAGAGATCAAGGATGGAAGACTTGGGTCATCTATTTCTAATCAAATGCATAATTTAAAAAATGATTCTGAGACTACAAAGCTTACTACTTAAACCATAAGTAAGGAAAAAGTTTGTGTTAAAGTAAGATTGCTGCTATGCAGAAAGTGACTTAACAAATGAAAAACGCACAAGGTCAAAAGAATTTTTAGGAAGACTGAATTACCTGGGTCCCCAAGGACAAGAAATAGAAAAATGTCCCCACTAATTCCTTTCTTTCTTTAAACAGTCCAAAGGGTTTATTGGATTACAGTCATAAGAGGGTAAAAGGCAGTGTGCCCTATTTGGAAAAGAACACTTTAAGCTTTTTCTTTTTCCCCTTTTAGTCTTAACAGAGTTTCTGAAAATTCTAAGAAAAGGAAGTTCCCAATATCAGCAGGAGAAAGGACAATATCATTTTGAATTTGGTTTGTAAGGTTGGTATTTGGGAAAATATAATAAATTATTCTGATATGTTAATTGGTAAGTTTTTTGATGATTCATGTTAGTCTGCGGTATTTATTATAAGATCTAGTATATAAATCTTATTTCTATTAATTTGAAAAACATTTATCAAGCACCAATCATGATGCCCGAAGCTGAGTTAAACACTGGGAGCCTTGGGCAACGCTATTTATTTTATGATAGGTAAAAGTAAGCAAAAACTATGCTACATTGGACTATTGCTATAAAAATTCAATAGAATCAGAGTTCGAAAGCTTAAAAATGTTTTAGAGGTCATTTGATTTACTGCTACCCAGTAAAAAAACATGACACACAATTCTTATTTGTGTTCATGTGTACATGAAACACATATATACATGCATATTTCCATATTCATGTATATATAGAAACAAGTCTCATGAAACAGTATGTCCTCTTATTTTATTCTTGTCTGTGACAGTTTTTTAAATGCCAATCATAATCTTCTAGATCGATTTTACAACCCACTAATGAGTCTCTGACTAAACTTTGGAAAACACCAATGTTGCACAACCCCTTACCTTTTTCTTTTTGTTGTCCTCTTCTTTTTTTTCCCCCACAAGTCCTTATCTTAAAGATGAGAGATTGAGCCTGAACTGGGTTACTTGCTTATATTAGACCCTTGGTTAGTAGAAAGGCTAAACCAGATTTCCTGTGTGCTGTTTGCTGGTCTCTATCACATTCTATTATTTTATTTTCTCCTACTCACTATCACCATCTGAAACAATCCTGTTCATTGCTGTCTAAAAGTAAATCTACTGAAAACAGGCATGTTGGCCAATGTACTGTTGGCTATAATTCTACCCACGCAGAGCTTGGCATATAATAAGTGCTCAATGAATATTTTTTTGACTCACTGAAGGCTCTAAATTATACCCTGCTCTATATTGAGTATAAATTTACCCAAATGGTTTAGTAAGGCTATTGCTGTGGAATAACAACATACCTTTTATGAGCATTAAAATAGAATCATAGAGATAAGAGGGATTTAACACAAGGTTTGAAGTGTCGACCCAAAAGCCAGGTGTTCAGGGCCCTGAGTTCCCTAGGAAATATCATCTTATATTGTTAAATTAATGACTAATATTATTAGATTGTCTTTCCCTAAAATACCCCTTTCCTCTAAAGTGTTTCCATTTTCTGAGGACTGGAAGATCTCTGTGTAGAGGAAGCTATGCTTTTTATAGTAACATTAGCAGTCAGATACAGCAAGAGGAAAACACTTCCAGTGGTGTTGAAAGACCAAAATTACATTTCTTCTAAATTATGATCAAATGAAATAGGAAATGATATGGGCAATGTTTTGGCCTCCTATGTCCCTGTCAAAGTCTAACAAAGAGACACAAAGACAAGTAAATTTGTAATTAATCTTGAGGGTAGTAACTTAAAGGGAAGCAGATGGCTTTTGGTCAGAGAGGTTTTTGTTTGGTCATGATGGCAGTAGAAATTTTAAAACTTCTTGGAATCTAAACTTCAACAATCTATGCCCCAGAAAAGGGGAACTTTCTAGAGATGAAATCAGAAAGAGCTTCTTACTTTAGGTTCTGGGGGAAACCCCAAATTCTGCAAAATGACCACTGTTTTAACACAGCACACATTACAATCTACCCTAATTCATCAAAACTCCAGTGCCCACTTGCCCCGAATGCATCTGGCACACAGTTTAGGGGTTCCTTATGGCAAATGCACCCCTGATTTTCCTTTAATAACCACAGCATTCCCAGAATGTCCCTGCCCATCCTCAGTTTTCAGTAAATAATATGAATCCAGCAACCATGAAGGGCAATTGAGATCCAGTGCCTTGATTCTGATAGGAAAGTTTTCATCAGATTTTGAAGAGTGACATTGGTGTAGAATTTAGGATAGGTTGGGTGTATTCTGTCTTCTGAATCAGATTTAGCAAATCACAAACAGGATGCTCAAGCCTTTCAAGTTTTATCAGGTGACTCTAGATTAGGACTTCCTAAAGTTTTTGTCATTTCTTTTACTTTTGGGGAGGGAAAGTTTCGATTAGAGACAAGAAGACATTAACTAAACGTGATTGTGTTTATTATGCTCTAGAAGCAATTTTCCATTTAATAATTTCCCAGCATAAACATTGCCCCTGTGTTCTATTCACGATGCAAAATGTTAGGGTACAGAACTCTCACGAGGGCTTGTTTCCACTTAATGTACCCGGTTGGGGGTTGGGTAGAAAACATTAAAGTAACTAGAAGCTTTAATGAAGTTAACCTGCTGAAATCAGGGGAGGTTTGCCCGAAGTACACCTGAAAGCACTTTGATTACCACGTCAGCTTCAAAAGGAAAGCCATTCCCTCATTTCTGAGTTTTGCTGCACAGAGAAATAGAAATACCCCTTTATAGTCAGGCTCATTCTGCTTGCTGCCTTGTGAGCCTAGGAATATTCTTAAGCATTCTGTAAAGGAAGGGGCTGCTCCTTTCCACGCCCACCATCACATCCCAAGCCCAATGGACACAGGACACTCAGAACCCTTCAGTGTAATGCTGAGAAGTTAAAGTCCAGCCCCAAATGCCTTCTGGTTCGGAAAAAGATAACCCCCTGCTTCTGCTCATATTTAACCAATTCGAGTTCTACAGATTTTTTTTTAAACAAACATACACACATACACACACCTTATATAATCTTTTGGCCTTTCAAAATTGCTCACTCTCTCTCTAACACACACATTATCTCTCTCTCTCTCTCTCTCTCTCTCTCTCTCTCTCTCTCACACACACACACACACACACACACACTCTCTTTTTTTTGCTTTTTAATACTGTTACCTCATTCTCCACTTCCTTTTATTTTGTGCTGGGTTTATCTTGTATCTTTTCACCTTTCTCTTTGGCATTCCTTTTATTTCCTTTTGCATCTCTTCCTCTAAGATTTGAGTTCATTTTCACTTGTGGTTTCCTTTTCTGGTCACAGCTGCCCCCTACTGGCTGTTAAGATCATTACTACTTTGGGCTTTAGCAGAGGAGAGAGAGGGAAAGAGAAGAAAGCAAGCTAGAGAAAAACATCAAATGCGTCTTTGCTGAACTTGAAGTTTAGTCTCAATATCTCCAGGAGGAGTCCCCAAATGTGTATCAGTGGGAAGGCAAGCTGCAAAACGTGAGGTGGAGGACAGGAACTAAGTTTTCATTAAATACCTTTTCGTGCAGTTTGAATTTTTTCTAATGTAGATATACTACTTTTCCCCCTCTGTTTTTTAAACTTAGAAATCTAAGAATCTAAGTCTGGAGACTGAAAAGGAAACTGCCTCTATAAATAATTTCTTGGTCCCTGCAGAAGCAAGCACCATCTCAAGCCCCGTCCCCATCAGTGTACTCATCCGGATACTAAGGGTTGATTGGCAGCTCAGTAAACTGTGTAGGAGTAAATATGAGGAGGAGAGTGAGAACTAATGACTATGGTGGGTGTGAATTAACCCACCCTGGAGTATCCTCAATAGCAAAAGGTCAGCTCCCTGACTCCTGCCTTTCCATCACAACTTTCATGCTCAAATTAGTAGCTCTTGCCATCATAATGTAACAATCACCTGACATGTAGATGTCTAATTAAGGCACCATAAGTCACAGGTTGCAAATTTGAAAACAGCAATAGCAAACAACAAAAAATCCCTTACAAATCTGTGGGAGTTTGATAGGGATGAAGAAAAAGCAATGTGTACCATGTGTGCAAAAGTCAAGTTTCCAAGAAAATTAACCTTTGATTTTAGTAAGAGAATGGGAATTTCCAGCACAAAATAAGATTTTCCTAAATGATAAAAATAAATTCAGGCTATAACCCTAAATTTTCCAATTGCACAATCTGTAAGTGCTGGGAAATAACAAATAAATTCTTGGCCTTTGTGATTGCCAACTGGAATCATTGTGGGGAGGTCTAGAAAAATCTTTTATTCAAAAATATCTCATTGAAATTCCTTTCAAAACACCTAACAGACTCGCTATTACTCTTGAAGAAAAGGTATCAGTACAAATACTTGATGGTGGAATAGCCAATTAGGTCCCATCCACACATTAACATCTAAGGATAAATGATTGTTAATTTCAGATTGCTTGGGGTGACCAACAGAACTAAATTCATGAGTGAGAATGGAGTCAGAAAAGACCTGTAGCCAAAATCCAAAATCATATAGGGCTCAAACTATTCCCTCATTCTGTAAGTGAGGAAACAGTCCCAATGTGGTTAACAGACTTTTCAAGTACATCTGAGACCCACGGTCATCTACCCTGACCTCAAGGTTTCCAGTGCCCTCACCAGGTTCTCTGTGGTGTTTTCTGTTAACTGGAACTGAGGCCAGGAGCCCCAGAAGCACTAGGAAAGCCCTGATTCACTGTGAATGTTCTGGAAAAGTCATCCAAGAGACAAGAGAAGGGACACAGGATGACAGACAACAGTATGAGTTAGTTACTTTCCTAACCAAGTAGACATCTAGCATCTTCTGCTTCCACTCATGCTGGGATTCCCTTCTTGGTGAACAAGTGTGGTAGCCTCAGATTTATAGAAGGTGAGGATTTCCATCCATCTCTGTTCCTTTGATTATCAAAAGCGGATTTGATCCACATGGTAGCTGGTAAGCACAACATAAATTCAAATTAATAAGATTAAATCAACCTAAAATTCTGTCACTTGTACATGCAAAAGCCATATTTCAAATGCTGAAGAGCAGTGTGAAAAGCATAGATATCTCCATTAGTGCAGATAGTTGTACTGGGAAGTGCTGCTCCAAAGCAAAGGGTCATGTGGATCTTTTCTGGTACACTGAAGTTCCAAAAGGATAAAAAATTAGAGTAGCAGAAGGGAAACAATTTGGCCTCTTCAATTCCTTTTACCAAAAATTCCAGGGATGTTTGAATGAATTTTGCACATTTTGCTGCTGCTTTTGTTGTTGTTTTCATGTATAAATTTCCCTCCTCCCAGATCTAGTGTCTATTTCCGAAGAAGACAGTTTGGAGTGAAAGAGATTTCAATAGTTTTTGAAAATATGCAATGATTCTGGAAACCTACCAAAGTTGATGTCAAAAAGAAATTACTAGGCAGTGTTGAAGTATGTTGAAAAACATTGTTGATTATTTTCAAGGAGGGGAAAAAAACCCTATTGACCAGAACCTGGACTTCATGTCAAACAAGAGAGGAGAAAAAAAAAATGAGGACCTATTACATTTTAACTGAAGCTTTGCTTCTGAGACAGATGTAGCTAAACATTAACAAAGGCAGTGTGGTAAATTACAGATTACGACGCAATTATGTCTCCTATCTCCCCCTTTCAGGGTGAGAGCTTGTCGATGTTAGGGCTCAGATAAGAGAAGCACCATGTGACATGTGACAGGCAGTATCTATTGGGGAAGCATGAAACTTCTGGAGCTTCTAGATGCTGCATTCCCAGGAGGCAAGACCCCAATATCTGTCTTGCTTCCATACCTCCTGCATAGTCATGCATCCATGAACACTTAGTAAGTACAATGTTATGAACACAGATGGAAAGCCAGACCTAAAACAAGCCTCTAGTAGCTACCAGGGTTGGTGAGGAAAGGGCTGGATCCAGCTCCATAAACCCTGAAAACCTGCTCTTTGAACATGTCCCTGCAAACCTCCCACCCCCATGAGGTGAGCTGTTAGGTGTTTTCAAGCAGGTTCCATGCTGCTGCTACTAAAAGTCACAAGGTAAAGCTAGAAATCCCACCACTGGGACATTTTCAAGGATACGTCCTTGTAGTTTCTCTCAGAAACTTAAAACATCTATCCCATATCTGAAAAGTGGCCAGAGAGGATATGTGAAAAATGCTTGTCCAAATGTCTTTCAACAGAAGAGCATATATTAAGTCTGTGAGTAAATATAACATATCAGAATTACTATGCAAAAACCTGACCTATGGGCCTTTGCATCAGCATCACATAAATATATGCTAAAAATACAGATTCCCAGGCATCACTCCAGACCTAAGGAATCTAAGCTGTAGGAGAAAGTTCAAGGATCTGAATTTTTAGCACTTGCCCTAGGTGATTCTGATACACCTCCAGGTTTGGGAATGTCTAGCTGGGAACACCCAACTTTCCACTAGGGTGTAGCAAGATGACAGCGTTCTCTTAGCATCATTTACAAATCTGTTTTATGTTCCCCCACATCCCTTTCCGTCAAAGGAATGGAATGTAGGATGGGATTATCTATTATTATTTCACAATTAAGGATAATAACATGAAACATTCTAGGTGAGTGAGTGATGTCACTAGCAATACCAGCATCACTAGTTTAGCTGTTTTCTAGCCAGTCCGGTGTTTCTGTTCAAACCTATTTTTTCCAGTGAAAATACTGGCCTATTAGTAGGGAGGCTTCCAATGGGGCACAGATAAGCAGACTCACGCAGTATGAAAAAGTATAGCACCCAGCTCTTCATCACCTTGCCTCTGGTCAAAACCAAACCAACTGCAGCCAAACCCCTGGGATTCCAGTCTAGACGAAAACAAGGCTGACAGGTCTGAGCCAGCCCCAGTCTGGAGAATTTCCCTAAAGATTTCTTTTCCATGTGGCATTTTCACATTCCCAAGAGTCCTTAGAAGTCTTGGGTTAAAGCAATCCTAATCCCTTCCCTGGGCTGGTGGGGTCTTGTTCAGAATGGGCTGTAGGAAAGGGAGCTTCATTCTGAGTTTTACCTGGTCTGATGAAAGACATTGAGCTCTCAGAAGCAAAAGCAATGCCAGGCCTGTGGCTATAGGTGGTGTAGCATTATTTATTGAGTGCTGCCCCCTAGAGGTCTGGAAAATGCTCTAGTTCCTTGGAGTCCCCAGACTCTGAACCTAAGGCTCTCCGCCACCCAACTGAAGGAAATGAGGCCTCTGCTAAAAGGGCCAGTTGAAAAGTCCTGCAGCAGCATCCCAGAGGCTCCCAGGAAGTAAATCAGCTCCCCCTTTAGGACACCTCTGAAAAGTGAAAATGCTAATACTGGGACCAGGGTCCAGGAAAAGAATATTGAAATAGCCTCTGACTTCTCCCTACTCACACTGAGGACCCTGGAGGAAACCAAAGCAGGAAGTCCAGAGTTGTCATTCCTATGGCTTCCCAAATGGCTTTGGTTTCCTCTCTCTCTCTCTCTCTCTCTCTCTCTCTCTCTCTCTCTCTCTCTCTCTCTCTCTCCTCTCTCCACAATGCTCTTCATCTAATCTGGCTATAGTGTTCTCAGAAACAGAATTCTCCCATGTCAGGCACTTGCTAGAATGGTTTGGCATGTCTGGTGAGTGGTAGGGAGGTGAAACTAAATGACCCTCTGCATTCAGGGACTGTCACTGCAGATAGTGTTATTTGTCCTTAGATTAGCAATGACATAAACTGAGATCTTTGCTTAAGGTTCTAAACCCAGACTGCCTCTTCATCAAATATTTGGAGCTGGGAGTCATTCTTTACAATTGAAGTTTAAGAGGAAAAAAAGTAAATCTGTGGTTTTAATAATATGGGTGTGCTTTGAAGCCTAGAAAGGAAGGAAAGAGGAAGGGAGAAAGAGAAAAGGAGAGTGAAGGGAATGAAAGGCAGCCTTGAGGTGGGGAGTGGAGATGTTCTCCTGGAGGAACTCAGCATCTGATACCTGCCATTTTGCATCCAGCATCTAAGATTAACAGTGTGATATTCAGCCTGTGGGTTTCCACTGTAAAATCCCTCTATGGTTTGGCTCAACTAGTTGCAAATCACTTCTGATTCAATTTTGTTTTGGTTATCTCAGTGTAAATAACAGTTAAGTGGGAGTTACAGATTTTTCAAACACTAAAAGTGATAAACAAAGCTAATGGCAAGTCCAGATAAGGAGGGAAACCACCCAGAAGAATCCACAAGCACAAGCAAAGTAGAAAATGGTGTAGTCAGATGTGTGTGCTTCTTGTCACCCAGACTTGAATTTTCTTAATCTGCGGGCAGGCAGAAAAGGATATGGGCAGGGCTTTATTTTAGCTGTTGCTTTTAAGTGTGATGGTATAGTAATAGGTACCCAGTGAACAAGACAGTTGGGAACCCCTGGAATCATTCTCAGAAACAAAGATCCAAGTATTTCCCCAACTGTTAGCTTGCAGCTCCATCTAAACAGTTTTAACGCCTCCACTGAAAAATAGTTGGCATAATGTTGTTTTCTTTTTCTCAACGTCGTGACCACATTTCCATAAAGGAAATTTGAACAGAAGTCGTTACAGTAGCCTTTTGAGGAGAAATCTTGTGGGTGGTGGACCTGGGATGAGTTCAATTTAATTACCTGAAGAAATTCTTTATAGAAGAAAAGCCTTTCTTGTGATAGTTACAAGTTAAGAGCTCAGGCACAACTAAATACTCGCCCAGAAAGCACTGGAGGCTGTTTGGGACACAACAAAGGATCTGAGTAGTAAACGCAAGGAGTGTTTGGGGGTTTATTCATCCCGGACTGACGGTGTGTGTCGCCGCCACGCACTGCTGCCTGTGCGAACACATGGCTAAGCTGGCGACTGGTTCCCTACCCCAAACACCGTAGGCCACCCAACTCCTCTCATCACGCCCTTGCGCGTGGTATTGTGTTGGGTGCTGCGTGTGTGGCATCGGAGTCACGGAATTTAGGGGAACGAGGAATTCCCCCGGTTCCGTGGAGTTTCCCTCCGGCAGGCGCGGTGCGGCCAAGGGCAGAGCGCCCTGGAGGTGCCCGGGGGCGCTCCTTCCCCGGGGCGAGACGCATCGAGGGCCAGGCGCAGAGGTGCGCTGGGCGGGCTGGAGGTGCCGAGTGGGAGAGGGGCGGGCGGGTGCGGGCTGCCTTAACTTTGATCGGGCGGCGGCCAGGGAGTGGGGGGAGCCGCCTCCGCCTCCGCCCCGCTGGAGCTGGGTGCCGCGGCTCTCGGCTCTGCGCCGCGCGTCTCCGCGGCTGCCTCTTTAATCAGGAACACAGAAGGGGCGGGCCCTGAGCCGGCGCGTAATCAGATAGCTCTGCCGCGGCTCTGACATCCACATGCTGCTCGGCCTGAAAAGGCAGGGGGGAGCCGGAGGGGAGGCAGAGAAGGCGAGCGAGGCAGCAGCCCGCAGCCTGTCCCCAGCACATCCTCAGACGCTCAGACACTCGGCGAGGCGCTGGGCGAGGTGGAGGTGAGGGCGGGCGCGAGCGAACTCGGAGAGGGGCTCGCTCACTCCCAGGCGATCCCCGCCGCCGCCGCACCAGCAGCAGCACCAGCAGCGCTAGCAGCCGCAGCCGCAGCACCAGCAGCTTCCTTCCTCACACTCCCCTCGAGAGGCTGGCCAAGCGGGTGTAGCCGTTGGGGGAGGCTCCCGCTAGGGGAACCCGGCGAGGACAAGAGCGGGGCGGCCGCCTCCCACACGGTCTGTCCGGCCGTGGTGCCTCCGCCCGCGTGTCGGTCCGGGTGCCCGGGGATGTGTGTCAGTTTACGCCTCTGAGATCACACAGCTGCCTGGGGCCGTGTGATGCCCAAGGCAAGTCTTGGCTTTGATTTTTATTATTATTATTATTATTATACGTTGGGCTTTCGGGAAATACTCGTGATGTTATAGGATAAAGGAAATGACACTTTGAGGAACTGAAGAGAACATAGATGCGTTTTGTTTTCGAGAGGAAACCGGTCCCCTCTTCCCGGCTTGCTCCCTCACTGCCGATTTCAGAAGCTACCCTCCTCCTGGTGAGGTGGGGATTCCGGCGAGAATAAAGGTGAAGACGGGCCGCCAAGACCCAGGAGAGAAACGCTGACCACTAGAAACCTTTGCAGAAGACACTGCCAGGAAGAAAATAAAAGAAAAACACAAAGACTTATAATTAAACAAGAATCTTACCAACCCAGCCCTGGAGAAAGCCTCCTTCTCCAAAATGGATTTGTTTCCTCTCACCTGGGTTTTCTTAGCTCTCTACTTTTCAGGACACGAAGTGAGAGGCCAACCAGGTAAGCCCCTCAAAGTTTTTTTTTTTTCTATTCATTTCAACATGGTTTCCACTTTAAACGCAATGGCTAATGCAGGAAGGCCACGCAGTATGGCTCAGGAAAAGACTCCCTCAATACTCAATATTAAAGAGAGATCCCAGCCAACCCTCACTACCCCACCAAGGCTGCTAAAACCCAACTTTTCTCTCCTGCTATGAGTGTGTGTATGTGTGTGTGTGTGTGTGTGTTGTAACAGAATTTGGCGGTGTTCAGATGTCACATATGGACTGAATCAAAGGTTTAAAAATACTACAAAGCCTTTGCATTACAGTTTTTGGGGATTTTTTTTTTCCTGTCTTGAAGCAGAACACATCTCCCTTGAGTTTCTTCAACCTAGCCAGTGAAATATAAATCATTTGCATTCCCTCCTCTTAGCTACATTGAGCAATGTTAACTGAAGGGCTTGGGAAAGACAAGTCTAGTTTGGATTTTCATATGCAGTGGATTCTTTGCAGAAGGAGTTAGATATTCCTCAAAATTCCAGGGCTCAGGCTAGTGGAACAAGTTGGATTATGGCTGAGATAGGGGCTTTCCCACTGGGCACTGCTGGCCACCAAGGTGGTTGGTGGCCTCTGTTCTCCTTCCCGCATCTGTGTTTTTTTCTGAGAAAGTAAGTTAATGCATTCTTCTTTTAAATTATTAGATAAAACAACTGAATGGCCCTCAAAGGTCCTCTCACTTTTGTGAAGTGGTTTGAAAGTTTTGAGTGGAATTTGAACTCAACCCTTGCCAAAAAGAGTGTGTGGACATAGACTGCAGAGATAAGCACTGTGAGGGCCAGAATAGTCCTGGGCCAGCATTTTTCGGGAGTGCAAGGGGTACAGTCCCTGAGAAGACATCTCTGATTTCAGGGCTCCAGCGAGGGTAGTCTTTCCTTCTTGGGGCCACTCTCCAGGGTGAGCTTCTCTCCCCTCTAAGAACAGTCTGGAATCTGACAACACAACTCTTAGCAGCTGCCACAGGTGATTGAGGATAAGGGAAAAGTGTTTGGGGGGGGGGAGGAAAGAGGGGGCACTTCTGGAAATGCCTCAATCACAAGGCACTTACTTCAAAGATATGGCCGCAGTAGTGGGGCTAACTCCCTGCTGCCTCCGGGGCCTCTTAGCAGCACACTGGCTAAGATCCTAAAGGAGAAGCTTTGCAACCAGTAAACTGGTTCTCACCTCTTCCCCTACACACACATACAGCCACTTTAAGCTGCGGTGTTTGGGTTCTGGTTTCGGTTTTAGAAGGAGAGAAAGACAGAGGTACGCCTTTGCCACACAAATCCAACCGTTTGCAGCTCTTTCTCTGCTGTAACGGGTCTACAGGCAGCCGCAAATCGTATCCAAGGAATGGGTACAGGTCCGACTTAGGGGGATTTTTCTGGCCTCCCATTGCTTTTTTGCCTTAATAAATTCCCATCTTTGAAGCAAAATTAAATTACCTCCCACAGACCTGGATGCTGTGTAAATTATGTATGTTTATGTGATTTGCTCTGTGTGTATGTGTCCGCGCGCGCGCGCGCGCGCGCGCGCTGAGAAAGCCCACCGTATATTATGTATTCAGGCGCCGACTCCGGTAGGCCCCGGCACGGGAGTGCGCGCACACTGGCACACACACCACAAACAGGCACGCACACACACACAACTTAAGGTTCCGTGTGCTGTGTAAAGCAGGAGGGGCTGTGAAGATTCAGGGGCCATCTTCTTACCCCAGCTGTTCGCACATCTGTCCCTGAGTACTGCATGGAGTGTGTACGTGTATGTGCGACGCCCGCTCGGACCCACTCCCGCTCTGCCACCTGCCTCCCGCGCTCTCCGCAGAGCCCCCTCCCATCCCAACCCTGGCAGCGCTGCGTCACTTCCAGAGAAGCTCTGAAGCAGGGAGCGCGGAGCAGGTCACCCTCTAGGAGGCCTCGGACCCGGGATGGGACCCAGAGCTAAGATCTGCCCAGAGTAGATATTCTCCGGGTCCCCGAAAGGCGGACGCAAGCCGTGTGCTGTTCAGGTTTTCAGCCAGAGTAACCGACTGGCACCCGGGTAGCTGGCAGCGGGTGGCAAAGGGCGAGGTCAAGCTCGACCTCTGACTCACCGGTGTGAGCTAGCCAGGAGGAGGGCCTTCCCAGCCGCAGCCAGTGGCGGCGAAAACTGATTCCGAGAAGGAATCAGGGGAAAGAGGGCAGAAGATATGCGCGAGGGAGCAACTAAGCAAATAACCCTGTGGTCTCAGCGTGCGGCCCCTTGAGCTGGGAGGACCCGGGGCGCAGCGCACGAGGTTCTCCTCTCCTCGCCACGCCGCCCTGCCACATGGCAGCTGCCTGCCTCTGTCCCTCCCGCCGCGGCTAGGGCACTCGGGCAGCTTGGCTGACTCCGCTCCGAGCGCCCCCTCCTGACCCCGCACTCCGTTCTGCACCGCAAGCTCACCGCAGACCCTAGAGAGCCTGCCCAGAGGGGCAGGGACCCAAGGCCGAAGACCCAAGCGCCAGCCGAGCTGGGTGAAGGAAAGCTGGGGCGGAATTTCAGAGCAGAGGGCGGAGAGGGGAGGGAAGGAGTCACCCAGAGCCGCAGGAATGCGCGCAACTTGCACAGTGTCTAGAAGCGCTGCACGCAGAGCACCCGCCAGTGCGACGAAACAGGTGAAGAGCACGCGGCGCACAGGCATCCACGTGGTGGAGACGTGGTGGCCCCCAGCTCTCCCTCCCACCCTACCCCACCCCCAGCGCCGTCTCTAACGCCGCATCGATTTGTTTGGGCTACGCAGCAGAAACAGAGCTGAGCAATCCATAAACATTCTATTAGGCAAAAATATTCCCAGAGAAAGCAAAACCGAGGCTAAAGCCTCCGCGAAGCTGGCCGCCTCCAACCCCTTCAGGCTTGTCCCCTCCTTCTTCTGACTAGGACACCCCCAGGGAGAAGCCTGCGGCATTTCCTTGACTCTGCCCAATGCCAGAAAGTTATAACGCGGCTGCGGCTCTCCTCCCGAGCAGCTTCTGCATTTGTCGGCGAGTCTCCCGCCCCTTCCCCGCTGCCTTACTCTGCTATTCCACGTGAGAAAAATACAGTATTCACGGCCAATGCTTCATTTTCACTGATTGATTTCTTTTTAATATCAACACAAGTTAATGGAGGCGAGGCGCGCTGTGATTAAACGGCTGCCCCCACCCTTCGCCTCGGGCGGGCTGCGCCGCTAGTCTTTCCCACCAGATTCCCGGCGCCCGGCTGCTGGTTGGGGGGCACCGGTAGCGCTAATGTATGGAGATGGAGATGGGCGGGGTAGGGGGGACTCATCACCCCTCTGGGAATCTTCTGGGGCGGAGGCGCTGAGAATCAGCTTTCCAGACCAAGTTTAGAGGATCCTGCCCATCTGTGCTGCAGCTTCTGCGGCTCCGGTTGAATTTCCTCTGGAAGGGTAGTGGTTCAATGCTCTGGTTTATTGGCGCGTGTTCCCTGCTTAGCTCCCTCCCTCTGCCTCTCTTCCTTTCTATTTCTGACGGAGAGGAGAGCCCCCTGGCGCTAGCCATTACCCCTCAGCGCCTGACCACAGAACTCTCCTTTGCTAGAGTTAAGCGTGATGGGGCGAGGTAGGGGGATAGCTCAGGAAATCATTGGGGGTCCTGACTACGGGTTCTTGCGATGGTGGCAACTTCCAGTCCTAATGTTCCCACCTCCGGGACCTCTGGCTTAGCTCGGGGCCAAAAGAAGTTGTACCCCATAACCATCTCCCCCTTCCCCTCTTCCCCGGAGAGCTTTGATCTGTGCTGGGCTTAACACCATTGTCATGGACACGGGCTGACTCGGTCAATTCAACCTTCCGTCTGGACTGGATGATCAGATAAGAGGTGTAAATTGGCTGTGGGAGACAGGTCTGAGTTCAAACAAATCCTAAAAGAGAAGCAATGATGGTCTAGGCGCCAGGTATTGGTTTGAGGAGTATTTCTTTCAGCCTTTGTCCCCAGAAATGTGGGATAGCCATTGGGTGAGCATAAAAGTGTGCAAGTAAAATTGCAAAGTAGATTCTACAGGGACAGCCTGCTCTGGGCTCTGGGGACTGGTCTCATGCCCACATTCAATAAGCGCCCAGTAAACTTTTCCCCAGAAGCAGGCACTGGAGGCAGGGGAGCTGTTGCCAGTTGCCAAAGGAGCGCAGAGTGCAAAACAGTGGAAGGGGGAAAGCTCCCGCGGGGCTCCAGGGCAAGCCCCTACTTGTCCAAGATGCGCCTGCAGAACTGTGAAGCACCTGGGTTTGAAGTTTTAGGTCATCCTGTGGAGCCTTCAGATATTAAGCCACAGAGCACTCAACTGGCAAACTGAAAGATTGGAAGGCTGTAGTGACTGGAGCCCAGACTATCCAGACAGGACTCTTACTGCCTACTAGATGGCTCTGGTCCCCTGCTATTGAATATAAAATCCATATTCTGCAACAGAAAAGCCAGTTCTGTCTTCTAGGTACAGAAAAGGTTAGGAATACGAATATTCCTAGGCACAAATGTGAATAACAGTAAGAGGAGTCAGTTAGTGGGAAAAGACACTGTAGACTAGATCATTCTGAGGACCCTGGTGTTTTTTTATCTCATGCAACTGTTCCTTGAAGCAGTCAAGAAAATGAATAGACTTGGGGTGACTTAGTTTGAAACAGTTCTGAGTGGACAGGATTTAAAAGTCCCGTTCACTGGTATAGGGTTCTTAGAATATATTCTCTAAAGATCTAGTTTGGAAAGACTTTAGAAACTAAAGGTAAGTTTTTAAAAACAGAACAAAAGCATGTTATGTCAAATTTATAGGCCATTGTTTTGGATGGCCTCCTGTACTAAGCCTCAGAAGACCAAACCAAACCAAAGTGGAGTCACTCATGCTGGGTGCTGGCTGCCATGTTATCAAACTGAACTCTTATCCAGATCAGTTAAAAAAAAAAAATTTCAGGAAATAGAAGAGTTACAGCAATCAATGAAAGGGGACCCAGTTTACCTGAGTGGCTGACAGGGATGCCCCCTCTGCTTTAAGCCCATAAAGAAAGTAACTTTGAACTGGCCAACCCATGTTTGTTGTGTTTCCTCAGCCCTTTTATGTTTATAAAACCCACCTCTTCTGCTCAGCTCATGGGAACTTCATTCTAATTTTATAAAATGAGTTGCCCTATTTTCAAGAATCATAAATAAAAGTCAATAAGATCTATAACTAAATTTGTTATAATTGCATAATTTGTAATTTCAAAGCATAGCACTTTGAAGTTTCTTAAAACGAGGAGAAAGGGCCTGAAAAGTGACATCCAAGTAGTGCTTTGTATCATCATTAACATCTGACTATTGTTTGTCAAAAGAGGAACCCACTTTGAGTGACAGATACATGTCTTGATCCCCATAAGTTAGTCCTTATAGTGTTCTATCCAGGTGAGGACTTAGCTGTTTGACGATGATGATGAGGAGGAGGAGGAGGAGGAGGAGGAGAAGGAGAGGAGGCTCACCTCATTATTAAATGATTTCACAGAAGTTTTTTTTTTCCCCCATAGCTCCAACATCATTTTTCAAAGCTTTATCTGCCTTGATGAGAAGTGGCTGAGGGCTTAATGGTTTCATTACCTAACAGGATTCAGAAAGGTTGGATTCCAGGACACACTGGCCTTGTACTGTGGCTGGCCCTTCAGGAGAAATCTTCTTGTAAAGGTTTAGGAAGCTGTCAAGTTTAGATAAGACTGAGCTTCCATCCTATGGGACCTTGGTTGTATTAATAAGGAGAAATTAATTTTTAACCACTGGGAACGTTGCCAAATTATGTGACCTTTGGCAGACCAGCTGTGCTATAAAAATAAATCCCCCATTTCTGAAAATGCTGCTCCCATCCAGTAGAACAATAACAATGTGGCATTTAGGATAGGGAAGAGTGGGGATGAGAAGAGAAATGGGTGTTGACAAAAATCTCCTGATGTTATGATCCATAATTTCAGACCTGAGCATCCTATTCATCATTCCCCCACCTCCCAACTCCCCACAAGCCACAGGAAAGGGGGCAGGGATGACAAGGAGCTAGCACCTCTGTGTGCAGGGAGGGGGGAGGTGTTAAGTGCTTCCAGCCCTCTCACACCCCAGCCTCAAACACATCTCTCATTGTTCACACCAGCAGATTACTGGCAAGGGCAGAGGAAAGGGGGTTTTCAAGCTGGCAAAACGTTTGTCTTTCCTTAAATGCCACCAAATAAGTTTGTCATTGAGAAGTTTGGGGGGGATTGTCAATTGTCACTGCGCTTCCCAGCTTCTGAATCACTGGAGCCAGGCCACCTAGGTTTAAGATTCATCTCAGCCACTTGGTAGCTCTGTGATCCAAGTACTATGTGTGATCCGGATTCTTAATCACTCAGTGGTGCCTCAGTTTCCTTACCTGTAAAATGTGTTTGATAATGATAACTACCCCAGAAGGTGGCTGTGCTCTGCCAAACTACGTGGGATCCTGTTTTGACACACAGTGAGCCAATTCTGAAGTCATTTAATCATCCAAACAGCTTCAGTGGGGTTAGCTATCTTGTGACCGTAGAAAGTACACTTTAACCATTGTGGTAAGTTTATTTTATTTTTATGAGATTTTGGGGGGGATAAGTAAATAATTATTCATTCTTAGCTCTTTCCCCACTAAACCTTTGTCTGTGTTTTATAAGTACCAGATTATCTCTCAGCACACTGTTCTTCAGAGACCCATATTCTCTGCTGAGTTTTCATCTTAGATTTATGCCTCCTTTTTCTTTTTGCATTTTCTCTTCCTTATTCTGTTTTCTGTGTTCTCACCTCTACCTTTTCTTCTTCTTCTTCTTCTCTTTTAGTTTTAATCTCTCTTTCTTCTTTCTGTTCCCTTTCCTCCCTTCCCATCCTTCATCACTGAAAGTGGGCTCAGCAGGGAACGCAGTGTTTAAGGCGCTCTCTCGAATTGGTAATAACTTCTGCTCTGGCTTTAAGGCCCCTCTCAGCAGCTGAACTCAAAAAAAGTCGTCAGAAAGACAAAATAGCTTTTACCCAGCAAGACTCTTAATAATCCCATTTCCCTCTGGGTCTTCATAAAAGAGTCATGATCTAATCCAGAAAAACGGGAGGGGGGCTGGGAATAACAAAAGGAAAGCCCTTCCCAGTAGCTTGCCCTGGATGCGGCTGCGGGCCAGCTGGATGCACATGTCCCTGGTACCCTGAGCCCTGCCTCCAAAGATGCTTTGATAACAGGCACCAGGTTCTGGAGAGTCTTTCAGGGAAGAAGATAAAGGGAATTGCAAATTACTGGACCGAATGATAATAATAATTGTTTGGATAAAGGGAAAAAAATAAAACAGATGTGCCCCAAAGGCATATTAGGGGCCAGAGACAGGAGCATGGGGAGGGATGAGTAGAGAGAAATGAACTGAAACCAAGTAGGAGAAAATCCAACACCACAAGTGCTTTAGTGATAAAGTAATAGCTTGTGTTTTCCTGGTGCTACTGGCAACAGATATTTAGAACTTGCCTTTGGGAGTGAGGAGGCAAAAAAACAAAAACAAAAACCTCAGAATAAATTAGTTTGACTACTATTAGAATTAAAGTGTGTGTGTTTGTCAAACTTCATAATTATCTAAGGTTAGGGTGTCCTAGGAGACAGTTCATATTTAAGTCCACCTTGATCTAGGCCTAGGTATTATTATCCCAGACTAGCCAGTTAAACTCTCAGTTCCCAACTAAAACTTTGCATTTATTAGCAGCTGTTGGTGGAGAAGGGAGGATAGTAACTGGAGAAGCAGAATAATCTGTGATGAAGCTCTCAAAATTTGTGAGATGTAGTGATACTATTGGTATTATTTTAGTTCATCCTTAAATTATTGATTTATCCAGTCTCAATGAATCTGACTTTTGGGAAAGACCCTCTGTTTGATTCCATAAGGTTTGCCAAAGACAGATCAGAAAGGAGTTACGCTGTCCAGTTGCTAGTGGCACAGCAGAGTGGATAAGGTCATCCTGAATTCCCACAATCCTTAGAGGATGCTGAAGAGCTTCTGCCTGTGAGAGACAGGGAGGGGAAAGATTACCCGTGGTCCCCCTGGTGTGGAGGTGAGGAAGGCAGAAGATGGGTGCTTTTAGAGCCCCAAAAGACATAAAGGGGAAGGGAAAAGGATCGGAGAGGGCAGAGACATGAACACTGGGCTTGTTGAGGAACATTCAGAAGCAGCAGTTTAGAACGCGTGGTTGGAAATAATTGCAAATAAAGTTAGAAATAATAGCTTGGGCTTAATGCAAGGCCCAAATTGCAAGGCCAAGAGTTTTGGGTTTCATATGCTAACCAATGGGGAGCCATTGGCATTTCAACGTAAGCTTTCATTAATCATAATAAATGAAAAATAGGTATTCTGTTACCATTTTTCTCTGTGGGTTTTTGGAGAGTCCTCAAAATTATTCTGTTTCCTTCCCCAAATGTCTGTTAAAGTGGCCAGAAATCGTAATCCCAGATCTCTCATCAATGACACCAAAATTGCATTTGCAATGAGGGACTGGAAAAGAGTAGACATAAATATAAACTAATGATATTATATCGGCTGCCCTATTGGAATTGCATTTGTTTATGATATAAGATGACAAATAACAAGGTTACCACAGGTGGCAGGATTCGAGGTCAGGGGAGGTAATCACATCAAACATACATTTTACCGATTAAATGAGGGTTCATTTTTAGAATCCAGATTGAGGGGAAGAGACGTTCAAAAGGCCCTATTTCCAGACCCAATTTCCAGCTGTCTCCTCAGTGAGGTTCCTCTTTGTCTGTAGGAGGTGTTGGGGAAGAGAGAGCTTGCTTCATTCCTTACTCTTTCCATGCACAGATAGCGGTGTCTTCGCCCTCTCTTCCCTTCCCAGAAGGTGCTTTTATTCAAATTTGGAACCTCACCCTTGCAGAAGTTCATAGGAATTCCCATTTGCTGTGCCTTCACCGGCCTCATAAATTGAATAGATTGCATCCCTTCCTAGCTGCCTTAGGATGTGGTCAAACCGGCACATTCCTGGGCTGATGGATTGGCTCATTTCTTCCCAGCTTAAGCCAAGATGCGGATTTTATGAGACTGTCTTGTGACAGGCTGAAGTCGCTTTGCATAAAACAAAATCCAGCCCCAGCTCACAAAAATAACTCTTCCAAAGCAGCTTAACCTGGGTTGGTGAGCAAAATTTGGTCAAAGCCCTGAGCAAAAGACTTTGATGATCTAGGTGAGGGACTTGAAGACAGTCCTTTTGGTCTTTCTTTTCAGGCAGACCGAATGTTGATGTGCTCACACAGTGAACTGTGTATCCATAATATTTATAAATATGCAACCACAAACTCAGTTAAGAAAAGAAACTCACTCACGTCAGTAGAGCTAATGTGATTAAAAGAGACATTTGAACTTTCTATAATGCAAGACAGACATGTCCATCCCAAGATCTAAGTTTTACTTCAAACTCACCAAGCCAATAAAACAGAGATAACACTTTGAATCAATGCCTTATTGTCTAGAAGTAAGAGAACCTTTTGAATTTTTGGTTCAATCCATGGGTTAGAGACTCTTTTTCCATACCTCATTATAGGCTTTGAAGTTCAGAACTGGAACTGGCCTTTTGGATTACTCCCTCCACTTTAGAGATGAGTAAACAAAGGCACAGAGTGGTTTACTGATTTCCCCAAAGTCACACAGCCTGCCAGTAATGAGATTAAATGTGATTCTGAGGCTTCTTAATCCTTACCCAATCCTATTTCTGGTCAACTGCTTTGGAGGAATGAGTGAAGTGGCATGGTGATAACATTTTCTCTTTCTAAGTAAGCAGAAGAGTTTCTGCTTTGCCTTGCTACTAACAATTAAATAAAAATAATGCTGTGGAGATATGGATGGGGTGAGATGATACTGTGGGTAAAGAAGAAATTGTAAAGTCAATAAAGTGCACTATTTCCAAGGGAATGAGACCGACTACTTTTCTCCACCAAATGCCCTCACGTGTGAGAAACACATTCCAAGACCTCCGTGGATGCCTGAAGCCTTGGATTGCCCTGCACATGTTTTTTTTTTCTTATATATGCATTCCTATGATAAAGTTTAATTTATAAATTTATAAGATATAACTTATAAATTAAGCACTAATCACAGAACAGATTAATTATAATAACACACTATAATATAAGTTATGTGGCTGTGGGCTTCCTCAAAATACCTAACCCTTCTTGTGCGGCTGTGAGGTGGTATACTGCCACATGACGGACTGAGGCCAATGACCTAGCATGAGGCTACTGATTGACCTCACCATGACCTCAAAAATGGCCATCAGGCCATGATAAAGCCATGTCGATGCTGGCTGACCACAGGTAACAAACTACGGAGCGTGAAACCGCAGATGAGGGGGTTCCTGCACATGAGACATACGAGAAGCCAACCTCCCTGATCATTCCCTCTGTCCCCTCCCCATAGTGTTTAGAATAACAAGCGAACAGAGCTCTAGCCCACTGGGCCTCATCCCGTGTTCCTGGAGTCCCCAGTGCACGTGCAGAGAAGCGCCTAGGAGATGAGGGGGACCCTGCGAGGCCCGGACTCTACACAGCTCCCTGCCTCTCGGCAGCCAAGGAAAACTCTACTGCCATATGCTTTGTACCTTGGGTAGTTTTGATCACGGAGGGAAAAACACCACCACTTCTAAAAGTATTTGACAGGTGTATACTCATTGAATTACAGGTGACACAGCTGAGACCCTGGAAGGTCCCACTGAGTTATGAACCAGGCGCTCTGTCCTCTCTTTGCTAGTTGTCAAGCCCTCCCTTCCCTAGTCACTGGTCCCATTACCCATCGCCCCCCACCCCCACCCCCACACACAACCTGGAAACAACCTGTCCCTCTAATTCCACTTCCAGCCAGTGACCAAGTTTCCCTGGGTTTGTCTTCACTTAAACTAAACCAAGGGATCTGTTCTTGACCTGCTGTCACACAGTGAAGCCATCGTAATTCTGATTATTTAAAAGTCCTTTCTATTACATAATGTATAGATTTCAAAATACCATGTAATACAGGATAAATGTACACAGTTTTATGCCAGTGTTTTTTAATATATATATTTTTTAGTTGTAGATGGGCGCAATATCTTTATTTATTATTTTTTATGTGGTGCTGAGGATCGAACTCAGTGCCTCACGCATGAGCTACAGCCCCAGCCCCTATGCCAGTGTTTTCTTTTTTTTTTTAATAAAAAGATTTAAAAGAAAAAAAAATAAAGCCCTCATTAAAGTCCCGCTTAGGCTTTATCAAATATTATGGTCAAGTTCAGGCCATACAGTGTTCCCTAAAACAACTTCAGCTAAATTTTCCTAGAAGGCAGACCAGATATTTTAAAAGCTCTTTTTTCACTCCTTTTAAAGACTAAAAATTAAATATTATCAAGGAATCAGAGATCTTAAAGGAGCTCTCTAGGAAGGTGAGTTCCAAAGTGAACAGGTAAAAAAAAATTCCTTTTCCTTTTCTGGGGCCATGTTACCCCTCAGCAGGATCACATTATGCTCAGGCCACCCACAAAGCAAGGACAGAAGAGGGGGGAAAAGACAGAGAGACTTTTAAAAAAAAATTGTTTTTTTAATTGTAGGTGGACATAATAACCTTTATTTTATTTTTATGTGGTGCGAGGATCGAACCCAGTACCTCACACGTGCTGGGCGAGAGCTCTACCACTGAGCCACAACCCCCAGAGAGAGACTTAAACCATCAGCAAAGATTTTTAAACCATCTAATATTTTAAAACACGTAAGTGGTCACTATGGGGATGTAGGGAATCAGGGCTTTGTGACTTTGGAACTTGGTGTTCGTTTCCCTTGAAGTTACATAGAATCATCATTTCAACCTTTCACTCTTGGGCCTCTGGCCTGACCTGCTCATGTCCCCTCCCAGATGGAAGAGAAAACTGCTCTGGACATTCTAGGCCTGGTTTTGCTACTTTTCTTTGGGAAACGAAGTTGCCCCAGGTGAAAGGTATTCACAAACTAGTTGGAGAATGAGGTCCCTTGTCAACTCACCAAACAGGCTCAGTGGCTCCAACTTCAGCAGGGGCAATTTTCCCCTCTGTATGTGGAGATTGGCCTTAAGGGGTTTGCCCTTAAGTTCAACTCTCCCTTGGCTCTCTCTCTCTACTCCTCTGAAACAGGACAGAAAGCATTTATGAAGTTCATTTTAGAACACAATAAAGGCCTACAAAAATAATGGATGGCATATCTCTTCCCCAGAAATTCTAGCTAGTTTCTATTGGGACATGTTTGTATTTAAGAAATGAAGGGCCCCTGACCCAGAAAATGCAAGATCAGTTATCAAGAGAAGATGTAGAAGGACTAAGTGTATTTTCTTTACTGTTTTTACTGATCTTTTATAAGAATTCTATTCTCTCCAAGAAAAATAGAGAAAGAAATCCTAGTATTTATCTCTATGGATATATATCCGTGCAAATGATGTGTGATATGTTCTGAGAGGGTGTGAACGTGTGTACAGGACTGAAGTGTGAATTACTGATATGTATCTGTAACTGATGTTTGTTCAATATCTATGTTTGTGTGTGTTTCTGAGTGTGAATGCAATCCAAACAAGAATAGGAGTTTATAAATGTTTGACTATTGAGAAAGTTGTCTGTACACACTCAAAGCAGATGTTTTAATAAGTTCTCAGATATTTCAGTAAGAGCTTTGATTTTCCTCAGATAAAGAAAGGACAGGAAAAAAGAAAAGGGCTACTCCTTTTTCCTTTGGTTAAGTAAGTTTTGAATAACAGAAAGAGCAGACTGTCAACTGTAGAATATACTATATAGTTAAAAAAATTTTTTTTTTGGTAGTGGGGAAATAAATTCCAGTGTAGATGAGAAATGAAACCGTCCTGTGAGGAAGTCTCCTGTCTCCATTGCTGGTCTGTGTGCCTGAAATCATGATTAAGTTTTAAGCCTGGGGTTCAGGGACTTGAGGGGGAGCAATTCTTCTTTCAAGGGTAATTGGAGAGAAGCAAGGAAAGGGTGGAGACAGGGAGACTGTGGGTGATGTGGAGACCATAACGGCTACTAAACAGGAGCTCAGCTCAAGTTTCCTGTGATGAGTTCCAAGGCAAAAAGTGTGGTTTGGGTGAGTCAGGGCAGAGCTCCAGTTTTCAGCAAAATAGCTGGCAGAGGAGCTGGACCTGGTAGAGAACTCCTCCTTCTGCTTGGTAAAAGCAGCTGGTGATCCAAGTGCCCACACCTCTGCCTTCTCAGAGGGCCACTCCCAGCTTTATTTCACATACCAGAGCCAGGGCTGATGGGCCACCTTGTGACCAGCTGCAAGATTTGGGGTGCCCAGTGTGGGCAAGTCCTGTGGGCACCCAGGAATCCTGCAGGATTTGGCTGCAGAGAAAGGGTGGCTGCATCTGGGTGGGAGGGATAGGCCCATTGTCCTCCTGGACTGGGGAGGGTGCAGGGTCATTAGGTAGAGGATGATGTGGTGTCTGCTAGCCTGAGGAAATGGCTTGCTTTTGTTTTTCCGCCCAGTAGGAAATGGACCCAAATCCATTAGATTCTGGGCAGTTCAACAGGGCACAGTTTGAGCTCTTGGAGGCTTAGTACCAAAAAGGCTACTTGTATGGATTTGTGTCCCAACCACCATTGTGCACAATGCCCATCATTTATGCATTTAAAGCCTGTCAGGCTGGTAATCTGAAGCAGAGGTCTGGAAGACAGTAATGCCAACAGACATGGGGAATGGTAAAGTGCACCTGTAGAGTTAAAAATGCATGACCCGTTCCCTCAAAGAGTGAACACAGGAGAAAGACCCCGTCCTGGAGGGCGGCTGCTGAGCTGTCATACATAATTCACAGGCCCATGCTGCTCCATGCAGATGGCGATATTAAATCGTGATTGATGCTAAGAGACGCGCACATCTCAGGAAGGTCTCTAGGAGGCTTCTGAATATTTCTGTGTCTCTCGTGCCTCTCTGTTCTAACTGTGGTATTGAGCAAAACCTCCCATTCCCCCAAGAACCCCTGCTAGGGATTGCCAAACTTCGCTCCTAAATAGATAAAATTCTTCAAATGTCATCGCCTACCTCTTCTGCCTTTGAAGATCCGTCCTTTCCCTCCTGGCCCACAAGAGGCTGTTTACCTCCTGCCTGGCACTTCAGGAAAGGGGGGGCAGCTCCCCCCTGCCATGCCTTTCCATGGCTGCTGTCGCTGGAGAAAGCAGCAGCACACTCTGGTGGTGGTAGTGACCAGCCAGGAGGGACAGTGGGCAGAAACGCACAGAAAAAGACACAGGCATCCATTCAGCACAAAGCACCTTTGTGGAAACCACGTTGGAGCCAGTGGGTTCTCCAATACAGATTTTTCCATTCTGTGTCTAATGAAATAATAAATCAAATTTGTGGTGTATGCAGAATTAAATGTTTGGAGGGTTGCTTTTTCTTTCTTAAAGAAAAAAAAAAAGGTGAAATCACCCTCGAGGGCCTCTTCTGGTCCAAAACTGAAAGTGTTTCCTTGCACCACATGTAATTGTCACCAGGTGCTCTTTGGGACAGCACCACAAAACCACCATGGTCAGTTCCCGGAGCCTTGACTGCTGACTGCTCAGGCTGAGCTGGGCTGGGAGACACCAATAAAAATGAAGAATTTATGAGATAAAGATAGAGATGGGGAGTTTGAATGAGGAGAGGAAGATGGGCCAAGAAGGGAGACAGGAACAGGCTAATTGTACAGCCTTCTTGTTTTCATAATCTCAGACCATGTAATTGGGAATATTTATGACCATTTTCTGTAATGTACGTGTGTGTGTGTGTGTGTGTGTGTGTGTGTGTGTGTGTTCGGATGGGTCTGGGAGGGATGAGCTGAAATAATCTCTTCCACTGAATGAGTAAGTAGGTTAGTCTCCTGGACTGCCATAAAAGGTCTGTAAAATAGTTTTAATCAGCCACTGGGAGAGAAGGGAAGAGGGAGTGGGGGGCAGGGCGAAGGCTGTAGCATATTTGAAGTTCTTTGGGTCCTTGTTCTCTCTTCCAGACCCACCCTGTGGAGGTCGTCTGAATTCCAAAGATGCTGGCTACATCACCTCGCCTGGATACCCCCAGGATTATCCCTCCCACCAGAACTGCGAGTGGATTGTTTACGCCCCGGAGCCCAACCAGAAGATTGTCCTCAACTTCAACCCTCATTTTGAAATCGAGAAGCATGATTGCAAGTAAGCAGTGCCCCATGCACTGGGGGGGGGGAGGGGCTCACACTGCCTGCCTGCCCCGCCCCCACATGCCTGTCCCTTGGATCACCTAATGGTGGCAGTGGATCCTTGTCCCAGAGGGAAACCTTCAGATGACATTCCTTTGGGGGCGAAATAAGGTGGAGTTGATCCCATGTTATGAAGGACAGAGCCTTATGGAGTGAAGTCCAAATACTAGTGCCCATCTCTAAAAGCTGGCAGGGGAGAGGGTATCCATGTGGGGCAGTTGGGGACCATTAGACCCCACTCTCTACTCTTGGATCTACCTTCCCCCTGGACACCTCTGTGTTTCCACTGCTGTTTCATGGAGGAACCCCACCAGCTTCCATAATAAAATAGTTGCCAGATCCCCAAGTGGAGACTTCCTCAGCCTCAGCTGTGAAGGATCAGCCTGTTATTTTATGAAGTGGCAGTTGGTTGCCTTACAGAAAGAGAGGAAAGCATTTGGGATCTATAAGAGTAGATCTAAGACTCTTGATTCTTGCTATCTAAGCTGCACAGGTTAGAGTCTCAAGGCTGGTGTTACAAATTCATTTAACCCGCGCTTTTCTAATTATGTTACAAATATGAATCCCTTCAGTTCTTATAAAGACCCCAGGGAGGGCTGGGGTTGTGGCTCAATGGTAGAGCTCTGGCCTAACATGCACGAGACACTGGGTTCGATCCTCAGCACCACATAAATGTGAAATAAAGATATTGTGTCCACCTTAAAAAAAATAAATAAAAAATAAATATTTTTTTAAAAAATTGACCCCAGGGAGTGGGTGCCATCACGATCTCCATTTTGCAGATGAGAATACTGAAGCACAGAGACATTAAGTCTGTCCTGAGGCAATTCAACCAGTTTACAACATGACATCAGTACTGACTCCTTGGAAATGTGTGACTTAGGAGATTCCAAGTGGCAATTTAGAATTTCAAAATGTCATGTTAGCTCCAAGGTCCTAAGTTAAAGTAGGGAAGCAGGTGGGTGTTGTAATGTCAGTAATGCAGCTGTGTGTAGTCTGATGAGCTTTCTCTTAAATACTTTCCTCTCGTTGAAACAAAAGCAAAAGTTTGCTGTGCAGAAAAGAATGTGCCAATGTTCCTATGCTGCTCCAGATGAGCACCACCACGGAGAGCCATCAGAGCCGTGCTAAGTGTTCAGCACTCCCATATGATTTAGAAGTAGTCTGGGCGTTCTTTGTGAGCAAGGCATTGTGAGCCCTGAAAAATTAAGCAAGGGGACAGCTGGTGGGACAGGTATAAGGGAGGGAGCACAAGAACTTCATTTCAAAGCAGGCCTACACCCAGACCAGTGCTTCCCTACAGAAGAAACAAGGCCCCTCTTTAACTGGCACAGGACTGCAAGGCTCTGTGAATCGATGTCATTATTATCCTCCCAGGGCTACTTTGCACCTACGGAATGGTTCTCTCCTAACAAGAGGTAGTCTTTGTTGAAAACCAAAGGGTTTCCCGGATGGATGCCACATGTGACTGAAAGTCATAAGATGGAGTTTCTAATCCCAGGGCCACTCTTGACTGCATGGATGACATCTGGTAACACATCAGTTCCTCTTTGTCTCAGTTACATGCATCCCCGGGTTCAGCATCTCGAGGCTTCCACTTTTCTGACCGACAGTGAACTTTACCAAGAGTTTCAGGTAGGAGTGCTGTAAAAGCCATTTTGGGTCCTGGTGCCTCAGCTGGCCTGCAAAGGGTTGTCACCAGCTGAAATATAAAGCAGAGAGCTTGGATCTGAGCTCAGAGGAATATGACTAAGCACCTCTCTCCACTGAGGGCCAAATTTTGTTCTGCTGATGCCAGCAAATCTCGAGGGGAAATTGCTAAGAGGTCATTTTATGTATATTCGTAGTGGCAGAGGGAGAAGGCACAGTTTTTTTTTTAGAAGGAAAACCCCCAAAGCTTATGAAATGGCACCAAACATGTTGAGAAGTGCAAAGGGGCCAGGAAAACTCTCTCCTGCCCTGTTCTGGGCTGTGGGATACCCCTTCCCCTCACAGAATTCAGCCCAGGGGTGGAGGGAACTCAGGGTTGCTGAAGCCTTTGTGCAGAAGGGAGAGGGACATTGGCCCTTGCTAAGTTGGACTAGAGGAAGCAGGTGTGCTGAAGGGTGTCTCTTGGCGTCTCAACCTCACTAAGTAGCTTCCTGTTTTCCTCCTCACTCCACATCCCAAGCTGTGGCTTCAACCTAAAAGGTCAGGAAGGTCAGCAAAAAAATCTTTCTGGAGTCTGTTTTCCCCAGTGCCAAATTGTCAGAAAGCCTCATCTACCTTGCATAGTCCTTAATTCTCCCCCTACTGCACTCCGCTTTCTCCTTCATTCCCCCTCCCCACCCTCTCATTAATTTTTATATTTAGAAAAGACAAACCTGGTTCTCTTAGCCTCTCACCCTTCAAGGTATTTTTGACATGTTCCCCTGGCCATTTGCATTCAGAATAAATGGACTCCCCCCACCCCCATGCTGCCCTCCCCAAGGCCTTCTCTTACTGTCTTATGAAAAGAACAGTTGATCTAATTGAAGTCTTGGAAATTCTGTGTGGTTCCTGCTCTCTTTCCTTCTCTTTCTCATGTCCATATCTCATTTTTACTCCAAGGGAGCTCCTGAGTTTGCAAAATTCTTTCTATCAAAGGAAATTAGGTCCCTTCTCCTTTCATTTTGGAGCATGTTTCAAATTGGATTAGGCTCTCAAAGCCCTCAAGGCAGGTACTTCCCAAAAGGAAACTGTCTGGACTGCCTGTAGCAGCCACGCCCTAGCAAAAAGGGGAAATGGTAAGAGGGTCAGAAAAAAAAAAGGCAGCCAGATATGAGGAAATGGCAGGGGCCGCATGCTCCCCCCGTGTTTCTCTTCCTTCTACATACACGATTAGCTGCCAAGATTGCTCCCTGACCTGGGAACAGGACCTGATATAAAGGAATGTCCTGGCTGAGGCCCATAAGCCCTGGGTCTCTGCACCTTGGATTTGGAAATGCATCCTAAAGGTTGAGGCCGTGGCTGAGTGAACTCCAGGCAGACCTGCCTGCTAACTGCCACTTTTAATTTTGTTCCACTGAAGGCTGCTGTCTGCTTGGAAAATTTCACTCACAAGCCTTAACTTTGCCTGAGTCAGTGCAGTCCAAGGCCACCATCTCTGTAGAGCTTCCCTGACTCCTCCTCCCTCTGGCCACCCGCGGGGATCCAAGCCCAGAGCACCCACAGGCTGTCCTGGGGCCTGTGCAGCAGCTGTGGGCAGAAACCAGAGGCCACCTTGGCATTGCCAGGTTCCTGAGCTGAGGGACAAAAAGGCAGAACTCAGGGCTGCCTGGGCAAACAGAGAGAGGCCATCTCACCCCTGGGGAGCAGAGGATGGTAGGAGGCTGCTGCTTCCACAGACAGAGGCCTTTCGCTTGAGTCATCGCCTACCAGCCAAGAGTTGGGGTTTTAGAAACACACACAAAGCTGACTTTTTTTTTCCATTTCTAAAATTTGAAATATATGTATTTCTAAAAACATTCACCAGCGTATCAGACATAGCTTATTCCAGAGCCCTCAAACTGGCCTGGCAGTTCCCCACCCCATCCCAGAGGCCCAACCAAATAAAACCAAAATCAAGAGAATGGGTCCTTTTAGGAATTAACCATTTTCCTGTGAGTATCTTGAAAAACATTTTTAGGAAGTGCAAAGGCCACTAGGAAGACTTGAAAGAATATTTCTTAAGCTAAAGACCTCACAAGGAAGTCTACGCTAATGAGTCATGAATATCATGTTCAGTGCAGAAATCATCTCCTTTACCACTTATCACTGATGGTGAAGTTTCCAAATACTAAAAAATCCCCCATTAAAAGCTCTTCTTAGTTATTTATTTATTTTTTTAGTGTATTATAGATATACATAATAGTGGGGTTCATTTTGATATATTCAGAAATGCATTTAATCTAGGTTTCTCCATTTTAAAAGTTCCTTTTAAAAGTGTTTCTCATAAAGAACATTTTAAGTCACGTGCCACACCTTCCATGTCTTCTTAAACAAAACCAAAACTTATGGGGACTCCATTTTTTTCTCTTGATGATTCAGGTTTGTAATTCTAAACTTCGCTTTTTGTGACAGAAGCTGGGTCATGTTATATTTGGAACAGAGTTACAGTTGTATTTTTCATGATCTTTTAAACTTCCCAGGCCTCAGTTTACCATTCTGTAAAAGAGTGATAATAACAACTGATTTGCAACAGTTGCTGTGCCTCATTTATATAGATGCACTATAATTTATCAAGTGTGTTGGCATCTTTGTGCTTTGTCATGAGGAAGTTCTGGACTATTTTCTGTCAGTATTCTCGTCCCTCCTGTTATGGGTAGGCCTGTCTCCTACATCTCCCTGTTTGGGTGAGATTTTCCTTTTTGATGTATATGGATTTTGCTTCAGGTCTTGCTATCTCTTGGGAATCAGGAGCCTGTGTGGTCCAAGCTCTTCCCTAAGACAGGGCACTCCCAAGGCCAGTGTTCCTAGTTTGCTTCAGTCGGTCAAGCTCAAGTTGAGTAAGGACTAAGGAGGGACCCCAAGTGACAAAGTGTGAAAGTGACAGTAAATGGAATTCTCAGCATTGGCTTCAATGTTCATAATCTTTTCTTCTGATCTCCCCATACCTCACATTCTGCATATTTAAAGTTTCAGACATTTGGCCTCTGGCTGAGCATCCTAGATAAACAACTCTTGTGTTTATTTACAACAGAAGGGCCCTGTGTAAAAGATGTGCCTATTTCTCACAAAGTAGGTGACTCTATCTTAAAAAAACGGTAGCAGCTTCCCAGGTTGATAAATTGACCACAGTAAACAGAGGGAAGACACTGGA
Organism: Marmota flaviventris; assembly: GCF_047511675.1. Taxonomy (NCBI): domain Eukaryota; kingdom Metazoa; phylum Chordata; class Mammalia; order Rodentia; family Sciuridae; genus Marmota; species Marmota flaviventris. The sequence goes on along the minus strand of NC_092508.1, from coordinate 29,770,694 downwards.
CCTCAATAAGCCGGCCCCTCCCCACTCAGCCATCAGTGCTTCCCCGAGAGCACAGTAAACACCCTCCATTCCAAACAGCCACATGCAATCTTCCATCTGCACAACCCCCCCCCCCCCCCCAGTTCCCAGGACTCAAACTCTCCTTCCTCCAGCCCCCTCCTCCTCCAGCTGCACACTCCCCTTCTGGTCCTCTCTTTCTCCTCACTTCCTCCAGTCCTCTTTTATCAGCCCCTACTCTGAACTCTCAGAGCATTTTATATGAACTGGATTTGTCTGCTTTTGTTCACACACGATCATCCTGTGTTCTGCTCACATAAACTCTCCAAGGGCATAGACCACATATTTCATTTCTAAACTCCTGCATCACCTTTTCCTGGAGGGTGCTAGGCAGGTAGGTGCAGGTGATTGTTTTAGTGATATTGCTTCATTGGAGGTGCCAGGGCTTAGGTAGATGACAGGAAGCTGCACTGGATCTTTGTCCCTGTTCATCCATCTGAAGATGAATTGACAGCAGGAGAATGGGATCTGGGCTCTTACGTTGCTAACCATTCTATGACTTGAGTCTCTCACTAATGAAATGACCACAGACCCTTCATTCCTTTCTCAGGAAGTAGTTATTAAGCACCTACCATGCACCAAGCACAGAGAGAGAACTGGGAACTCAGGGATGAGGAAATCCTACTCTTTGCCCTCCTGGAGCAGAGAGTTTGGGAGGAGGAGGCAAGTCAAAAGAAAGTTATTGATGATAAAGCTGTCACATCTGGAACATCACCTATGAATCCACTTGGCTAAGCACTTGACACTCATTGTCTCATCTAATCCTCTCAACAGAAGCCTGTGAAGTGGCCCTGGCTCTTTCCACTTTACAGATGGAGGAACTTGGGTTCACAGTTGTTGACCAACTGGCCTTAGATCGCACTCTCAGAGTGGCAGAAAAGGGATTTGAAGCCAGACTTTCCAATCTGTGCTCTCTATTCTTGTGCTCTCTGCTTCCTCCAAACCTGGTCACAGTGTGGGCCTGTTACGTGAGCCCACAACACCAAGAACCAGCCTCAGCTGGGAGATCCAAGAAGGCTGGCTGGAGGAGCAGCTCGTGCATGGCCGGTGGCAGTCCAGGCAGAGAACAGCAAGTTCACAGACAAGAGACCGGGAACCATCTGATGGCTTTGGGAAGCACAGTAGTTGAAGGTGGATGAGCTCAATTTCGTTTCCTCTGAGCATTGTAAGAATAGAGTAAGAAGGGCTGCCTTGGACTTGCTGATACAACCCTTTTCCTGGCAAAGAAGTGTGGGAGCAATGCTATTTAACTTTATTTCCGGGCCAGGCAACTTCCACCATCTCCTTAGGAGAGCGGCCATGGTCAGGAAGCAGGAAAGACTGAGATTATGAGGACTTTGCTGCCCCACCCTCCGTCTCCATTGTGGAGTCTCTAGAGCTTCATACTTTATGTCCAGGGACACTAGTTTAACACCAGATAGTGGCTTTTGGCTGGGAAAGTCCAGCTGACCTGCTTGATCAAGCTCCTCTCGTCAGTTTACTCCCATAGACTCTGAGTCCACTTTTTCCCTATGAGTAGAAGGTGGAAGGCCAGGCTGCCCAGTGGAAGGGTAGCTTCAACTAAGTTCCACTGAAGTTTCTGAAAGTTCCCCATGGTGCAAGAGGGTGCCTCGCGCTAGCTCAGGAGGAACCCTCGGGTTGATTACTCATGACATTGTGACAAATTTACACACAGAAATATTCCGATTCCCTCAGGGAGCCGGTAATGCTTTTCTGTATTGCAACAACCCTCCTAATGACAGAAACAGATCCACCTGCAGGCACGTGGTGCAATAATGGGAACGGTCCTGCTAACCGGAGCTCAGCTGGCAGCTGACCCTGCGCTCTTCAGCCTTGACAAAGGACTCCACCCAGAGACTTCAGCTCGCGCAAGGAGTGGGAACAACAACCCACAGATTGTTCTCCTCCTCTTACCAAGGTTAAAGAGCAGTTGGGACAACCGTTATTTTTAGCAGTTTGTTTTTAAATATGTGATGTTGCAATTGCGACTCTCTCAATGCAAGCTTCACTGTGGATGTCTTCCTCGACAATGCGTTTTATCTTCTGATTGAGAAAATCACTGGAGATTTTATCATACACAGTCCCACTGTTCTGTCTTTCAACCCTGGCATCTTCTCTAAACCCAGAGATCCCAGAGGGCCAGCGTCTCACCCCATGTAACTCCATGTAATTCTCCCATCTAATTACACTAAGAGTGTCTTAAGACATTCAGTGGGAGCTTCAGGTGTAGAAGGGATAAAGCACAGAGGCGAAGGACACCGGAGGAAAGATATTAGACTTTTCTAGTAAGGGATTTGTGCATTTCCCTGAAATCACAAGTCCTGTAGAAAAAAAATACTCTTTTTGTTTTGTCCGTTTTGGTGACAAGGGGATTTAAACCTGGATGAAGAGATACTCACGAGATGAAATAATTCCATTCCATTCTATTTGGATAAATCATCTCAGGAAATATATATGTGTGTGTGTGTGTGTGTGTGTGTGTGTGTGTGTGTGTGTGTGTGTGTAAGCTGCCCTTGTCTTTTCTTCTAGGAAAAAAAATGTTTCCATAATCGTCCTTCATTACGGAACCTTGTACCTCACAATTCATCTCAGTTGATTGCAGGGTAAATGGTTGTATTTAATTTGCATAATCAAAAAAAATTCCTAGAAGGAAACCCCTGAAAAATGTTAGCTGGGTCAAAATTATTTAAAAAAAACAAAATGGAGAAAGAGTTAGGCCTAGGTTTGGGAGGGCAGCTTAGGAGTCCACATAATAAAAGAAAATCCACATGAGTTTTTAATATCTCTTCCCTAGCTTTGTAGCCAAGCATCTTGGCAGTCTTTATATATTTTTCTGCTGTGGTCTGCTCTGTTAGGGACTCAACTTTGTAGGCCATGTGGCAAGACTTCAGTTAAACAATAATAGCAAATGTTCAATGATCTCTCAGCTGAGATCAGGGGCTGTCAGGTCAGGGGCTATCCCCCAACAAACTATCTAGGACTAGTATTATTCCCATTTAACAGACGGAGGTACTGAGGTCTGAGAAATCACAGAACAGTAATGGTAGGGCTGGTCGAAAGCCAGGCCACCTAAAGCTGCCTCTGTCTACCTCTTCAGTCTGCCTGGAGCTGTCATCTGCTGTCCAGTGCTCAGGTAGCTGGGGCCTCTGATTCTTTTAGATAGCTTTGACAGGTCTTTTCTCTTCTCTTTTTATTACTTTTCTTTGCCTCTTCCTGCCTTGTGGTCATCTCCGGATGCCTCTGGATGCCCTGGATGCCGGCAGGGCAGTCAAGGAGAGAAAGGTCTTCCTGTGTCTTTCCGTACAAGCTGGAGGCCTGACTCCGTCAATAGCCCCCGTCTGGCCCTCTGTCATCTGCTTCCTACTCCCCTGGCCCCTGCACCTCTCTGACCACCCTCTTCAATTCCCTGCCATCCCCACCACCACCTTCGTCCTCCATCTGGAATCCAAAGACGCGAGGGCCAGTAATGGAGTGTCAGCGGAAGTAATTGATTCCTCACACAGAGAGAATTCTCCTGCCTTTCGTGTCAATGGAGCTGAACCAGACTCGGGGAGGGTGAGCAAGACGTGTAAACAGTCCATGGCTGAGCTGTCAGGGCCAAGCCAGACACACCGGAGGCGAGCGAGAGGGAGAACGGTGGAACAAATAATTGTTTTATTGGAAAGGAAAGGAGTAAATAATATTTCAGCCTGGGAATTGGCAGCTAGAGAAGGATGGCGGTGGGCTAGGAGCCGAAGGAAGCATGAGGCAGGTCTTAACGGAAGAGTTTTTCTTTGTCTCAAGGTAGGAGGTTTCATCCCCACCCCTCCCCCTTCTCCTATTATCATCATTATTATCATTAAGATAATTACTGTAACAATTACAGTTGATGAGACCTCAGGTTTATGGAGCACCTTTCATCTAAAAGTTCAAAGTGATTTATCAGTGTATCATCCCTTTGAGAGTGGTAGGAGGGTTTAAAGAAAGTATTATTATTATTTAGAGCCACTGGGAAATTGAAGCCCAAGCAGATACTGCATTTGGTCCAAGCTTGCGGACAGGCTGATGGGTTAAATATTGGGGCATTGACTTTTCTTTGCTGCTGTATCTCTTACAGCTCATCCCTGGCACTAGCACCTCTCCCCACGCTGCGAGGGCCCTGCTGGTCTCTGCAATATGGTGGCCAGCCAGCCAGCCAGCAGTTCCACACACAAAACAAACGTTCTGCTTATAGCTGTGGGATAAATAAAGGCTCTTGAAGGCCTGACTCACGCTGTTCCCATCCTGCTTGGAGACTTCCTGCAAACCTGGTTCCCTTTCTGGTAGATCTCGAGTCCCTGCCAGATGTATTACTTTATGGTCTTATGAGACTTAGGGCAAAAGCACCCAAGATTCCTGAACATTTGATACTTCTACCCCCAAGAAACCCTGATGAGTCCTTTCAGAGCAGGAGGGACATTTCTGTCATGGGCAAGGCAGGGGCTGTAATGTGTGTTGCCTGACCCAGGCACCTAGCACAGCCACCACACTTCTGCACGTAGCATCCATCCAGGCACAGTGGCCAAGAGGAGGAAGCAGTTCCAGCTGACTGGCCTCCAAGGGCTATATTCAGAATCCCCACCCTGGCACCGCAGCAGCCCTTCCTGCTTGGACATAGCACAGGCCCATCACTTCCACACACCGGTGCTCTTTGCACAGTAGTGACAAGTTTGCCCCTGGAGCCAGGAGAAGCTCTGAATTCTGTAACTTGAAGCTTGTAAGGAGTGAAATCCCAAAACAGGGCCCTTCACACCTGCCACGTACTCCCAAACTGTCCCTTCCTTGAATTTCCGCATGGTACATTTTTCAGACAAGTTTCGTATCTTCCAAGTCTTGTCGTGGAGGCTGGGTGCCAGCAAAAGGGGATAGAAAAATGTTGGGAAGCCCAGATACCAAAAAACAAAGCAAAACACAAAAGACTTCTACGCAGTGATTGATTGATTCCCTGGTGCCCTGTGCACCTCTGCTCCCAGCAGGCTCCCATTTTTCGGACAGATGGGGAGGTTATGATTTTGCTCTCACAATTGGATCCTCTGGGACCCAGGGTTAGTGAACACTTGGCCCAGAGGGAGCCATTCACTCAGCCAAGTGGAGGGATGCTGCCAGCACACCAAGGCCTCATGATGACGTGCTCTGATCTCCCCTTAATGGTTACCAGCTGCCTCGGGCCCCTTTTAGTCACCTTTGTGAGACACAGCGGCATCATCCCTGCACCCATTTACAAGGTGTGGCAAACTGAGACACGAGGCATGATTGAGTCAGTTCAGCAGCACAAGACAATTTAGGTAGCTTTGGCTCTGCTAGGATTCACCTTCCCATCCAAGCACCAGCAGCTACTCCTACCTCAAAAAAAAAAGAAGTGCACATAAACGGTGGGGTCCTCTTACCTACTTTGTACTCTGGCATCACTACAAAATGCTAGCAAGGGGCCCTTGAAGTTGACCGCAGAGAGCGAGGATTCTATAGACGCAGATCAGACGAAAGACAGATCCAACGGTCGTGCTGAAAACAGCCTGCCCCCCAAACCTTAGACTTCACGCTGGCATTAGTTGCCTAGAAAATTGTTCCTTTCATAAGTAAACAGTTCTGTTGAAGCAGCTTCGGGAGTGCTTGCTGGTCCAGGGACCTGGCAGATCCGCTGTCCTACCGCCTCAGGAATGTGCCTTGCTGGGGAGCCAGGTCATCAGGGGAAGCGGTGATCACCCAAAGGGTCAGGGCAGGAGTGCGGGTGGCTTTGTTGTGTGTTCTTCATTCTCTTAACAGTTCATGTGCAGTGAGACTTATCAGACGCCCTGTCTGCAGTGGGCTCCTTCCTCAAGTGGAGAGTGTTCTTGGCAGCCTGCTCCACCAGGAACAATGAGATTGGGGGCCCTCTTCATCATCCAGGGCCTTCTGCAGAAAAACAACCAGAAATTATAAATAGATGTTATTTGTAGTTTCCATTTTCTTGCCTTCAAGGTTTTTTTAGAATAATTCCTTCTCAGTTTGTTTTGGGTTATTCTCTCTGCATACTTCCTTTGCTGGGTGGTCAGATTTCCTCCCTTCTGAAGAGCCGTGGTGACCCTGGCTGTGAGGGGATTGCAAATAAAAAAAGCTCAAAATATCAGAGATTTGTGGTGGGAAGATATGAAGGAAGAAAAGATAACGGCTTCTCTGAAAGGCACTGGGCACCAATGCAGATGAACAGAATTTTGGAACTGTTTGAGACCTCAAAGTTAAGAGAAGTAATAAGAACAGTAATAGTAGAAATAACAACATCTACTATCAGATCACTTACTGTGTGCCAGCCCCTGTGTGGGGCCATTGATGTGCATCAGCTACCAAAATGCAGGAACATCGAGCTCCTTGCTGTTCAAGATCCAGCAAATGCAGGGGAGGTGGTTTTGAACCCAGCCTGGAAGTCTGGTTCCAGGGTCTGGGCTCAGAACCACGAGACTGAAATAAAATCTCAAAAACTCAAGTGACTAAAGCACTGTGGATGGATTTGTGCCGGAGGAGGATTTGGAAAAACCCAGCCCCAAGGTTGAGGGAGTTACGATTATAACCACGGCTTTTCAGTTCATCTGCAGTGTCTGGTTTCTAAGGCCCCGTGTGTATGCAGCTCTCCTCTCCCTCAAATCCACATCCTGTTTGGTTATCCAGTTGTAATCATAAACATAGTCAATGGCTCTCGGGTGCTTTCTGGGGCATCTGGTACTGTGTAGGGCCTTACTGGACCTTTGTAATCTTTGCATGATCCCCAAAGGTAGGATCTGTTATTATTTCCATTTTAGAGATGAAGATATGGAAACCAGATGGGCAGTCTTGCCATTAGCAGGTGCCAGAGACTAGCTGGGTCTATCGAAGCAGCCCACATATGGTGCTTCCCATAGTACCTTGTACCCTCATAGACTGATGTGTTTTTGTGACAGCAATTTCAGGTTTCTCTTGTCACAGACCCCTTCCCTAGGAAAATGTGCATCACACAAACACACAACGTTTCAGCATATGATTCCAGAGGTTCCCCAACCCTCTGAAACTCCTGTGTGGACCCTACTGGAAATCTGTGGACTCCAGAATATGTGGATGGTACTTTAAGAGCTTATAAATATACAGGATCCTATTTTCTCACTCGATGGGCCATATGTTCACATACGGGTGTATATGTGCTTATAAAAATACCGCACTTACGAAAATTAATATGTTATCCCATCTGAGCACTTACAAGCTGGATTTCTACTGGGTGAATCTTGAAACCATGAATTTCAAATATGCTCACCGTTCCCGTTGGTGATTTGTCTATTAATTTTGGCAAGTCCTTCAGGCTTTGTTTAAACAGAATGACTAAAGAAAAAGAGCAAGACTCTGTTAAGTCTCTTTTACACCTTATGCCCATTTTGTGGACACCTGAGAGCAAAAGGTTTCTTTACACCCAGATTCTGCTGATGTTCTTGTGCTGTGACAATCTGGTATTTCTAGTGCGCTCAGATTTTCAGATTTTTCTATTGCTTTTCAGATTCTTTGTATATTTACTGAGGCGGGGGTCGGGGGGTGAGAGGTCTGTGTGCCAGAGAAAGGTTGCCTGGGTTTGACTCTGCCTCTGACCTTTCCTTCTCATGTGACTTTGGGCAGGACACATAATCTCTGTGAGTCTCCATCTCTGCATCTGAAAATGAATGTAAATCATAACAGAGCTTGCTGTATATTAAAAGAGAATTAAATGAAGTAATAGCCAGGCGCGATGGCACATGCCTGCAATCCCAGCAGCTTGGGAGGCTGAGACAAGAGGATCATGAGTTCAAAGACAGCCTCAGCAATAGTGAAGCACTAAGCAACTCAATGATACCCTGTCTCTAAATACAAAACAGGGCTGAGGATGTGGCTCAGTGGTTGAGTGTCCCTAAGTTCAATCCCCAGTACCCCCAAAATAATAATAATATATAAGCTGAGGATATGGCCCATAGTATATGCTCAGTAAAATGGATCCCTTTTCATCAATACACTAGCTTCTTATTAAATGAGTGGTACAAATGAAAGGGAGAAATTCAAGGAAATGAAATTTACTTCTTAAAAAAAAAAAAAAAAGTGACCTGACATGAGCAGATTTCTCCATAAAAGCTGGTTACCTATACTGAGCCTGACAGACAGGTGGCCTGGTTGGGGGCCTGAATTGACCAGAGACCTGTTTCATGCAGACATTTTTATTGGGAAGATGTACAGGACAGTGTTGGCTTTTCCTCTGATTCTCCTCGCAGGTTTTAATGTAAGGATTAATAAGACAGTGTTCATAGCTATCTTTGAGCTTCCTGGAAGAAAGGCACTCCAGGAGGTAATAAATTCTCTGGCCTGGATAATCTACTCATGAAATATGGAACTTTGAAAGAGTGAGAAAAATCTCAAATCACTTTGACAGCATTTTAATTATAGTTGATTTGTTTGCCACTAATAGTGAAAATGCTGTCAGCATGATTTGAGATGTTTCTTCCCCACAGAATGTTATATTTCGTGTTTTTGTGTCACAAGGCAACATTTTGGTTTTCAGATACAACCAGAATAGCTCAGCAAATGTGTTTGGGCACAAGGGAGAGGGTACAATACGAACCAACCCATCAAACCCCTTGGAAAGTGTTATCACAGCATGCATCTCCCTAACCAACTGCAGTCCCTTATCCATTAATTCACTCAACAAACAGCTAGCGATCCACTTTTTTTTTGTGCCAGGCACCATGCAAGTTATAAATTCGGCAGCGAAAAGACAAAAGTCCTTGCCCCATGATGCTTACCGTCCAGTGCAGGAGGCACATCATAAACAAATACATAAGCAGGTTGGTAAGACCTCTCCAGAGTGTGACACTAGCTGTAAGAGAAAATAAGAGGATGGCGAGATCAAGAAGATAGATATGCGTTCAAAAAGAGGGTGGTCAGGGCAGGCTTCTCTGAGGAGGTGACATTTGCACTTAGGCCTGAAGGAGGAGAAGCAACCAGCCTTGGGAAAAGCTAACAAGGAGTATTACAAGCACAGGAACAGAAAGTGCAAAGGCCCAGGGGACAGGAAAGAACTTGCCCTCCAAAAACATTAACATTAAATGAGTCAAGAATTTAATCTTAAATATTCAGAGTCTAGCAGTGTGAAATATTTGCCTGGCTGGCAGATTTTATGACTCAAGACCTGGGCACGGAAGGACATAGTCTTCTTAAAGAACCTAAGTACCCCGTCCTTGATATAGAAACCCCTTCACATACGGTTCTCCACCCACCCATAAGTGTAGATTCTCATGGAGGCCAGACATACTCATGCTCCAAGAGCAGGGTCTCAGCTTGCTGAGTTTTCTAGCATAGTCTGGCTGCCTTGGGTGCCCTCTGGGAAGTGCAGATGTGGCCAGAGTTATGGACACCAGGAAGCCACTGTTCATGTTTGCCCAGTGATTAGAGGAAGAGGTGAGATTGTTGCTTTTCATCTCTCTCCTGTGGCCTCTCCAAATTAATCCCACCATCCAGATTCCCATGCCCCAAAAGTGGGCTTGGGGAGAAGAAATTAAGACTCTGAAGCTGACAAGGAAAGTAGAGAAAGCACCCTCCAGATACATGTTCCACATGCAGATGTCAGAATCTGTGGGGAGAGAAGAGCCAAGGCACTTGGGGAACCATTTTAGAAAGACAAGAAGAGCAGGGAGCAGAGGTGGCTACTTTAGCTCAGGCAAAAACAAATAAATACAATAATAAGAGGTAGTGTCAAAGCTTTGAAAGGAATTTTTTCATTTGAGAGAGATTATGAATAATGAAACGCAAACACTAGTTAATATGTCTGTTAGCTGGTTGATGTTGCCTTCCAGAAAATGAGTAATATGTTGAAAGAGGAGCCACTTTTCAAGTTCTCCCCCTTGACTGTCCTTGGGGTGAGCTCTGTGTGTACCCCGTATTCCCTCACCAAACAAACACTGGGGATTCGAATGCAAGATGCAAAGCCACGTTTACTCCAAGGCCACAAACTTTCTAAGCCTCTGCCGAGTCCTTCACAAATGAACCTGACAACATTGAAATTTCTAAGGAGATTTACTCCAGCTGTAGCAAATCCCTAATAATAAAAAATTTCCCCAAATGAGTCAGTCACACGGGAGGTAAATGAGACATTCTGTATGAAGTCAGCATGTCATTTGGAATGTGCCCTTTATATAAGAGGCACAGTCAGAAGACCACGTGGTAAGTGGGGCTTGTCCATAGGGCAATAGCAGGACACTGCGGGGAGAGCGGAGTCAGGGCCAAATCCTAACTCCCTTAAGCAAACCTGATGGGAAAATCTAGTTTCTCTAAGAAGTTCGAGGAGGCGCTGATTATTTGCTTCACAAAAGGATTCATCAGAGGGATCCTTTAATAGGCTCTTTTATCAAAAATATATCCCCGGGCTGGGGTTGTAGCTCAATAGTAAAGCACTCGCCTAGCACGTGTGAGGCACTGGTTTGATCCTCAGCACCACATAAAAATAAATAAAATAAAGGTATTGTGTCCGTCTACGACTTAAAAAAATGCATATAAAAATGCATGCCCTTCACTATACATGTATGAGGATAGATAAGGATGTATTTGCTGCTGGCCACATTACAAGAAAGCATTCAGGGCAGTATATCCCTTGGGTAAATTGGGGCAAGCTTTCAGTGACGGCATTTGTGGGGTAGTCCTGCCTCCTGGCTGATTCTGTTAACCCACCGAGAGACTCCATGGGTGATTAGGCAGCCAGATACAAGCTCCCACTTCTCATAATAAGCCAGAGGGATGGCAGGGCCTCTCTTTGTCCTTCCTGGAGAAACTGGCAATGCAAAGAGTATTCAAAATCTTCTAAAAGTATTTATTGAATGTGGGCCATGTCCCCAACCCTATTCTGATATCCCATGTCTCATTCATGGATGATGTGGTGATGATGATGATAATGATGATGATGAATTTACTTTTTTCTGCCACATCTTAAGAACTTATTTTTCTCAGCTCTTGTACTTGCAAAAAAAATTTAATGGAAGCAGCTGTGTGTGTGTGTGTGTGTGTGTGTGTGTGGTTTTGGCTTGTTATAGAAATGCAGGCTTCATGATAAACAATTCAGATAATGCAAAAGAATAAAGATGACCAATTATCTCACCATCCATATATCTCATCACTGTTAATATTTTAGTATATACTCTTTCAGATGTTTTCTGCATGTTTACATAAGGAAATACATGTGTATATTTAAAAAACATTTAAGATCTTTTTTGAGTGATCATGAACATTTTTCCATAAAAACAAAAACCCTAGACCTGCAGCACTATATACTATAACAGCAGAATATTTCATCTTATAAATATAACAGAATTGATTCACTTACCCTGGATGGTTGGACTTTCCAACATGATACTATTTATAAACAAAGTATCTTCTCACTTTTCATATGCTTTTTTTTTTTAAGTATGCACAAAGATGCATGTACATCTTTGCATAATTGATTATTAGGAAAAAATTCTAGCAAAGGAATTGCTGGACTAAGGGCTATGTACATATTATCTTTTGTAACATTTTGCCAAAAATGCCTTCCAAAATGTTTAAACAGATTTATATCCCTGCTTATGCTGTCCCTCTACTCATTTGCTCTCTCTTAGGGCCAGCCACTTCTGCTCCAGAGCTTGATCTCCTTGCCTCTGAAATGGGAGTGAGAATACAATAACCACAATTTTCCTTAAGCTCACACTGTGTGCCATGCAATGTAGCACTTTTTATAGATTAGAATTGGTCATTTAAATCTTACAACAACCCTAGGAGGAAGATACTAAAATCTCAATTTTACTCTTATCATCCCCCTTTCCCGGCCTCAGAAAGGTTCAGTCACTTGCCTGAGGGTACCCAGCTTAAATATATATATATATATATATAGTTAAGCTGGAAACTAAGTCCAACTCTGTCCACTCCCAGGACTGAGACTTGTGCCCAGGGCCCTGCACACCCTCCTCCCAGCAAACTCAGGGAGTAAAGGCTAATGAACACAGGTGGCAGCTCCTCAGTCTTTGTGCAGGCTGCTGGGCCCTCACATGCTCAGTGCAGGATGACTGTTCTGCAGTGCTTATGGCAGTGTGGAAAGAACAAGGAGGGGTTTTCCAGAAGGTCTGCTGGGGAGTTCCCCTGAGAAGGTACTCAGTGTCTCTTCACTTCTGTGTTGGAAGTGAGAAAGCCTGTTTTCAAAGTCAGCACCATCTCCTACACTGAAATCCCAGTTCTCAACAGCTTCCCCACCCCAGGGGCCTCCTCAGCCTGCCCAGCTCCCCAGAGCTTCTGGGGAAATTGCCCTCTCCGCGTCTCCAGACTCAACCTGCTTCCGCCATTCTTCTGGCTCTAAGAGCCGAGACCTCTGGGGTCGAAGAATGAACAACTCCTGCTCCACTCCTTATTCTTCCTTCACAGGCCTATTTATTTGGAAGTGACTGAGCCATCTGAAATATGGCTCCCGGGAGTTTCCTCCGGCTTCTCCAGCACACATCAGCCACTTCTGCAGGCAGCCAGCTCCCCCAGACCCCGTGTGTGACAGGAGCAGGGAGGCACATCCCAGGGAGGGCCGCGTCTGTAGCCCCTCTCTTTACACACAAGGAAGAGATTTCTTATGTGTCGCTGGAACAGGCTGATGCAAAATAAATAGAGGGAAGGAGGGAAAGGAAGATGGATGGTTTTTAGGAAATAATAGTTCAGTGGCCAGCAGATGAAGGGAGCCAGTGGGGAGGAAGTTTCCCACCTTAAGGAACACAGGGCTCAGAGCACATGCGCGGTTGAAAATGCATGTCTGGGGGCTGGAGCTGGGCTGGGGCTCAGCAGCAGTGCACTTGCCTGGCATGTGTGAGGCACTGGGCTCCATTCTCAGCACCACATGTAAATACATAAATAAAATAAAGGTCTATCAACAACTAAAAATAAATAAAAGAAAATGCATGGCAGTTAAGATAAAATGGGACAGTATTTGTGCACCAGCCCGTGAACATGGATGTGGGAGGTGTCTCCCCTAATGAGGCTGGTTTGACTCCAAAAGCTGTGGAGAGCTCATTTCAGGAGGCGACCTGCTCTGCCTATTGCTGAGATGGATGGTTGTGTGCTCCTAGGTGCTGGGTCCCCAGGGATCCACCCCTTTAGAGAAAGTTTTTATTGCCAATATGATGCTGATCCTTTCTAAAAACGTGTTGTTGACTAGACACTGCTGATGTGAACCTCACAGAGTCATCTCGGGGAGGGAGGTGACCTGTAGATGAGGTGTCTTTGTCACTATCAATTAGAGACAAGAGAAGAGGAATGATCCAGGAGAAACTGAACCAGGGTGGGGTGGACACAGGACAATATATATCTCTGAAACATCTCCAGATGGGACCCAGCCCCTCTCTTGTATTTTTTTTTTTCCACTCCATCTCCATCCTGACCTTCTCAAGTGGATGTTTTTCTTCTCATTTTGTGGATGGAAACATTGATGCTCAAAGGGGATAAGTCACTTGCAACGACCCAGAGCAAAGAAAGACAAAGATTCAGAGATCATAGTGGAAATAAAAATGGTGCTACCGAAGGAAGAAAACAATGTTTGTTTTGAGATCTTTGAGAGAATGATTCTATTGCTCTATGTGAGCAAGAGATAAGCTTCCCATCCGCGCCCTTATTCACTGTGTGGCTTTAACAAAGCAGAGCAACTTCCTGTACCTGTGCGTGCCAGGCCACACAAGCAAGCATAAGTGCCCTTTGTTGATCACTCTGAAACACCTGAATGGGGAGAGTTGGAGGGAGACTGGTCCTTCCCAGGCCCTCAGACTGAGCTTTTCTCAGGTGCCCCTTTGTGCTATCCCCGCCTAGGTATGACTTCATTGAGATTCGGGATGGGGACAGTGAGTCTGCAGACCTCCTGGGCAAGCACTGTGGGAACATCGCCCCACCCACCATCATCTCCTCCGGCTCCATGCTCTACATCAAGTTCACCTCTGACTACGCCCGGCAGGGGGCAGGCTTCTCGCTGCGCTACGAGATCTTCAAAACAGGTCAGTGTGGTCCCAGGAAGAGGCAAGAGGTGGGCACTTAGGAGGGGGATCCATAGCCCAGCGGTTGGAGACAGGTAAGGGGTCAAGGTTCATCCTGCTTGAGCACCATGACAGAGGCTCCCAGGTGAAAGGCCAGGTCAGGTTGACACCAGCAGAGTGGGGGCTACCCAAGGAATAGAAAACACTTTTTGAAAGAATCTGATTTTTGTAGTTTTAAAATCAAACTAATCTTCATGGGGGAAAGCAAAACTTGGTTGAACTTCCTCTCAATTACTTCATGGTTTAATGTTGCCTTTACTTGGGATTACTTGGGGCTGAAGGACATAATCTTTTCATTGTTTAGCGTCTCCAAAGATCTCACCACGAACCTCCAATTGGGGTCACGCCAGAGCTTGGGTTAGAATATGACTCCTAGAAATTCATCTTGGTGACCCACTTTACCACCTCTATCCAGTGATTCCCAACATCCCATATGCCAGGAAGCAGACTCCCTGAAAAGCAATCAAAAAAGATAGCCCTTCCTTGATTCCATCAGGTTCCTCTGAGATTACTTTTAGGCCTTAAAAATATAGGCCAGAGCTCATGTCAACCACTGGGGACAGCGGACTCCTACCCAGAGGGCACTAACCCTAGCATCCACATGTACACTCTCCACATAGCAAGCCCTGGTCTCTGATGTCTCCTATGTATGGTGCTGAGTATCTCCCCTGCCCCTGCCTGCCCCCTACCTTAGAGGCTCCCGCTCCATTTTCAAGTGTCTCCCCTCTCCAGCAACCTAAGTTTTACAACTTGCGCATGGAATCCAGTTCACGAGGAAGCCGTCAGCCCTGTCATCAAGAGGCCCAAGACCGGCGCCTGTTGAGTTCAGTGTGAGGGGAACTATTCATATATATTTTCTCTTTCATTAAACAGTTCTTGAAAGGAAGTGGTAGCTGCTGAAAGCACTTTTTATATCCACTTTGTCTAAATATTTGTCAGATTTGTCTGCCTGAGACTGTGGAATCAAATGAAGGGGTGGGGTCAGCAGAACTGTGTTGTGCTGGAGTGGGAGCCCAGGCTGTCACAGGGTTCAGGTCCCAAGACGGTCTGTCTGTCATGGGTTTTCATGCTTCTGGCCACAGGAAGGTCACAGGGACCGGTGCTCTGTGGGTCTGGGATTCAGGGATGTTGGGGGGTCCCTCAACAGCTTCATCTACATCCCCTTAAGTCCTCAGCAAGATTCACATCAGTGCCACATCAGTGCCACCAGCCTCTGCTAGGAGCAGTGGATAGAGAGAAGAGAGAAAAAAAATCAAGCATAGTTTTTGCCTTCGTGTAGCAGAGGACACAGGTGTACAAAACCTCAGCATGTAGAGATGCACAGTTGTTGAATATATAGGTAAATTGAAAGGAGAACTGTAATATGAGTAAGTTCTAAGTGAAGAAATAATTAACATCCTGTGGTTATGAAAGTGAGAGGAAAAATCAAGGAGCTCTCTGGAGTCTACCAGATAGCAAAGTCCCTTGTTCTAAAGCTGTCACTCAGCTCCCATGTACTCACCAGGAAAGGAAAACAACCTAAACAGGATCTTCCAAGGAGCTGGCTAAGGAAGTCAGAACAAAGATGAGCATAGCCATTAAAATCTCATCTCTGGTCTTATGCCTCCAAACTTGTATACTCCACAAGGCACAAGCTACCTTCTCCAGAAAGCCACAGCAAAAGGAAGTGTTAACTTTACCCATGATGCAAATTTTGAAAAGAGGGTATTAAAAGATAAAACCTACAAGAGGATATCATAATTCAGCACTGCTATTTCGATGACATACTGAAGTAGAATTGTGAAGGAGGCAGCAAGCCTTATGATCTGCCTAGAAACAATAGTGCCAGTCATGGGAAGAAACATGGCCCAGGCATAGAGCAATGAGGCACCCTGTGGTAGGCCCTGGGACAGCCTCCAGAAGAGATGCCCTGTCGACAGCCATGCTTCTAAGAATGAGGAACAAGATGAGAGCCCTGTAGCCTCCTCAGGGTCACTCACACCTGCCATCGTGCCCATCCACAAGAGCAACTCTTGGCATGAAAATCAACATGTAAATATATGCAAAGTGCAAAATTCAAAACTGAGGCTTTCAGAAAAGTTCCCATTCTTCCAGGTGCCAAGTCTTCTACCCATATTTCCAGGGTTGCAGTCTGGAGAGAAGATACACAAAGTTGACATCATCCCCAGAACATGAAAGAAAATGGGTGGACGTGCTGAAGAAATCCAAACAAACACAGCTATGTTTGCTAGTCGGATTCATAAAAAGAAAGAAAGGGAAACTGTAAACACAGAAACGCAAATAGCCCTACAGAGGGCTCTGGGTGCTTTTCTTTGAGGAGGCTGTGGGGCAGAATTACATTGAGAGACAGAAGCCCACACTGTGGGGACAGACAGGGGACATGTGGCTGGAGTGGAGGGTTTGTGTCTGTCCTATAGGGAGTATAAAAGATTCTTTATTACCAGACTCACTACCAACAAAAGAGTAAGCCAAAACAACTCACAAACTTAAAAGATCTCAAATCACCAAATCCCTAGCAGACTAGAGAAAGGAATTTTAAATAACTTAAAAAGTAACACTGGAGGGGCCGGGGTTGTGGCTCAGAGGTAGAGTGCTCGCCTATGCATGAGGCACTGGGTTCCATCCTCAGCACCACATTAAAAAAATAATAAACAAAGACTAAAATAAAAATATATTTTTTAAAAAAAGTAACACTGGAAAAGGAATCAGTGGAAAATGTGGAGTTGGGGAGGGGGATTAGATTTGGGGGTTTTGGTTTCTGATACTCCTATTACCTAAGTTCAAAACCCTGTTTTCTTTTTTTTTCTGGTGCCCAGTGGCATTTGTGGGGTCATTCACAACTAGAGGAAACCTGGAGTGACCACTACCCCACTCCTTGAGTTAAGAACCAGAATTCACCTTTTGTAGTCAAGCCAAGCTCAGCTGTGGATAAATTCATCAAGTTTTAAATATCTTCATACGTGCAGATTCTTCTTTCATTGGCAAAGTTTTAAAATTTACAGTGGAAAAACAGGGAACAGGCATATTTTATGCCAAAGTCTTTTTGTTATGAAACCATTCTCTGCAACCCAAATCTCCCAGCTTCTAAGGACAATCTTAGCATTGAGTGGACTTGAATATTTGTTGACTAAATTTTTTTTAACTTTTTTTCCTTCTAACACATCATAGAAAAGGAACTTGGATTGGGCTGATTTTTGCAAGACTCAATTTTGTCTCCTTTTCAGGGTTGTCTTCTTGACATTGGATACTCAGCTGCCTTTCTGATGATTCAACCATGGTGCAATTAGAGGCAAATCTATGATTTTAATAGGCACGATTGATTTTTTTCTGCATAAAAAAGGATAAATCTCCATATAAGTCTTCCCACCCTGTTCAAAATAAGCCAGAAACCATAATACCCATTTCTAGCAATGTATCAGACATCATACACACTTCTTTTTTTTCTTTTTAGTCTTAAGTACCTGAGGTTGAAAAAAAAAAATCCTGAATGCAGGATCTCAGGACCAGGGGTCATTTGGAATCTCACATTCTCCAGGCCTATCTTGAACTCTCTAGATATCCATTGTGGAAGCACTTGTAGTCTCCCACTGGTGACAGGAACCAAAGAACATTCCACCATAAATTCCACAACCCCAGGGTGGGGTGAAGAGTCCCCCTGCCTTCTAGGGAAATGACAATGGAGCAAACTCTAAGGAGGACAATCAGGATAGCTTTTCTAACTCTCAAGCAAATTGTGAATGGAGAGGTACTTTCCACAGTGTCATGTGTGAGACTCCCCAAGCGGCCCACATGAAGAAGGCTACATAGCTGCCATAAACCCTAACCTCTTCAAAATTCCTCTTGTCCCCCTGAAGACCTGCCAATTTGGCTTGGCTCTGCCAAATTGCATCATCCTGGGCCAGGAAGGAGACCCTTAGGAATTGTAGTTAAACAAAGCTACAGGGAGGCCATCCCAGATCATCCTCTAGGCCCAGCTGCCCACTCTCAGCCCTGGGCCTGCCCTCCCATGAGCATGCCTCTGAATGATGGAGTACAGAGTATCTGAGATATGGCGTCATGAAGGTTAGCTCTTGCCTTCTGTGTCCCCAGTTCCCATGCTACTCAGGCCTACCATGGAGCACTGAGCACCAGGAGAAGGGAGTGGGTAATGGACAGTTAGGTGGGGGAGATTGGAATTTCCTGTCTGGTCTGACCTAAAGAAAGTCATAAGGACCCCTCCCCCACTAGTTGCATGGCACCTTTTCCAAGTTAGGCATTTGCAGCTTTCCACAAAGCCATCATCAATAAAGAGGTGCCTGCTACAGGAGCTGTAGATAAAGACATCGCTGCAGGCTAAGATCAGCGTATTGACATCACATAGTTATATTTCGGTGTGATCCCCAGAGGACACTTCCTGCCAGTAAACACCTGGTTTATTGAGTATTTCTCTGTGTGTTTTTTTTTTCCTTCATGCTTAGAGTGTCTATTATCCTCCTCATAAATCCTACTTCCTTTTCTGATTTTAAAATCCAAATGTGTTGTATGAAATCCATTTTAATTTTCCAGCATTTATATCCATAGTAACGTGTACCAGTTCTTGCTCTGTGTCTATCCATGGATCCATAGTCCAAGTCTCCGTGCTCCCAGGCTCCATCCATGGTTCTGCCCTGGCAGACGGTGGCTGGAGAAAGCACAACCAGGGCTGTTTAAATATGACTCCACCTAGAGGCATCGGAGATGCAGTCGCTGTAATCTTCTTAAGGGCTCCTGCTGCCCTCGGAGCTTGCAACCGCCTGTGAATGTGTGCCGCATGTAATCAGGATGCCTCCCTGCGTCCCCAGAAAGCAGACACAAGCGTGGAGGAGAGAAACAAGGCCATCCCCACCACAAAGGAACCAGAAGCCTTCCAAATGTCAATACACTGCTGCATTTTTCCAAACTTGCTGCTGGAGCGGCCTTTAACATCCCCAACGCCCCGCTGTGATCCACCGGCTAAAAACGTCGATTGTTAATTGTCTGACCACTACAGAGCAGCTCGTTTTAATATAGTCATGACATGAATGAGACCCAGGCTCCCCTTTGCCCCTCCCCTGAGGCACCTTGGATCTTGGAGGGAGAGGGGGCACTTAGTTGGCTGTGGTACAATAGGGGCTAGTGTTGAGGTCAGCAATAAATAAGGGGTGACATTGTTTTCCCTGCTGGCAACCAGCAAGCCTTCCTTAAGGATTGAAATAACTTACATTTCTGGAGTGAGCAGCTGAGTAATTGAGAAAGAAGACTCTGTTCCTCTTTTCAAGAGAATCCCTCTCTCTCTCTCTCTCTCTCTCTCTCTCTCTCTCTCTCTCTCACACACACACACACACACACACACACACACACACACTTCTCTCCCCAAATCCTCAATTGCTACTCTTACTCTAATATACAGAGCAGGTTGGCTGCACCTCCCTAATTTCTGTCCTAAAGAGGCTCTGGCTCCAGGCCTTGAAATGTGGATGGATAGAGTATGTTTCTCCAAGGGCTATTTGAGTAGGAAGAAAAACCTCACCTCGTGAGTAGGTGAATTGGGGTCCAAACATTTAAAAACTCATGTGACAGAGGCAGCAAAGAAAGCCTTCTTCTTCTTAATGCTAAATTCTTCTAAATTCTCTTTGACACACAGGCTCTGAAGATTGTTCAAAAAACTTCACCAGCCCTAATGGGACCATTGAATCTCCTGGCTTTCCTGAGAAGTACCCACACAACTTGGACTGCACCTTTACCATCCTGGCCAAACCCAAGATGGAGATCATCCTGCAGTTCCTGACCTTTGACCTGGAGCATGACCCTTTGCAGGTGGGAGAGGGAGACTGCAAGTATGACTGGCTGGACATCTGGGACGGCATTCCCCACGGTGAGTGACATCACTGCCACAAGGCACTACTCTGTCTGGGTCTTTGCCTATGGATTGCTCTAGTAATGATAAAAGGAGAAAACAAAGACTTCAGGGCTCCTTAGAGTTCTTTGTGACCCATTTCTTGGCTTTCCCTTCACCAAGGATGGTTTAATAAAATTACAGACAGGTGGTCTACTTTCTTTGGAGGTGTAGACGTTTTCTTTGAAAGAGGATAGGAGGTTGAGTGAGTACTTGGGAGAGGATGGCAAAACCTACAGGTGAGATCACTTTCCACATCTAGTTGTCAGGATAGAAAGTGACTCAACAGCCAAACCCTGGGACCAGATAGAACTCTGGATCCAGACTGACTGTGCTTGTATCCTGGTTCTGCTGTGCAACCTTGGCACATTTCTTAACCTATCTGTGTTTTAGCTATGTAAGTTAGCTGCTGTCATCATTGTTATTACTACTATAATTTTATTATTACTAAATAATCATAGATATTGGAAAGGTGTATCACTCAAAGCCAAGAGGAATCTGTCTGCCTCAAGTGAAGGCCAACATAGAGTCAGTACTTTTGTAATTATTCTAAGGATTTTTCCATTATAAGGGATACTTGATGACTAAGCAAGAGCAATTTTAATTCTTGGGAAAAGCATAAAATCTGGTTGGAAAGCTAGTTGGGTTGGAGTCTCTGCTCTATTTCCCAGCAGTGTGAACAAGGAATTGTTCCATGACCTCTGAAACTCAATTTCTCCTTCTGCAGAGCAGGCATTGTAATGATACCTTTCTGGCCCATCTCTGGGGCTGTGGGAACAGAATGAAGCCATCTCACTGAAAGTCCTTTTTAGCACGTAGGAAAACTATTAGACATTGCTCTTAAAACACCTCTTTGGTTCTTATGCCGAGGGATACAAAGTGATGCTGGATGAAATGGCATGGGGCAATGGGAAGGGGAATGTGTGCGAAATCAAGTTTGATATTCTCATCTCCTCTGACCTCTTTTTGTCTTGTGTGTCCAGTTGGCCCCCTGATTGGCAAGTACTGTGGGACCAAAACACCTTCCGAACTCCGCTCATCAACGGGGATCTTATCTCTGACCTTTCACACGGACATGGCGGTGGCCAAGGATGGCTTCTCTGCACGATACTACCTGGTTCACCAGGAGCCACTAGAGAGTGAGTTGGACAGTTGAGAACTTCTGTGTGTCCTTGCATCAGGGCTATAAGGGGGGACAGGTGAAGGAACTGACTTCTGAGAGAGAAGGAAATAGGAACTCTGCAGGATTCGCTGTGGCATCTGAGTTCAAGGAATGGAAGCCACATTCCCATGCCAGGCAGATGCATGAGCAAAGAGCCAATGTCAAAGCTGGGTGTCATGGTGCACACCTGTAATCCCAGCAGTTCAGGAGGCTGAGGCTAGAGGATCACAAGTTCAAAGCCAGCCTCAGCAAAAATGAGGTGCTAAGCAACTCAGTGAGACCCTGTCTCTAAATAAAATACAAAATACGGCTGGGGATGTGGCTCAGGGGTCTAATGCTCCTGAGTTCAATCCTCAGTACCCCTCCCCCCTCAAAAAGAGCCAATGTCCATCCAGGTGCCAGTTTCTTTAAAGAAAAAAAAAATGTGCTTACCAAGAATTAGTTACTCTTAGGGAAAGTTGTAGGACCCTCTCAAGCCTCAGCTCCCTCATCTGAGTGAAAAGGATTGCTAGGATAATCTACATAGGGTCTAACATTTTTGAGTCTGGAACCATTTTCTTTCCACCCAAAGCCTCGAGGCCATTGTCACCAAACTGAGCTATTTTAAACCTCTTTTTGCATGTATGTTTTTCACCACTAAACATCTCTGTCCCTGAGAAGATATTCCCTGGCTAGATGACAAAACTGCTTGAACTTGCACTTCACACTTCCAAGAAATATAGTTTTTGGAGCTTGTGCTATATGCCAGGCACTGCACAAAGCATTGGAAACCATTGCTCTAACCCAGGTCTCCTGGGATTTGCTGGACCCCTCCCCCACAACTTGGATTCCAACAAGGAGTGTCCAGGCCGTCAGCATCCAGCCCTGGCTCCATCTTCAAATCAGCTGTTCTTGGCCATGTGCTTCAGCGTGTGGCCATTTCCACTTAGAAAACCACACAATCTCTTTAAGGAAGAATAGAAGCGCTTTAAGGATGATGAGAGCTACCACAGTGTGGACAGCTCACCACCTATGCAGCCGGGGACACTGTAGTCTGGCCTGCAGAAAAGTCACTGGGTTGGGCTCTGGCTTTTTTGCTTTTTTGTTCTTTCATCAAAGAGTTTGTAAAGACTTCAGGACAAAAAAACAGTATGGCAAATTATAACAGGTCCTGCAAATGGCTAGTCCAGCCACAGAGCTAAAGAACAGGTTTGATACCTGAAAATGATTTCTTGTGCTTATCAAATACATGCATACACAAATATTGGTCGGTGTCCAAAACATCCAGGGGAAAGACAACAATGTAATTGATGGTACAAGGCCAGAGAAAGTGACTCTTGGGTCTATTTGCCCAGATAGGTGGTGCCTGGAATGTAGTGTGACATGCATGTGATCCTTGAGCAGGGTCCCACAGACCCATATTTATGCTTTGCAAAATCTGTCTGTAAGCCAGAATTCATGAGAGAGTTGGGTGAGAGAGAAGGATGCAAAAATGCCTCCTGGGTGTTTACTAATAAAGCAGGCTTCCCACGATGGATTGGCCCACCCAAATTGCCAGAAGTCTATCTCACATTTACCTGGATTGCAATATTGGTGCATCTGGCATCTGAGACCATCCATAGCCCGCAGCAGTAACCGTTCTTCTGTTTTAGAGTATATTTTTAATTTGTATGATGATTCTTATTTATCCATACCCTAATTTCTTTTAGGTCCAATTTAGTTTCTTTCAGACCCAGAGGGTCTGTCAAGCTCTTTGTCTTGGTGTAGTTGTTTTTAAAATGGGAGTTTTTAATTAGAGTCTTTAAGTTGATCCTTCATCAAAACCTGCAACAACTTGTCCCTAGAAGGGAGCAGTGTATTGGGCCCCCCAGGGCTTTGAGCTTGGGATGCTTAACTCTGCTCTTGACCATCTCCACTCCCCAGACTTTCAGTGCAATGTTCCTCTGGGAATGGAGTCTGGCCGGATTGCTAATGAACAGATCAGTGCCTCGTCCACCTACTCTGATGGGAGGTGGACCCCTCAACAAAGCCGACTCCATGGTGATGACAATGGCTGGACCCCCAACTTGGATTCCAACAAGGAGTATCTCCAGGTACTTACTCAGATACCAGTGGACATACAACGTGTGTTTGTCTTGGTAGGGAAGTGGGGTGGCCCCTCGGCTACAGTGAGCAAAGGACATGAAGAAAATACAGCCTACTTGATAACAACATTCATCTATTCATCCAAACCAGGCACAGAAAGCACTGGCAGGCACTATGCTATGTGCTGGGATAAATCGATGAGTAAGAGGAACCCTGTCCTTGCTCTTGTGGAGATTAATGGGCCTGGGAGAAGTTGTTTGACCAGTATGCTGATTGCCCTGTGGGGTTTGCAGTATCCAATGAACATTCTAGAAATGGTTCCAGATCTTCCTCATTCTTGGCACAATGGGTATCAGAGACTGGGGTGGGGGGGTGGGCACTTCCCTAAGGGCAGGTTTGTTGGGTGCTAACTGAATATGACAACTTCTCCTGATCTTTGCTGTTTGGCAGGAACCCTGCCAGGAAGGTTTTACACATAGCTATCAGAAGAACACATGGGGAAATGTCACGATGGGGAAGGAAATTCAAGTTGCCCAGATGCTCTGCAGCGTCTTTTCAGACTATTGTTTGCTTTCTTTCTGAACAAGTCTTGCAGCTCATGTTGAGTGATCCTCCCGCTCTGCACACTGGTCCAGTTCTTATCCCCTGGGAAGAAGTAAACAGGGGAAGAGCAAGCTGCTAGTTCTATACCAGAGCAGTGTCTGCTTTTATGACATACACAGACAGCCCTGTGACCCACTGACAAGCCTGTCCTAACTCTGATGCGACACGGTGACCTCTGCTCTAAGAAGGACACTGCAGAGCAGACAGCAGGAAAGGGAGAAAGACCACTTAGAAACTCCAGGGAGCCCACAGAGGTTCTGACAGCACAACCCAAAGGCCATTTGTCACTGTCTCTCCTTTCTTCCTCTCCCCAAATCCTTTCATCTTGCAAAGCTTCTAGAAAGTTTCCCTTTGTAATTGGCAGTATTCCTGCCAATTGATTGTACTCCTTATTTTTGGTCCTTATTCACATACTTCTCTTATTGCTCTCCACCTGTTATTCATACACATGGACAGCACCACATACTTCTTTTGAATGTTTCATAATGCTGTGCACATATTAAGAAGCAGTGATGCTTGTGGAATTTTTACCAGTGTGCACAAGCTACATTTTGATCACATGGAGACTGCCACTAAGAAAGAACATGGCTGGCAAAGAAAGAACATCTAGCAATTTCCAAATGGGTTTGGCCTCGTGAGAGCAGAGGAACCTCCAAATGTTTACCATCCTCTTTGTAGAGCAAAAGGTCAGGACTTGGTGCATAAGCCTAATTGCTTGGGCAGACTCTGCCTGCCCTTTGACCTTTTGGTGACCTGAGCAACTAAGGACACAATGGAGCAAAGGAGTATGGTGGGGAGAGACAGCTATGAGCAGTGACTTTTGCAACCAGGGTATTTTGCAGCCCATGAAAATTGGATTGAATTGGACTGGACTGGAGTAGAGTGGATTTAGCCATTCATTTCTTTTCTTTTCTTTAGTTGTAGATGGACACAATGCCTTTATTTTGTTTATTTATTTTTATGTGGTGCTGAGGATTGAACCCAGTGCCTCACACATGTTAGGCAAGTACTCTACCACTGAGCCATAACCCCAGCCCCTCATTTCTTCTTTAAAATAACATCTGCTCTCACAGTCCAAGGCAGACCATAGTTAAATAAGGAGGGAGTTATAATTCTAGATGTTCAATGGATAGGAGAAACTAAATATCATCCATTCAGACATACAAAAAAAAAGAAAGAAAAAAAAATCAAGCTACATTTTCAAAGTGTCAAGTAAGTTGGGTTTAATTATGTAGTAGAAATTGATACTAATTACAAATCTGTCTTGTGAATCATGCAGCCAGCTTGTGAGTCAAGTATAATATCTGTGTCCTTTGCAGAAAAAATCCAGGTGCTACCCACTGTTGTGAGTGGTGGTCCCCTGACTCTTCTCCCTTTCTTCCCCAGGTGGACCTGCGCTTTCTAACCGTGCTCACGGCCATTGCAACACAGGGAGCAATTTCCAGGGAAACCCAGAATGGCTACTATGTCAAATCCTACAAGCTGGAGGTCAGCACGAATGGGGAAGACTGGATGGTATACCGACATGGCAAAAACCACAAGGTAAATCCAGTTTCCTACCTTGAGGGCACGCTGGAAGGGTGCAGGAGGGATGGGGCAAGAGGAGCTTCCAGTTGATCCCACACAGGGAGGCAGCCTTGTTTAGTGGAGCTCAAATAATTGATGGAGACAAGGAACACGCTGGCCCTGAAAAATCTTCTTTCTTATGCTAAAGTGATTGGAAAACACCATTTCTCCGACAGCCTGGCTGCTGTTGCATCTTGCACAGCAGAGAGAGAGAGAGAGAAAGCGTGAGCGCTTGCAGAGTATACTCTGACTGCAAATGAAGGAGAAAATGCATTCCCCATCCAGGTCTCCCCACACAGGATTCATTGAGCATTTATGGCCCGAGTCCCTTCCACATGCTGGGTTAACAATCACAAAACCACACGAAACTGCAGTTCAGGAGTTACTGAGGTCTGGAAATGAAAGGGCACAAATCCTGAGAGGGGATCACAATGTCCCAGAGAAGAAAGAGGACAATAAATAATGAGGAGAAATACAGTTTGTCAGGAATGGGATCTGAACTGGCCATCATGCTTCGCAGTGAGGCATTGAATCCTCCCGGCTGGTGCCTTCAGTGTCTGCGGCTCCTGGACATGTGGTCCCAGGGGGCCATGTGGGGCTTTTGTTGTCCACAGGGATGAGAGTGTTTCTTGAGACACGTGACGTTCTGGGTCTGCAGCTGGCGATGTGTGGTCATACAGCACATTTGGCATATGGAGGGCTTATTGGAAATAGCTGGTATGTCACCTGGGTGGGGATAGGGAGTATGTGACAGGAGAACAGGCTGCGGTGGCCTGCAGACCATGGCTGACTCTCAGGTCTGGAAGGCAAGTGCCATGTCCTGAAATACCCAGAGGCTGCTCATCCTTTCCGGGAAGGTAATCCAGAGACAGGGAGGGGATTCCTGCTCTTTAGTACTACAGTCCCACCAGGCCTTGGTCTGTTGGGATGTGGATTATCAAAATAAAGCACTCTGGCCAAAGAGCTTTTCCAGAAGGGACTCTCCTCAGCCCTGTCATTGTCCCAAGGAAGTTTGCTCTACAAACTGCTGGTGCAAGTGAAAGCCTTGTACCCAGAAAACCTTGAACATTATATAATGTTGGCAGTGCCACTTGGGAAATGCAAGTTTTTAAAGGAGTAGATTTTTTAAAAAAAATTAAAATCGCCATAGTAACATGGCACTATTCATGGGAAAATCTGTTTCTAGATATACCCAGGTATCACTCACACACATGTGCATACACTCCCCATTGCCCCAGTAAGGAAAGTGAGGTACTTGGCAATGAAAAGACATTCCCACTGTGACCTGTGGGCAGGTCTGGTTTCCGGTTGACCTGGCTTCAGGAAGAGTTACCACACAACAGTTGGGAATGACAAGCTAAATCGGCATTGGGTGCTGGAAGCTCTGGGCTGAGTCCACATACTGAGTCCACCCACTCCTTTTCCACTCATGCCCTTTCTCTCTTCATCTGCCTTTTCAATAAGAAACATGGAACCCAGAAGCTCAGCTAGCAAGCAAGGGCCAGCAGCTGGGTAGGGGTGGGTCCTGGGGGAGAAGAATGGGCTCACCTGACTGTCTCCCTGTCCAGGCTCAATGACTAAGCAGCCCTGGCCAGAGGGATACTGTAGCATAAGCTGATTTTAAAAGCACACAGATGGACCGGGATGCTATTTAAAACACCATTTGTAGGAAATCTTCTTTTGGAAATACCTTAGCACTGCACATTTTGATAGAATGCTGTCCTCCCTGGCTTTATCCCTGGTGCTCATTCTGCAGGGAAGATATTCCTGAGAATTGAATTTAGCTTTCTGCTCTTCAGAATCATCCTCCTCAACTTTCATATTGAATGCATTCTCTTTTGCCTGCTCTGCCCACTCTTGGCTAAATTTCTCTCCCCAGGAGCCAACAAGAAACAGGGTTTTTGTTTTTGTTTTAGAGAATCAGTCTTGCCCAAATAAAGGGAGCTGGGACAGAGGAAAAGCCCTTTCTTTCCCCATTAGAAATCCATCCTCCTGGTACTCAGGCAGGAAAATGGAAAGCTGGCCAATGAGGCATTGCCCTGCTCCCCAAGCTCCCCCGCTACACTACTCGTGTGGTAGGCAGCCAGCAGGCCTTCCCCATCCTACCCTGCAAGGGTGTCCTCTGCTGCCCCTTCATTAGTGGGTGTCCCCCAGATATCTGTGTTTAATGTGCAGATTCTGTACCGCTCGTGGTGCGTCCGTGCGGCTCTCCAGCCTGTTGGGGTTGAAATAGTTGAGTAAACTGTGCCAAATAGATTTGTCAAGTCTGCCACAGTTTGATTTGATGCCATGAGGCGGGAGGCGGGGTGAGGAGGGGACCTGGGGCAGTGTGGGGAGGTTTCCTCCACGCTGGTACTGCCACTGAGTTTCTCTTTGTGGCCTCTAGATGCTGGGCACATTGCCAAGCTAACTGGTGCTAAGTGGTGGGCCTGAAAGTGAAATTCAGACAGCAGGACCTAAGGAAAAAGCAGAGCAGGGAGGAAGGCAGCAGGCTGCTCAGCTCTGGGGTGAAGGAAACTGTTGGCAATTGCCTTCCCAGCACACAGATAGGGAAGAGGGGATTGGGAAGTTTGGGGCAGAAATTTGGAACTAGATTTTTAATTCCCTGGTCACTGTCAACACCAATGCAGCATATCAAAGACCAGGGAATTGGGGAAATCAGAGAAAAACAAGATTAGCGAGCACTCAAGGTGACAGGGGATGACCGTGCTATTTCCTTGCAAAATATGATTTGCAATTTGGACCCAAGCTGGGCAAGGCAAGGTCTGAGCCTACAGGGGAATGACTTTCTTCTTGCTGCTAGGTAGTGAGGAAGACTAAGGAATTCTTTTCCAGCATCCCCTGCCGGTGAGCAGGCTTCTCTTGGTTTCTGTCTATCCGATAGGTATTCTTGAAGTTGCCAATGAGCGAGTCAACTTGTTTTGGGGTGACTATGAGCATCCTCCTGGCAAAACCCAGCTTGGTTATGCAGGCCACATGCACAGCACATTCCTAAATTTTTATCCAGTTCCACATGGAACCTATGATTTTCACATAGGGCGGGCCCTCCTTATGCATATTTATGGTGTAACCACAAGGCAGAAAGCTCAGCCGCCTGATGGAACCCATATCCAACCCACGTGCTCCCTTAGATTATACAAATTGCTTCACATACATTTCTTGAGAAACCACAGCAGAAACTACTGCTTTGGGTTTTACCAACTATATGACTAACATCCCAGACACAGACAGTATAGTCAATCTAGTAATGGAAGTTTGTGTATATGTATGTGATTATAGTCACAGTTACATACTAAGAGGGGCACATGGAGAATAACAGCAGAGCTCAAAGGCATGAGGCCTTGGTCAAGGTCCTGCCCTCCTCTGAGATTCCCACCCCCATGACTCTGCATCGGAGGGTGAATCTGTGCCTGAGGAGTGGAGCCATAATTGGTGTCAGAACAATGGGACAGAGGTCACTGCCCTTACATGTCTAAGCAAAAGCCCTTGTCTTCAATTTTCTCTTATTTTGGTAGATGTGAGCCTCTCCCTTGTTGACATAGTTCTGGTTACTTTGCTCTTAGTCATGGTGTTGCTGGTCTAGTCTCACCTATTTGAAAGTTGGGCACAAAAGAGAAATTCTGTAACACACTGATAACCAGATTGGGGACAGAAGGATGAAGACAGGGATAAGGTAAAGGTTAGGGCCTCCAGTGTTCAGAATTACCCCATGATAAAGTGGCAGGAATGCATTAAGCACATCATATTGACATAACAACCTCCAAGAGGCTCAGGCATCCCTCAGGCACTGACTTATTTGCTTCCAAATTTCACAGCGTTCCACCTATTGAATTGAAGCTCTCAGAGACTGAGACTCGCCCTAGAGACAGGGGAATCATGGAGTTCCCGTGAAAGGCTTTAATTTGCAGACAGGTGATCTCTCTGCCCAGGCCTTGCTTCTCATCTTGTACCTGGAGGGGAATTGGCTTCCTAGCTGTTCAGTCTAAGGGCTGAGAGGCGTGCATGTTCCTGGAGAGATGGGGTTTTGTGGAGGTCTGAAGGAAAGTCATGATTACACAGCCTGGCTTAGAACACAAGGCTCAGCATTTTGGAGTTTGGGCTCCATCGCAGAATCAGGAGAATGGAGAGTTGAAATCAAGTTGCTTTTTGTTTGATTTGGCCACATCCCACCAAAACAAATAATCACCCCAACTTCAAACATTCTCTGTCCAATATTTATTTTCTAAATGACAACAAATCATTTTTTTTTTAAATCAGAGACTTGGAAGGAGAGAGTAGTATCAGAAGACCAGACCCCCAATTCAGTTGGCAAAGAGTTAGAAGCACATGGCGTCTATTTTCAGATCTTCTCAGATAGTGCAGTATGTGACCTTGGAGATCTCTCTTCCCAGTTCCATGCCTCAGTGTTTCCATTCACTCAAATGGAATGGTGCCACAGACACGGTTGGCAGGGCACCTGGAGATCTGTAGATGGAAGGCTATCTGCAGATAGAGTCAATGTATTAGACCCACACCGCTCTTCTGGAGCAGAAGCAAGTTGTCAATTTAAAAAGCAACAGGGCCCCATGGGATATTTATCTGCCTCTTTTAAAATCACAGGCCTGGAAGGGTCCATGATAAGTCATCCAGACCTCTCCCTGCATCTAATGGTCCTGCACTTGAGCTGCCCCAGATAAATGTCATCCCTCCTAGCCTCATTCTTTTGGTAGGGATGTAATTTTCCTCCAGTTAATAATTTGAGGGTTTGTTTGTTTATACCTCCTGGTGGATG
This sequence comes from Marmota flaviventris, assembly GCF_047511675.1. NCBI lineage: Eukaryota > Metazoa > Chordata > Mammalia > Rodentia > Sciuridae > Marmota > Marmota flaviventris. Next base: position 29,740,521 of record NC_092508.1, on the reverse strand, counting down.
CCTTACTTGCTCTTAGTCCTGTGATAATCACTTTGTGGTATCAAGATGAGGACAATGTCCCAAACCACGAGGTAGTAAAGAACATGAACCTTTAGAAGTCATGGGTGGGGCTGCTTCATCTACACTATGGTTATGTGTGCTCTAAAGAGGGGCGATGTCCTTTCCAAGTTCAAGTCCCTCAGGTTATCTGCCCCCTCCATTATAACTGAGATGAATCCAGTGCCCTAGGTAATTAAATTTGTCCCTTATCCATTTGCCACTGGATGAGCTCAGACCTTTAGCCTCTGCACTTATGAAGCTCAAGGGAAAATTTCATTATACATGCGCTCGAACCTTTTCTCTATCAGGCTCCCGTGGCAGGCTGCACCTAACTCCCATGGGTGCTGAACTGTCTCCAGGAGCTGAGGCCAGCATCCCCGGCGCTGACAGTCGTGATGCTGAATTCCCCATGCACCCAGGCTGAGATTGTACACAGGGGCTGCTGGGAAAGAACTCATAAAGGGGGTGTGCAGGGGGCTGTGATTTTGTTTGGACTGAGAACACGCTTTCCTTGACCAACCCCTGAGAAGCACTGAAGTAAGAGCCTCATCTAGTCCGTTGTCACATTCTTTACTGTCACCATTCCCTTCTGGGTGGTTTGCTGAGACTGTACCTGGGAAGAAGCTTGATGGTGGCCAAGACACTCCACAACTTCATTCCCTGTGATGGTGCCTCCCTGTGCCCACTCGGTAGTTAGAGTCACCTTCTTAGAAAACGAATCTCCTGGGGCTGGGGATGTGGCTCAAGCGGTAGCGCGCTCGTCTGGCATGCGTGCGGCCCGGGTTCGATCCTCAGCACCACATACAAACAAAGATGTTGTGTCCGCCGAAAAAAAACTAAAAATAAATAAATAAATAAATTCTCTCTCTCTCTCTCTCTCTCTCTCTCTCTCTCTCTCTCTCTCTCCCTCTCTCTCTCTCTCCCTCTCCCTCTCTCCTCTCTCTTTAAAAAAAAGAAAAAAGAAAGAAAGAAAGAAAACGAATCTCCTAATATCAATGTTAGGAGCTTTTCAGGTATGGAGGATCCATCCCACCCAGCTAGAATGTCTGTGTTTCTCCATCTCTCCTGGATGACGTTGGTCATTCTCTGCCAGCTCGCTCATCATTTGACAGGGCTCTCTTCCCCAGCCCATCTCTTCTCCAGCCCCAGTCCCTGAGCTGCTCTCCTCTCCTGTCCTCCCTGATGTTTCCCTGTCTCAAATCCTGAAACCCTAATCCTGTTAGTAGGCTGTGTTCCAGGGCTCAGCGTCTCCATGGGGGTAACATAATCCGGCATTAAATCTAGCGGTCCCACAAGGCACACACAGATGGGGATGCGTGCATCCCACCCACCTCCACCCTCCACCCACCCCCAGGAAGAAACCGCCCCGCTCCTCTGTCTCCTCTGTCACAGCAGGAAAACTGCCTGATGACAAAAACAGCCCTAAAGTAAATGGGGAGGAGAGCCGAGGTCATCGTAGTCATAAATGAGCATTTGGTTGTTAGGGAGCATCTTTGCCCTGCCCCCATCCCGACCCTCCCGTAGACTAACTCATATATACATATATATATCATGTATACACACACACACACACACAGACACACACCCCCTCTGATTCTGTGTCTGGCTGAATTCCCATATCCACTAGAATGAAGGCAGCTTTAAAAAAAAAAAAATTCTATAGTCTTAAAGGGGGAGTTTTCAGAGAGAAATGTCAAGACCATGATTTACAAACAGGGCGGAGTGGGAGAGCCCATTACCTTAACATCATTTTTCCCCAGTGCAATGGCCCCCTACTCCCACCTTGCCGGTTAGGTGCAACAAATTAATTAAATAGGATGGCATCCATTGATTAACAATTTATTTTTATGTGTAGACCCATGGCTGGTTTTAGAGGAAATTTGAGGGAGGGTGGGGGAGGGGAGGACAGGCTCTGGGTCTTGGCATCGGGATGAGTTGGTGCAATTGTTTCTGAGACTCATGTTCAGAACATGACAGTGGTTTCCCCAGTCTCTGCCCACCGTTCCCGCCACCCTTCTTTTCTGCCTGCTTTGTTCTCCTCCTCCTTGAATGTCTGTGCCAAGTAGATTGAAAAGGAGAACTTTGGATGTAATGAAACATTTATTAGTGGAGAGAAATATTTATTTTTTTAAAAAGCAGAAGAACATCTCATGCACGATTTCTACCTCAGGGCTCCTGCACTGTGTTGTCTTTGAAAAATTTTCCTGCTTTCTTTGCAGTCCCTGGGGCTGGAGGAATTCAGATATTTACAGCAAGATTGAGGTGAACAGTAGATAACACCGTAGTAGTAGTGAAGGGACAAGGCATGTGCACGTGGAATTCCAAAGCCCAACTCAGATTGGATGCAGGAGACGTAAGGAGGGACTGCATCTGTCCACTGAAGGCGCCACTTCACTTAGGAAGGTTAAATAGGCAGGTTAATGCCGGAGTCTTCATGGGGCCTCTGCTCCAAGGAGCTCAGAGAATTTGCCAGAATCTTCTCATTGGCCTCTGAGGCAAGATTGATGACATGTAGCATCTTTACTTTGCAGGGTACTTGGATGCTAATAGCAAAGATGAACAGTATATAGGAAAGGGAATTAGGTGAGGCAGAAAAGCCCCCTGCCTAGAACCTCAGGAGGCAGCAGGACACAGTGTGCACTGTTCTCAGTGGGGCCAAAGTCTGTGTGTGCTGTTCACACAAGATTTAAGGAAGGGGTCAGCAGAAGAGGGTTCGCTATGACTAAAAGTGGGTGAGAAACAGGGAAAAGATGACCTTAAAAAACATCAGTGGTGCTTTCTAGCTAGATGTTTCTTGTTTTATATATAAGAAAAAATGTTTTTATTTTACACTGTTTCAAATAGTCCATGTAGTTCCTGGCTCGTGGATGCATGGGCCTAGTCAGCACATGCTGATTATCTTTCCTAGGGGGTGTAGATAACAACCCAACTAGGGTGTTGGAGAGCAGCCGATTTACTTGGCAGATACCCCCCTCCCCCAGAGGTGCAAATCAGAAAATCCATGAAATGCTGCTGGTTTTCAGATTCTGTCTTACCGAAAATAAAACAAAGGTCTCAAGAATCAATTGGAAAATGTTGGATTATGTTCAGAATTCAGTGAGGCACCAAATGGATTATCCAGACCACTTTGTGCCCTGAATTGTTTTTTCAACTTGGTTTGCAGAGATGCACTTAAAGAAATCTTTATGCCCAACATAACTTCTTCTTTTTAGCAAATATACCCATATGCATATTAAATAATTACAACATAATTAATCCTATCCCCAGAAAGCTAGGGTCACCTTGAATATACTCCTGATTGTCCAACAACCAGAGTAGTATTTTTCTTTAAAATGAATAAAAATGTGTATACTCTCTGACTTCCAGCTTTTAAAACAGATGTTTAAATTTGATCATTGTTTTTGATATATGTCTGTCTAGAGATAATATATATATGGATGCTCTGGGTATAATATATATAGATCCACTGATTTTTCTTAGCATTCTGAACATGTCACTGCAAAGTGATGACCTAAAAATTTGGAGCCTCAAGATGGGACTTGGGAATCAATGGCTTTCAGAACCTGAACTCTTCCAGTTGGCCAAGAACCCATTTGTTGGGTGTTGTGCAGGCATTCAAGCCAGCTGAAAGTGATGGTAAACTCTAGTGTTCATCTGTGGGCCTATTATCAACATTTTCCTGCAAGAGAAACCAAGGTATCAAAGGTTTATTGATTTTCCTGTAGTGATTCAGTGAGTCGGCAGAGAATAGGAAATAAAACCAATTTCCTGGCATCATTTCCCATGCACACAACCCCTTACCTTGCAGTGCCTAGACTGGAAGCCAAGAATCCATCTCAGGGAATTTGATCAGAAAACATATGAAGGGTGATTCTAAAACCACAGAAGCATTGAGAAAGTCATAAAGATGTATAATATATGATAGCATTTATCAGCTATAAATAGGGGCGCTACAGGGAGAAAAATAGAGACCTTGTAAATCCATTGGGTCAGGAGAAATAGAAACTGCTTAATATTTCATTAAAAATGGATTCTCATAAATTGCACTTGGATATCTTTGGGCAAAAGACAGTAGGTAAGGCCTAAGGCATTGTTATTCATTGCTCTTGGTTATTAATAATTTGAACTGTTATTGAACCAACACATCAACAAGGTGTATTCTCCCTGTGAATGGGGCACTCACCACTGGTTGTGGGCACTATTTGAAGTGTATTAAAAAAAAAAAATCCACTGCACTTGTCCACAAAATCTCTTTAACTATAAGGGACAGTGAATGCCTTTTCACAAAGAGGATACCCTTGGAGGAGTTCATGAAAACTCTTGTGAAGAAAGGCTTAGAATCTAGCAGCCAGAAAGAACCTGACAAATCAATGCACGTAATCCCCCCATTTAGTAAAGGAGGAAATTGGGGGCCCCCAAGGAAGTAGAGATATTTGCCTACCTTCTGAGCTAATTAGTAACAGAATTTGGCTCCTTCTCTTGATTCAGCAGTGGGTCTTATTTTATTTTGTCCTCTTTACCACACTCAGAGTGAGAGATGTGTACAAATTTTAAGGATGATGGTAGGTGCTGAGGATATAGCTTAGTGGTAGAGTGCCTGCCGAGCATGCATGAGGCCCTGGGTTCAAACCCCAGTACTGTTGGGGCAGTGGGGATGATGCTCCTTCAGCAAAGAACCTGTAGCATAGGGAACATATACAAGCACAAGGTCAAGAACAAACAAGAGACCAGTAAGGAACCAGACTCACAAACATGAAGGATAATTTGAAGCCAAGTTGAAAAGAATCTTCATGTGATTCCAGGGGTGGGAGAAGAAAGAGCAAAAGAATAGCAGAATAAAGTTCCATGTAAGCCACAGGCAGACGGCCTAGAGATCAACCATATGCTTGCCTCCTTCCTGACTGATGCCACTGTAGGTGGAGATTGAGGGTGATTCACCCAAAACCTGGGCCCCATGCATCCATGAGAAGATCAGCTCCTCCCCAGCAGGTGTACCCCCATGTTCACATGCAACCCCATTGGCACCCACACCACTTTACCAAAGATGTTCCAGATACCCAGTCATTCCCTTACGAAGGGAGAAAAGGAAGGGTTTCTTGGCATTGTTTGCCAAAGCTGAGGAATGAAGGGGTCAGATCAGATAAAACTGGATATTAAAAACTCATAAGACATGCTGTGTTTCTAAACCGTACCAGCATGGTGTGTATGCTGTGGATTGGTGGCTGTGTGCAAGTTCAAATCCACTCAGCTCTCCAAGGATATATTCACGTGGCAAATAAAGCTATTTCCCCCACATGAACTCCTTAGAATCTTCTGCTGGAAGCCTCATGCCCATCACCATCACCGTCCACAGGGAGCATCCAGAACACCCCCCCCCCAGCCCCCAACTGCTCACAGCACCCGTCTGAAATCAGCAAAGAGCTGCATTTGCTTCTTTCTTGCCAAAGCAAAGCAAAACAAACAAAAGCCTCTGTCTCATGCTGAATTCTGGGAGAACTGATTCATCTCTTTTCCTTGGAATCCGTTCCTCCATCCTTTTCCTCAAAGCCGGGAACCCTTTGTCAGCATAAAGTCAGCAAGAAACAAGAATATGGCAAGGCCAGGACTTTCCTTGGTGCTGGTGCTCCTCTTGGTTTTGGGTCCCTCTCTGAGATTAGGGTTGCAGAGAGTCAAGGACCTCTCCCCTCTAGCCTTCTCCCAGATATACAGCTCCACCCCTTTTCTGTATTTCCTTGGCTCTTCTCCCTTCTTCTCTCTCCTCCTAATCCTCAATCACTGTACAGGAAGCAGCAAAATTGAACCTGGGTGAGAGGAACGGTCACCAGTTCTTCCTCTGTGCTCCCTGATGTCATCAAGACAGCAGAAGGGGGAACAGACAGCCTTAGGATCCAGAGTGCGAGGACTCCCCCCTCCCCCCAGGGAGCAGAGGGAGCAGCAAGTTCGGTGGGCTGAGTGGGAACCCCTCAGATTTGGTGGACTTAGCACCAAGAACTATAGTTTAAACAGAAGTAGGCTGATGCCCTTCTTTATTTTTCTGGAATAAGCCAATTCCTTTCATTTGGTTGCAAATATGCCATCGTGGTGTATTATTAAGTACAAGCTTGCAAATGGTGGGGTTCGCAGGACATGGAGAAGAAAGGACTATGTTGGTAACTGCCTGTAAATATCTGTGCTTTCCTTTGCTGTCACTCTAAGCCGTTCTATGATGGGATTATAAACACGCTGGGGCCACATCACTGGACAGCGATTTTACTTCCATTCAGCCCATGATTGGGAACCTGAAAGGCTCCATGACTCCTAGCTACCAGCATGAATACTGCAAATTTATTTAAAGACATAAAAGTCAACCTAAGAAAAAGCTTAAAAGCTTTGGATTCAGACAAGCATCTCTGAGCCTAGGTTTCCTCATCAATAAAGTGGCGATTATAATACTTTGCTTCCTGGAGTGTTGCAGACACAACTGTGTTTACACAGTGCCTGGCTCAAAAGCATTCAAATATACTAGTTTCCCATTCCTCTGTCCCAGCCCTGTTGGTACCCCAAATTCCTAGCATGTCTGACATATCTAGTTCCCCTGCACAGGAGAAGGTGCTTCTTGAGGCAGAGTTGGCCATAAGCAAATTTACAGGGTCCCTGGGTTATTACAGTTGTGACAGTCATGATTTAGAAACGATGTTTGGTTAGCTGGTTTATCCCTTCCCCCTTATCCAGGGAAACCAAGAGAAACTCACATATACTTGCTCCAGTTACTTTTTTTTTTTTAAATGGAGAGCTCAAAAAAAGCATAAGGTCCATATGGCAGTTATTGATTTGGGCCATCTGGTAAGCCAGGACTTGCGTCTACCATGTTGGATCAGAAACTACTCCAAAAAGCCTTTCCTCCCATAAGAGACGTATTGGTCAGCTGGGGACAGGGATGGATTTCATGACAGGGTAGGGACTAGAGTAAGAGGAAGTGGAGCAGGACTCTGAGGGACCACCTGCAACCATGACCTACAACAAAGACCAGAGAGATGCAAGAAAGTATTGACTAACCCAGGGGCCTTGGCAGTAGACGGGGCCCCCTCACCCACTCTCTCATGCACGGAGTGGGAAAGTGTCTAAGTAACCATCAAAAAAAATGTGAAACACTTTATAATTACAAAATTCCCTGCAAATATTCCTGTAAGCCTACACCAGGAGGAAGAGGGATTGTCAAATCCAAGCTGGAGAGTGATTTTAATAGATACTCTAATTTTTTCTTTCTTAGCTTCTGAAGTATTTTCTTTGACAAGTTCCTTCCTCTGCTTGCTTTCAGCCCAGAGACAAAATTTCCCTTCCCTCTGAATGTTTTTGTGAAGACTATTTATTGTTTTCCACGTTGGAGCAGTGTGAGAAATTAATTTTTTTTCATGGTGTTGTAAAATAAACCCACAACAAGAAACCTGATGGTTACTTTAGACTTGAGGGAAATAAAATTCAACAGAACTTTTCAACCCACTTCAAAGCCTGTTCGGGTGGCTACATTACCAACCAGGATCTCAGGAACTTACTTTTCGTGTCTTCTGTTGCAGCTATTCCAAGCCAACAATGATGCCACCGAGGTCGTTCTGAACAAACTCCACATGCCGCTGTTAACGAGGTTCATCCGGATCCGTCCACAGACCTGGCACTCGGGCATCGCGCTCCGCCTGGAGCTCTTCGGCTGTCGGGTCACAGGTGAGGTGGGGACTCCATCACTGACCAATCCTGGGTTCTGCTCCCTGTTTCAGAAACTGAATGATTGTACCACAAGACTGTCCTGGAGGCTTGGTTTGAGGACTCAAGTCCTATAAGCCTTCATCTTTTTATTCATTCACTCATCCAATATATTTTTCTTAAGCATCTACTATTTCTACTAGCTAAAACTCATGGAAAGTTAACTAGGAGCCAGGTTTAATTCTCATCTAAAATAGATTATCTTTTATCATCCTTATAACGATTTTGTGAGGTAGATGTTATTATTATCGCTTTATAGATAAGGAAACCAATAAGTAAAGAGCTTGATCACTCAACCAGTAAATGGTAGAGCCAGGGTTTGACTCTGGGCAATTTGAATCCAAAGACTCTGCTCTTGAATAGTTCTCTGTGCGGCCTCAAGCCGGGGCCAAGAGCTACACAACCCAGTTCTGAGTGTCTATTTTGGATGAGTTAGGCAGATATTAATAAGCAAGCAAACCTAAGAATAGGTATAAAATTAAAACTAGGATAAACTATGTTTTCCAAATTATGTTCGAAAACATGGGCTCATGGGATTTGACCCAGCCCAGGGGGCCTAGGAGGACTTCCTTCAGGAGTTGATGATCAAGGTCAGAGGGCAGAAGGCAGACAGGCATTACCTGGTGAAGAAGGGAGGGTAGGTATACCTGGCAGTGGTCACAGGTTGCTCAGTGGCACTGTGTGGTGAGAAGGACCAAAAGAGAAAGGGGGGAATGGAGGGTATATGTGAAGGAAAAACAGGTGCTCACATGGGCTAAAACCCAAGCGGTACAGATTGGAAAAGGCCAGAGTGGTATCTGGATGTCTTTGGGAAGTTGATACAGTGGTCTGGGTAAAACACAATGGTGGCTAGACCAGCACCAGCCTTCTAGCGCCAGTCCAGTCCTCTTGTCTTATGGACTCCACTCAAAGCAGGCAAGCTGCCTCTTTGACCTGGAAGGGTCTTCAGTGTACATCCACCCACCTGCCTGCCCCCAGGTCATTCCAGCTCTGACAGGGAGTGTTCCAGGGTGTGGCCCTGTGTGGGCACTCTGGTTTAAACTCCTTGCATTAGTACAGCCTCTGTGTCATTCCTGTCCCTTCCTTGTACATTATCTTGCCCACTCTTCCTAACAGCCCTATGAGGTGAGTGGGGCAGGTGCTGATGTAGAAACCAAGGCTCAAAGAAACAAACAGCTTGACCCAAACCACCCAACGACAGGTGGTTCCTATACCCACATTTTCTCGATACAAATTCTCTGCTCTTAACACCTTTACAGAAAGATCTGGCTTCCCTCTCCTGGAAGCTGTTCACCCTGATCCTGCACAGAAAGCTGTTTTCTGATCCTTTGTGTTGGTGTTCCAGGCCAGCAAAGGCTAATTAGCAAGGATTTAGTGACAGTTCACTTTCTGGAAGATTGAAAAGAGAGAACCAGTGAATTTGGAAAAGGGAGGCAACTTGAAGGATCTTTTCTTTTTTAATCTATTCAGTTTTCATAAGTTTAATATACATTTGCTGTTGCCCTGCCCAACACCACGATTCATATATTTTGCACTCACTCATTCACTCCACAAAGGCTGTGTGTGAGGCCACACACTGGGTACTACAGTTAGAGAAGTGAGGAAAACAAATGAGGTCTCTAGCATCATGGAGCTTTAGGGTTAGTAGACAGGATAGAAAAAAATGCAAGTATGTGCCATTATAAGCAAAGATGTATATGGGGGAAAGAACGGGATGTTCTGAGAAGGAACAACTGAGAAGACTTAATTTACATGCATTCAAAGATTGGGGATGGCCTTTCTGAGAATGTGACACTCATGCATTGAGGTGAGTAAAGGGTACCTAGTGAAGACTGAGGGGAAGGGCTCTGAGGTGGTAGGAACAGCCTCAAGCAGTAGAGAGCTTCCATACACATGTGGAAGTAAAGATCTGATACTGACCCCAGGAATGTTTCCATCTAGTCAGCAAAATGATCATCTAAGAAAGAAGAAGTCAATGTTTTGCTGAGCTCCCCTGTGCTCATGGTGCTTGAGAAAGTCAGAAGGGACTAGTGGCTTGGAAAAGGATGCACAGACATGCACTCTGAGAGGCCTTGGCCAAAGCCATAATACAAACAGCTACCAGCCGTCAGATACTTAAATATGCCAGGCACTGTCCTCAGGGTTGCTACATGGTGATGAACAGAATCCTCGCAACAACCCCCAAGAAATAGGTGTGACTCTTACCTCCCCTTTCAAAATGGGGAAACTGAGGCAACAGAACAATTAAAAAATTATCCAAGGACGTCTAGTTAGTAGGTAGCAGAGTGAGCACAAATCCAGGCAATCTGGCTCCAAGTTCAGGCTTTGAATCACTGAGCTATAGGACCTCAGAATGCAGAGAAATCAGTGCTGATCCAAACAAAGTATTTGAGTGGGCTTCTTTTACAGCTCCCTACTAATAGGGGGATGGTCTTCAGTTTGTGCGGGTCAGCCATGACCTCCATTTTCTCTCCACAGATGCCCCTTGTTCCAACATGCTGGGGATGCTCTCAGGCCTCATCGCAGACTCCCAAATCTCCGCCTCCTCCACCCGCGAGTACCTCTGGAGCCCCAGCGCTGCCCGCCTGGTCAGCAGCCGCTCGGGCTGGTTCCCTCGAATCCCTCAGGCACAGCCAGGTGAGGAGTGGCTTCAGGTGGACCTGGGAGCACCCAAGACAGTGAAAGGCATCATCATCCAGGGAGCCCGTGGAGGAGACAGCATCACAGCAGTGGAAGCCAGGGCATTTGTGCGCAAGTTCAAAGTCTCCTACAGCCTAAACGGCAAGGACTGGGAATACATCCAGGACCCCAGAACCCAGCAGCCAAAGGTAGGCCATCCTGGGAGGACTCTGTAGCATTCCCCAAATAGGGAGGCTAAGTGGGATGCAAGGAGTTGGGGGTGCTGATTTCTCATCCAACAGCCATCATCAAACCTCTGCAATCCAATAACACAAATATTGAGAGATTACTTTGTGCCAGTCATAGTGCTTATTACCTTATTTAGATTCTCTTAACCCCACAGGCTCTCTACAAGGACAATCCTTCCATCGCTCCCATTTTAGAGACGATGAAACTGAGGCTTTATCTCCTAACCAGGGTCACACAGTTTACCTGTGTCCAAGCCCACGATTCAGAAACTATAAGTCTGACTCAAATCCAAACACCTAACCCTACTCACACTACCTGTTTATAAAGTTCAACACCCTTTACACCCTCTGTCAGATGAAGTTTCCTTGAAATTGGCCAGACACCTCAAGAGGATGTGGTTGCTGGAAGCCAAACTATAGAAACTAGGGATTTACTTCCAAAAATAACTGTTTTTTTTTTTTTAAACATTGCTGCACTCCTTTGTATTTTCCTAGTTTTAACTGCTTAGATCTTTCCTGCCCCTCATATTGAGACAAGGAAGAACAGAGAGAAATTTACTCCAGGCCAGAAGTTCAGGCCAGATAGCCCACCCACTGCCATCAGAGAGGCGAAGGCCGGGAGAGAACATCTTGCCTCTGTCCTTCTTCAGATTCATCTCTTGCTCTGATCCTCCCTTCTACGTTATCCTCATTTTCCTCAGAAGAGCAGGGCCCCTAAAAAAGAAAGTCATATTACATGTCTCTGGTCAGCTTCCTTTTTGAAGAAAATGTTTCCATTCTGAATGTCAAGGCCAGGCCTGGTTTGGAGGTTTTGCAATGCTGGTATCAGCTCCCAACTCACAATTTCAGAGGTTTGGAAAAACTCTGGGTTTGGTAACTGGAGACTTCAGTGGATGGAGAGGTTGAACCACAGGCTTCCCCAGGGACAGCTGACCCTGGCTTTTCTTGTAAAAGGAGGTGATCTTGGCCAGGGTCAGAGCCTGGCCTCCCTGAGATAGTGCCCCACTTTGGGTACTTTTGACCTCGATCCCCCTGCAGCAAGGGTGGTCCAGCAACAGCACTCCTGGAGGTTACTCAGCTCCTCACCATCCCAACACCTGCCCTTCCCCTAGAGGAAGGACCCCAAGGTAGCTCTGGATTGGGGTCCCACCCAACCTCAACCAGGGCTGCCCACCTCCATCACTTTTCTCCATCAGGGTGCTAGGTGAGGTCTCTCTTGATAGAATTATCTCTGCTAAACAAAGGTTTGGGCAGTGTGTGACCAGAAGACATTGGAGTAGTCGTTTTGCCTTCAGGCTCTCAGTGAACTGCTGGTCAGCAGAGGCTTCCTAAGACTAGACTTTCAGGCATTAGAGAAAAGGCTATCTTTTCTCTCTGACCAAGTTCAGCTTCAAACCCATTTGGAGCCTTATTCTTTCCCGAATCCTCAGTGTCCAGCCCAGGAAAATAGACATCACTTGACAATTGCCACTTTTATCTGCTCCCCATTTTCTGTATTTATGGGTCCCTCATTTTCTCATAAATGAGGGAAGTACTTTGGTCTGAAAATGAAGCTCCTGTAAGTCATAATGTCCCATGAACCAACCACAAACTGCCTTCGGGGTTGGTTGTGGTGGGGGAGAGGGTGAGCAGGGAGAGGTCCCACACAAGAAGATCTGATGGCTTGTCTCCCTGCAGCTGTTTGAAGGGAACATGCACTACGACACCCCTGACATCCGAAGGTTCGACCCTGTTCCAGCACAGTATGTGAGGGTGTACCCAGAGAGGTGGTCTCCAGCGGGCATTGGGATGCGGCTGGAGGTGCTAGGCTGTGACTGGACAGGTAAGGCTGCTTTCCTCTGCGGTCTCACTTACATGGTTTTGTGACCCTGGTATCTCAGAATGCCTTGGAAGGGGGTGGCGGGGGCAGCCATCCCTGGTAAAGCTCCACGAATTAGGAACCCTGCCACCCCATCCCCTGCCATGCGCTCAGACCACCTCTGGATTGGGACGGTTTCTCAAGGGATGTGTTTGCCTTTTTAAGGGATCATTTCAGTTCTCCAACCCGAGTCTCGCACAAACAAGTCATAACCACACACCTCCCACCCAAATTCAATTAGACCCTGCCTCTTCAGGCCAGAGGGCTGTGGCTGTTGATTTAGGGCAGAAAAAATACTCTCATGATAATAAAGTAATCGGTTTATGTCTGAATCTGGCCTCCAGATGTCAGTGGCTAAAAGACGGCATTTTCATTTCAGAGCCACATCTGTAAAAGGCATTTATTTGCTCAGAAGGGACCCTGTTGCAGGGCAGCCTGTGGGAACTCTTCCCAGAGTGCAGCCTGAGTGTTGCTCATTCCTGCCCTGTCAGGTGGCACAGGCCCAGGGCAGTACTTCTAACTCTTCCTCTGAGGGTGAGGCCTGCTGAGCTCACCCACCCTTCCTTATTTCCAAGGCAGGGCTCTACCCTTCTGAGTCAGACCCCACCTCCCCTGCAGGCACTGGCCCTCCTCCCTCTACAGAGCTGGCACTAGATCTCACACAGTGCTCACTCACTGTCTGCCACAATGAACTTGAAGGAGCCACCTGGGGCTCGGGACCCAACCCAGTACAGGCAGGAGCAGCCAGCAGGCTGAGCTGTCCTGCCCCTCCCTACCAGGGCCCCAGGTATCCCCATTTTCCTGTCTGTGCCCTGCCTGTCACCAGCTCTCCCAGCAGGATGGCATGAAGGATTAATAAGGGCATGTCAGAGAAATTCTTTTGGCTCCCAGGGAGAAAAGTGCTGCCTGTAGGCCCGCTACAAGGGCACCGAGGAGCCCCGTTGAGGCGTGCCCAAGTTAGCCTCTGTCACCTGGGAATTGCAGGCAACCCCAACAGATACATCCTGGTAGAAAGACACTTACTCTCCCTTTTGTAAGGACGAAGCCCAGGTTTCTGCAGCCTGCTCCACCTGCCGTCTCACAGGTGTCGAAAATCCCACCTCCAGCACAAACCGGCTTCCTTTACAGCCGCCTTAGAATCAGGAGTTAGTGCTGTGGAAGATCCAGGAGCTGCAGGCTAGTGGCTTCCAAATGTGTTTAACCATGATCCTCAATTTGAAATAAATCTCTATCACAGCCCTCCTCACATACAAGCACGCACATCCATGTGCACACAGGAGTGATAGTGTGTGGTTGAGTACTTGCACTCCAGAGGTAGAGTGCCAGTGTCAAGTCCTTCCGCTCTGCTGTCTCTGGCTGCATAGCTGTGGACAAGTGACTTAGTCACTCAACCGGCAAACAGGGATACAATAGTCTATCTACACCCCTAGAATTGTTCTGAGGATTACAAAAAATCAAGCATATAAAGTGCTTAGATTGCTACCTGGCACCAAGAAAACTTTTCATAGGTAAATGTAACTGAAGCAGAAGGTTCCCAAAGCAGTGCTATCCTTACTAGGTGAGTGCACTCTGAAATTTTATAGCTCCCCGATTTTAAAAATGCTGGTCATGACCCATTAAATTGATTCTGTGATCTACTGAGGAGTGTGACCCATGGATTGAAAAATAAATCACAGAGCTAGACCAAGCCCCCTTTTACAGACAGGGAGAGAGAGGAAGCCACTTGTCAGAGGTCACTCAGCTTCCTGGGGGGCCAGTCCTCTGTCCCTCTGAGCCTGTTCTCTCCCAGTCTGGCCCTGCTTTCTGGCCAGCTGGACAGTTGCTAATGACCTCCTCCCCTGATTGTCCTCCCAACTCCAACCTGCCCCAAATTGCACTAGTGATGGTTAGCAACAGGTTTCCCATTTCAAAGCCCTGCCTGGCCCTTGGAAGATCAGAGTTGAGGCGTGTTACCCTGTGCTCAGCCTACTTCCCTTTGAAGTCTCTGACATCTGGCTTCAATTTGGGGGAACGCTGCCGTTTGATGGGCAGTTACCTTGGAGCGCCCAGTACAAACACGGTAGGCACGAAGACCGGTGCGATTTCTTCACTTTCATTCCACACCGTGCCCTCTCGTTGCCCCGCTGGCACCCAGTGCCCCTGGGTTTCGGTTTATCTCCATCAGTCAGCTGACCCATTTTGCTGCCTAACATTTTCAGAATCCGTTCTTGGGTCATGTGGCTTTTCCTCTTTTGTAGGCTTTTCCAATTTCCATCTGTTTCAGCAACTCACTCTTGGTTCATTTCTTTCTTTCTCCCCCAAAAGGATAACAGGAAAAAAAAAATAATGGGCTGGGTTGAGCTGCTGAAGCTACATAATTTGACAGCGCTGCTTCACCTGTTAGTGTGTTTGTTTGTGTTCCAAATGTTTACTCCTGGCCTTGCCGCCCACAGCTGGCTTTACAATTGAGTTTGAGATTCTATGACACAGTGACAAATTTGAACTTACAAATTAGGACGCTTCGAGGTTATTTGCTATTTACTTTGAGCAAGAGGCAGACAAGGCAAAGGGACGTCTGAAAGGTTATGTGCGTAGTATTTAATAGCAGAAAGGTGGGAAGTCGACCGTGAAAAAAGCTATTCAGCGTATTTAGCAATTTCCTTCAGCTCCTGGCTTTATTAAATGGTATCCTGAAGGGTGCCTGACAAAGGCGCCTAATCACCTACAGTAGTGCAAAGGAGCATGTGTAGAAATGGGAGGAACAATTTATTGGCTTCTTCAGGACACCTTGCTGGAGGGCAGCTCTGAGATGAAGATACCACCCCGCGACACTTGGGCTTGAGCACCAGTTTCCAAAACTCTTTCCACCCCACCCAGGGCCTGACTCATAGCTCCATTCATTCCCCAAATGGTTGCTGAATGAATGACTGGCATGAGCAAATAAACAAGCAATTGAATGGAGGAGTGAATCACCTAGAGCCCAGGTCAAAACCAACTGCCTGCAGCCAGGTCAGGCCTCGCCCCTTATTATAGCATTTTAAATAAGATGCCAACATTTACAAGCCTGGAGATTTTACATGGGGATTTTTGACTTCTTATGGGGTGGGGGCGACTTGGGGTTTGAGGGACTTGGCCACACTGGGTCACCTCCTCCCCAGGCCTCTATCTGCTGGAGCCAATCATGGAGTCACCTTTTCCACCTGGCATGCAAGGTCCCCCTGGCCACCATCTCCACCACCACTTACTCTCTTGCCATCCCCAGTCTGCTTCTGTCACTGACAGTGGCTGTTTGGATCCCGGAAGCCCTTGAATTTGCCACACCCTGACCCAAGGGCACAGCCCAAGTTACTTTCACCAAATCAAATCTGAGTTTCTTGAAGTCCATATTCTCATCCGTCTGGTTTTGTGCAAACATGAACACAACATTGGATCACACTGCCCAAGGTGCCCAAGTGTTGGGTTTCTCTTATGGCTTTGGGGATAGTGCTCCTGATTACACTGTTCAGGTGACCCCATAGGGTGTTTTGTAGAATTAGCTTTCTGAAAAGTCTCATCTGATGGAGAGGAGGCCTTTTGTACAGGCCTTGGGGCCTTGGTGTAGAGTCAAGGGCATGGATTTGTGTCTGTGCCTCTGTCACAGCGGCTTCTGCAGCTCTAGATCATTCTCATTTGACTCAGGCCATGCTCCTGGCCTGTCAACAGCAAACGCAGGTGACTTTAGTGGTTTTTGCACATGTGGGCATCTTCACTTTCCTTCTCAAAAGCCCACACTTAGGAAAGAGTTTGGGGCCATCTTTGGGGCATTTCAGGGCAAGCTGCTTTAACGTTCTCATCCTTTGCCTTTGCACAGACTCAAAGCCAACAGTAGAGACTCTAGGACCCACCATGAAGATCGAAGAGACCACCACCCCCTATCCCATTGACGAGGAGGCCACAGAGTGTGGGGAGAACTGCAGCTTTGAGGATGGTAAGGGTCAGGGTGGGTGTCGTATTGCATCTGGGATGGACCTATCAAAGTTGGGCTGGTCTGTGACTGGGCAAGGGCTTGGGGTGTCCTGGGTCAGAGACCCAGAGAGTCTTAGGGGAGGCGTTAGGGAGGTACAACTACTAAAAGGCTTCAAACAGTGAATCTAGAAGTATTCAGATATTGTAACCAGTAGGTGAGAAACCATTGGTCATCAGCTAAGATAACATGCCTCCAAGGAAAACCTCCTAGGAGAAATCTCATGGTTGAGCCCTTAGAATTCATTAATCTGTGTCTCCATGGTATAGTCAAGTGAAAACCTGACAGTCATCTGGTGACGTCTCTGGAGTGTAGTAGTTGGGTTGATTCACCAGTTGACCATAACTTTATTGCCTTTCCCTGTGTCTTTCACCACTGCTGGATTAAGAAGGTGGTATAACAGGGATGGTTCTACGAGGTAGTGTATCACATCCTCCATGATGGAGTGCAGGCCAGAGGCAGGGGCAGAAGTGTGAAGAGGCATCTTGAACCAGTTCTTCAAAACTCAGAGACCCTTGTTTTGGGATCATCTCTTCACAAGGGAAACCTGTATGCCTTTTATTTCATTTTCTAAGCAAATCCAAGTTAGACAAAATAGTAATTGGCTGAGCCCAAAAGTAAGTCACATTTTAAATCATACTGTAAAGGTCATCAAGTACAAGGACATTCCGAATAAATCACGTGTTTCAGGACACCTGGCATTTCTGGCTAGAATCTTGAGTTTGACAGCCTTAATTCACAGTAAATTACTGATCACCATTAAATGTTCATTAAACAAAATGAGGAGAGATTGGCAAAGAGACCCGAGGAAAAAACATAAAGACATAGGTAGATGGTGAAATACACACACACAGCCATTTGATAGTATGAAGAACTGCACAGATCAGGGCAGTGGAGTGGGGGGATGGCTCCAAGAAAGGGCTACTAAGAAGAATGGGAGGAAAGCCAAAAATAAATGCTGAAGTTGTGTGACTGAAAAATGATAATTTAATACATATGCTTTAGGGAATGTGCTTTTGTATATCGTGTGGGTGGAGGACACTATTGGTCAGGGTTGGTTGAATACAGAATCCTGACATTTTAATGAACTTGTTTTTGTTTTATGAAGAGGAGAAGGAGACTTGGAGAATCTTCTAAGACATGTTTAAAACAGTTTGAGAGCCAAAAATAGGATGCATAGGGAGTTAATGTACGATATTAGATTCATAGAGTTAGCTTGATGGGGGCCCCAGGGTGGGGATTCTATCCAAATGACAATCCAAATTGAAAATTTAAGGGTTCTGCAGCAGATTTTCAGAAGTTTATTTTTAATATAATTTTACCGTTTATAGTGGTTTGTTTGATTTGAGGTTTCTTTGATGGTGCCTCCCTTCTCCTTTTTAGCAAAAGATCTTTTTGTGGAATTTGGTTCCTGAGATACAGTATGCATGTAAACATTAGAGAGGAATTATGGTATATTGAATTACTCTATATTTTTGAATGGAAAAATAGACATTCAGAAATTGTTGCGAGAAGGGGATGGTGAGGGCTAAGGGCCGAATTTTCCAAGCCACAGGTTGATGCTTCTGTAATAGATTCCATGTGTTTCTTCTTGACTCAAGCTGACTTTGGCCAAGGGTGGGCAAACATTAAATATTCTCTCTTGGGAAGGGGAGGCACCAAAACAGAATCTACTGGTAATCTGCCTCCTGCTCCTGAGGTCAGCAGCACCCTGTCCCCCTAGACACAAGCCTCCTCAGTCCCATGGGGAGCAATTTGTTTCTACCAGTTCTGTTTTTCCCTTTAGACTTCCTAACCTGCATTCTGAACCTTCCCCACGGAAATTCCTCTCTGGGAACCCTGGGAAGGGAAGTGAGAAGGCCAAAGACCCCACTTCCTCCCTGCTGCCAGCCTCAGCCAGCACTTTTCCGCTGTCTCTGCAGCCACTGCTGGCACAGCTCCACATTTGGGTTCCCATTTCCTCTCTTTTCCCACCTCCACACAACCCTCACTTAATCATGTATTCGACACTAGCTCATATTAGATTTTTGGAGTTGGCTGGAACCCCACTCTTGGATCAGTCTTCAGGCTGAGGCAGATGAACCTCCCGAGCAGACGGGTCAGGCCATTTGTGAAATCAATTCTTAGATTTCCACAAGGAAAGCATTCTCCACCTCCCCCTGGGATTCTAACCTTCGGGGACTTCACAATGTAAAATGATTTCTTCTCCTGGTCACCACGGAGCCGGGTGGCCTGCTGGTCTGGCCCCTTCATCTTGCTCCTAACTTGTTAAATTGCCCGCCTGGAGCTGCCAAACTGTCCTGGTCTTCTGAAATAAGAGATGCATCACCCAGAGGTGAAGGGTGGCAGACAAGCCCGCGTTGTTCCTGAGGCCTCTTTCTTTTTCTCTGGCCAGAACCTCCCAGGCATTCCAGCCTCTCTGGATGCTAACTGGCTGCCCCACCATCTCTGAGAACCAGGTTGGCAGGAGATGAGATGCTACATTTTGGGAGCCAGCCTTCCACTGAGGCACTGGGGAGACATTCTTCTCTGGCATTTAGGGAACAGCAATTTTCACATTTGTCTGCTCTCCGAGGTAGACAGAAGAGGCTGATTAGAGCCTAAAGCCATTTGGTGGCCTCATTTATAATTGCTTACTATGGGAACCACTGGCAGACTTGGCTTTCATGCCTGGGAAGGATGAGACCAAAGCCTGACCCAAAAGCCAGCGATCGCCAAGATGAGTTAAATGAATAAGCAAAGGGAGCCACTTCTTTCTCTGCTCGGCAGGCAGGCCTTGCCAGCCATTTAAATAGCACCACTGTGGCTGTTCTCTGGACCCATTTCATTTGCCTTCCTTTGGGTTATTTTTTTTCTCCCCCTTTAGACAAAGATTTGCAGCTCCCTTCAGGATTCAATTGCAACTTCGATTTCCCCGAGGAGCCCTGTGGTTGGATATATGACCATGCCAAGTGGCTCAGAAGCACCTGGACCAGCAGCTCCAGCCCCAGCGACCGGACATTTCCAGGTGAGCCAACTGAAGGCTGGGAGAGGAAGGACGTGAGGCCAACCTGCTGCATGTTTTCCAGCCCCAGCTCCCCCTGCAAGCTTCATCACTTCCCACCACAGAGCCATTCTCTGTTCCTTGCCCACAAACCACCAGTCTTTGCTGCAGACGTCATCGCACAGACTAGTCGCTGGCTGGTTCCAGCCCTCACTTGTGATGACAGCACAGCCTGGCATCGGGGAGAGGGAGGGAGAGACCAGGATAAAAGAAAAAGAAAGAAGGAGCATTGGGGAGGTCCTAGGAGAGGGGAGGAGTTATCCGGTGTCCTCGTTCCCACAGCCAGCATGGCTGCCACTATCACAGAGCCTCTCCTGGTATTGTTCCCAAAGTGGCTCATTGGGAAGCCACTGGCCTTGACTCTGAGGGATACTTCTGAGTGTATCACCCCTTCTGGAGCCTAGCAAGTCAAAGGACTGAAATGCTGCCACACCCATAGGTGTCCCAGATGTGACACGATGGGTGCATCAAGCAGAGCTTGGCAGTCCTTGAAATATGGTTAAGTTCACCCTTTGGTTTCAGAGAGCCAGGTGCCATCGGCCTTTCTAAACAGGGAATAGCAAGAGTTGTCTAACTTTTCCAAAATTGAATGATTTCCCAGTGGCATTCCCGTCAACATTTACAACTTTCCAAAGGCTGGGGGAAAAAAAAGAATGTGCTTGTAATGTTTGCCGCTTTCAGTGGTGTAAATGTTCTTGCTGGCCATTCAGTTCCAGCCACTGATACAGCATTGGAGGCAGAGTTTAGAGGCACAGGGTATGAGGGAGAGGTTTTCTACTGTAGAGATGCTATGGCTATAAATTACCTGAGAAGCAAGATACTGGCCAAAATGTATTAAAATAATTAGGAAGTGTGGTTTGGGGGATGTTTATTTCCTTTTGTTTTTAATATGATTTATTATAATTTTATGTGATTTCATTTATCATAATGATTACATTTAACTTCCTTGCAAAATTCCGGAAAATTTAACAAGGGACTCTCACTAACTGGTACACTTGATTCAGCACACTACTCATTATCTTTCCATTTTTCTACACCTCCAGCCTGCACTTAGACTTCTCTATAAGCATTTGAGAGGAAAGGGGTTAATTCTGGAAATTTAGTAGACTAAATGTTACTAGTATGTAATGGGATAAAGCTAGAAAATAAAAGGGGGAAGGGGCTTTCCTGCTGCCAGCTTCCTCAGAATTGCTCTGCTGCCCCTCACCCAAGGGCTGGAGGTGTCCCCTGTCCCCAGGGAAGAGCAGTAAGACAGGCACCAGGAGAGCGCTTGGGCCAGCCTCTGACACAGCCCACTCTTGGTTTCCTGGAGGGTCACAGCGTCTGCTCTGGAGAAAAACATTTTCATATTTCAAGTGTTTATCTCTTCAGCATTTGAGTGCTCAGAGAGATGAGTATCTGAAGATGGCCACGGCCTCAGGCACAGGAGAGAACACTTACCCCAGTCCCAGCCTTAATCGCCCTCCCCCCTCACTCACTGCAATAATGTTTAATTAATATAATGAGCCTCCTGCATGTTGGGAAAAAAAATACTTATTTTTATAACCCAGCCTGGATTTTTCATTTCATTTCCTCCCCTTTGAGACTGGGTCCAATTAATTGGTAGGTTTTCCCAACCCCCATCTTTTATCTGAATGTAGGGGAGGCTGGTAAGGTGTGTGCTCGTGTGCAGAACAAGCTCGTGTCTGAACAAGCACAGTTTGTGGTCCCTATGAGGGGGGGTGTCTGTGAGGGTGTGGATAAGGTAAGGCTTGGCAAAGGCACTTTGAATAAAGGGCTGCACACACGGGCTCTCTATAGAGTGGGAAAATTTACTGACTCTTATTCAATGTCCCTCTTCAGGTTTCTAATAATCCTGGCCTCTTCTCTTTCACTCTTATAAGGAGATTTTGCCCAACAATCTCTGATGCCAGTCCTGTCCAGGCGACAAAGCCACTTAGCAGGTAGCAGTTCTGGAAGGGCTTAAATCACCTCCCTGAGACTCTGGCCTGTACCATTCTTGCCCTTTACCTGCCCCT
This sequence comes from Marmota flaviventris, assembly GCF_047511675.1. NCBI lineage: Eukaryota > Metazoa > Chordata > Mammalia > Rodentia > Sciuridae > Marmota > Marmota flaviventris. The sequence continues at coordinate 29,718,977 of NC_092508.1, read as the reverse complement.
CCTTGTTCAGTGCTGGTCCCCACCTGAATGTCCTACCCACTGACCTTTGCTGCTGTTTGGGAATTCTAGTCTTTGTCTCCATTCCACTTGATTCATTCTACGATGACGTCTGGGAGGGCTTTTCAGAGCAAATTCACAAAATGGGCAGAATCTAGCCTTTGGCTGAATGGATGGAACTGAAAACATTAGGGCCATAAGGAACTGCTAGATCCAATGTTGTTCCTCCCTTAAGATACTGAGAAGGAAAACAATTATCTTGCTCTTTCACGGGAATCCCTGAAGTTTGGAAGAGTGGCACTTGTAACCCGCCTCAGGGAAACAAAATCATAATATTGTTCAAGTCCTTCCTTCTATCCTCTGATGATTCTAAAACCCTGTTTCTGCATTTCCCATTTTCCTTCTGCTTACAAAACTCAAAATCAGGCTTTCAGCAGAAGATAGAACGCCCTTTCTGTTCAGGGTGGTCCTTTCCTTTAAAAAAAAAAAAAAAAAAACAGGGCCCTGAGGGGAGCCAGCAGGAGAAAGGAAACAGCTGTGCTTGTCTGGGGGTGGGGCAAATGCTGATGGGTTCACAGTGGCTATGCCACCCATTCAACCTGAAAGCCACTGTGTCACCCGTGCTTTGCTATCCCACAAAGAGGAGACCGGTCCCATCTTGAGGAGTGTGCCATGTATTTTATCCCCTTAGAGGGTAGGTAGACAGAAGTAATTAAATTTGGGTAAGGAAGTATCTCCATCGAGGGTAGAGGGAATGGGGTTGGGAGAAAGCATGGAAAGAAGGGAGGAAATAGTCATGTTGAAATATCATACACAAGCCATTTGATTAGAAGTGTCTGTGGAAACTACTTACATTCCTTAGATGTTTTTTGATTTAGTTGTTTTCTCGTGTTTTCTCCCTCACCCCCCTTCCTTCTCCTTTTAAGTCAGCAATTAGTTCTGTTCTTTTGGCCAGTGCTGATGGTTGCTCCAGGCTGACAAGACACCCACTGGTCTCATTCCACTGTTTTTGTTTTTCAAGACAGTCTTTCAAGCCACTCAAAAATGCTTTTTTTAGCTCTTTGCTTGTGGCCAAGCTGCCTGGAGTGTGTTCATCCCAGCCCCTGGGGACTCTGTTCCAAATTCAGTGACCCCTGGTGGCAGAGGAGGAGCCTGCCCATGGTCTCTGAGAAGCCACTTACCTTTTTTCTGCAGCCACAATGACAAAGAAGCATCCCTTGTACTAGGGCTAGCGTATTTTCTACAGATATTCTCAAGGGCTTTGATTGTGAAGAGGATGATCAGACTCAGGTCTTTAAGGAGCAAGGCAAAAACTCTGAGGGCTGGCTCGGGTATTTAGAGCTGCCATGTTTAATATAGGAGCCACTAGCCACATGGCTATTTAGATTTAGATTTAAATTAATTAAAATTAATGCAGCTAATGCTTCAATTCTGCTGCTGCCCTAACTACACCCTTGGCACAGTAGCCACCCTGAATCAGTCAATGCCTGTATGGAACATGTCCACAGGGACAGGGTGTTGTGTTGGACATTGCTGATCTAGGACCCTTGGTCATTAACAGGAGAACACCCCAGAGCCCTTGCTGACGCTTTCTTTGGTTTCTTGGTGTGGTAAACCAAGAAGCAAGTGATTAAGGGGATTTATCTTCTCTATAATCCTTGCTGAAGTGTTCAGTGGACAGTGTTTTAATTTTTTTTGTATCATTCTACTTCACTGAGCAACCATAGTCAAGTAAAAAAAGTAACAGCATTAGATGGTATAGAAACTACTTTTGATCAATAAAAAAGAGCATCCTAAGTAAGTGCAATCTGATACCAATAAGAATAATGATAGTTATTGTTGTTATCATCCCTATTATTATCAGGAATGAGACAAGAAGACTAGATATAAAGCCAGATCAGCTTCATAACCCTCAGGTGGGTGGTGTTCTTACATGTGTGCTGTTTTATACATTGGTTGACCTAGTAAAGCACGGGTACAGTGTTACTTCATCTCAATAATTTCAAATCATGACAGTGATATGAAGAAAACAGGCAAATTCTATTTGGCATAGTCCACTGTTTTGACAGAGCTTTGCCTGGCTTAGGCAAGGGCTTGAGAGGGCAGCACCCCAGGTTCAAAAACAAGCTCAAATAGGCATAAATTCAGTATCTTGATATCCAGATGTTTATAAATTGTGCCTATCCCTTCAAATATAAGTGACAGACATATTAACTCCTCATGGGGGATGTTTTGATGAAGATTGGGCCGCAGAATAAACTCCGTTAGAACAGAGACCAGAGCTGTGATTCACCATGAATGTGCATAAGAGGACTGTGAGTGGGTGCTGGGGGTGGGTGTTTGCAGAGAAATCTAAGGAAGTAATTGATGAATGAACTCACTTATGCTAGACTTGAATTTTGACATTGAGCTAACATTGATTCTGAATTTAAAAGCAACTCTCTGGTTTCAAAATATCAGGTGGAACCAGTGGCAGCAAACACTGGACTGCTGTTGGGCCAAGTTGCCTTCAGAAAGAGGTTCCTGTGGTTTGGCTGGGGCACAGCCACTGCAAATATAAGGACAGAAATCTCTTGGGCTGTAGACCATAATGGATAATTAAAGTCCAAGAACAGCTTGGGCTAAAATAAAAATTTTTTTTTAAAAGTCAATATTGAAGGAATAATTTCACCTAGAAAAGGAAAGAATAGAGGCCCTTCTTTAGGGAAGGTAGGAAAACATCTCCAGCTTCTCAGGAAAGCCAAGTGGGGAAGCAAAGCTCTTACCTCTTTTTCCTGGTTGAATTCCCCAGCAGTGTTTGGATTGCTAACAAAGATGCAAAGACGACAAGAAGACTGTCCCAATAGTCGAACTTTTCCTGAAAACTGACGTACCAAAGAACAACTCAGGTAGACTCCAGCGCAGGGCAGGCCTGAAGCCTTACTTAACCACAGAATGTTCTCTTGTAAAGCTTGAAAACATCCTGCTGAGTTCATCCCAAGTCATGTTTCCTTTAACCGGTTGTTAATTTGAGGACCTTAGCAGAGATAGACTGACCTTGGGAGGCCAGCTGAGGGGCTGACTCATGTTTTAGGTATGACCTATACTAAGAGTCTGTATCTCCTGCAGCACTGAATATTCTTTCAGATGGTTGCTCTAGTCGGAGGGCAAGATGCTAGCCAGGAGATGTGTGTGTTGGACAGATGGCGTGTTTGGCTTTGTGATAGCCAGGAGGAGCAAGCTGGTGATTTATTTCAGGGTTTGGTGAGGTATAGACACAATTGAATCCGTGGCAGTGGGGCCAACCATGGTCACGTGTTCCCGCAGCACTGAAGTGGCTGAAGCCAGATGGACCGTAAATCGCCAGGTGAAATATCAAGAGACCTTTCTAGAGACAGCAGCAGGTTTGCAACGCCTGAATGACCCTGTCCTCTGCGCTTCCTCCCTACCCTTTTGAACTCCTGTTGTTTATTCCCCTGTGATTGTTTTCCCTGCATCGTTGGTGACCACAGATGTTTTGAGTCAAGGACCCAGCGAAGTGTCTCCCGAATACGTCAGGTCCAGGAGGAGAGGGATTGTGTCTCTGGGACATTATTTCTTCACTCTCTCTCAGCAACTGAACGTGTTTCCTTTCCATTGTCTTGTTGTTGGAAGCCGTCCATCGCCGGCAGCACAGCCATCAGCTACAAGAACAAGAAGGCGGCTTCCAGCAGGACTGGTTCTTGCTTAGTCAGTCAGTCTTCGCATTGAGGCAACATCGTGACAATCCAAAGGGCCTTTCCTTAAAGTCCAAGTACATCAATAAAGTAGCCCCTCCCCCAGGCCTTGCCAAACTTTTTTTTCTATCAAGTCCTCAACAGCCTCCATATGCTTAGAGCTTCCTTGATATCTGGCAATGGTGGGCCATAAATTGGAATATTCCAGAACAGTCTTCACTTGCAGCACATGTTCCATCTCAAGATCTTGGTGCGGGCACCGTGGCTTTAAAGAGCTAAAGCATTTAGCTTGGAAGAGAGGTCAGTGGAGACCCACCCCTGTAATCAAAGCCCCGGAAAGGGGACGGTTTGAAGGGACAAAGGTTGTGTTTCCTGGGGAAGCACAGACTAAAGGTCTTAATTCTTCATAAGTAAAAATGTTTTTAAGTCAGAGAACAGAAACTGGCTGTGTTGCCTCAGGGATAGCAGGAGAAGTGTTTAAATAACAGCCAGGGAACTTAAGACCAAATTTAAGGAATTCCTGGCATTTGGGGCTGTGGCCTTGACCACACATTGCCCTTGTGGCCTGTGGAAGCACTTTCTCTGAAGAACTTAAAGCAAAGGGTGACAGTGTGCTTGGGGCATTTTGACCTGCTCCAAGTCATCCCTTGAGGTCCCACCCATGTTCCAGGACTACAGACTATTTTATTTCACTTACTGTAGATGGCACATGACGGCAGACATGTGGTGAACAGTGCAGGTTGGACAACTTGGGGCCAGCTGGTTTCTGGGGTGCAGACAGATCTGGGGAGTCAGTCTTTGTAACAGAAGACATCTTGACTGTCCTCAGGCCAAACCACACTCGCTTTTGAATCTTGGGTTGACCTCGCCAGGTTATTGGTGGCCTTTCTACCCGCTTTTCTTTCCAAATAAAACAAAGGCAGGCATAGGAGGGGTGTGTATTGTGACAGTAGTAATTCGTTGAGCTTTTACTGTGTGCCTGTTACGACATAAAACCTTTCCATGGCTCATTCCATCTGTGCCTCCCCCACAACCCTGTACAGTAATGCTGTTAGTACAGCCACTTTACAGATGGAAAGACTAAGTCTTCCAACAGTTAGTGAGCCTGAGGTCAGGATTCCAACCCAGATGAGAGGCGGTGCCCTGGCTAGTTTACTCAGTCCCATCAGAGTTCAAAACCTGCTTCCATCTCTCTCTGGCAATACTCTAGGTCACATTGCTTCAGTTCTCTGAGACTCAACCCCTGGGGGGGGGGGTTGTTTGTTTGTTTGTTGTTTTGTAAAAGTGGAGGAAATAATTCTGATTGCACAGGGCTAAATTTTGCAAGGAAGATGACATCAGGTAAATAAATTCCCTGTGCAGTGTCTGGTATGTAGTAGGTGCTCACTTTGTTCATTATCTTCTCCCTGTTTTTGTTTTGCTTTGTTTTTTTCCTCCCTTTCCTTGCACTTTTCCTGGTCTGTACCACTCCTTCATGATGTCCCTGGTTCTAATCAAGCTTCTGTCAGTGACAGGCAGGGACATTTTGCAGCTCAGTGTCCCTCTGACTGATGTCAACTGCTAATTCTTTAAATTTACATATCATCTTTCTTCCCTGGAGCTCATAGCACTTAGCAGACAAGTGGGCACAAATGATTTAACTAAGTGAAATCCAGAGGCCTGCTCGTCTGGAGATTCTGCAAACTGGTGGATTAGCTCAGATGTCAGCACTGAATTATGAGCCTTCAGCTGCTCGCGCTGAGCACGCCACCAGCATTAATCCCTGGTCTTGCAGTGGTCCTTTAAATCATGCGTAGTGATTATCATCCTGCTGTGAGAGAGAGGGGAGAAGAAATGAAAGGAGAGGGGAGGGGCTTCTGAGGGCCCCTGGAAGAGGCCTACTCGTGCCTCAAGTTCTAGTAACAGGATGAGCAAATAGAATGGACCCAGATGAAACCCAGTCAGCCCACTTCCTCATAAACCACACGCATTTCACTTACCAAATTCTAACCATTATGCTGTGATTCCCCTGCTGCTTAAGAATGCAAATTCACACAAGTGACAGTATTCCTGCCAAGCAGTTTTCAGGCAGCAAGTGGGTCTTATTTGTGAAACTGTGAAGGAAGAAGGCTGAATAATAACTCTCTGAAATCTGGTTTCCTTTATAAACGAGGTGGAAACAGTAAGTGCTTGGAAGTGACCAGGCGCATAGGAGCATTTGGGGGCTCTCGCTGGGGTCTCAGTCAATGGTGTGCCTCCAGAGGTCACCCTGTTATTGTTGGTGCACCTCACCTTTGAAAGGAGCTGTTGGCTCAGGAGAATGGAAGGATTGTGAAGGAATTATCTGAATCCGAGCCACTGCCAGCGTCTAGCAGATTCTCCCTCTGTTGGGTTTCCAATGGACAGGCTCCTAGCACTCTTTATCCATTCATTTGTTCATTCACTCATTCATTCATGGGAACAAAATTTCCTTGAGTAGTGCCAAAAAAATGATCGTGAAAAAGGAAGGGGGAAGAAGCAGTACCAAACCCTAAATGTGCAAGGCCAGGACCTTACGAGAAACAGTTAAATCATGATGCCTGATAATAGGTAGTTACCTGCCAAAATCCAAAGAAAATGGCCTCCAGTTCTTTTAAAAGCCAGTGAAATCAGTGGTGTAGTCAGTAAACACTGGAGTTGTTGAGAGAAGAAGGGGATTAATGTTGCATGTGCCAGAATGATTAGGAGAGGAACTGGCTAAAGAGACGACGGGGTAGGGGAAGAAATGAAGGAGCAAGGAATTATAGGTAAAAGAAGAAAAGGAAGCACAGGCCCAGTGGGGAAACCAGTTTGCCTCAAACAGAGTGTGGGCTGGGGGGCAAGGCACCTACAGGCAGTTGAAATGGAAAATTGACTGCAGAAAGTTGGGGAAACCCTTAATGAAGTCTGGGCACTGCAGCCTGTCTACCTTGGACAAGTCCCTTTAACCTTTCTGAGCCTCAATTTTTTATCATGTGCAAAGTAAGATTAGTAAATCCCAGTTCACAGGCATATAGCAAGGATGAAATAAAATAATGCATCCCAATGTGCTTTGCAACCTGTAAAGCATTATGCAAATAGGAGTTGTAATTATTATCATTAATAGCGCTGGCAATAAGATCTGATAGGAGAAGCCTAGGTTTGGAAGATCACCGAGTATCTGGTTACAGTATCAGTGTCTCCTCCCTCTGCAGAACTTCATTGTTAAAATTCTCTTCTGAAGATGGGTGCTTCTTAGTTATCTGTGCTGATTTGAGCCTCAAAGAGGTCAGATGTTGTACGTAGGTAGACAGACATGGCTCAGACTGGCGGAGGAGCCACAAAAGGAATCTCACATATGTGCCCTAAACTGGTCTAATTTGATTTCAGGGAAGGACAGCTTCTGAAGCAATAATCCCAGACAGTCTAGCAAGAGGAAGGGGCTTAGATGAGCTAGGGAGGTAGACAGGAGGGCCAGAGAGTTGGGGAGGGAGGAGCTGGTTCTAGGCCAATGATGGGAAGTCAACCACAAGCTCAGCTCTCACAAGGGCAAACCAGTGATCAGGGAGGGTCGTGTGTTGCCTCAGGGCTCTGGAGCCCCAACCTGTTCTTTCCTGACAAGCCCAGGATGGTCATAACCCCTGTTGAGTTAGAAAGCACATGTCTCAGACTAACATGGTTTCACATTAACATGACCTGAGGAGTCTGACATGCCCATGTTCCACGCTGGGTGTGTAGTAAAAATGTGTCCCTGCCCTCTTGCAGAAGTGTTCAGCCCAAGATGCCCCTATGTCTTCAGGGCCAAAAGAAGACAGGGAGATGTCCTCCTCAGATGCACCTTGCCCTCTGTACATGTGGCCAGAGTGCTCTTGAACCAGCAAGTGCTAGTCTCTGCACCTGTGTCTGCAAGACATGGGGTCTGTCAACCACAATGAGAAATCTGTCTTTCACAGAAGTGTCTGATGTATTCAAAATCAATCCTCCAAAAGGGTCAATCTCCAAACATTTGGACTTGGTGAACCTTTAATTTCCCAGAACATGTATATTCTCTGCTAAACACATAGCCTTTGTTATGGCAATAATGACCGTATCTTTATCATTGGAGCTGTCTGTGTCTGACTGCTTGAGAAAGGTCAAGTTCAGCCCTCCCTGGAGCGTACAAGGAAGGGGGTGGAACGTTAGGCATCAGAGTCATCATACTCAGCCACCACCCCCTGTTCTGTTTGAAGCTGACATGGGCTTCCAAGTCACAGGCACAGGAGCCCAGGCATCATCTAGCAGCACTGGCAGAGACAGAAGGTTTTAAATGTCTTCCATTTGGACAGTGCCCAGCCAAGACGTCAAAGGCTTGAAACATAAAACACCTAAGCCAGAGTCACCTCCAATCTAGCAGCCACTTCACCCCCTGGAAACTTTTCCCTTATAATTCAGTTTAGACTGCACTGACCCTTCAGGTAAGCCTAAGATGAGTAAGACATGGACCTGGCCTTAGACTCTAGGGAGCGAAGACAAGCCAAACACAACCAGCCAACACCTAAGACCAGCTACACCACGTGCTATATGTGTGATACAAAGAAACTGATACAGAGAAGTAAGAGATTTAAACACTGAAGAAAGGGCTTCAAGAGGAGAATCAGGGTTCTGAAGACACATTAAGGAGGGGACACAGGACCTGGGGAACAAGGACAGGAATTTAAAAAATTTTTAAAAACCTGGTCCCAGCTTTTTACTGGAGGGGCTACAGCTGTGAACTAGTATCTTTCCCAAGCATTTATCAAGGATCTCTGTTTGGGTTTGTTTTCTCAGATGACAGGAATTTCTTGCGGCTGCAGAGTGACGGCCGGCGAGAGGGTCAGTACGGGCGGCTCATCAGCCCACCTGTCCACCTGCCCCGGAGCCCCGTGTGCATGGAGTTCCAGTACCAAGCCACGGGCGGCCGCGGGGTGGCGCTGCAGGTGGTACGCGAAGCCAGCCAGGAAAGCAAGCTCCTGTGGGTCATCCGTGAGGACCAGGGCGGCGAGTGGAAGCATGGTCGCATCATCTTGCCCAGCTACGACATGGAGTTTCAGGTGGGGTGGTGGAGGAAGTTGGGTGGGGAGATCCGTGGGAATCGTGATCCGTATTTCAATATTTCAAAGGACCGTGCCCATTCATCATTAGGGGACACGGTTAAGCGCTGCTGTTTTCATTGTGCTTCTCAAGTCGCCATGGCAACTAAATGACACTCTTATTTGTTATTCAGAATGTGCCTATCTCTACACCCAGACTTGGTTCTTTGTTCCTCCTATTGCCTTTTATATTGCTGAAATCTTCTCCAACAAATGTTTCTTCTCTCCATTTTATTTTAGATTGCTATCAGGTAGGCTGACAAAGGGACCCAGAAGCCAGGGAAATAAACAACAAACAAACCCTCCACACACAAGGGAAGGGGTGTCGAGCCCCTCAGAATGGAGGAGGAAAAGGGAATGCCCTCCTAGACCTGTCCTGGGGAGCAGGAAGGAGCACAGGAAGGGGGCAGATACAGTTTGCTCTCTGCGGTCAGCAAACCTGAGAGAGTCTTAAACAAGTGGCTTCTCTTTCAACAGCTCTAAGAATTGAGTTATATTATCTCTGTCCCATGGAGCAAGAGACTGAGGCACAGATGGGCACGTGCAGCTGTAGCTGCATCTTGGGTAGGAGTCGACACACTGGATGAGGTGACTGAGAACCAGCCAAGGCATTAACCTGCTCCTCCCCAGACGAGGAGCAGCAACAGATGGCTGGTGAGGCAGCCAACTGCTCGCTCAGCTTGCCAGAGGACATGTGCTCGTTTGCAGAAAGAACCTGGGGAGGGCGAGAATGAGGAGTGATTGAAGACCACAGAGCAGAAAGGGCTTCCGTGGGGAGGTGGGTGGGGAGCAGGTTCCCACTCACTAACCTAATACATGCATTCTAAGTGACCATTTGCATTTTTGTCTAACCCACTAGACAGGGAGTTTCTCTACGCAGAAGTCTTGTTCATGAGATTGTATTATTGTCGTTGTGCCTAGCACATAGTAGGTGCACAGAAGCCATCACTGAAAGGGCAAATTATTTCCTTCTTAGAGGCAATAATGGACCCCTCAGGGTCATAATGCAATGGGACCCACGAGACAAACTTGTATGCTATATTTCTCACTTTACCCACTCCTGCTCATGTCCTCTGAGTTTTCAAATACCTGGACTGGCATTTGAAAAAAAATTCATGAGAAAGAAACTTCAAAAATAGCTAGGGAAAATTTAACCCCTCTTTAAACACTCCTCAATTGTGGTTCTTTTAATCAATGCATCCTAGTTGCTGGACAACAAATATCCATCACCTTGTTATATTTTTTCATTCCCCCCAAATATGCATTTGATTTGAACCAACTCTTTTAAAAATTAAGATCTCTAGAGCTATAGTCATGTGGCCAACAGATGTGTACCAGATGCAATAACACGTGTGTGTGTGTGTGTGTGTGTGTGTGTGCATGTGTGTACATGAATTAAGCTGGAGTTAACAAAAATCAAAAAATCTTTGCAGTTTGGACCAGGAAACTCAAATTAACCATGGCTCTGGTTCTTTCATCTTCTAGATTGTGTTCGAGGGGGTAATAGGGAAAGGACGTTCAGGAGAGATCGCCATTGATGACATTCGGATAAGCACTGATGTCCCACTGGAGAGTTGCATGGGTATGTGACAACTGATTATGCATGGCTCTTCTAAATAAGACCACCAAGGGCTGGGACAGACAAGAAGAAACAAGAGGCCATTTTCAGACCAATCATTCCCCAGTGGGCAGAGCAGGTGGCAAGGTGTGAGAGTAATTGTATCTTGGGCTGAATTCAGGATGGGAAAGTGTGAGATGAGGTAAAAGCTGTGTCCCTGTTCCCAATCAGCCATAGATGTGCACTAAGTACATGAAGATTCAGGGTGCCGAGATCCCATCATCAGACTCCAGTTTTTAGCAAAGAAAATGCTAGAGGACAAGAGCAACTGCCAGTCAGAATTACATGCCAGAAAGGTTTGATGATTTAATGGAAGCCTTCAGTATGAGCTAAAATAGAACACGTGGTACATAAGAGGGATAATACAATTACCAAGCAGTTCTTTTATGTGAATGAGTTGCAGGGCAAAGTATGGCATGTGAAATAAGATGCCACATTTTGCTTTAAAACTAATACCTGTAATGCCCAAGTCCTGGAGCTATAGGATTAAAACATTGCATACCAGGTGACCGACATGGGAGGGACACCATTATGGTCACCTTGGTCAGAAATGCAGGGTAGCAGCCTTCCTGAGGGTATACATTTTACCCAAGGCCTCCTCCTATAGCAGGGGCCACCCCAAGGTTACCTTGACCATCTCTCATCAGAGTCATGGGCACTCCCAAAAGCAAGATAGGAATCCTGAGAAGGAACAGGACTAGAGTAGTGGTAATGAGTTACCAAGTCCTTTTCTTGGCCCACGAGTCCTAGGTTTGTGCATGCCTGCTGATGTCAGAAGCAACTGGGACCACCCCAGTCCCCTTAGGCAACTCTCAGACCTCGGGCATCTAAAAGTAATCCTGGCTCTGAGAAAGTAATCAGTGGTAAGTGACTGATTACAATGCTTTTGGGACCCATTACTCTGGAAGGACTTTGTGTTCCAAAGCAATTTTGAGAATCCTCTCTACCCACCCCAACCCCCGTGATGATGATATGCTAGACAGAACATGTAGAGGACATGGAGCACTTTCTATGGAGTATTACCAAATAGCCTAGTGGAAGTTGTCATTGTCATCATTCATACAATTATTTCTTCCCTTTATCTAACTCAAAATTTTTTTGTTTTTTTTTTTCCAGAACCCATCTCAGCTTTTGCAGGTGAGAATTTTAAAGGTAAAAAAAAAAATAAATTTTTTTTTTTTTTTTTTTTTTTTTTTTTGCATGCCTTTTCCCTCCCCCTTGTGATGTGAATTTGGTGGTGGGGGAGTAAACTTCCAAATTTGACAGAGCTCTCAAGAGCAAATAGGTGCCTCACCTTCCCACCACTAGATGGCACCAGCAACACCTGTAGATTCACGGATTGAGATCCTCACTGTCTCTTGTTTAATTAAAGTTTAGAAACCTATAATAGAGACAAATAGGGTACAGATAAACCTTTCAGCCTTGAATTGTCCAACGGGGAGCAATGAAGCTGAAAATGCAGGAGAGGCGAGAAAGAAGAGGCTATGGGAAACCAGAACCAAAAAAAAAAAAAATGTAGTAAATTAAAAGTGAAATGAGGTGGCAATGATTTATTTTAGCCTGAAGATGGTTTCTTTCCAGCTCCAGGGTACCAAGGCAGCAGTCTCAATTAACCCCCGGTTAGGCGCAGTGGCAGGCAGTCTTGTGAGGGATGGGTGTTAGGAAAGACAGGAGGAGTGGTAATCGTGAGGAGGAAGAGTTGCCAGATTCAGGAACTGGTGTCTTGTAAAGGGACTAAGGAGACACATAGGTGATGGAGTTAGAGCACTTGAAATTCAGGACTTAAAAACAGAAAAGGACATTTTCTCCCTAAGAAAGTAAAGAGAGCAAGGCAAAGAAATAATTTGGGATGCTTGCTTCATCCAGGAAAATAAAAAGTCCTCCAATCTTGGGCAGTAGTTCTATCAGTGCTTTGGTAATACAGCGGGTCTGCATCTCACCCACTTTGCAGTCCACCTTGATGACACTGCTAAATGTCTAATGCTAAACACTTAGGAGCCACTCTAAATGCTTCCCTGCAGTTGGCCTGACAAGCACTCTTGGAGACCCTGACCCCCACCTAATGACAGAGAGTTTTCTGCCTGCAGTTTGAGGGCTGCTGTACCCTGTTTGTACTGGCTGGGTTTAACCCTATAGGTGACAGCATTTCAGAGATAAGGACAGCCATTTTTATATCCCATGTCTAGACTAGTTATCTTTACTCTCGTTAATCTGTCCAGCTTCTGGCTAGAAAGAGATGAATTCCTGGTTTGCCACCTAGGTATATTCCCGGACTTCAAATCATCTCACTTAATTTGCCACTCAGCACCCAGAGCTCTAAGGGGAAGGAGAAAAAGTGACACTAGAGAAGAAAATGAAAAAAATGTATTTTTTTTCCTCTCTTATCCTTCCTCACCTCCCCAAACTTCATGCCACTCTGCATTCCACATTTTAAAGTATTAGTAGTATTTGTGTGCATATATTTGTGCTCTCCGGGTGTGAGATTTATGTGAATGCAAGTCCTAAGTATTGGAAGGAAAGCTGAGATCCAAACTGAACGACTTGGATTACAGTTGAATTCAAGGTCTAACCTTCAGGACCCAAGGTAATGCTCATACTGGGGAAGTGAATCCTGCTCATGTTATTTCACCTGACTTTCTTTGAGTCATTGAGGCTCAAAGCTCCCAGAAAGACTGGGTCAAGGTGTGCTGGCAAGTGCCACAAATGCTGTTCTGTGTGCACACCGTGTCAGGTCATGACTGACAAGTACGGTGGTTAAGGGCTTTGCCTCTGTAAGAGAACAAACAGGCCAGGCGCAAGTGCTTTCCTTGAAGCTGTGTGTACTGCAGGGCTGCACGGTCCAGTTGTGTTTGCTTGTACAAAATATATGCATAAAATCTTATCCAAGCGGCAGTGCTCATTTAGCCAAAATAAACACGGGGCTTAGTAGTTTGAAGGTAAGAATTTCCAGTGTGCTCCTGGTGGGCTTGTTGTGGAAGATGGCAAGCATCTTGGCAAAGAGGAAACCAAGTCTTGGGGAACAGAGACTTGGCCAAGGAACACAATCAAAATCAGAGTTGGAGTTAAGAAGGGACGATTTTGATCACAATGGCACATTTTACATGGAGCTCTGAGCTGGTAGCCAGAATCTAAGGGTCAGGGGTGGCTTCTTCTGGGCTGAGGATTGCTTGATCTCAGCATGTCTCTGTGGGCACTTTTACTCAAGCAAACCCTTCCATTTGGGAGAGAAAGAGGATGTGTGTTCCCTCTAACATAGTAACACATATTCTATTCCTCTCGAGGGCAGAACAGCAGGAACCCTCTGTTGGTTGGGGAAAAAAAATCAGTCTTTCGGTTCAAGGGGAAATAGAGAGAAGTCAGGTCTGGGCAGGCAAGATATGGAAAGTTGATGTTGAAACAGCATTAACAATAGGCAATTACACTGTTAGTATGTTTTTGAGTTGATTTTTTTTCTTTTCCATTATAAATTAACCATGTGACAGAAGTAATCCCATTCATTAGGAGAGATCAATGTATACTCAGTAAATCTTTAGGGAAATACAATAAAAGTAGTCTTTGGATCTGAGCTTATTAGGTATTCTTGATCTTTCATATTTCCAAGTATCTTTCATTTTCTGCTTCTTACTGATTTCTTGCCACGCAGCATTGCCTTTTTATTCTAATCACCTGGATTTTCTGCTTTTTATATACACTTAGATTGTGTATCAGGGTGTGTTAGTACTGAAGGGAAGCCATAGAGAAAAGAGGACCATAGAGAAGGCAGAAAAGAGAAGAGAGAATGAATAAACTGAGTTGTCATGGGATTTTTTAAAAGCCCTTTTTGTTGTTCTTATAAGTCAAATCTTAAACAATGTAGCCTGGGTATGCTTTTTTAATTTTTAATTTTCTGTTTTTTTATAAGCAGTAGCTATAAACATGATGCCATCGTGCATCTTTTTCTAGGATTTGAGCTTTAACAAATTAAAAACTATATAAGGGGAAAAAAAGGATTGAAAAGTGGTGTCATTAGGTGATGGATTATTTCCTCCTTACTGATACTTTTTCAATAAAAGAAAAAAAAATAAAGAAACCAGTAAAAGTACATAAAGTCCATAGTCAAGAGTTCTGTAGTTGTTGACCAGGCGGTTGTTTTTATCAGCTCTCGGTGAAGACCAGAGATTTTGTTCCTGTTGGAGGCTGTGGGCTTTGGCAAGAGGAGCAGAGGGATCTGGGTCTGGAGCTCCAAAGCAGGGCTGCCCTTGTGGAAGGTGGTCCTTGGAGTGGAGGATTCAGAATTTTGGTCTTACACTGATGGATGCTAAAGGGAACATCCACAGTTCCTGTCGATGGCCATGAACATGGATTTGTGTCTCAGATCATTTGTGAGCATGCTGTGCCCCATCTTTTGGGTTTCACTGAGTACCTTTCTGCAGTTTTCATCCAGGTAGAACCAGAAGAAAATGAGTGTTGAGGCTGTCTCATGGACAGAGAGGGAAGTGGTCTTAAAAGAGACCTCTTTGAGCAGACTGGCAGCTGATACTGTGTCTGCCTCAGGTTTTAAGTTCTATTTATTTGGTACATACTGGCCAATCTCTGCATGTTTTTCTAATTTTTTTTTATAAGCAGTAGCTATAGACATTTTGTGCTTTCACTTCTTTTTCCATCTGTAACCTCACCCTGCTACTACCTGCCTCCCAGAGTCTTTGCCACCAGTCCCCCAACTCAGGATGCGGGACCACAGATGACCTTTCTCCTTGGATCCACAACCTGTCTACTAGAAGCACTTCTGAAACACAGAGAGGGTTAAACACTATGCTTGCACGTAGTCCTCTGATGAGAGGCAGAGAAGTATTCCTAAACCCTGCCAGGGTTCCAGATAGGCAGCTGTGGTGTGTGAATCCTCCTCCCCTCCCCACCCCCCAGCTTCCAGCTGCCAGATTAAGGCTAGGTGTTGCTGAGCAGGGAAGGATGGAGATCAGAAGTGTGAACCGCGTAACTGCTTGGCAGCCATCCTTGCTCAAGGGACACAGATTTCTTTGTGCAGTTGACTTGTGCACACTGCCCTTGCCTATCACAAGGGCTGGACACCTCCCCTCCCCACAAGTTTACAGTTAATCTAAACAGCTGCTGAGGTCTAAGGGCAGAAGAAAATGGTTTTTGTTGACTTCTTTTCTCTAAGAGCACAAAGGTCAAGCCCTAGTTGAAAGAAGGTAGCATAAGTGCCCCCAGAAAACTGAAAGGGGTCCGAGACCAGCCATCCAGGATTCTGAATTTAGAGGCATTTTAGACAGACGGGGGACAGAGGACAGAAAGGGGGACTCACATGGTTTCAGCCAGCTCACTGAAAACCCCCAGCGATCCTTTCTATACATGTCTCATAAAACAAATGGAAAGAGTCATTCCTCAGGGATGCTTTGTACTTTAAGATCCTTTCTCCAAACAAATCAGAGGGCATGACCACATTCTTCTACTATCTTCTATAAACTTTTCTAGAGGAGCCAACCTTTTTCTGTTGCTTGTTTAATCGCACAAATTAAATAAACCTTTTATTTGAAATGGCCCTCTTCGCCAACACTTCATTTTCAACAGGTACATAAAGGACTCCTCAGACAGGCCAAGCCTAAAACAGTTCTTATGCGCAAACAGCCTTTTCTTCTGAGCGAGAAGACTCACCAGTGGTGTCTTTCAAAATGTTTCTTTGGGGAACCTGGGTGACTACTCCAGGTCCGGGTGGCATTCCATGAACACAGCTGTAGGAGATGCTTTCTCTTTTCAGGGACTGAATGGGAACCTGGCTTGACTGAGACACGCAGTCCTTAGACGGGTGCAGGCAGAGTTGAAGGGGGGAGAGAGGGCTGCTTCGGGTTCCACCCCTGCTTGGTGAGAACAGGGGCCTGCAAATTCCTCCTGTAAATATTTCAGGCTTTCAAGGACATAACAGTCTCTGCTGCAAGCACTCAGCTCTCACTGTGGCTCGAAAGCAACCGCGGGCGATAGGTAAACAGATGAGGATGGCTGTGTTCCAATAAAACTTTATAAAAACAGGCAGTGCGCCAGGTTTGGCCCATTAGGCTGTAGTTAGCTGACCCCTGGGTTAGAGCACAGGCTGAGGATTCAGACCACCTGGTTCCAGTCCTGGCTGCCACTTGGTAGAAGCCTGCAATTCTGAGGGCACCGAGCCATCCCTGGGGCTTCACTGTGGGCTACTCTGCCCTCCTCAGTTTTTTACCAAGTGAAACCAGAAAATCACTTATCCTCTCAAGTCCTCATGTCTCCCATTTGCTGATCATGAGGAATAACAAAGGTTCATGTGAAGACCACAGACCAATGGCCAACAAAAATTAAAATGTCTGCTCATTCCAGCTCTTGTGACAGGCACATTTCCAAATTGTTTAGGAAATTGGTAGCCATATTTGCAAATAGAAACGAAAGGAACATGACCTAATGTGTGAATTCTTTTTTTTTTTTTTTTTTTTTTTTTGCCTATCCATGGCTTCTCAGAATTCAAATTCTTTGCATTCACATTGCTTTTCTCTGAGGAGCTCAGAACTTTTCCAGTTGGGAGCCTGCTTAATCGTGCAAATACATTTGGAGTTATTGACTACTTACATATCTGTTTCTCATTATCTCAAACAACGGAAAAATTTTTTGGAGAATTGGGGGTGGAAATTAATGAAAAATAGTTGGGGCATTGAAAGCATCATCCAAATGCAAAGAAAAAGAAATGATGAGAGTAAGTGATAGAAGTGGGAATGATCAAAGGGGACGTTAGGAGCATGTCATCAGGCCTGTGCAAGGCTGAAGTCTCAAGGACATTCTCTCTCCCAGGTCCCTCACCCAGGGTCCTCTGTTGTAAAACAATGGCCTAGTCACCCCATAGGGCTGAGGGGACTAGTGGGGTTAAAGTCGAGCTACTCATTAACCTGGGCACCTAGTATAAGTGTCTTCTGCCCAAAGTGGGGACCTTTATCCTTCTCCTCATAGGAGCACCACAGGCAGAATCTCTTGCACTTTCTGAGAATAATTTCTTTTAAGTACCAGGAGTAGGTCATCAACATTTTTTAGGGAGTCTGAACATTGGTCCAAAATATATTCTTCCATCCTTCTACCCAGCCATCAATCTATCTATCTGTCCATCTATCCTCTGTTTCATCCATCCTTCTGGCATTCATTGAACAGCTACTGTTGGTGGGGAAGTTGCTTTGGGTAGGGATTGAACCCTAACTGATTTATCACCTTCTTCTCTGTAACTGGTAAACCACAGTCTCATCAGCACACAACCTTTCAAGGCTGAGCCACAGTCCAAACAGCACAGTCCACCTGCCTTTGAGAGTTGACTCTCTTTAGCTAGAGAATGTTCTAAGAAACTTCTGGCCCCCCCAAACTTCAAGTCACCCCAAAACTGCACATTAAAGGATGAGGAAAGCATTGTTGTATCCTCTCTTTTCTAATCTTCTTAGTATTAAAAGAACAAACTCACACAGTATGGTTTATCATGTGTGCAAACACATGTACAAGGAAAATGTTTAAAGGGCCAATATAATGTACCCAAATGGCTTCTGTCACTCATGTTTTCTACATATTGGTAATTTTAGGGGAAGGAGCATAGGTAGGAAAGGAGAAAGATGGTTTTATACCTAAAGTGGAGTCTGTTTTCAAAGGCAGAGCACAATCTGGTTCTGAATATATAACCCACATGTTATATTTAACCTTCCCCAGCAAGCAGGAAGATTCTCCCTACTCGCCCCAACTTTGCCTCTATCATCAGAAACATTTTAAGAGTAGCATTAAGGGCCTGGCTCGGTAGCACACACCTGTAATTGCATCTGTTTGGGAGGCTGAGGCAGGAGAATCTCAAGTTCAAAGCAAGCCTCAGCAAAAGCAAGGTGCTGAGCAACTCAGTGAGACCCTGTCTCTAAATAAAATACAAAATACGGCTGGGGATGTGGCTTATGTGTCAAGTACCCCTGAGTTCAACCCCCAGTACCCAAAAGGAGCATTAAGGTCTCAGACCCAGCACTTTGAGTCTTGGCTGGTGTATTTAATGTTGGAAACCAGCATTTTGACCGAAGGAAAGTAAACCTTTAAACTGAGACCACCTGGTGATAACAGAGGGAACATGAGTAGTTGAAACCATGTTCTGCTTGACAAAAATTGGTGCTCCTGCCTTTGGGGCCTGGTCAGGTGTTTTAAATGGGAACTTAATCACCGTGGATTTACCACCTCCCTTTTCTCTGAGAGGCAAGCTGCAGTCTCATTAGAGGATGGCCCTCACTATGGAGCCAAGTCAGAATCAGGGGCAAACCTGGGGATACCTCGTGGGGAGAAGAGTGATGGCTCTGAGGAACTCCATGCCCACCCTGCACTGTGTTGCTTCCCGTGCATTCTGTGAGCTCACATGAAAATCCAGCAGCAGGGTGGTTGCCAGGCAGCAGATACTCCTGGTGACCTGAATCCAGAGTTGACACCAGTTCACTGTGACTTGCAAGCTGGCCACTTCAACAGAACTGTTTTCAGCGCCTTGCTTTCTCTTTGTCTCCATTCTGTTCATAATTTCCAATGCGAGGACACATAAAAGAGACAGAGCGTCCTTTCATAGCTACAATAATGAAATCGTTAAAAGACAGAAAAAGCTTAAGGACAAAGAAAAAGAGAGTAGGTGATCATGTGGGAGAAGACGAGATTGCAAAAGAGGTCTTGGGGGACCATGAGATCTTTTCTGCCCGAGAGGCACTAGGAACCTGCACCTCAGTGGAAGGGAATCCCCAAACCCAGAGGAAGTGGTGACCAAGAGCTGACAAGTTGGGCAGGCTTTGAAAGATTTTTCATGGGAAATGTCTCATTTTTCTGTCCCTTCTGAGAAGATGTTAGAAGTTCTGACACACCTCTCAGCTATTCCCAAATAAAAGAGAGGCTTGTGAGGGTTCAGGCCACTGGAACTGCAGAACACTGACTCAGAATGAGGCGTCTGTTTCACACTCGTATTTTATTCACTGAGCATTCCTTGGGTGCCCTCTTTCACATACCCTCAGGAAACACCAAATCGAGAGTGATTTCCTCGGCATGAGGAGCTCAGAGTCTCATGGGGGAAGACAGGAAATATAAACGAGGCCTTGACTACATCCCAGGCAGAGGTGCTCCTCACAGAGTAGGACACATGAAGAGACAGGAGGGTCTCCTTCCATGGCTCCCCTCCTGGAGTCCCCTATGGGTAGAGAGGACACATTTTTCTGGCCACCAACACTCAATGCAAGAATCTAGAGAGGCATTTTTCTTAGGTTAAGCCTACACCGTTTTTCAGAAGTAAAGATCCTGTCTGGCTTTGGCAAACTCAAAGGCGCCTAGTCCCTTTCTGGGCCAGACTCTCAACTGATGTAAATCTTTGGGAGAATCAAGTTGTAGCACTGTTTTGCATCAAGTGGGACTCTAGCCAGTCTTTCCCCCAGAGTTACCCTGGGCTTAAATCTACTACAGCATCTCCATGGTAACCAGAGGCCGCCAGTGAAGTGGCTGCCTTCTAGATCCCCTGCCCCGCCCCTCCCTGCTCTGTCTTTCCCATGATTGAGAAGGATCTCACTCTGCTCTCACTTACTCTTACCCTCACGTGCCCGCAATCGCTTTGTGCCCACATTTTTTGGTTGCAACTTCCCTTCTAATCTGCTTTGTAAATCCTCCATCCAATTAAAAAAAAAAAAATGAAGATGCGTTAGTCATTGCTTGACAGTGGTAATTGACCTGTTTAGACAAGACCAGGCCGATTTCAATGGACACAGAAGCCTTGGCAAGCCAAAGTGGAATTTACCTTCAAGTCTAGCCAGCCTAATTAATACATTGTTTGAGAAAGCTGGCCAGCCAGACCAAATATGGTATTTCCACAACCTGGAAGGAATCTGCCCAGATAAACTACCCTGAAGTCATTTCAGCATCATTTTCTTGTGTGTATTTGCATGTGTGTGTGTGTGTGTGTGTGTGTGTGTGAGAGAGAGAGAGAGAGAGAGAGAGAGAGAGACGGAGAATGACAATGCTTCTCTATTTTATAGAGTAATTGTGGATAAACAGGAAAAAATAGCTTTGTTATCCATACTACTCACCAACTGGATATTGGTTTAACCTCTCTGAGCCTCATCTGTAAAATGGGTGTAAGCTACCTATCTCATAAAGGGGATGAGTAGAAGATAATAGCGATGGTTTGAAAGTGCGCAGCACACACTAGCCCCCTGACCCTCCCCGTGCGCCCCAAAGCATGTATGTGTTTCTCTTTCTCTCTCTTCTCTTTCTCTTTTATTTATTTTTGAATTGGTTTTTGAGTAGTGCGCATGCTCTCAGCCTAGCAACACTTTCTGTGTCTCTCCCCCAGGGGGCACCCTCCCGCCAGGGACCGAGCCCACAGTGGACACGGTGCCCGTGCAGCCCATCCCAGCCTACTGGTATTACGTAATGGCCGCCGGGGGCGCCGTGCTGGTGCTGGTCTCCGTCGCGCTGGCCCTGGTGCTCCACTACCACCGGTTCCGCTATGCGGCCAAGAAGACCGATCACTCCATCACCTACAAAACCTCCCACTACACCAACGGGGCCCCTCTGGCGGTGGAGCCCACCCTAACCATTAAGCTAGAGCAAGACCGCGGCTCGCACTGCTGAGGGCCGAAGCAAGAACAGCACCCAAACAAACAAGAAAGACTGCAAACACGTTGCCTCGATTTTGCACTTTTTTCTCCTCGCCTAGTCTCTGTGTGAACTCCCAGACCTCCCTCCCACTGTCCCCGACCCGGAGCGCTCCATCCACCCCTTCCACGCCCCTTGGATTCTTTTCCTTTGCTTTGGTTTTTCTTGTCTGCCTTTCCTTTTTTCTTTTTCTTCCTCTCCTTTCTTCTTCTTTTTCCTTTCTTTCTTTCTTTTTCTTTCTTTCTTTCTTTCTTTTTTTGTTTGTTTTGTTTTGGTTTGTGATTCCAAACCAACAAAACCCAACTCTAATGCTGCATCTTGGAATATAAGAAGAGATCACCCCTAAGCACTTCACAACTCAAAGCTCAGCTGGTTTTGTTCCAGAGACTGGTGTTCCTGTTTCTCCCCTTGCCTTATCCCATCCCTCCTCTCGGTGGGCAGGCTGCCAGGAGTCTTGCGGGGAACCTGGCTCTGTGTGTATGTACATAGTATACACTCGCCATGTGAATAGCTGTGTGTGGGTATGTGTGTGGGTGTGAGAGAATGGTTCTTTGTGGGGGGAGTGTGTGGGTGTGTGTGGAGTGCCCCATTACTCTTGTGTTACTTCTCCCGGGGTGCATTTTTCAAGAAAATAATATACTGTACAAATTTTGTTTACTTGGAGAAGAGATTGAAGCTTTTTGTTGCCTTATCTAGCTCTGGCTGGGTTTCTGTTGGCTGTCATTGTCATCTCCAGATACCTAGAGAAATAGAGGCCACATGGAATGTAGTGTGGCCCTTCCCATCCCCATCCCCATCCCCAACCCACCTGACCCAAGAGGAAGGTTCCCCCAGTGCACTCAGACAGGAGCCCTTGGCCATGTCTGCCGGCATCTTTGAAGTCACGAGATAACAGCCATTGAGTGTATGTGGAACCATCTCTACTTCCAGCCCTGAAGCAAACCTGGCTCATGTTGCCTTATAAAAGAGAAGCTCATGATGAATGTTTAGCTTTTATCAGTTAAGTCCAAGTGTGGAATAAGTCATAAAAAATAAATCTGGGACCGATGTAGGAAAAGCAGTAGTCTGTTCAAATTCAGAGCAGGAGGAGGGGGAGGAGAGAAGGGAGGAGAAAGAAAGACTGAAATGTTGTCTTTGTAAAGTGTCCTAGTGGGGCCCTCCGTGGGATGGGGTCGAGGAAGAAGGTATTCTTTGGTATGATATTGGTCGTTGTAATAGCATTTGTAAAATATGGGGGGAAAGGGGGATCACTTGCTTTCTTTTCATGGTGTTAATGTGTGCCTGAATCTATAGCCGCTAAAAAATAAGGCTGTCCACCTGATTTACTTAAATATTATGAAAGAATAGAAAGTAATCATTTGTTTAAATGTACCAGCATGGTACCCCTTAAACCATTCATGGCATCTGGCAAACATACCCTCCTAGGCTGGCCTGGCATATCCAGATGTTGCTGCATGGTCAGAGAGGAGGTAGAATAAAGGTATATCCATTGCTGCCCACTTGTGCCCACTAAGCAACGCAAGGAAAGGGATGTTAAAAAACAGTTGCCTAATGATTCTGTAAAATGATGATGGATTGAATAATGAAGCCAGCTTCACCGATAGAAAATGTGTATTTGAAGATTTCCAGTGTACTAGGGCTCAGCCTCAGGGGCATTTGTTTTTACCTTCCTGCTAGGAATCCACTAGGGAAGTGTAAAATTCTCTCCAAAGATGGTTGCCTGAGATGCAAGCCTCCAGGTACAGAAAAGAGAGCAAAATACTAATGATTTTTTTTTTTTTGGTTGCTTGGGAGAGAGCCTTTTAGCATTCTTACAGAATATCCAGATAGCTCCCTTCAGCATACACACTCCACTTTCCCATCTGGTTCGTTTCATCCTCCTGAAAGAACGGTGCTCTCCCCTTCTTATTCTGTTTCAAAGAGCTACTCTGTCTCAACCACAGCAGCCCTGCCAAGAAAAGCAAGATGAAAGGCTAGAGCATGGCTACCTTGAGATTTCAAAAAAAAAAAAAAAAAATGTCCAACCCCAGCTGAAGATGCAGAAGGAAGCAGGAGCAGGAGGGGTCAGCAGCTCAGGATGCCTTGGGACAACTAACAAGCCAGTCACTGAGGGCTTATTATTATGGGGATCCACTGCCAGTTGAGTGTTTGGGGCCCGGCATCCCTCAGAATAATGGCCCTTCTTTTAGGTGCCCCATGGGGCATGGCAGCAAGAAACCGCCCCTGGAAAATCCAGCCAGTGTAGTGACTGGATGTGTTGCCACCTTCCTTTGAGGGTTCCCCCTTCCTTAAAAGAAGATGTGAACTTGCTGTCTCTTTTCCCAATGCCCATGTGGCATCATCTGTGTGTACATGCCATAGTTGAGAATATGAGGCTGTTCAACTCTTAGGGAATCCACTTCGGCTGAGGACTGATCTCTCTCTCTCTCTCTCTCTCTCTCTCTCTCTCTCTCTCTCTCTCTCTTTCCACTTTAGCAGCTTTCATAGTATTATCCAGGTACTATGCTAAAAGGGCAGCTCTTCTGTAAAATGCCATGCCTTGCAGATTTAAAAAGCAAAATTCTGTTATTTCATGGAGGAGGGGAAGAATCACTCTCTTCTAAGAAAAATAGACTGGACAGGTGGATGCATGCGTGTGTTTGGTGTTGCTTCTCTGAAGAAAAGAGGTGATAGCAACTAGTAAAATATGAATGAGTGAGTGAGTGAGTGAGTGAGTGAAAGAAAGAGAAAGAGTGAGTGAGGCCAAGGTCTGGCTCAGGCTGGTAAAGCTCTTGCCTTACTAGAGGTTCCATGACGACACCTCCAGGAGGGAAGCCCTTATTTCTGGGGTGAAAAGTCCCTTCCTTGGTATTATGCTAGCAATTGCTGTCACCGAATTGCTGGTGAAGGCAGTAAAATAAATATATATATATAGCATTGCCATTGACAAAACAGGATGCTGAAAATAAAATCAACTCATCTTTTCCCCTTGTCCTACATTTTTGGGATTAAAACCAGAATAGGAAATCCAATAATATTTCTGAGGTTGATACCCTATCTTTAAAAAGACCCAGTCTTTAAAATGAAACCAACAGACAAGTAAACACCTAAAAAATCGAAAATTACCAAAGAACAACAACAAAACAAGAAAACCTAAAGATTTTTACTTCCTATTCTTATCCCCCTCCCTCTAACTGTGACATACCTTGCATTTGCTCAGTTGCCTGTGTGTCAAAATAACTTGTGGACGTTGAAAACTATTTGAAAATGTATTGTGTGGAATGTAATAAAATGATGATATTTTTATACAAACATCTGGGTTTTTTTCCCCCCCATTTGCCTGTGAGAACAAAGTTAAAGCGTAGGCTTGGAACAAATTGATGTTTCTAAAGTTTACACATCACCTTCTGAGCTACAGGGCATTTCTGTGGGAGGTAGGTGGGTTTTCTCCTTGAGGCTGAATGCCAGCTCTTCCTTCTTTTTATTTTTATTACTGCTTGTTAGGAGTTTTATCCAATTTGTACAGCTGAGCCAACTTTTATGATTGGTGTGGGATTTTGTGAAAGTTGCTAAGTGCTAAATTGCTAAATGTGATTCCACAAAATTTTCTCTTGATGGCAAATCCCTGGAGATCGGACTCTACTTTCCAAAGGCCCCAGGGGGAGTGGGACCAGCTAAGCTGAATCATGTACTTGGCTCTACAAAGACAGATTCCTTCCTCTGGAGATGAAGCAGCAACATCCTACTCCTCACCTACCAGATGATTACTTTCACAGGGACATTGATCTCCAATTTATGAATGATTTCCCAGGGGGAGGGGAAAAAAACAGGAACTTTTAGCATGTTCAGGGCTCAGAGATATTCTAGACTTTGCTTTTGAGCAGGTAATAAAGATAAATTTCTGATTATCACGAACCTGGAACTATCAGAGTAGAACATTTTATTCCATTAAAACTTTGTACTTAGGGAAACTTACTCAAAAGGCCTGATCTTATTTGACAACTTTTTTTTTTTTTTTTTTTGTCATTCTCTTTTGAATAGTTAGTGAATAGTTTTGAATAGTTAGTGATCTAGTTCTAGAAAATATTTTAATCACAGCGGAATTTTAAAAACAGTGATAGGAAAGAGAGTGGTTCAAGGTTTCTAAGTAGGGTCAAGTATGGGTTGCAAATGGATTTTCCACTGCACAGCTTTCAGGAGGTTTAGCTGAAGTTTTTCATCAACCCAGGGCCCTTCTCTAGGTGTTCAGGGACCATCCTGAAAGATCCTGAGGGGAAAAAAAAATACATGCCCCAAAGTCCCTACTCTGCCAAGGTCCTGTTTTCTAGGTTCTATTAGAACCTAGATGGGGAGGAAATGCTTTTTATAGCTGTAAGACCTGTCCAAGTTCTACTAGAGACAGGCTTCTGTTTTCAGATCTTACAAGAAACTATTAGCGCAGATGGTTCAGTGCAGATGTCATTATCTGTCCTCTGCAGGAGAATGGAGTAGAATGTCCATGATTAGAGCATTGTTTCTTCCTCCAATGCCAAGCACAATTACCCATTTTGTCTAAATAACATTTGGCTTTCCTTAAAACCATTTGTTCCCAGTAGTAAAAGATAAAACAAAAGCATCTCAGAAGTGATTATTTCAAACAAAGACCCAGGCTCAGTCAACATTTGCCTGAGCTGACCAAGGACCAAATTTGCCAGACTGAAATTAAATTAGCCATTGCTTGTTTTTCATTAGCATCACTGTTTGGGGAGCCACTTTGGGGAATGATCCTACCTTGATCCCAAGACCTTATGTTAGAGGCACTCTTTCTCTCATAGAAAAGGCAAAGACAGTTAGAAGTCCAATCTTACACACTGAACACAGCATGGTTGCCAATAAACATTCTTCAGCGTGTTTCAGACTGAGCTCAAGCATAAATGTTACAGAAATTATGTTTCTGTGGATCATAAATACCAGATGTGATGTCCCCATATGTTCTGTTTGTGTTCCTACCTGATCCTTTATGATGGCTTAAATGTGTGTTCTTTCTTCAACCACTGCCCTCTTAACCCAGATAACCGAAGGCCAGCCAAGCCAATGTGGCAATGTGTTTGTTTTTCTCTCCTCTCTTCACGGTCTCTGCAGTTGTTTTGCACAAACACTGTGGCCTTTTTGTAATCTGTGATGAAAAGAGCTTCATTTTGAAGTTTTGATTTGTCTGCATTATGGGCTGCACATCTGAGCCAAACTGCAGATCGGTAGGTACAGGCTTGTTTTTTTTCTCTTTAATTGTGCAGAGCACTGGGGCTCTCACAGTTGTAATTTGCCTTTCATCCCCTTCAGTGATGGCCCAAAGAAAACACAAAACAAATCCAGCCAGAGAAAAAGGAGGGGGAGGGGAACACCAGCTGATGATCTTACAATCAGCAGGGGGGGGAAATTGCCTTGTATAATAAGTTAGAAGCTAAGAATGGTGTAGGATGTAATTTAGCATCACAGAGGTCAGGTGCACTGGCACAGAGGGTCAGCTCAACCTGAAACCCATACCCTTAGGAGTCATCTGACCACAAGTCTCAGCCAGAGGATGTTTGCACTGACTGCTTAGAGGAGTTCTGTTTGGCCCCAAACCTAACTGAAAAGTGGCAAGATTTGGGAAATCACCAAGAGTAAAACTCCATTTTGCATGAGGTAGAATATGGAGATTCTAGGAGCTTTGGGGCCACCAGCAGAAGCCATCCTGCCCCCGAATTCCAGGGGACAAGAGACCCAAAAACATCTCTCTTGGGATTTTCTGCTACTGACCTCTGAGACGGAAAAAAAAATACCTAAAGTAAATTTCCATGACAATGGAGCAAGAAATGAGAAAGACCATTTCAAGGGTCAGCAACGGAGGTATTGGAGACAGGACAGGGTGATGTGTGCAAAAGTGCTTTTTCTTGTAGACCTGTTGCCTAAGTGACTATTGATACTAAAAAAGGTCCTTGAAGGAACTTTTAGGATAGTAACTGGCTGGGTTTCTTTCTTTCTCTAATTCATAAGTTATACATGACTAGATTTTCAATAAGTATAATAATAAAGAACAAGTCCATCTCACTGTTAGCCAGTCGCACTGACCCCAGAGGTCACCACAGAGATAGTTTGAAGCCTGGTTTCTGGGCTTGCTTATACATTTACAAACATATGTGTTCATATCAAATTATGTGGTTTGGTTTATCTGGCTTTTGTTTTATATGTATGGCATCATAGCGTTTGTTCTATTGATTAGACAACTGGCTTCTTTTCACTTGACATCCCAAGGATACGTCAGTACACACCATCACACTTATCCGCTCCTTTTGAGCTGTTGCATAGCATTCTATATTGTTAATGTGCCGTGGTTTATTAACTGCTCCCCAGTGAGTGGGGATTCAGGTTGTGTCTTGTTTTTTATTATTATAAAGAATACTGTAATGAACATCCTTAAAGTTGTTTCTTTCAGCACCTATTTCTCTAGGAGAGAATTTCTGAGTCAAATGGCAATTCTATTTTCATTTTAATAGATGCTGCAAATAAATGGCTGAGGTTTGTCTTGTAAAGTGAATCTGTCCCTATTTAGGAGAATATTCTATTCTATTCTATTTAGAATGTCCAGAAACTGTGGACACCCTGGATGTAGGTCCCCTGCCACATTTGCACAGGCCACATAACCTTTTTGTCTCTAAAGTGGGCATAGTGCTTGCAAGAGAAGACTTTGGGCAGTTTTAGTTAAAGGGAATTTTACACTCAGGGAGTACTTCCCAAGGACATTTTAAAATTTTTAAACTGTCAACTTTTGAGGAGTATGGGCCTGGCTATAAGTGGCAACTGGAGCATAGGAGTTAATTCTGTCCCTGGGTTCAGCAGGCAGAGTTCTGTTTTCCATGATTAATGAGTTCCACTTGGTTTCTCCAAAGAGTGACTGTGCTGTGCCTTGCTGTTATTTATTTATGTTTTCTACTAAAAAATTCATGTAAAAAACATCCTTTAAGGTCAGTGCACAGCATTGTGCTGCAGACCAAATGATTACAGCAGCCACAGGTAGACCCACATGCCAAGAACAAGTCTCAAATCCTCGGGGTGTTTGTGACCCAGGCCCTCACACTGGCTCTGAGAGGACCAGACCTCCTGGGTGAAAAGGAGGGATCTGGTTTCCTTCCAAGGAGTTTCAGGACTAATGTGACCAAAGGAAAAGCACCAAGCAACGAACTTGTTTTTTAGTGGGATGCTTATATATGTAGGCATATTTACCAACCCACTCCAACCCCTCCAGCAAGGAATAGCAGAGAAGCCAAGAGACCTGCTATTTAGTCCAAAATACCATTTCTAACAAGAGCACTGACTTCTATGTGCTGAGACAAAAGAGTCATAACAATATGACTTTGACTGAGCAGAATGGATAGTGTCTACAGCCATATATGTGTTCTGCAGGCTTTCTCTGACCTCCAAAAAATCTAGGGCTACTACCTGTTAGGCATCGGACCTGAGCATATTACTCAAGAATAAGTGTGAGATCCAGGAGAACCAGAGGTGTCAATTCACACACACACACACACAAAATGCTTTGTGTTTTTTTTTTTCTCTGTAAAATGGTGCACAATTAATCTCTTAATATAATTAACATTCCCAAGAGCAAAGGCTGTGATACAGAACTGGAATCATAGTATCTCAGGCCTTGGCTTTCGACAATAGCAGTTCCTTACTCTAGCCCTAGAATTCATTAACAGGATGCCTTGACCAAAGTCTTCTACTCTCAGCTGATCTGCTGGTTATTAAGGCTTCACTTTGGCAGAGGACCTTTTCTCCCCTTTGTGTTTGCTTACTACCAGCAAGGACCCGGAAGAAGTGTCACAAAGACTTGAGCAGCTGGTGTGCATCTCCCCATCATCTCTCCAAGGCAGTCTCAGGTGGTATTAAGAGCAAGACAGTCATTAGGATTTAGATGGAGGCCAACATGGGTGTGTCAAAGGATCCCCAAAGGTGCTCCATTAGCCCAAGGCCAACTGTAGACCAAGAGTATGACCCTAACAGTAGTGTCCATGGGAAGCCCTGGACCCACAAGTGCATCATCACTTTCTGGCTCTGCAACTGCAGATAGGGACCCTGGGCCCAACTCTTTTTCCAAGGAGGACCTGGTCTCCACCCCTGCCTCTGTACCAGAAGCAATCAATCTTCGATCTCCACCTTCTAACTTCTGCACCTTCTGCCTGTCTGGGTGGCCCCTTTTCTTCTCCTTTGCATCTTCACTCTCTCACTACCCTCCTTCCACCAAAGCCTCCTCCCAGAAAATCAGGGGTCAGATTCCCTCACAAATGCTTAATTGGTTACACCCTCCAAGTAGACACATTCTCACAGTGTCTAAAGCCAGTGGCAGCATTCTGTTGTTCGCCGTCCTTGGCCACCAGCAAGCTGCTGGGGAAAACCATCTCTTGAATGAGTGGAGAGAGGCCATTTTGGCCTGTGTAATATCATATCACAGAGTCTTTTATTTTTGTGTGCAGAAGAGCCCAGCTCTCAAGTATAGTGAAATCTCTTGGTGACATACATGAGGACAAAGTTTTTTTCAAGGACCTACAAAACAAGAGGGCCAGTCTTTAAGAAGTCATAAGTTTTCACAAATGAAGTCAATATAATTTTATTTCTTCAACTCCATCTTCCCACTTGACCAAGGTTGTATTCAACCACTCCCAGAGTGACTTGTCTTATGTGCATGTTTTTGTCAGCTTTTTCACTGCTGTGACCAAAAGACCTGACAAGAACAATTTTAGAAGAGGAAAAACATTTGGGAGCTCATGGTTTAAGAAGTTTTAGTCTATAGAAAGCTGGCTTCATTCCTTGGAGCTCTAGGTAAGGCAGAATATCATGGTGGAAGTGGTAGGGAAAAGTGGCTCAGGAAGTATCAGAGAGAGAGACAGATAGACAGACAGACTGACTGACTCCACCCTCCAGAGATAAAATATATACCCCAAAGACATATCCACAATGACCCACCTTCTCCAGCCACACCCTACCTGCCTACAGTCACCATCCAGTTAATCCCCATCAGGGGATTAATTCACTTGCTGGGTTAAGGCTCCCATAACCCAATCATCTCACCTCTAAACCTTCTTGCATTGTCTTACATGAGCTTTTGGGGGGACACTTCATATCTAAACCATCACAGTGCACCTCTTCATGTTGGGACTGCAGGAGAGGAGAAATGTCAAAGTCCACTGGGAAAAGCTCCCAGAAAAATAAAGTTGTAAAAATTTTTTCCCCTTACATCTTGTGGAAAAAAATAAGAAAGGAGAGGAGACAACACTTTTTTCCCTGAAGTTTGCTGTGTTTCTCCCACCTTCATACCCTCCTAGAAAGTGACCGAGAAAAGAAGCGCAAAGAGCCGATTTCTTGTTCCATCTACTTTATAGGGATAGAGAACTGCTCTCGGTTTTTCAAAGACAGAGTTAAAAAAAAAAAAGAGAGAGAGAGAGATTCCAGAACTTTCTCCCTTCAGTATTGCCGGGGTTTTCCTGCCTGCACAATTGTGAAGCCTGTCTTTATAGCTACACATTTCACTGGCTGCCTTTCTCCTATTTTTCATGCCATTGTTGGGACTCAGTGGAGGCATTCTGGCCCCAGCTTAGCTCATCCGCCTCCACACTTGAGTGTATTATTAGGTCATTTCACACAGCCTTCTTGTCTGCAGTCAGAATTTCCAAATCTTTTTAGTGTTTTCTTCTCATTATTCAACTAAAAATCATAGAAAATAATGACTACATTCAAGATCACACTCTACCAATAATCTCATACTAAGCCCCCTTCCCTTTTCCCACTTGAAACCACATGAAAAACTCTAAAAACTTATTTTTCCATGACCTTGTATAGATTTGGCTGTAGCTCAAGAGATAAAAATCCATGATAAAGGATCTTCTGGTGGGTTTCAAGACTCAAGCCAAACCCAGCAAGGGATGAACCGCTCTCAAGTAGCCTGACTTTCTAACAGAGGAGACTTGGCAAAGTTTAGATCGACATCTGAACTTTTGGCTCCTCACTGCAACTGGGGATGAACTAACTGAATTAGGGAAATTAAGTGTGGTAGGGAGGGAGGACCTTCAGCCAATAGTAAATGCTAAACTGAATTAAACATTTTGAAGTGCCAAGAAATATCTCCTTAGTCCTTCATTATTTCTGGTTTATTGAGATCTCAGTGATGTTTCCTGCTGGGATTAAAACAGAATGGCTGAGAGAATTTTTCTGAAGGCTACTCCCATCTGAACGATCCAGTGATTTAGCTGGCTCAGGGGGTTCAGGAACTTGGAATCAAATTTAACAAAGGCTCTAAGTGGCCAAGAGCTTATCCTAAATAAATCACAGGCCCCAAACAAGGTGTTGAAAATCTGTGGCTTAATCTCAGTTCTGCTGCTGATGCGTTCGATGACTTATTGGATCTTTCTGCCCTCCTTCTTCAACTTCATCTTGAAAGTAGCAGCGATGATAACCTGGTACCTATGAAAAATGAATGATTTCAGTGGTTTTCGAGGTGTAAGAGGCTCTTCCATCCTTTGAAGGCTGGTTGAAGTTTGGTGAGCTAAGTAAACATGCGAAAGCTGACTTTCCATGAAGTTTTCTGAGCCCAACTTAAAAGTAAGGGGAAGCACAAGTGACCCATTTTGTCAGTTCCTGGGTCTCCAATTAATAGAACTGGGTCCTGCTCAAATGGGCACATACTGAAAACATGGAGCCTCATGGGTTCCCTTTGCCTGTCCTTTCTATGGTCTTCTTTTCCCGTGAGACAGATGACTTCCGAGTGACCCCTTCCAGGAAAGGCTGGAGCTGGGTTGAAGAATGGAGCAGTGAGCAGTGTGGGGTGATGGAGCCCCTTAATTTAGAATTCCCCTCATGTGCTTCAACCAGCCTTATCAATCCAAAGGCCCTCATGCCATTCTCATTTTTCCCCATAAAGACGATAGAATTCTAGAGCAGGGAGCACACTGAGACTTATGAAAGCTCGGAGGAGCAGACACGTGATCCTAATCCAGGGCAGCTACACGTCTCCCTCTGGGTACAGGGTGATGCTCATTCCGAGAAGTCTGCAGTATGTCTCTGCTACGAATTCCAGATGGCAAACCTGGCCTTTCAATCCACAGTTCAGAGTTGGCATGGGAAGGACTCTTCAAAGAAAACCAACGCATACCATTGTCCTGAAATGATCTGCGTACAAGTGACCCAGGGATGGACCATCTTCAATTATTTATCTAAAAGAAGCCAGTGTTTTGGAGCAACTGCTCACTCCCCTGGCAATCTTTCTAAGCTCCTTTTATAATGCAGAAAGTAAACAGAATGCTGTCAAGGCCAACACACTCACAGAAGACCACAGTATAACAAATGGTGTAAGTGGAGGCTGTGGGTTTTCTGTAAGAAACTGCAGAAAAGCAAACTATTGAAGGAATGCTAGCCCCCAAAGAGTCCTAATTTAGAAGAAAGGAGGAAAAAATGAGGGTGAGAGGAAAGATAAATAGAGTGTGTGTGTGTGTGTGTGTGTGTGTGTGTGTGTGTGTTGGGAGAGAGGGAGAGGGAAAGGGCTGGAAGAGAGGAAGGACTATAGAGAGTGCATCTTGTTGGACCTACATCACACTCAGTGGGAATTTCCCAGCTGCAGGTTGGAGTGTCATGGGGGTGGTTCCCCTGAATAGCATGTGTGGTCTTATGCAGTAGGCAGGGTTCCAGACCCCTCAGGGAGAATGTATTTCATTAGAGGAGATTCCGGTTGTGACTGGCGGGGTCTGCTCACCATTTGTGCCATAGTGCTGCAATCTACTGACCAAGACACCAGAGAACACTTGACTCTTCTAAGGTGAAGGAGTTCCTGAAACGGGACAGTTCATGGGTGTTTTATTAACTAGCCACTGAGCTCTCTTTCACTCTGAAAATTCAGAGCAACAGCATGTGGGTGAGGCCTTGAGTCACTCTTCACCAAGTACCTGCTTTATGTCTCCATCATGCAAAGAGAAGGGACACGTGGGAAAACAAGGGGACTCTCCAGCCTGAGATTTCGATTTCAACATGAAAATTGGTCAGGGTTTTGTTGAGTTGGGTTGTTTTTGTTTTGAAGCAATGACAACTCTGCCCGAACTCTGTCCCACACCTTTCCAGTCATCCCCAGTTCATATCCTCCTCTCACTGTGCTGGTCTGCAGCAGCTGGTGGAAGAGATGAGGGCTGGGCAGAGACTCTCATGTGGATAAATACAGGCTGTAAGATTTGTAGCCTAGCAAAACAATCTCTTTTTATTCCTTAGTCTCATACAAACGAATATGAGCCAAAAACCAAGAGACCGGTGTGTAGGTGAAATGGTTCGGGTGCCATATTGGAAAGCATTCCTATCAAAGATAAGGAGATAGAACTCCCCCAGCCCCATCATGTAGAAGCCTTAATTTTGAAGCATCCTCCTCCTCACTTTCACATGTCCCCTGCTGACAGTGGCTTAATCTCATTTGCCCAGTCTCTTCCCCTGGACTCCAGCAGCGCACGGAGACCCCTCCACTTTGCCTCCCTTTATTTCATGCTATTTTGGCATAGGGAGGCTTTGCTTTCCAATAACACCTAAAGCCAAGATGGTAGACACCTGGTCCCATACATCTTTATTTCCCAATGTCCTCAGTGTGGTTTCTGGACCCCCTGGTAAGCCCTTTTTGTAAGTGATGGTTGGTTGATTGGTTAATTGATTAGTGAAGACAGCCCCTTGAAGAAGGATGTCATTCAGCCATCTCTTTCTGGGATGTCTATCATGGAAATATGAAGCCCCAAATTTCATAGTACCACATCTTCACATTCATGAGAAGCCCCCACGAGTTCCCACCAAAGTGATGAGCCAGTGATACAGGCAAACAACTGGAGAGTGTACATCCGGCCAACTAGGATCCCAAACAAGGCAGATGCTTAGTTTCTGTTAGAATGAAGTAGTGGTAGTTGTGACAGTATCCTACCCACTCAGAGAACCATAATGCAAACTTGGTGGCCCCCCACTGATCCTAATACAGCATTTGAGAGTTAGCTCAAGCTGACCTGAGTTTGACTGCACACAGAGGCCAAGAAGAAAACAGGGTCATGTGAGCAAAAAGTTTCAAAGTAGAACTCACGTGGGTGGTAAGATCTATCTATTCCTGGCCTGTGCTCTTGCAGAGGTGTGGCCCATTCCATTCTCCCTAACCCATCTCACACCCGCAAACACACCCAACCTCTGAAACAGAGTCTTAGAAGTTCTTCTCCAAGTTTTCCCCCCTTTAAGTAAACTTCTAAGTCTTTGTCCCTGTCTCCTGCTGTTTCCTGATATCTGCCCTCACTTCACCCAGCTGGGTGCACCATCTTATGGCTGCCATTTCCCCTTTCCTCGGGAGTGCTGCTTCACACTCTGCCTTGAGAAACATTCCTCCTATCCCACAAAAGAGCCAGTACCCTCCTCACCCCCTTCCCTCTTGGTAACTACCCCCCATACCCCGCTTACCTTTCCTTTCTAGAACTACAGAGACCCAGTGGGAGGACCATATTTCTTCCTGCGAGCATCTTGAGGAAACAGACTAGCAGAAAAGGAAAGTGGCTGATGAAGGGCAAAGAGGCTTTTGAGAGAGAATGCTCTTAATCAAACACAGATATCAAGAATATGAGCAAAGGGACTAGAGAAAATTGCTATCAAAGTAAATTGCTTTTTGTACAAATGTTCCTTTTATTTGGGTTTTCCCCAGTGTGCTGTTCTTTCTTTAAGGCTTGGTGAACAGATGCGTTTTTTGAAAATGTTGATTAACTTATCCTTTTTTCGACCCCTTCCCACTCACCCAAACTCCTGGGAGCGGTGATTAAAGAAAAAGACAAGTCAAGCTGCCGAGGCGTTCTTCCTCACCTGAAGTGGCCTTTGATTCTCCAGGTGCAGAAATCACAGCTGCATCTGAGCAATTGATTCCATAGAAACCTAGAAACGGGCCAATTCCTGGGAAATCATCTCGTCCAGTCCTCTGCCTCCAGACAAGAGGCTGTCATCTCCTGTGATAAAATGTTCTCAGTCATTACCATCCATTTACCCTTTTTCCTTCATTTCCAGCCCGTGATCAATAGTGTCCTAAATCTTCCCTGAGGGTGTGAGATGGAGCAAGATGACATTCTAGCATCCAAGAATTCGCCACATCCTTGGCAGAGCCCAGATCCCTAAAAACAAGAACAGGATTTGGCCCACAAGTCAAATTGGCAGAAGCCATACAGTTCTTGTCCTGTCTGATTCACATATTCTTATTCCAATGTTCTGCATCTGTAACCATGAAGATATTAAGACATATAAGCATCCCATTGAAACAATTAATTGTTGGAATTGTGACAGTTTTCTTCCATTTTCTCTTCTTTTAATAAGGTTAAAAACACACACACATGAAAAAAAACAAAAACATATTGACTTTCACAAGCTCAATTTGATCCCTGTGACAGATACCACCTACCTCTTGTTGAATCGTGTTCCTATCTTCATTCCAAGGAAACAGCCTGCTTTGTAGGAGCCTGGAGAATAATGCAGGAGATGGGCATTGAGGTGGGAATGCTGGCATGGCCTGTGGGTGCCTGTAGCTGTGCTACAAACCTGCCAGGAGTGGCTGGATTTAGGGAGGATTGGCACCACCTCTCCTTGGTCTTTTCAAGTGGGGTCTTGGCAAGTTGTTCTTTACATCCCTTACTAGACACTGAAGGCAAGACGCTGTGCTTCAGTACTTTGGCCAGGAGTGAAGAAGACTTCCAATATGATTAAAACCACCCCCTCTAGGAAAGACTGAATCAAGTGTGACAGTGATGGATCAGTCTTAGCTCCATCCATGGTCAAGCAGATCTT
Source organism: Marmota flaviventris (assembly GCF_047511675.1). NCBI lineage: Eukaryota > Metazoa > Chordata > Mammalia > Rodentia > Sciuridae > Marmota > Marmota flaviventris. The sequence goes on along the minus strand of NC_092508.1, from coordinate 29,683,128 downwards.
CTCTGAGGTGTACTGTTGATGAGCAAGATGTTCGGGGTGGTCTAAAGTTCTTTTCTTCCCCTCATTTGATACTTTAGCTGTTTGGGATTTTGAAGGCTATCTTCAAGGTTGTTCATCTGACTTTGGGTTGAAGAAAACTCCTAAAGTGCCACATGCATTCACTGGGACCATCTGACAGCGTGGGAAGTTACAATTAGCTTGAGAGATAGTAAGAAATGATAAGATCCTGCTCTTTGCCACATGTTCAATTCTCTTTTTCAAATCTTTTACCATTTTGGACAGGTAATTTTCATTGGCTCTGATTTCTATAAGATGGACTGTATTGTAGCTAGAAAGACATGTATTATCCACCTGTAAAAAAATTATCATAAAAAAGAAAAGGATAGGCAGTGATAATACTGAAAAAGTTCGGAGTAAATTAACTTAGCTCTATTCAAGCCGGGACTAGTCAGATTGGATGCCCATTTTGACTATTCTAAACTGTGAAGAAAGCCAATAAGAAAAATGGTTGGGGGAGGAAAGACAGGAGATATTAGCACAGATATGTGAAGGTAGACAGACATTACGACATTTATTCCAGTTCTAGTCTTACATTAAAACATACAACAATGAAGCAAGACTTCCTTAAATTACCATAGGCTTCTTCGAAATCCAGAGGAGAAAGACTCCGGTGCTTTGTGTCCACTTGGATGTATGCATACAATGAGATGCAGTTCGCTACACTAAGTGGACATATCCTAATGGAGACTGATGGTGCACATAAGATGCCACCAAAGGTGCCTTAGATAAAACCCAAACCTGTACTGGTAATGAATCACAGTTATTGTAGAGACACAAGTGTCAGGGCTTATTTAGTCCTTAAGACCTGATCTTTCTTATCATTTCTGCTTTTCTGGTTGTTGTTGGAAGACAGATCATTTGCAGGAGAAATGATCCCGTACTGTATATACTAAAGGATCTAGAAATGGACGTGACTCTCCTGTTGCCCATCATAATGGACAATCATTCTCAAAAAGGTTGCATTTCTGCCTTTTGGTTGCCCTGAGAGAACTTCTTGTTATAGCTTGGTTTGTTTGTTTTCCTTTTCATTATAGTGGACATCCCAGAAATACACGGGAGAGAGGGCTATGAAGACGAAATTGATGGTGAGTATTGCTGGGATGTAGCAGATAATCATGAAATTTATGTTTGGCTATAAAGACATCAACAAAATTGATGCCCAGAGAATTGGAGAAATATAAATGAAAAGAGTCCCAAGAAGGATGAACAAAACATCAATTTCCTTTGTCAAGGTCAAATTGAGAGATTTAGAAAGTTTGAGTCTCCTCTGCTTAATCAGAAACAGGTCCCCCTGTTTCTGGCAACTTTCTCCAGCTATGGACTTTAAATCTGGATAAATCCTTCAGAAGTGAAAGGCGAGCTCCTCTATGGTGGTCACTGTTTGACCCCTGGTGACCTCCCGAAAAAAACCTGAGTGAATGAGCATGAGTGTGAATGTTTTCCAAGGCCAGCTGAGGTATCTGGTTCCCCAAGCTGGGGGAAACCTTTCTTACACTATCCAAGACTCCAACTCTTGCATGTTGAAGATTTGGGTTTCTGTCAAACACAGTGGCACCCACTTGTAATCCTAGCAACTCAGGGGGCTGATGCAGGAGGATCACAAGTTTGAGGCCAGCTTCAGCAACTCACCAAGACTCTAAGCAACTTAGCAAGACCCTGTCTCAAAATAAAAAATAAAAAGATCTGGAGATGTAGATCAGTGGTAACCCACCCCACCCCACCCCACACACACACACACAAAAAAAAAAAAAAAAAGATTTAGGTTTCTTTTCCACACTGCTCCTTTCCTATTTGCATATTTATTCCAAGCTTTATTTCTGAACTTCAAATGCACATACTTCAAGAGGCTTAAGCCAGTGTCCCAGCTGGACAGCTGCTGAGCAAACACGCACATATAATTTCCCCTCTTGGCTCAGAAGGGCACAGGTCTCCCTGGGCTTCTCTGAGTGCCAGAGTTGGTCTCCCTAACACTCAACAGCACGATTCCACTCAAAGAACAACTTCAGACTGAGATGGATGCATTTCAGAAGAGCCGTTTATAGAGCAGCTGCTTTTAACCTGACCTTAATCAAAAACTTCAAGTGTAGTTATAGAAACTGGAGTGACAAACCCAAACAGCACCTTGTGAACCAGCTGCAGGCTCTCCCTGCAAAACCCTGGCCAACGCTCCTTTTATGGACAAAAGTGCACAACTGACCTGCACAGGGAGCCTGCAGTAGATCAAGCAGCAGAAACACTGAGAGGGAGTGGGAAGAGCAAGGAATGAGGATGCGGAAAGCCTGGTTCCTATTCTTACTTCAACTGCTTGCTTAACTCTGTGCCTGGAGTGAGTTACCTGGTCACCTCCCTTCTATAAAGCTCAGTTTCCTCACCATCCAAAAAATTACAGTATCACCCTTCCCTTTTCAGAGTTCTAAGGAGATCCTAAGGAAATGGGCCCTGGATGTGGTCATGGCTTGGTCACACACTCTAGAATTAGTGTTGCAGGGTGGCCATAACAATACCACAAATTGTTTCAACAACAGAAATGTATGTTCTCACTGTCCTGGAGGCTAAAAGTCCAAGATCAAGATGTAGACAAGGTTGGGTTTTTTTCTGGGGGCTAAAGAAAGGGTCTGTACCAGGCCTCTCTCTCTCTCTGGCATGTTTGCATAGTGTTTCCCATGCAAGTCCATGTCTAAGTTTTCCCTTTCAATAATGAGAATAGCCATTGGATTAGAGCCCACCCTAATGGCTTTGTTTTAACTTGATTATCTCTATAAAGACCCTATCTCTCTACGTAAGATTGCATTCTGAATACTGGGGGTTTGAACTTCAACATGAATTGGGGTTGGGGGGCAATTTAACCTTTAACAGAGAGGTATGCATGTCAAGAAAGGTCTAGTTGCTGGGGAAAAAAAAATCTCCTGCTTATATGGCCAGGAGATCTAAATTGGGAAGCTGGTCATGCGAAAATAATCCCAGCCTGTCACTGGATTTAACTGAAGCAGCTGGAAGTGAGAGATGAGAAGGCAAAGAGAGAAAAGCCTGGAACACACAGCCATGCGTGTGCTCCAAAGGCACCCTGACGGTTCTGTGAAAATCTGAGGGCTGCAGGCATAGCTCAGCGGCAGTGGTTCGCCTAGCATGTGGAAGGCCCTGGATTTCATCCTCGACAGCACAAAAAAATAAATAAATAACCTGAGTACACCTAATGTGAGCCAAATTATTTAAATAGCAAATACTTAGATAGTCACTATGAGCCAGACACCAAGATTTGATAAATAAGTTCACCTAATAATCACCCAGTGACCTATAAATGTTCCTATCTTACAGATGAGAGAACAGAGGGAAAGGCAGGTTAAGTAACTTACTCAAAATGACACAGCTGGGACCCGCAATAGTGGGCTTTGAACCTAGGCAGTGCAGGTCCCAAGTTCCTGCTCTTCTGTACTGTATTCCAAAGAGCCTCAGGGCTGGAGGCTCCGTTGCTTCTCCCTGAGTTAAGCAGTGCCTACCATTTCTTCTGTTCTGTATTACAGATGAATACGAGGTGGACTGGAGCAACTCTTCCTCCCCAACCTCAGGGGCTGGAGCCTCCTCTGCTGACAAAGAAAAGAGCTGGCTCTACACCCTGGATCCCATCCTCATCACCATCATCGCCATGAGCTCACTGGGCGTGCTCCTGGGGGCCACCTGCGCGGGGCTCCTGCTCTATTGCACCTGTTCCTACTCAGGCCTGAGCTCCCGCAGCTGCACGACGCTGGAGAACTACAACTTCGAGCTCTACGATGGCCTCAAGCACAAGGTCAAGATGAACCACCAGAAGTGCTGCTCGGAGGCGTGACGGATTGCACCAGAATCACGTCTGACGTTTCATTCCAGAGAGAGGGGCTGGTGAAGATTACATTTTTTTTTCCTTTGGAAACTGAATGCCATAATCTCGATCAAACCAATCCAGAATACCGAAGGTATGGACAGGACAGACAGGCGAGTCAAGGGAAGGAGAGAGATGCAGCCGCCAAGGGGGTCATTACCCACCTCGCCCCGCAAGGGCTGAGTCATTGCAGGAGCAGACCGTGTTCTCTGCTGGGACAAAGGCAGGAGCTCATCTCTTTGGGGGTCACAGTTCTATTTCGTTTGTGAGTTTGTTATTATTATTATTATATTTTATTTCTTTGGTCTGTGAGCAACTCAAAGAGGCAGAATGACTTCTCCAACAGAAAAGAGGAATGTGATTGTCATTCTCCATTTTTGCTTTCTAATCAGCACTTGAAAAGCAAGGGGTCTTTTCAGCCTTCCCATCTTGAGAATAAAACTCAACAAAACAACAACAACAACAACAAAAAGCGCCGTCCAGCTTATCCCATCCTCTGCTGGTCATGCGACCTAAGGGATTTGCTGTGGTGTAGGTTCTGCCAGTCAACCCTACAAGCTGCCGTTTCCAGTCCTAGCATTTAGTAGGATGTTGTTGCCTTTAACTTTTTTTATCCAGGGGAAAATTGCCATTTTAGGGTCAGCTTGAACAACTCTTTCTTAATATGTGAATTAAAACAAACCAGAAAGGAGACTTCACACATCAGAATCCACAGACGCACCTCCACATGCAAAGCGGACGAGCCTTAAAGTGCTTTGTGAATAGGAGCCATTCGCTAAATCGAGACCCAGAGTTGGTGGCTGGGAGGCTTTCCTGGTGGGGCCTCAGCTGGTGGTTTTGCCTTTTCTTTTTCCTCCTCCTTGTTCTTCTAAAACATGTTCATGTCACATATGTGTGCATTGCACACGTGTACACACACATACGCACACCGTTTTCAGGTCTCTAAGTGCCAAGAAATAGCTCTGTTGGATATTCTCAGAGACCAGGTAAGAAAAGACAGGCTTTTGGCTGTATTCTCCACGGGTGAGAGATAACTGCTGAGTGCTGGCCAGAAAGGAGAAGGAGATGCCAGCCTCGGTGGTCATGTGATGGCAAAGCTGAGCAGTGCTGATGAAGGTACTTTGATGGCTCAGTCTCTTTGATAGGCTGGAAAACATTGATTTCTCTTTTGGGTCACACACCAGCCTTCTAGGAGTCAGAGCATGGATATGCATGAGCAGTCTGCAAGCACTGTGGATCAACAGCTAACCACACTGCCCCAGAGAGAGATTTTTATTCATACACATGTGTACACATGCACACACACACACACACACACACACACACACACACCAGTTTCTGTGTTTTTTTATTAAGTGCCTTGAAAAAAAATTGAAGAAAAATGTATTTTCCCTCTATGTAGAAATCATGAATATCTTTCAAGTTAAGGCATTCCTCTTTCCCCAACCCCAATGGCTCCATTCCCTGTTCCCACAACTCACCACTGATCCTACTTATGGAATGAGCCCTGCTATCCAAGGGGTAGTCATATCCCTAGATGACTTCAACTACTCTAGAAAGGGAGGCGTCAGGGATAGAATGAAACTGTGTGAAGGATAAGATTGTCCACATCGAGATCCAAATCTTGGTTTTGTACTAATGCCTAAGGATTGCCTGAGTGCTGGAAATATGCTTAAAACTCAACCAGTATTCCCAGCCTATCGCATATCAATGGTAAACTGAATTCACGGACCATCTTTGCTGCTATGGTCACTCACAATTTCATTTGTCTCATACCTAGGTGAAAGGGGAAGGGTGGATGGGACTGGCTGGTTCCTTTACATGTTAACTCGTGAAAATGCTAGTTCAGATGGTAATGTCACAGTGTCTTGTACGCAGAGAGGGAGAGTTCATACGGACCGCTATTTATTCACGTGTGTGTGTCTTTGCGCGCCTTTGAGTTCTCTGTATCTACTGTGTATGTGAATGGTCATGTGGGACACAGTGGTGGTGTTGTGACTTTGACCTAGGGCCCCCGAGTATAACTGCTGATCTCGGCACTCGTTGGCACAGTGGTAGTTAGAGGTGAAAAGCTGTCAAGCCCCAAGGGCTTAGTGTTCAGTGCCCCCTGAGTCGGGCATAGAGTAGAAGCAAAGTTTTTAATTAGCTCACCCTCCTCTTCACCCTCTCATGCAGTTCAGTGTTCAGAAAGCTTGGGAGTCCTAGTGATTTCCAGAAGCAGCCCACAGAAGAAGAGAAGTTCAAAGCCCTCACTGAGAGTCCTGGCCCTCTCCAGCCCAGTGGGCCATTTTATTATGATTTTCCAAAGACCAGCCCTGTCTCAGGCCTGCAATTCACCTGTAAGTTATGTACAACTCAACCTCCATCTCTCTGAAAGTCCTGCATCCATATTCACCGTTGGTTGATTTAAGGCCCTAACTGGGCTCTGTGTGCTGAACAGAAGCAGGTCCCCAGGGCTACATGTAGATACCTCACCAAGGCTGGAGGCTGGTCTGTTGTAAGACTTGAAGGAAGACAGCTGGGTGCGATTCTAACTTGGCCAGGTGACACCTTGGTGCGTTTGTTTTCTTTATCTGCAGGTAGGCTAGCTGACCCGTTTCCTTGAACTGTTCCCTTTGGGAAGCCCAACTCACAGTATTGATGTCTTTTCTGCCTTGTACTGAATGACATATTACCTCCAAGCTCTCCTGGACTAGGCGGTCAACAGGGCCACAGGGTTGCTTTCTCTCTTGGGTGGGTTTGGGGAGTTGACAGGAATGAGGGTCCACGGAATGAGCATGAATGACAAGGAAACAAGGGGAAAAGTTAAACTGTCATACAGAAGGTTAACTTTTCCTGGATTTGCAGTTAAAGGTATTCGACCATTTGCTGGCTGAGCCAGATCACGGGAACTTGAGAGCTTTTACTGTGATTCTTCAATGTAAAAAATAAACAACAATGTCAAACTGTGTTTATATGATTTGTATAAAGCCTTTTTAAGATTGCTATTTAAATAAACATTATACCAGAGACATTTTTCTGCATTTTCTTTATTGGAAACAAAGAAACATGGGATTCGAGTGACCAAATTGTCCAAGCATGCTGGAGACTTTCCTGAGTTTTAGCACTGAAAGCCTCATGTCCTGGGACACACCTTGGCTTCATCAGCTTGGGCTGCTATAAGAGAACCACAGTCTGGGTCACTTAAACTTTCATTGCTCACAGTTTTGGAGGCTTCAGGTCCAAGTTCAAGACACCAGTAGATTCAGGGTCTGGTGAGGGCCTCTTCCTAACTTGTGGGTAGCATTTGGCCTTGCTGTAGAGACAGCAATCTGGCCATCTTCCTCCTTTGAGGGTACTAAACCCCCCTTCCATGAGGGTCCTACCCTTACAACCTCATGTAAACCAATACTGCCCCAAGGCCTCACCTCCTGATACCACTGCAATGGGAGTTACGGCTTCATATGAATTTGGGGACCACACACTCATCCCTTAAGAGACAATGCTTCCCAACATTGGAGTCAGTGGGTTGATTGGCTGATTGGATTTTTATAAAATGAATATATTTCATTCATTTCATTTCATTATGAGGATGGGTAACAAGCCATCTGGCCAGATGGGCCACTTTTTAAGTGCTACCTAGTAGACTTCACAAGTTATGATCCCTACAAACATACGTCTTCTCTCAACATTGCCAGGCCTTGCAGTTTTAGAATCTTTGAGGCCATCTTCCTACTCAAACTCTAAATTGTCAATGTCTGGAGATTCCAACATCTATGACAGTGCTTCTTAAAGTGTGGTCTCAGACCAGCAGCAGGAGCATCCCTTGGGCCCCTGTCAGAGATGCATATTCTTGTGCTCCATCCCACAAGATGAATGAGGAGCTCAGGGGGCAGAGCCTAGGGATCTATGTTTCTACCAGTCCACCAGGAAATTCTGATGCACTTTCAAGTTTAAGAACCACTGGTCTAGGGGAAATTTAAATTATCCTGTCCTCAGAGAGTGATTAAGATTAGTAGGTACAAAACAAACCAGAATTTGGCCAGTGATAGTGAAAGGAGGCCAGGTATACTCCCAGGTAGCATAGTAAGTCCCCAGGCCAGGAGGAGGAAAAACTTGACTAGGAATCCCCTCCCTGTGGAAGCTGTAAGCCAGAGCTGAACTTGTCCCACATCATTCACGCCTGAAAGGAAATCTGATTGAATAATTTATTTGAGGAAAAGTTTTTGAATATTTTTTGATTTTACACTCTAGTCAAGAGGACAGAAAGCAAATGGACAAACATGTAAAATAAGCTCTGGTCCCAGTCCGTGTGATAATAGCTCTATCAGAAAATTAAAGGGAGCTCCAATAGAAATCAGTCTAGGATCATTCCTCTGGATGGACAATCACAGAAGGCCTCTCAAAGGAGGTGATACCTAACCTAAAGCCTGAAGGGATAAGGAGGGGTGAGCTAAGCAGGATGCCCAGGAAAAGCTTTGCAAATTGAATGCGCAACGTATAAAGATTGTGCTATGGAAAGGATCTTGGGAACACAGAGCAACAGGAACGTGATCAATGAGGGAGAAGTGCCAGGGGTTGGGTCAGAACCAGGCCACAGGGCACCGAAGGGTGCAGTTGGGGGTGCTCTCCAACCTGCCCCACTCTTGGGCTTTTCTGAATTGATGGAAGGGGAGCCCTACCCCACCATTCCTCATGGGCCAGTGACATCACCACAGACAAACCTCTACACGGACCCTTCTTGCCCCTCTAGTGATCTGCGTTGTCACCAGGCTCCTGAGATGCCTGGTTCTCCGGTATTCCTGACCAAGCAACAAGAGAAGTTAAAATGAAAGCACATTTTTTTATTTCCTTCAGTTGAGTTATTGGGTATTTTAAAAAGTCTAATAAACTAATAATACTTCTAGTCCCTAGGCATCTAGTGTTTACATAAATCTTTCTCCTCCTCCTCCTCCTCCTCCTCCTCCTCCTCCTCCTCCTCCTCCTCCTCCTCCTCCTTCTTCTTCTTCTTCTTCTTCTTCTTATCTGTATCTTCTGGAAATGTTTACACAACCCTCAGGGGAGGCAGGCAGGCCAGTGAAATGCAGTTGGAACAGGCCCATCCTTGAGGGAAACAGGACCCATCTGGACGCTGAGGCCGCTTCTGCCCCTCAACGTTGGCGGTGAGGTTGGAGTGCGGGAGGGGCTCCTGGAGAAGTGGAAAGATGACTATTTCTGTTCTCAAAAGCTTCAGGCTCTATCCCAGGCTGAGCCAAATAGAGCTCCTGGGACCAAGGTTTTCCCCAGGAAACAGGGTGTGAGGTGGGGGGTTAGGGGGAGTGTGGTGGCCAGAAAAGAAAATGTACCTGGGGTCCCCAGAGCCACCCTGCCACCCACCCAAGGGCCTCATGGTTACTTGCACACCCATTCCCATCAGCAACAAAATGGGCTGGGTCTTAAGAGCCCAATGGCCGCCCAAGGCTGAGGCAAAGGCAGAGCTTGGCCCTGAATGCCCACCTCAGAACTCCTGAGCCTCCCGAGCAGCTCCCCAACTCTCCTTGTCATTCCTGGTGTTTTCTCACCGATGCTGAGAGGAGTCTCCTGGCGGAAGTATGTGCCTTCCAAGTTATCTCTGGAGACCTGAGTCAGAGACCTCCAAGGGAGCCCTGAGCCAAATTGCCTCACAGCTTATCCAGAGAATGACACCTGTTTCCTCTCCCTTCTCTGCAAGGAAGTGTGTGTGTGTGTGTGTGTGTGTGTGTGTGTGCTGTTCCTGTCACTGCAGGGTTACCAGCACTCTGTAAGAGACACCCTTTTGCTAAGAAAATGTGTCCCAACTGGCAGAGAGCATCTGACACCTTTCTCATCACTTGTGATGTCAAGTGACATCAGAGTAACATGGGCCCCTCTCCACAGAGGACCCAGCCTATGCAGAGCCCCACAGGCCAGCCCTGACCTCTGGCTGCCAGGCCCACTTGCATATCAGAGGCACCCAAGTCTCTACAGAAAGCCTCCACTAAGAGAGATTCAGTCCCGGGGCCCAGCATTAGAGCTGTGAGGATTTGGGGTGCTCAGCTCTACCCACTTCACCGAACCCCTCACCAATCCAGCAGGCTCTGGAAGCTGTAGCCAATGAGAACTGCCCTCCACCTGGAGAATCAGCCTCCCCTGGAAACAGTGTGGTTTTCCTTGTAAGGTGCAAGCCGCAGCCTCCATAGCTCCCCAGGTGTCTCGGAACCGCTTCAGAGCCAGGTTGCTGTGGTTTGGAACCGGCTCAGCTCATAAATCTCATCCCAAAGCCCCTGACAGCCTCCACTGGGAATTGAAGTGCAGCCTTTCCCTGGGCCTGCTGCTGCTGGGTGTCCACATGGCCCAGCCTTGCCCACCTGCCCTGACAGGGTGAAGCTCCAGAGCCAGCGTGCAGCCTTTCCAGATTGGCCTCCTTCCTTCACCTGTTTCCTCATCTCACCTCCCCTTGCATTTGTGTTTCTCTTTCCAGTCAGATATTTGCCATGCCTGGGGGAGCTCCAAGAAAGCTTACAGGGTTTTGAAGTCCCCTTGAACTTGAACATGCCGAAGGGACAGGAGGCTCTCTTGCACGGCCGGTAAACCTGCAGTGACAGGTTCTTGGGAACTTAGGAAGTCAGGGTTCAGTTCTGCCTCTAACTGTGTGGCCTTGGGAAGGCATGACACATCTTAGCTTTCCCATCTGTAAAATGGGCATTTGTGCAGAATGAACTTTGAGCCCCCAGCTCTGACATCCAGGAGTGGTTTCTATTGGGTTGGGACTGGTTCCCAACCTCGCTTCCCAGCAGCAGAATTGCTCTGTTGCCCAGAACCCTTCACTGTCTACTTCCACAGGCATTGTCATGCGTACCTGTCTATGTCCCACTATATTTTAAGGCAGGGATTGATGCCATATCCATTTATATAATCAACATGTTTTATATTAAACGCCTGTAATGTGCTTTTCTAGGAGCTAGGAGATGACAGATGAAACACAAAATGACCTAGTCCCTGTCTTCAGGAAGTTTACAGTCAAGAAAGAGAGAAAGAGACAGACACAGGCGAATCAAATTACCACATAAACACATCTAATAATCATGGCAGGAGCTGCCAATCAAAGTGCAGAGAGCTGTGTGAAGAAGTAGAAATCTGAGCATCATTTCTCATGGGAGCCAACATCCTAGGTGAGCTGCATAAGCAGGAAGAGCATGGGGCAGTCAATAGGCAGAAGAGCTGGTTTGTGCAAAGGTAGAAGCCCAGGAACAGTGGGGGTAAGGAGGACATCTCATTCCCTTTTGCATTGGGACACTCAACTCTCATCTGATACCACTGCACGTGCATAAATATTTGTTGAATGAATTAATGATGTATAAATTCACCCTCTAAAAGTCATCAAGCTGCCCAGTGTGTTCAGACTCAAAGGTGAGTGTTTTAGCACTTGCTTATTGCTCCCTGTGCTTCAGCATAGTAGAAAATGTGCAAATAACTTTCTGAGAGTCTGAACTGAGAAATTATGTCCACGAGTTCCAACATGGAGATGGTCACTATTGATTTCTGTTTAAATATGATAATTAGTTAAATAAAATATTCAATTTAAAATTCTGTTGAAACAGTTGGAGGGTTGCCAGATTTAGCAAATCAAAATGTCCCATGCAGCCACGATGGAAAACAATATGGCAATTCCTCAAAATGTTAAACAGAATTACCATGCGAGTCAACAATTCCACTTACAAATCTATGTACCCAAAATAATTGAAAGCAGGAACTCAAACAGATACCTGTGGGTCCACGCTCATAGCAGATTGTTCACCATAGCCAAAAGGCGATGACACATGCCCACGAACAGATGAATGAATCAACAAAAATACATACAATGGAATATTATTCAGCCTTAAAAAGAATGACATTCCAACATATGTTATAAATGGATGGACTTGAAATGTTATGCCATTAAGCCAGACATGAAAGGACAGGCATCCTATGACTCAATTTATAAAAGGCATGTAGACAAGGTAAATTTATGGAGACAGAGAGAAGATCAGAGGTCACCAGAGGCTGGGCAGAGGAAAGAATGGGGAATTATTGTTTAAAGGGTATAGAGCTTGGGATAATGAAAAAGTTCTGGAAATGGATAGGGGCAATGTGAGTGTACATTGTGAATGTACCTACTATTCCTGAATTGTATACTTCAAATGGTCAAAATGATAAATTTTATGTCATGTAAAAATGTAAAAGCATCTTGCTTATTTTTGAAAAGCCTCTTGTTTAAAATTCTCATGTAATACTTGGAACATACTTAAACTAAAAATGTGTTCATTGTTTATCTGAAATTCAAATTTAACTGGGTGTTCTGTATTATTCCTGGTATGCCTAGCTAAGAAGTTTCTCTTAGCCGTGGGCTTCCTAGGACCGTCCCTGGATGCAGGGGGCCATATTTTCCAAACCCAAAATTAGTTCCCATGGTCTGATAACAAAGAGTGTACAAAACAGTGGCAGAAAATCAGAGGAGTAGTGCCTGCCCTAATTATAGACTCTGCCACCGAGAGAGGCCACGAAATGATGCCCCCAGACCTCGCCCCCTCCATCAGCGGAGAGGTAGAGATTAGAAATCTTGGTTGGGTTTCCCATCTGTTGTTTAATCATCATGATCCACAAATGCAGTAAAAGCTGGTTATAAACCCCTTCTTACAATTGACCACGTGGCTGGAATTACAGTTGCAGATGGTAACGCTCACGCTTGTGACTCAGACGATAGCCTTGTCCCCCGCCATCAATGGATCTTCACACCAGAGTTGGTAAGAACCCATGGGGTGCCCAGATGCCTAATTGTTAGCACCATTTGCACCCATGCACTCGCAAAGAAAGAAACTGCCTGCAGAGATCATCGTGCAGCGAGGAACAACAGGTGCAAAAGGCAGAGGCCACTCTGGAGCCATTTGGACCAAAGAGCGTGGCTCAGCGTAGCGTGAGTGCCACAGACTTGGCATCTGCCTGTGAGATGGGCTTGGAATCACACCACAGCTCCGGAGTCTACCGTTTCCATTCCAGGTGGTCCCACCTACTCCTTCTTTCAACCGAGATGAAAGGCAGCTGGGGAGGGCATCACACGAAGAGATGGGTCGCATCCAAATCATTTTTACTAGGTGCTGACAAGTCACTGTGAAAGTCTGGAAATGTGTAGCACAGCAAAAACACCCGGGTCACCATGAGCTGGTGAATGATTACCAGAGGAGCAATTCATTACAGGCTGCGCTCAGCTCCCATCACACAAGGAAGTGTTACATTAACAAGATGGAAGGTCCCCATGGTCCCCTCACCAACACGGCCCCCACTGCCACTGCCTGCCACCCCACTTTTTCAATTTGTGTTGTTGCGTGGTGGGTGCAGAGCCCAAAGGCAGGAGAAGTTAATTCAGCTAGACTAATAATCAAAAAGCCACTCAAATTCCATCTGACCTGTGTGCTACATGAATTTTTTTTTGCAGCCAGCAGCAGCTAGGACCTCTGTGAACTGGCACCTACCTGTGGCATTCAGGCAGGATGGGTATTTTTTTTTAATATTTATTTTTTAGTTTTCAGTGGACTCAACATCTTTATTTTTATGTGATGCTGAGGATCAAACCCAGCGCCCCGCGCATGCCAAGCAAGCACGCTACCACTTGAGCCACATCCCCAGCCCAGGATGGGTATTTTTTAGTTCTTCATGAATCTTGCTTCCTATCAGGGTCTGTGTGTTTTCCTGTGAACGAGCCTGGGCTTCAGCCCCGCCAGCACCCAGGTTTCCTTTGGTTTTTAACCTTTCCTTATGTAGACAGATCTTAGAAGGTGCCAGCCTGGAGACTATGGGATGTCAAAGAGGAATTCAACACACAGCTTAGATTGGCTCTGGACCCCAGTTCTGGGATGATAGACTCAGAGTCTCCATTTGGGGGTAACTGATGGGCTTGAGTGACCTTCAAGTCCTTGCCATTCAGAGTCACATGCAGCCTTGATCTCATCCCTCTTTCTAATCTCTCTTCTCCAGTTATGACTTCTCCCATTAAAGAATCATGGACCACAAATGGCGCATTAGTCCAGAGACAACACAAGACAGATGGGTCAATAGTTCTTCCTTAATGGGATTTCTGCTCCTTCAGGATGCCATTCACATGCAGAGGAGCCAGACAATGGAATCTGTTTCAAAGTTAAAAGCACAGCTCTGCTCTGGGCAAGGTGACATATACCTGTAATCCCAATGGAGGCTGAAGCAGGAGGATCCTAAGTTCAAAGCCAGCCTCAGCGAAAGCTAGGTGCTAAGCAACTCAGTGAGACCCCCCACCTCTAAATAAAATACAAAATAGGGCTGGGGATGTGGCTCCATGGTCTAGTGGCCCTGAGTTCAATCCCTAGTACCCCCCCCCACACACACACACCCCGCAAAAAAGCAGAGCCAAGCCCAGGACATATGGTCTCTGCTAGACAAGGGCTTTCCACAAATGCTTTCCAAAGAAGACCAGAAAGCTCAGAACATGGCCTTGCCTTGGGGCCCAACCTCTCACCTCCAAGGGGCCCTGACAGCTTCCATTGCAAATGTCAACCGGAAGTGGGGGGGGACTGAGCACAGAGCACTCCCCAGCCAAGAGGATGTTAAATATTAAACCTCCCTGTAGCCGGCGGTCGGGCTGAGAGCTGCCATTTCATTATGCAGCTTTCCCTGGGCTTAAGAAGAGAGCCTGCCTCTCCCAGAAGCGCGCAGGGGAGCCTGCCCTCCGCCTTCCCAGCACTGGGGAAACCTTCAAAGCTGTTCAATTTGTCTAAGCCCCATCCATCTTTAATGTCACAGTCTACATTTTCTCCTCTCCTCCTTTTTCAAAGCAGCCAAAAAAGAAAATGTCACTGCATTTGGGGCCAATTCAAAAGCCAGGCTTAGACAGAAGTTCTGTTTCTTTCTCCCGGGCTCCCGGGCTCCCGTGTTGTTATCTCCCAAGGAGCCTTCAAGGGCTACACCTCGCCCCCTCCATTCCTGCGATCATCTGGAGTCTTTCTGTCTGACCTCAGTTGTATGTCCTTCATTCACTCCTTCACAAAGAGCACCTGCCAAAAGGACCTAGAGTTGATATTTACGCGGGCAGAGCTGCGGTGGGGGATTGCCAGGTGGGGCTGTCACCACACCCATCAACTTCCTGACAGGGATTTGGAGGCTGTGCAGCTGATACAAGTGAATGTCCCCTGTGCTGCCTTTTAAAGGCTGTATTCCCCCAAATTTATCCAAAGCACAGGGAATCAGCCCCAGCTGTGGCCACCATGGCTGGGAGCACTCTGTGCACTTCTCCCCTGTGTGCCTTAAAAAGACCCTTTAAGCCACGCAGGGCAGGTGGCAGCCTGGATAAAGATGACAGTCACAAGGCATCCCTGACAGGCCCTGGCTCACCCAGGAATAGAGAGCTGATGCACTGATTGATACCTGAGAGGGTGGCTGTCATCCAGGAGGACACAGGAGGGAGATAAGGGATTCAATCAGTGTCAGACCCGTCCCAACACAACACGACCATAAATCACTTTGGGTAAAAATTCTCAGCTGCTAAAGTGGAGAAGGGGGAGCAGGTAATAGAAAAACAGGGGGAGACACAGCTGTGTGGGCTGGACAAGATGTTTGGTCTCAGCCCTAGGTGGAGGGCAGGCTCTGTTAGAATTCAGTCTTTTCTCAGCTCAAGGGAGGTACAGCATTTTCCCGAGTTAATTGTATGGGGTTAAAATATAATCCAGGGTCAAATCGGCAGTATGTGAGCTATATCCCAATACGGCTGTTGTAAATATATAAATTCCAACCAGAAGCCCAGGATGGCAATGGAGGGAACCCCCTCTCCCCCACCTCCCACCTACCCCATGGAGGCAAAAGAGATGGTTGCAATATTCAGCCTTGTCCTTACCCACTGGTACCCTAGAAAGTACAGCACATGGTGAGCTCTGAGAAAACAGGACTCAAAGCCTCTCTTGATGAGAAGAGCTTTCTCCAATTCCAGAAAGCCTCAACCTGCCTTCAGCAACTCCTATCAATATTACGATGTGCATAGCACTAGCCAAACCCATTTCAGAGATTGTCTTTCAATGTATGTTAATTAGACATTTCAAAAATAAAAACTTTTTTTTTTTTGGTCCAGGGGACAGAGATTCTTAAATTGGAAGTAATGAACAGATTAGCGATTAATTAATTGCAGGCAGGTGTAAGGAGAAACTATGTATGGCTTCTTAGGTTCCCCCCCACACACACACTTTCTCTCTTAAGATCACTCTTTCTTATTTTAATTAATTTTTTTGCCACCCCAGCACTTCTCTTATCAAATATTCAAATAAACTAAACAAATAGAGTGTACTGAGACCAAAGTCTCAATATGGTGTTTAATTGGAATTGTAGCCTGTTTTCTCCTAGTGAAGTCTCGGGGTACCTGGAAGCTTTCCCTGGCAGAAGAACTGGCCTCCAAAAGTGCATTTTTAGCATCTAGTTAATCTTCCTTTCAGGTGCCAAGGGCATGGATTGATTGAAACAAGGAAATGTAAGCCATTGGGTGGTTTGTGGTTTCTCTGGCCTGGTAAGGAACACAAGCAATAACATAATGAGACTGTGGGTCTCCTCTCCATTAACTCTGCTCCCCGTTCACGAGTGTATCTGTACTGCACAAATGCCCTACATGCATGATCCAGCTGTTGGACGGCCAGGTCTGATGGCAACCACTTGTCCTCAGCTGCCGCCATCTCACTAGACTCAGCAGGACGGCTGCCCCCACCCTTGTGACTTACCCTTGTACAACTAAATTTAGAGTGAAGGTCCTGCACTCATGCACTCAAATGCAAACCACAGCCACAAGAGGGGGTCCCTCAGGGCATGTGCTCATGCACAAAGCCAGCAGCACCAGCCTCTCAGAGAATGTGGACTTCATGCTCTGCCTCTCCAAAGGGACACTTCTCAGATCACGATAGCAGGGGGCAACTTCCAATGTGGGGGGCTGTTTCCTGAGTGAGGAGCCTTCCTATTTAACTCCAAGAAGGGCTTCAGGGACACAGACCTGTAATGGAGCCAGAGCTTTTGGCTGCTTCAAAATGAGTTACAGACTTCTGACACTGCTCTGGTACCTTCTAACAGTCAGGGGACTCCTTAGGAGGGAGGGCCTCCACTATTGTCTCAAAAGCAGCCAAATTGTTGAGCCATGAACACTGATTTATCCAGAAATGATGATTAGTAGGAATGAAGATGGAATGAAAGAAGAGTTCTAAAAATGGATCTCTGGTGGCCATTGTGTCTTTCAGCACAAAGTATTTTTCTCCAGATTTGAGTCAAAGACAGTGGTAGTCACTGTGACTGATGGAGCCCAGATGATCCCTCGCCCAGCCTTTCAGTACAAGGGGTGGGCGTGCTGAAAGGTGGGAAAGGTGGAGCCATGGGCAGCAGGGACGTGGCCAGTTAGCCGCTAAAGAACTGGGAGCTGCTTCCAAGGGCTTCCAAAACCATGGGTAGCGTGAGGGATTCAGACAGAGAAAGTCCCTGTGGTGCTTGTCTCAGTCTTTCTCTCCTCCAAGACTAGCAGCATCGAAGTGCTAGAAAATGAGGACAGGAAACCCTAAAGGAATTCCTAACATAGCCATGGATATAGCTTTGTTTGTTTGTTTGTTTTGGATTTGCTTTACTTTTTTTTTTTTTTAATTCTCAAGGATAGACTACTAGGTAAATTTTTTTTTTTTTATGAGAAAGCCCTTTATATGTAAAAATGAAAAGATCTTTAAGACATGCATTTAAGTAAAAAAGCGAGATGAAAAGTAGGCTCTATAATTTGCAGGACCCATTGTAAAATGAAATTATGGGTTTTCAAAATTATTAAGAATTTCAAGGTGGTGACAGCAACGCATTAAACCAAGTGCAAGGCCCTTCTGGTTTCAGAGCCCTTAGTGTCTCACATGCCACATGCCCTTCACATGCTAGTAAGCCCCTTCTGCTTACTAGCAACCATTGCTGTAAATTTGACATGGTGTATATGTAATTAATAATAAGGCTTACCAATGGGGAGGGAGGGTGAGGACTAGGAGGAAGGAGGAGGGAGAAGAATTTCCATTACATGCCTACTTATATATTTTAATATTTAAACCACATGAATGTATTAAATATTAAAAATTAAATAATTAAGAAAAAGTTCTCAGGGCTCCAGAAACCTCCACAGAGACCCTCAGCAATACATGGGCTCCCGTTCACATTTACCCTAGATGATACATTGCTGTATGGGGTGCTGCAGGTGGGAAGTGGCTGGGAACAGAAGGATCAGGTTATAATGGCAAAAGCAGCAACTGTCCTCTTTCCCACCTGGCCACTCACCTGTCAATGGCCATAGATTTCTATGAAGCCAAATAAAACATGAGGTGTTATCTCACTCTGTGATCTCTGTTAGGTTCCCCTTACCCTTCTGAATTTTGTCTGCCCTCAGGCACATGGACCAGTGCTTATTTTCACAGCTGCCTTAGAGGTTAATAAGTGCTACTCTTGGGACTCTAAATCCCATTAAATGTATGGATTGGATGAAGGTTTCAGAAGCAATAAACTGCGTAAGTTTAACAAGACCCTCTTATGTGTCTCCAGAATCTGCAACCCAGAGAAGGGGAGTTGAACATTCCCTGCTCACAATAAGCAAACAGAGTACCTATGGTGTGCTAAGTGAATTACTCATTTAATGCTCATGATTCCTTGCAGGGCAGTCTCCACAATTTTTCTCCTTCTATTGATAAGGAAATAAGCCCAAAGAGGAAAAGAAACTTGCCCACCCTTACCCAGGGAGTAGAAGATGAAACCAGAATGGCACACAGACAATCAGTACCAAAGCCCACACTCTCAACCATTAACCACAGAAGAGGGAGGCCCCGGTGTCAAAGCAAATGATCTATAGAATATAAAAATGACACGTAATACTTCCTCTCAGCTGTTTTACTCCACAAAGATTTCAACTTTCTGAATACAATGAGACTGATTTGAAAGTAGGCTGCCTATTTTCATTTGGGTAGATACAGCCATGAATTCTTTTGTGCCATCAAATCAGGAGAATGTGGGGTTCACCATTGAGGCTCACATGAACCTTCTGTATGGCCTTGGACCCTCTTTTTTCCTTGGCAGCATTCCTGAAATTAAGACAATATGACAGCTCTTGGGAACAACTTCCAAGAGACTTGCCATGCGCTCTCTGAGGGACGAAAGAGGTTGAGATAGTTAAGGAGAATGAGTGGACTTACTTCCAAGAGCACAGAAACATCAAGAAAGTAACACAGAGACACAGATGGTCAACGGCAGGGCAGCCATTGACATTCCTGGACCAAGGAAAAGCTCCAGAACTTGATTCGAATTGGCCATAGAAATATTATGAAGATGGATCTAAACCCCAAATTTTCCTTGGGAATTTTTCCCCTTCTGAATTGCCTGGGACAACAGGAATGACATCTGTGTGAGAGAATTGGACATATCCATGCCACCTATATTGTCTTGCACTCATCTTCTACCAAATTAGAAAAATCAGTTTCAGGTACTGTGTTTGCATCTTTCTGTCCTAGAACCTAAAACACAACGAGATACAAATAGGTTCTTAATAGGTGTTGAAATGGTGAATGAATGAATGAATGAACAAATCATCTGTCAATTGATACACAACCACAATCCTTAATGGCTATGCTATGCAAGTAATATCTCGTTATGACAATTCAACCCCTCCCTGCCGCCTACCCATGAAATATTCAAGTGAACTTTATCATACAATGTGATAATTTCGAGAAATTCTATTCCCGGTAGGCCGGAGTTAGAGATGAAACCAAACCAATATCAAATTTCCTTATCAAACACTGGAAAGTGAAAATAAAATAACTTGAATGCAATACAAAAAGGAGTGCTTTTCAGATCTGCTTAGTATGTTGCTTTTCAAATGCCTGTGTCTGTGTGATGTTGTCAAGTATCTCCTCAATAAATACTTTAAAGCTTGTTCAGCTTGTTCAAATTAAAATATTAAAGAAAGAAGTTTGACTGCTTTTTTACAACTTCAAATGGCCAAAGTAGTGTGGAAGGAAATAAAAGCAGCTGGAATTTGTGCAGTTGCTAATTTAGTTGAAGAATAATCATCCATCTAAGCAAAAATAATTCCTCCACCACATCTGGAGGAAACAGTTGTAGAAGAGAAGGTGTGGCTTCGCTCCTTACTGGAAAAAAAAATCTTAATTTCATGCAAATTGCCATGTTTTCTTTTTTCTTCTTTTTTCTCTCTTTCTTCCTTTTTACTCTCAGAATGATCACACCCAGGAAACAAGAAGACAGTTTGGAGACCAGGATGAGACTGCTAAAGCCATGCTTTCTTAGCAAAGAGACTTGCTGAACCTTGGCCAAGCGATGAGACATCACCAGGCAGAGTATTCAAGGTTTCCAGCAAAGGCTACAGGATAAAAAGGCTGCCAGTAACTGGGGGAGAAACCAAGGGATCGGGGACCTTCAACACTCTTCACAGTAATTGAAAATCTGGAACTTCTACTTAAGGAAAAGTAGAGTTACCATTAAACAAAGATTAATAATCAAAGGCTAGAGGGAGAAGGAACTTAACTTGAATGTAGATTTTTGCACATTATTTCTTTGAAATGTTGTTCTAAGTTGGGTATCACTTAAACTGATTCTATTATTTTAAAAGTTATAGTTAGACTTTATTTTCATTTTTTTCTCTCTCAAAATGAATGATTCACAAAATGTAATCTGTATCAGAATTATTTTTAAAAATAGAGATTCTTAAACCAAAAGAGTGTATAGGGTTGGGCTCCAAAATCTGTGTTTAAAGGTAATAGGTCCCAGATAATTTGATGCAGGTGATCCACATCTCCCTTTTGAGACACAACTCATGATTTGTCCCAGGTAATGTCTGGCGCAAAGCGCAGCCTAGGGGAACTTTATCCAAATTTCAGGCATAATGGAAAGGGGAACTCAGGTGTCCGTGAGGTGATTTACATTGTGATGTTGAATAACCGCTCAATAAATGTTTCAAATCTTACTTGGTTTGTTCAAATTTGAAATATTAAAGAGAATTTTAAAAGTTGGGATGATTTTTACAAATTCTATACCAAATGTAACATGAAAGAAAAATAAACTTGGATTTGTGTAATGGCTACTGTATTGTAGGGTTCAGTAGTTCAAGACACACAGAAACAGGATACAGGAGCGAGGCTGAAGAGCTACAGAAATATATTTTGCTTATGTTTCAGTTATTTCTGCATCTCTCTGGAAGTAATGCCAGTTTAAGTAAATTTCAGGCCAGTGTGTCAATGACTGAATTGAGAAGTCACCATGCAGCTTCAAATCTGTTTTACCCCATTCACCTACCTTTCCAGGTTAGGAATGTCCAGATATTCCCCACCAATTCAAAGCATGTTCTTATGATTCAACTGCAACCCCTCCCTTATTTGAGAGGATATGGAATAAAATCAGGTCAAATGAAAAGGAGCTCTGATCTGAACAGTATTTTGCCTCCTCACAAACATGCACATAACAAGAGTCAGGGAGAACAATCTTTGGAAGTTTGAACTTCCTCCAGTGGGGAGGTGTTTGACTTGGAAAGTCAGAGATTTCCACACCACCTTCTCATCTCTCCATTCATTGACGATAGCAGATGGCACAAGGCATCAAGCCCCTTGCAGGAAGCAGCTGCCTTACAGCATGGCATGAGAAAGCATAGAGCATTTGGCTTGAGAGAGTAATTTGCATGACCAAGGGCAAATTACATAGCCTCTGTAGGCATCATTTTCCTACTCTATTAAAGGTGCATTCCTACCTTCTGGGGTTGAGAGAACTTGAGATAATGTATGCAAAATGCCCGGGACATAATAGGTGTTCAATAAATGGTGGTTATTATTTTATGCATGAGCCTTGGGCTAATGTATGTGTGAACATTTAGTTATTAATTAGAAGGTAAATGAAAGCTGGCTGGAGGGAATTGCATTTGACCTTTAGCAAATTATTTCATTTAGATGCGCTGATGCAAAACTATCACATCTTATGAAGAAAGACGAAAATAAATCTGGCTGACAAAAGATATTTTAATAAATACTCAATCTCCCTCCAATATTCTCCCAGTCTATGGCCACCCCACTATCATTTGTATGCTGTCTGGGGAAGCTTTTGTGCCTTTCTCGATCTTGTCATAGTCAATCACTGACTGATCAGGGACCAGATTTAGCTCTGAAAAAAACTTTCCAAGCACCTGCATTGAGTGAGTGCTTCAAAAAACGAACTTCTGATGCCTGTTTGCCTCTAAATAAGCTTGCCACCAAATAAGCTTGGGGTGTCCTGAGGTTGGTAGACTCTGTCTAAATTATTCCTAGGCTAAGTGTGACCCGGCTGGTGTAGCATGACACAGGGGCTTGGTGCCTGTGTCCCTCCATGTGCCCATTTTATTGGCAGACAAAGAAAACCTGCTGTGCTCCACGTGAAGCACTGACAGGAGGCCACATCATGGGAGTCACTTTGCTTGCGTGATCTATCCCAGGGAGAGCCGTGAGTGTCTGTTTGAGCTGAAGAGAGAAAAGGGAAAAGAGGAAGTGACAAGGGCTAGCTGCAAGCCAGGAAGACAGAGGCACATAGACGCATCCTGACCTTCTCTTGGGAATCCCTGGAAGTTCACTTTGGAGGGCAGGAGTCTGGAGCCTCGGCAGACGAATAGGAAAGAGGTTAAAAAGAAGGATGAGGATCTGTGAAGGCACTCTGGAGTGGAGATCCATGCAGAGAGAAGAGGTAGGCACCAAGAGGTTAAGAGGAGTCAAAAGGCCCGAACCAGGGCTTCTTAGTGGAAGAGTCAGTAATTTAAAAAAAAAAAAAAATTTAAACACTGGCAGCATTAGGAAAGATGAGACCTAAACCCACTGCATTTTAAAAAACGAAAAGAGAAAAAAAAAGGAGATCTTGTCACTTGTCAACACTATTCTGTTGGAGAAGATTGCAGATCCCACAATCGAAAGAAGAGGTCGATGTTTTTCACATAGGGTTCTCTCATGCTAAATAACACAGGGGTAAATGGTACTCTCCGAATCCTCACCTTCAGTTCCTCTGATCCTCAACCTACCTGGGATGGGAACGTATGAGAAAATCCAACCCAATGAACTTTGCAAAAGGGCTGTGATGAGCTTCAGAAGGCTCCAACTGTGCAAGCAGCCGATATAATAAGCTCACATGTTGTGACTGATTACACCCATTATCATGCCTGCATATTTCTGCCTCCTAATGCCTACCGAGATGCTGAGAGAGGAGTCAGGCACACATCTTCAGGACTGGTTTATTAAGCTAATATACCAGGCATTGCCCATTTTGCATCCTGAGAAGCCATCAAGCCCTTTGAACTTAGCATTTTCATTAGAAATCATCAATTTTAAATAATGATACGGTGAATCTTTGCACGGCTTTTCATCCAAGGGATTCAAAATATATTACTATTATTGCTGATTCTTAGCATTTGGTAGGTAGTATTACATTAATTTTTTAGATGGGCAATCTGAAGCATCTAATGGTGAAATGCAAAATCAGCTGCAAAGGTAGGAAATGAGTTTAGGGGATTTAGGGTCAAGTCTTTTATCTACTTAACAATATTTACTGTGTCCATGTCAATAATGAGATGTACAATTATGAGCTAGAAGCGAGTGTGGACTTTACAGCTGTCCATTTGTGAGGAGATTGGTCAGGTTGCTGGCTGCGGACATATTTTTCATCTGCTTACTCTGTTGAGGGAAGAGCTCATTTTCCCAGTCTCCCTTGCAACTATAGTGCAGACATGTGACCTGGGCCCCACCAGTCAGACGGACTAGTGACAGCAGCCAATCTAATCACTGGCATTGAGGTTAAAGTGGAGCAAATTATAATATCAACTTCACGGTTGTGACACAATGGCTTCCAAAACAGATTTGTTAGCATGTTTCTAATTTAACCTCTAAACTTGGTTCTTCAACCTCTCAGTGATTCCCCCGTTTCTTTTTAACAAACTTCTCTCCAAAATCAGCCAGACTTAGCTTCTATCACTTACAGCCAGAATTCCTGGCCGGTCTTCCTTTGTATCTCATGAAAAATAGGAGTTCACAGACTTCCTTTGGCACTTATAGATGGATTGATAACTGATTATCAGTCCATCTCTCAAACTGAATGTCAATGAACTCAATTAACATTTAATATTTATAAATATCTAGTGTTACTTGTACCTACTATGTGCAAAACTCTGTGCTAAATATTGAAGGAAATATCGGCCAAGTGCTTCTATGTGCTGTGTGTCAATCACACCAAGGGCTGGGGATGGAAAAAAAATTGAGCAAAGTTAGACATGGCCACAAGAGCTCACAGTCTTCAGGGAAAGGCAGACAGTCATTGGGGAATCCCACTCAGAACAGTAAAATTTGCCACCACCATAAGTGATGTGAAGGGCAGAGAAAGTCTCCCTGAGGAGACGATGTGTTGGTGTGAGGCATGCCTTTAAAACAGCACACAAGAGCCAGTTAGCAAAGGAACCTGAAGGACGTCAAAATAACAGCAGGCAACATGGTAGGAGGCGATTTTAGTGATTCAGAAAGGAGCTTAGACTAGTGAGTCAGAAATAGTGATGCAGGGAAAACAGAAGACCCAGGAGATCCTTAGCAGGCAAAGTCAGAAGGATTTAGCAATGGATTAGACATAGAGAAGATACATGGGCACAGATGACTCTTGGGTTTCTGACTTAAGCCACTGGATAGATGGCGTTGTGCAGAGGGGCCATGGGAAGAAAGCCAAGCAGGGTACAGACGTTGTCAGTTCAGTCTCAGACAGGTTCAGTACGTTGCCCTCAAGGTACCCAGGAGACAAACGCATCTTAAGAGTCTAGAATTCAGAACAGAGAGGACTGGCTGAAGGCAGAGGAGAGTCCTTGCGTAATGAAGTCATTGGGACGATGGAATTTCTTAGGGCAGAGTATAGACTGAAAACCAGAGAGGAGTTAAGACTTGTTCTGAAGAAGTGTCTGGCTAGGAAACAATAAGGTGGAAGGCATTATTCTAAGAGACTTGTCTTAATTCTCAAACTGGAGAGTCCCCTAAATAAGGATGACACACTCAGGGCCTGGGCAGTCTACTACTCTGTTAATGGGCCAAGTTGGGCCAGTGGCATACAGAAGAACACATGTCCTATCTAAAGAGGGCCATGAATTCCAAGCTCAGCCAGGCACCACCAGATATGACATCTGTATCCAAATCCCTCTATTAAAGCCCACACTGGCAAGGATGTGGGGAAAAAGGTACACTCATACATTGCTGGTGGGACTGAAAATTGGTGCAGCCAATTTGGAAAGCAGTATGGAGATTCCTTGAAAAACTGGGAATGGAACCACCATTTGACCCAGCTATTCCTCTTCTCGGACTATACTCAAAAGACCTAAAAACGGCATACTACAGGGACACAGCCACATCAACGTTTATAGCAGCACAATTCACAATAGCTAGACTGTAGAGCCAACCTAGATGCCCTTCAATGGATGAATGGATAAAAAAAAATGAGGCATTATACACAATGGAATATTACTCAGCACTAAAAAATAACAAGATTATGGCATTTGCAGGGAAATGGATGGCATTAGAGCAGACAGTATGCTAAGTGAAGTTAGCCAATCCCCCCCAAAAAAATGCCGAATGTCTTCTCTGATATAAGGGGGGGTGACTCAAAATGGGGTAGAGAGGAAGAGCATGAGAAGAAGATTACCTCTAGGTAGGGAAGAGAGGTGGGAGGAAAAGGGAGGGAGAAGGGGAATTGCGTGGAAGATGGAAGGAGACCCCTTTTGTTATACAGAATACAAGTATGACAATGTGAGGGGGAAAAAAAAGAAGTGAGTCACTAATTAGATTGGGTAGAGAGAAATGATGGGAGGGGAGGGGAGGGGAAGGGGGAATGGAGGGACAGCAGAATAAAATAGACATTATTATTGCTGTGGGTATATATGTGACTGCATGTCCAATACATGCTACCTGTACACTCAGAAAAATGAGAAATTATACCCCATCTGATTCAAATGTATGATATGTCAAGATCATTGTACTGTTATGTATAACTAATTAAAACAAATTTTAAAAAAGCCCATACTGTTTGAAATAAGTATTGTGGTTTCTATTTACCTGAATGGACCTTGACCAGATTTATAGATTTAGAATCTAATTCTCTGCTTCTGACTTTTGGAAATAATTTTCAATTGCCTTAAATTATTTTCTGGACTAAACTCCTCTGTTTTTGTATTTCCAAATAGTATTAATAACCTGAAAAAACTGCTCTTCTACCTCCAAATACTTTCTCTAGATTCTAATTCTTCCCAAACTATTTTCCAATGTCCAACACTCTAACCATAGTATCCCACCTTAACATCCCATCCATGACTCAATCCATCCTGAAGAAAAGGTACCTATTGGAATTCGGGCTTCCTGATATGGGCTATAAGGACCAGTGAGCAGGTAAACAGAGGGTAATCATTTCCTGGCACCACAAGACAGGTGACAACCAAGAGAATAGGCTACTTGAGGTCAAGGAGTGGTCTTTAGAAACCAGTAACAGAGTAAAGGATAGCAGAGTTCTGGAGCAGTCTTGAAGATGGACTAGGGCAGAAAAAAGAAAGTATGAAAATATAGAAATAGTAGTAGAAACTAGCTTGCAATGTTAATGTTAATTAATTCTGGCCTCTGATATTTTTTTTTTCCTGCTTAGCACCAGTAATATTTGCCTGAAGGCCTAGGAGATATTTTTCAATTACATACATTCAGATTTTTTTTTTTTGGCATTCTCAATATTCCTCTGCAGTAGCACATTGCATGTACTAATTATAACTGCCAGCTATTGACTAAATCTGATATGTAGTTGAACTGGATCTATTTCTTAGCTTAATATTATGATACACACACACACACACATAAATTCTTCGCCACACACACACCTCTTCCAACCTCGAGCTATAATTATTAAACCAAGAGACATAAAACAGCACACCACTGGCATGCACGTGTGGTAAAGCAGCTATTGGAACTTGCTCCTGCTTCGGCATACACCAGGTGAGTCAACTGCACACCTACCTTGTTTTAGCATCTAAGGCAAACATCCTTCAGAAAGCGTTACACAGCACCTGGAACAAAATCACAGCTAAAATTCTGTTGGTGTTTTCTATAGAACCCTGGTTGGTGTAAGAGCTTGCCCCAGAAAGTCCTGTTCTATTGACATTGGGCAGGACTTCTTTCAACAAAAAATTATATCAACTAACACCTAGCAGAGTGTCTGGCACATAGTAAATACTTGATACTTGTTTTTAAAAATTCAAAGAACATCAAATGAAAATGAGCCATGTCGAATCTCATAATGAGTTAATATAGTAAAGCAGTGAGCATCAAGCACAGAGTAAGTGCTAGATAAATATTAGCTATTGCTGTTGTTATCATTATCTAGAATTATTGTTGCATCTTGTTGACATTCCAAGAATCCAGAATGGCCTCTCCCACATGACTTTCTCACCCCATTCCTCTTACTTAAATGCTATCACAACTTCCATAGAGATTTAAAAAACCCACACAGAGTAAGAGAATATGGCCCCACTCTCGTGCATTGCTGAAGAAAATCAGCAGAGCTCCTACAGAGGGCAATTTGAAAATATCTATCCAAATTACAGACACATATACTTCCCAGCACAGCAGGTCACATTACAGAGTTTGTCCCACAGATTAACTCACATTCATATGACAAGCAATATGTGCAAGGTTATTCATTGCAGTCTTGTTTGAAATGGCCAAACAGAAATAAGCTAAGCATCTGTCAGTAGGAAACTCATTAAAGAAAACCTTAGTACAATATAGAATAGAATATTATAGAGGGAAGAACCAAATTTTGAATGAGGAAGACCCATGTACTTAAATGAGGAAATCTCTAAAATATATTGTTAAATTAAAAAAAAAAACACAAGATATAGGATAGTGTAGAAAGCATCATAAATTTTGTATAAAAGAGCAGGGGTTAAAAATATATACAGTTATATCTATAGGTTCAGACCAACCAAGGACTGAAAATATCTAAACATGTACAGACTCTTTTCCTGGTCATTATTCCCTTAAAAATGCCATATAACAACTATTTGCACAGTACTTACGTTGTATTAAGTATAAGTAATCTAGAGATGATTGAAAGTCTTTGGAAAGCTGTGCGTGGCAGTGAACATCTATAATTCCATCTGCTCCAGAGACTGAGGCAGAGGGATCACAAGTTTGAGGTCAGCCTCAGCAACTTCATTGAGATTCTGTTTCAAAGTTTTTTTGTTTTTAAAGTGGGCAAGGGAAAGAGGACTGGGTATCAAGTTCAGTGGTAGAGCATCCCTGGAGCACACTCACACAAAAAAAATTTAAATAAAAAAGAATGTCTACAAGAGAACTGCTTAGATGATATGCAAATGCTACATCACTTCATATAAGTGCTCCAGCATAGATTTTTTTGGTATCCATAGGAGGTCCTGGAACCGTCCCTCATGGTTACTGAGAGGACAACTGTACTTTCACTTGTTTACATTAAGAAGCTCTGGAAGGATATGGAGGAAACCAGAAGGAGTGGTTCCTTGGTAGGAGGGAGAAAATCAAGCTGAGTAGGTAGAGTGGGGGGCAAGGATTGAAGGGAAAACTTTTTACTATAAAACTTGTGTCTATTCAAAAGAGATGAGAGAGAGAAAGGGAGGGAGAGAGGGATGGATAAGAAAGAGATAGAAGAGAGAGAGATGTGATTGAAGCTAGATTGAGACCCATCTTTCTTTCAAGTAAAAAGAAAAAGAAACCCAGGACTTCTGACTACCCAAGGAGCTGCTTCACCGTCAGTGCTCTGCGGCTGAAGCTAACGCCCTGGAAGTTCAACACCTCGTGCATCTCCTACCTTGCATCCTCCAGGCTTCCTCCCCTACCACTGTGGGCTGCTACTGCCTTTGGGATGGGGAACTGTGCCTAGAGTAGGACCCCTGGACTGGCTGACTTGGTACAGTCTGCTGGGCTATGTCCCTATTCTCACATGTGTGTACGTCTTCTGAAACTCGAAAGTTTAAATTAAGAAAAATCTCCTAGGTCACAGACTCAGTATGATAACTCTCCATTTCTTTGCCTTCATCAGTTTAAATTCAGACATTTAATGCGATTTGCAAATAGCCTAGTGTGATATGATATTAGAGGTCAGAGGACTTCTCTATCCATCTAAAAATACATAAACACACCGCAACGAAAATCCATTAAAAGTAGAAATAGCTAATCCTTTACGTGGGGAGAATAAATAATTCACCTTGAGGCTCTCCCACCGTAAATCAGCCGTGCTGTTATCAAATGCCAGCACTGGAATAGGAGAGCCAAGCAGCTGTATTAAACTTTGACAATTTAGAAAGAAAGAAATAGAAAAAGTAGGGATGAAACATTTGTTTTCCTTCCATGTCGTTCCCTAAACAGACTACATAATGTATGAGCTGGGGGAAGACTAGCAACTTAATTCCATTTCTGATGAAAATCTTTCCTCTCTTTATCTCCAGGCTGCATCTGAGCCATACATTAAGGGTTCCAGCAGCGCCACACACCAATCCTCAGATGTGATGGTGGCCCCTTCTCAGGCAGTTCCAAGAAATGGTCCACAGGGAGAACCTGCCATCTTGGGCTCCTCAAGCTCAGGGGGAGGAGGAAGGGAAGGCTCAGAGACAAATAACTCTAGGCTCATTCTACACCACCAATCTCTCACCTTATGGGATCAACCAACCTCAAGTCCAGATGGGTCTGCAAAAGGGTCATAAGGAAACGAACCACTCCCACACCTCCTGGTGAAACAGTCAGGAGAGCTCTGGGTGAGTTTTAGAGATGGAGAAAGCAGGTCAAGCCCCACCTGTCAATCCAAATGACCCTGTACAGCAAGGGTTTTTTTTAATTTTTTAATAACTTAGTTTAAAAATCTTTTCCTAGTGTTTGTTCTGTGCAAATTGAAGCTATAGTGGCATGCCACTTCGTAGCCACTAGGATGACTATGATCATAAAAAAGAAAACAAGTGTTGGTGAGGGTGTGGAGAAATTGGAGCCCTCCTACATGACTAGTAGGAATATAAAATGGTGCAGCCACTGTTTGCCAGCTCCTGAAAAATTAAATATAAAAATTATCATATCACCCAGCCATGTCACTCCAAGGTAAATACCCCAAATAATTGAAAATGTGCCCAAACAAAATCTGTGCAAAAATATTCATACTAACACAACTCTTAATAGCCAAAAGGTATAAACAACCCAAATGACCATCAACTTGGATAATAAAATGTGCTAAATTCATATGTGGAACATTATTTAGGCATACAAAGGAATAAAGTACTTCATGCCACCATATGGTTGAACCTCAAAACCACTGTGCTAAATGATGGACAAAAGGACACATGTTGTGGGATCCACTTACATGAAACATGCAGAATGGGCAAACTCATAGAGACAGAAAGCAGATTAATGGTTGTTGGGGTTAAGGGAGAAAGGGAAGGACAGCAGCTGCTCAATGAGTAGTGGGTATCCTTCCAAGATGGTGGAATGTTCCAGAACTAAATAGTAGTAACAGCTGTACAACATGGCAAATGTACTAAATACCACTGTATCATACCTTTGAAATGGTTAAAATGCTGAATTTTAGGGGCTGGGGTTGTGGCTCAGTAGTAGAATGCTTGCCTAGAATGCACGAGGCACTTGGTTCGATCCTCAGCACCACATAAATGTAAAATAAAGATATTAAAAAATGCTGAATTTTATGTAAGTCTACTTCAATTTAAAAAAAAAAAAAGTAGTCTTGGTCACATAATCAGTGAGTCGAGTCATGTAAGGTGATCAGGTCTCAGCCACACTGGGCTTAGACAAAAGCTACAGATAGGAGCCAGCTCTGCCTCATGTTTGTCTCATTCTCCTCACACCAGTAGACTAGACATGGCATGTTCTTCTCATGGTGGTGACAGAAGCACGGAATGGCAAGTCCAGCAATGTACATGAACTTAAAGCCTCCGTTTGCATTATGTCTGCTAACAGCCCGTTGGCCAAAACAAGTCCCACAGATGAGCTTCAGGACAAAGGATGGATGTGCACTCCACCTCTGGTGAAAGGACCGCAAATTTGAATGGCAGAGGACAAGGATAAAGGTAAAGAATTGGGACCTATAATGCAATCTGCCACAGCTGCTGCTTGACACAGGTGACCTCTTCATTCTTGATCTTTCATATCTTTTCCACTAGCTTTCACAATTTTTTAGAGCAGAGGTCCTTCTTCTAAGCAGATTCAGTGACAGATTCAGTCAAGGTAACTCTTATTATATTATAGGAAGCACAGATCAACGTGAGAGTTTGTAAAGTTAGCTGGACTTTTCTAATTCTTAGCAGATGAGATGCATGGGTTCCAAGGCAATTATAAGGTCCTCGGTGTCCGATACTCCATTTTTTAGGGCTGTTAGATCTCCCTGCCATATTTAGTGTCAGATTTTAAAACCAGAATCAGTCAAGAGATACAAAAGGACATGGAGGGTTGTGCCGGAATTTTATGGATCTGTCCTGGAAGTAGCATGCATAACTTCTACCTACATTGCCTTGGCCAGAACTCAATCACATGGTTACAAATTTGATAGCTGCAAAAGAGATGGAAAAGCAATCCAGCCATGTACCCAAGAGGAAAAGTGAAGTTCATGCTTGGCCAGCTTCTGTCACATTCTATATTAAGCTGTCTTTATTTGAATGTCAAAACATCTAAAGTTGGCTTTTAAAAAAGTGCTAATCACTTGTTGGTGGGGACTTGGGGAACCACTTCTTCAAGGCTGGAGGAATAGAGTGAAGCCCTGGGACTAGGTTTGAAGACACCGGAGGCAGCAGCAGCTAGAGAAATAGGGACGACAACAACAGCATGAACAAAAATCGGCTGAAAGGAATGGAAGGCTACACATGAACTTGAAGAAAAAGCACGCAAAGCATCGATGACCCCACAGCCCCACTTCTGGGAATCCAAACAAGAAAATGGAGTGAGCTCTTAGAGACAAATGACATTAAATGACAAAAGCCATGACCTCGCTCAAGTCTGGCCTGAGGAAGTAAGACTTCCACATGTGTTATGTATTTCAGTATGTCCTGTTAATGGCTTGCTCCTTAGACAGTGACAGTCACCCTGAATAAATTTAAAACTGAACAACAAATGGAACTAAAGTGATTTGAACACAAAAGTTCTCCTTCCCTTTTTTCCCCACTCCTCCCACCAGCCTTCCCCTTATTACAGCTGCCCCGAACCAAAGGAGAGAGAAAGTTAGGCCAACAACGCTGTTAACACCTCCAGTGCCCAAACCAAGATGAAGTAAAAAATCATACTTCCAAGGTGCGCACTGTGCTTCCTCCTGAGCTAGCAAGCTTTTTATTTCTCTGCAGTGACCTCCCCTTCTTCCCCAGAAATTTCAAGCTGGTTGCCATTTCCACCCCTCTCAACTAGGGGCTTTATTATCTTAAGGTGTGAAAAGTTTCTTCGGCAGAAGTCTGCCTGGGAGAGAATTCAGAGTGATTTAAGCAGTGCCCATGTGTGTTGGAAATGGAAGAGAATCCCCAGCTGACACATCAGACAGGAAAAAAATGTAAGCTCGGATGCATTCATTAAGGGAGGCTGAATACCTGCTCAGCAACTGCCCCCCACCCTGCCCTTAACCTCAGATGCTATTTGAATGAAAGCCCTCAGCAAATCACAGCTTTGAAGGAAAAATGTCAATCCCTATCAAACCCTGAAAAATAGCTGGAGCTGATAGAAATCTATATTCATCTGTAGGTTTCCCTATTTCCCCTTCTATCCCTTCAAACCTCCTCCTCTACTGCCCTGAAGTGCAGAAATGCAGTCGCAAATCAACACCTGGGACATCCTATCAGACAATGGGAAGGTCTAAAGAAAGGTTAAAGCAGAAAGGAAACTAAATTTATAGACTTAGCATTAAAATCTTAAAGGACCTTAGGAACAGCAATGAATCTGATGTTAGGAGAGGCAGGGGCTGTCAGAGGCCATGGCAGGAAGGCCTGACAAGGGTCATAAATCTAAGCAAGGAGAGGAGAAAAAATAGGCATCCTTTGTGGCTGAGGCTACGTGATGAAAAGATTCCAACCTGGACTTAAAAGAGAGGCAAGGCCACAGAGGCATGGTGGGGAAGAAGCGGACTGGGGACTGCAAATAAAGAATGAAAAGAGCAGCAATCGCAGGGGTGGGAGAGAGGAGCAGGCTAGGGCCAGCAGAGGCCAGCAACAAAGACACCAGCAACACAGTCCTGGCTGGGGGTGCAGGGCAGGGTGGTGGGGGGAGACTTTGAAACTGATCTGCAAAGAAAGGAAACAGAAAAGATATGCTTCTTGCTGCATTATGAAATGGAATGCAATGTAACCTTATAAGCAACCACAATCAACAAGGAGAGCCCGGCAGCCCAGGCAGGGCAAAGAAAGGTTGTGGAGGGGACTCTAGGAAGGGTTTGGAAAAGGCTGCAGCTTCCAACGGTTACAACACCACTCTGGAGTCCAAGAACTTGCAGGATTGTTCTGCATGTTCAGTCACCTATTCTGTGGGCTTTGGGGTTTTGTTTCTTCCAAGTGTGCCTCTTGGGGCATAATTATGACAAGGCCAAGGTCAAGGGGCTTTCGCCTCCAGGCAGGCCCTGCTGGAAGGACAGGATAGGCATCACTTTGATTGCCAGGGCTCAGATACTTCACCTGTGTGTCCCAGAGTGAGACCTTGTTTCAACCGCCTCAGTTTCCCCCAGCAAAAAAGAAGTTGGCAGATCTGTTTCGTAGTTGTGAGTGAGGATTAATTGAACTAAAATGCAGTATATTTCAAAACTTTGAGATTTAAGTCTAGCTGCTGATATATCCACCTAGATGAAGGCATCAACAATGGTGCAATGATATTTTACATATATACACACCCACTCATGAAGTGCAACCTGTTCCGTTTTTTGAAATACGAAAATAAGTCTACCTTCTCCATATGTCTCATGTTCCTTTCCACTCCATTTGCTTTCTACCTTCTGCTTTTCTTCTCTCTCTCTCTTTTTTTTCCTAGTTGCTTTTGCCTTCTTATCAAATTTCTGTCCACTTGTCTCCCAGTTTTCCCTTTCTCTCTCTTTTCTGCTGTGTTGACCTATCCCGGTTTCTTACCTTTCCCAATTGCCTTGGAAACTAGAGAGAGCATCCCATGTGCAAGGTCATTTCACAGGTGAGTTCATATGGGCATTAATATTCATAGCACTTTAATCTGTCTCTCTCTCTCTATTTTTTTTTCCTTCTAGGAAAAAGAAGAAAAAAAAAACATGCTGCTTTTTCCATGTGTCAGACGGTTTGATTAGCAGGTTCTACTTTTAAAGTATCAAACTCTCATTCTGCAGAGAACTAGGAGGTCTCAAAGCTCCAGGGTGGTTGATAACATTCCTTGGACCAACCAAGGAGAGGGAAATTAGCCAAGCCAGAGAGAGGATCTTTCAGGAGAAATTTAAGCCTCATAATGTTAAGGATCATTATAACCTTCAGGAGGAAATTCACCTAAGTGTATTTCCCACAGATGGTGACCACCTTTCACACCCCAGACTCAGCAGCAAGTCAAAGCAGATCAACTTTTCCCTGAAAAGTTCAAAAATTTTAGACTCTGGAACCCAGTATGTGCTTAAAGTGTTTTCTGTTGCTTATAAAAAGTCAATGTGGGTCAGGCGTGATGGTGCTCACCTACAATCCCAGCGGCTCTGAAGGCTGAGACAGGAGGGTGGCAAGTTCAAAGCCAGCCTCAGCAAAAGTGAGATGCTAAGCAACTCAGTGAGACCCTGTCTCTAAATAAAATACAAAATAGGGTTGGGGATGTGACTCAGTGGTCACATCCAGGCCATTGTGGCTCAAACTCAGCATGCACTATCTTAAAACACAGAAATATATATATATATATATATATATATATATATATATATATATATATATATATATATATATAAAATGCCAGGTGAGGTGGCACATGCCTGTAATCCCAGTGTCTTGGGAGGCTGAGGCAGGAGGTTGTGAGTTCAAAGCCTGCCTCAGCAATGGTGAGACCCTGTCTCTATATAAAATACGAAATAGGACTGGGATGTGGCTCAGTAGTCAACTGCCCCTGATTTCAATCCCTGTTACCAAAAAAATAAATAAATACACACACACACACACACGCACACACACGAGTGCAAAAGATAAAGGATGCATAAAGAATTTTAAAAATAAATAAAATTAAAAGAGGAGCAAGAAAACACCACCCCAGATATAAGGACATTCTGATATTTCAAACCTCTCATAAGAAAGAACTTTTTCTTTTTGGTTTAAGTCAATGGATCTATAGATAAATGGACTTTTAACTTCTAAGTCATTTGGTGAAAAGATAGTGGACTAGAAGTTTATTTGCAGAACAAGGGTCTTTCAGCAACTCAATATCAGGCTTCCTGTTTGACTTTGGGCACATTATTTAACTACTCGATATCTAAAGTTACTCATCTGTAACATGAGTAAAACAATATGATAGCCGTGTTATGTCTGGCACTCAGGCTGCTCCCAACCTAGAATATGTAACTGAATCTCACAGAGGAATTTCACAGAATTAATGAATATCTGCAGAAGCTGGAGGACCCTGTAAGACACTGACTTCATAGTCTTATTATTATGGAAGAGCTACTAATAGACCAAGGTACCATAGCTCTCTCCTCTCTGGTGTGACCTCTCTGTCCCTCTGCTGGGAAAGCTTTCACTCCACTCGGCCTCCTTTAGCCCCTCCCACAGATCGCCTCTGGAATGCATAAGAAGTTTTCTTAACTTTGTCTCCTCTCTTCTTCTTCCCATCTTAACCCTATAACCTGGTTTCTGTCTATCACCCTTTATGATTCTGTTTTTGTCAAACTCAGTGGTTCCCTTATGTACAAATCCTTCTACAAAGGAATGTTCTTTATCCCACCTGTTCTAGTGCTGTGATGGTTGATATGCAGACTTCAGAGATGCCCACATGCAATGCATCACCAGCAACTTTCTGATAACTCCTCAGAAGACTCTTATTTCTCATCCTGACCAATGATACTCCTTCTGACTCTTCTCCATATGGTATCTCCAATAAATGATTCGTCCTATCATGTGGTATTCCTATCAATTATATGTACACTCTTCAGCTTCTATTCCTTATCTTTTTGGGGTATGCAATGTGAATTCTGTCCAAGATATTTTTTATCAATTATCCATTATCAAAATAATAACGTATAACAAGCCACCTTCAAATTTTGTGGTTTAAAACAGTCACCACTTGTGTGGTGAGTATTCTGTAGATTTGTGATCGGAGCATAACTTGACTCCCCTCAGCGGGGTTATGTTTATGTGTCTGTACATTTGACTGCTAAGGACTCAGTGATCTCACATGCTCTTAGCAGGGACAACTGGGATGACTTGGTTTTGATTGTGTGACTTCTTCTTCATTAGACCAGCCTGGGCTTGCTCACATTGTAATGGCAGGATTACAGGAGCCAAGACCTGTGCTCAGGCTCAGAATGGAGCCCTGTTATTCCAACCATACAATCTTCTTGACCAAAGGAAGACACCTGCCCAGTTCAGATTCAAGAGGTGGGATAAAAGTCTCTCCTCCAGATAGAAGGAGATGCAAAATCATATTTTAAGAAATATGAAGCCAGGTATAAGCTCATTGTTTCCAGCAATTCAGGAGGCTGAGGCAGGAGGATCACAGTTTCAAGGCCAGCCTCAGCAGCTTAGCGAGACCCTGTCTCAAAATAAAAGTAAAATAAAAAGGGCTGGGGATATAGCTCAGTGGTAAAGCATCCCTGGATTCAATCCCCAGTACAGAGAGAGAGAGAGAGAGAGAGAGAGAGAGAGAAGAAAAGAAATAAAATATGGGTTCAGGAAGGGAAACAATTGTGATAATGTTTCCAATCATTGTACCAAAAAGTCCCTGCATAAATATTCCACTGTCATATGTAGCAAAGGAGAAAAAAAAAAAAAAAAGCTAATCTCCTTTTCCAGCCTCATTGGCAGACCCTATCAGCATTTTAAGACTCCTAAGGTCCCTAAATTTAAAATTATCATTCAACCTACTTCAAAATATCAGCATTGTCTGACTATATCACATTCCGCCTCAGTTTTTAAAATCATTTTCTTACCAATATCTGCGTTTCCAGGGATCTGTCACTCCCTACGAGTCAGCATTCTCTGTCTGTGAGTGTGGCCTTGACCTTCTCCCTACCTTGGAAAAATCTCTGCTCCTGATTGTGTGTCTTCACAAACAGAGATGCACAGGTTGATGCGTTACATCTTAAAAGTAAACAGTAGAGGAGAATCCATAGAAGAATTTTTTTGGTAACAGGAAAGAATGAAAAGAACAATAAATTTAAATGATACCATAGTTGAAATCCAGTTTATCTATATCTTCTAAGTAAGCCAAATCCTGAAAAACTCTTAAAATGACATTAATCTCTTTACAATCCATTCACTTACATTGTATATCCATCCATCTCTGACTATTTATAATAAACATACAGAATTGCTGGAAAGCTAATTAATCCAGGGCTTGTTGATAGCTACTGTCAAAATTAATCATCTCTTCTCAAGCAAGATAGTTTTCCCTTTGTTATATTCATCAGAGTCCATGAGTAAAATAAAATGTGCCTAGATTTTCAAAAGCATGTTTGAAAATTATGATAAGATTCAAACTCAGTCAATAATTTCTAGAACTAAAGACTGCAATTTGGTGTGTATAATTTCCCACAAGAACGAAGTCCCTCCCTCAAGACCCAATCTAGTCTCAAGAGACCTAATCAAGTCTCTTGAGAAAGATATTAATTCATTCATAAAGGTGGAATTCCCCACGACCTAAGTCTCTCTTAAAGGTCCCACAGCCTCTCAACATGATTACACTGGGAATCAAATTTCAACATGAGTTTTGGTGAGAACCAACCACATTTCAACCACAGCAGCTCTTAATCTTTGCTTGCCATTCTGTCAATAATGCCCATAACTCTGCCTTGTCTCCTTACCCAGTTTCTAGTCTTCTTCTCTGAGCTTCCCCACATTGTTTTGGCTCATCATTGGAATGTAATGACTGTTTACCTTTTACAGTAGTAGTACGGGTCCCACTTTAAAATGGACCTCTCCTTTGTTAGTAGACTTCACAAAGGCACAAACTGGTAGTGGAAAAGTGCAGTCTTTTGAACATCTGGAATAAATGCCAAGACTCTGGTCTGAACATTCTTCCCTGGAGATTTCAAGCCTGCCTTTCTTTGGAGTTTGTGTGTGGTTATAGCTATTGTTCTTGAAAAAACCAACGTCTGGTCATTCTTCTTTGGACCTTAGACTTTCAGGCTTAAACTGACTTTAACCCATTAATGGTTACCCTCTGTTCTTTTTTTTTTTTTTTTAACTTTGGTTCTCTTTTACACTTTCTTCACCCTGTATCTTTTAGAGATTTAAATTCCAGGTCTCAGATTCAACATTAAAGGTCCTTGGAGGGGGAACCTCTCATCCCACTGATGCTGTTTAGTAAAAATCTAGCCCTTTCTCCTCTCCGTTTTCCATGAATCTGTCTTTATTAAATGCCATATGCAATCTCAGATGCTGGCTCCATCTATGCACTTTCAGGGTTTCCATCCCCATTCTTGGGGGACCACTTGATCTTCCTTGGTTTTCTTTGGCTACTGAATCAGGGCATGGACTTCTTAGTTTCCTTTCCTATTTTCAGTATGAAGCCAAATAGACAGGCAAATCAAAATGGCCAACTAGGAGGGTAGTAGGATCCGGATCCTAGAGAGTTAAAGTCCCATGTTGTTTTCTTTTTACATGTTCTCATTTGTACTGGATTCTTCCTAGCACGTTGACTTCAAGTTGCATACTTTACAAAGCTCCCTCTGACAGAGTTCACCATTGCTTTCTCTCCTCTTCTCTTTCCCACAAACCCTTAAGGCCCTAAAAAGTCTTCTTTCAATCCATACAGACAAGCAGTTCC
Organism: Marmota flaviventris; assembly: GCF_047511675.1. Lineage (NCBI taxonomy): Eukaryota > Metazoa > Chordata > Mammalia > Rodentia > Sciuridae > Marmota > Marmota flaviventris. The sequence goes on along the minus strand of NC_092508.1, from coordinate 29,644,209 downwards.
ACTTATTAGTTTGATTCAATGCCAAGTTACTCTTCTGAAACGCTTTCAGCCTGCATTATAAGCCAAGACTCCCACGAGAGCTGGCCTGTTTCCTTCCCACACTGATGGTGTGAAGGGAAAAAAACACCCTCCACATCAAAGAACAATTCTACTCATGTCTGTGATTGGTTGAGAGACAATATAGGGCGTGGTCCTGGTCAGCCTGGGGTCCTTCCATCCTCCCTCATTAACCTACAGAATTGAATTAATAATCAACAGGAAAACTAAGCAAATTACACAAGATAAACTAAATGAGTTTGTCTTTCCACATGCTAATCTGCCTTGTGATGGGGAGCAATTTCAAATCAAGACGTGAACAGTAGCCAAAACTATTAGTAGGTTGGGAAATGGGGTGCAATAGGGGTCAGATTTATAAAACGGTGCACTTTAGCCAAACCTCTGAAATACTAAACAAAAACAACACTCAGACCCATTGAAAAGACCAACCCAAAGCATCTGGTTTCCTTAGCTGGTGCACATAGCAGGAGAAATGTTGGCAGAACATTCGATTACCATAAAAGAGAGAGCTATGCAGAAACCACATTAGAGTAAACTCAACCAAAACAAAGTCAAATGTTTAAACTGTTTTGAATAGATTGTGGTAGCAACTTGAAAACCCCGGTCTAGCCTGGATTAATGAGAAATGCAAATGAACTGGCTCACGAGTAAACTGACTCCCCCTGTGACGTGACCTCTCACCCCTCAGATTTGGGGGTGAAGTAAATACCTGTCATCTCTGGGACTGCTCAGAGGCACATCACATGCATATGACGGGTGGCTTGATCCAGGCATGTTAACCATTTCCAGAGTGATAAGTCAGCCTGTTGCTGAAGTTGTCTGCAGATCCCCCAAAACTGCCAGCCCCACCCCTCTTATTCCTTTCAATGGAGAGCTACGGGGAGCAGCTGGTTTTGATCATACTATCCAAGGCGAAGACTGTGAGAAACACATTTATTTTGGTAACACATAGAAATACATATATATACATTTATACATATATATTTGCACATGTTTTTTTTTCCTCTGGGCTGCATATATGTCTATTTATTGTCCAGGGTTGGCAATAACCTTCAATCAGTCTTTCAGAGTGTCCTCTTATGAGCTGTCAACAAACCTTTCCCTAATTTGGGTTCTTGGCAGCTGAATCCAACCACCACTGGAAACCAAACTGCTGCACTTTGGAAAGCCCAGCCCATCCATCTGGACAGGCCTTACTCAAAGGGACCCTGGCCTCCCCTGGAGACTCTTCCCTCCTAAGCCCCTCCTAGCATTATTGTACTAAAAGAGACTGTCAAGAAATTAATATTAACTTGAGAATACGTGCGTGGTTCTCATTATGCTCTGCAGGCACTCTCCAGAGTGACAGCAAACACTCAGTGATTTGTGGGCTTGGGGTTCAATGAATCAGGAAAATGTTCCCGAACTAATGTTAACGAAAAGAAAAGGGGAGAGTATGAAATGAGGTTGACAGGGTGACTGGGGGGCTTGGTTATGGCTCTCCTCTCCTGTCAGGGGAATGAACGCTGAGTAATAACCATGCTGATAGACAGTTATTTTCATGAGGGCACTTTAACCGGGGGCTCCTGCTCCCCAGATAGCCCAGCTGCCTCATGCCAGGGAACCAGCCCCACCCCCACTGCTGCTGCTGCCCAGTGCTAGGGCTTGAAAAATGAGAGGCAGCTGTGGGAGATGAGAGCCAGGCATCTTTTCTATTTATTTATTTAACTGCTCTCCTGGCCTGGGTGCAGTTGTGTGGTTTTCCATTTACATGATCTGCCATTTGGACATCAGTACCTACCCAGCCTTGGTCCATTCATAGAGGCCTGGACCCAGGCCTTGGCTACTTTATTGCAAATATTCCCTGGGGACCAAGGGTGGCAGGATGAAACACCTGAGAACAGGGTTCTCCATCTGTAGCATGCATGAGAACCACCTGATGAACGTGGTAACCTGCACATTCCCAGGCCCACCCCAGAAGATTCCAATTTGGTAAATCTAGGGTAACAAGTTGCATATCTAAACAGTGGAACGCTGATGTCGTGGTGTGGGTCTGTGGATGACACTGGGTGGGACACTGCCTGAAAAGGAGGAGCTAACTGGAAGAGTGAGAGGTTGTGCCTTTCTCTTCAGTTGAGTCAGTGACGGGTGTGCATTGGAAACAAATTTTCTCCAGGCAAGAAGAAAGGCACCCTGGTCCTCAGGTGCCATCTTTTCTCTCCTCACTGCTGATCTAACTCTATTCATCCTTCAAGGCATGGCTTGAGTCCCTCTGGTATCTCAACCAGCATCTCCAACAAACAAAAATGTCCTCTTTATCTGAACTTGCACTGCACTTCAGCACAGTACTGCCTGCTTTTGCTCTTGATTTAATTGTTCCTTGCATGTGAATTTTGTCATAGATCTGAACCCGAATGCAACTGGACAGAAGCCCTTTCAACCCACGCAGAGCTAGGAATAGGCACATAAAGCTCTTTAAAATGAATTTTGAAGATCAAAGCAGAACTAAGTGAGTGGGCCTCTAAACGGAAGAACAGGTAACGTTGGAAAGCTATGACCATAAAGTAGCCTTCAGATCAACACATCGTCATGTCATTTTGGCTGTAGTTCCAAATTTTTGTTTGAAGTGGCTGGCACAAGATAAAGAGAGAGTGCTGTATGGAACATTAAATTACTTACCTTTCCTGGTATTTTTTCTAGACAGGGATTAGTTCAAACTGTTCCCAAGGTGTTTGGAGATTGGATGTTGCTGCACGGAACAGATTAGAAAGTGATATGGCAGGGACTGACTATGGAACGGTAATGTGGGAAGTGCGACAGACCCTCTCCCCATGTAAATACCATCTAACTACTGAAATGTATAGAAGAAAAATAAGTAGAAAAAGATGTGCATTGTAAACCCTAGTGCAACCACTAAGAAAGCTATTCAAAAATACATAGTTAAAAATGATTAGGGATATAATCACTTAATGCAAGAGAAAGCAACAAAGGAGAGACAAAAGAACAAAAAGACATGAGACGTATAGGGAAAAAAACAAGCAAACTGGCAGACATAAATCCAATCCTACCAAAAGAAACATGAATCCTGAGTGAATTTTACAAGTCAATCAAAAGGCAGAGGTTATCAGACTGGATTGGAAAACTGGACCCAGTAAAATGCTGTTCATAGGAAACACATATTAGGTTTTAATATACAAACAAATTGAGCCAAGCACTGTGGCACACACCTATAATCCCAGCAGCTTGGGAGGCTGAGGCAGGAGGATCACAAGTTCAAAGCCAGCCTCAGTAACTTAGCAAGGCCCTAAGCAATTTAGTGAGACCTTGTATCAAAATAAAAAATAGAAAAAAGATTGGAGAAGTGGCTCAGTGGTTAAGCACCCCTGGGTTTAATACTCCCTACCAAAAAAAAAAAAGTGAAAAGTGAAAGAATGGAACTAGATATACTATCTAGATATACTGTGCAAATAGCATCCATAAAAGAGCTACAGCAGCTATAGTAACAGCAGACAAAATATGCAATGAAACAAATAAATAATGTCACTATAGGTAAAAAAGAATGTTTTAATGATAAAATTTCCAATATGTTAGGAATATAAAATCTACATGCAACTAATAACAAACATCCAAAATACATGAAATAAAATTAACAGAATTGAAGGGAGAAAGGCAATTCAACAATAACAGTTTAGGATTTCAATACCCCAACTTCAATAATGGATAGAACAACTAGAGAGAAGATTGACAAGCATATAGAAGACATTTAAAAAAATATGTCACCCAAACACAGAAAAAATATTCTTCTCTAGTACACGTAGAACATTCTCCAGTATAAAACATATGGTAGGCCATAAATAAAATCCCAATAAATTGAAGGGGGTTGAAATAATATAAACTGTTTCCAGGGTTGAGGATGTGGCTCAGTGCTAGAGCAGTTGCCTAACAGGCATGGGACCCTGGGTTCAAGCCCCATTGTGAATCCCCCCAAAAATTGCTTTCCAACCACAGCGGAATTAAAAGTTGAAAATGTATAAATATGTTGAAATTAAATGCATAATTCTAAATAAACCATAAGAGGAATAAGGAAAATCTTTGAGAAGAATGAAAATTAAAACACATTCCAAAGCTTATGGGGTGTACCTAAACCAGGTCTTGATGTAAAGTTATATCTTTGAATATCTATGTTAAAAAGAAAACCAATCTCAATAGTGTAGCCTTCTTCAATAAGAAACTAGAAAGAAAGAGAAAAGTAAACCCAACGCACTCAAATGTGGGGAAATAACAAAGAACAAAGCAGAAATGAATAAAATAGAGAATAGAAAAATATCAACAGAACCAAAAGTTGGCTCTTTGAAAAGAACAACAAAATTGACAAACCATTAGCCAGATATACCAAGAAAAAGGAAGAAGATTCAAATTATTAAAATCAGGATCTAAAGAGGGACATTACTACTTACCTTACAAAAAAATAAAAGTAATTACAACTGAATATGATGTCATACCGTTTGTAATTGTGCCACCACCGTTCTTGGATATTCTGTTTCCATTTTTTTTTTCCATTCATTTTTATCTTTTGTTTTTGCTTGAGAAATTTCTACTGACTTACCTTCTAGCTCACTGATTTTTTTTTTAACTCTCTGATTCTTTCCTCAGCTGTGTCCAGTCTATTATGAACCCATCAAAGGCATTCTTTATTGCCATCACAGGGTTTGGTGTGTTTTTTTGTTTGTTTGTTTTGTTTTTAATTTCTAGCATTTTCTTTTGATTCTTTCTTAGAATTTCCATCTCCCCTGCTTATATTACCCATCTGCTCTTTCATGTTGTCCACTTTTTCCATTAGAGCCCTTGGCATATGAATCAGTTTATTCCTAGTCTGGTGATTCCAAAATCTCTTCCGTATCTGAGTCTGATTCTGATGCTTGCATTGTCTCTTTGAACTATGTTTTCCTCTTTTAGAATGCCTTGTGATTTTTTATTGAAAAAAGAGCCAGACACAACCTGCTGGGTAAAAGCAACTGAGGTAAGTAGGCCTTTGGTGTGAGGTTTTATGCTTATCTGGCTAGGAGTTAAACAGCATTTACTGTTTGCTGCAACTGTAGGCATCAGAGGTCAAATTTCCTTCAGTATCCTTTTATTTGTTCCTCTGTAGTCTTAGGGTTTCCCCAGATAAAAGTGACTGAGACTTGCAGTTCTTTTAGCTGTAATCCACTGTGACTTTACGGGAACCTGGCTGACATGGTGCTGAGATGTGGTGAGGGGGATGTATCCTATAATCCTGCGATTAGGTCTCAGTCTTGAGTGAGCCTGTGCCCTGGGCTGTGATCATCACCGTGTTTCTCGGTCCCTTTTACCTCCTTAGGTGACACAGTATAGCTACAGGGTGCTAGAGTGGGGTTGTTCTCTTTCCCCTGGTTCATTAGGCACTGGGGAGGGACGTTAAGAACAGAATTCCCTGATATTTTTAGGAATGATTATTTTCCTCCTCCTCCTATTGGAAGCACAAAGAGACCTTCTATTCTCCATCCAGAGAAACTGGTGGGTTCTTGGAGATAAAACTCATAAAAAGTGTAATGATCTCCCCAAGAAGGGGCTCTGGAGCTTTTAACTCTCAATCTGTCTACACTGAGCCTAGAGCAATTCCTTGATTACAGTTTTAAGCTTTTCTACCAGTGCTGGCTCTGCTCCTGGACTTCTCCTGTAGGCTGTGATACTTACCTCTCTTTCTAGTTTTCTAGGTTGGCCCCATTTCTCATTTTCTCTGAAAGATGTAAAAAGCGTTGTCTATTTTCAGTTTACTCCGCTCTTTTAGTGTTGGAGGATGGCAGTGACACCTTCTAAACTCTTTGCATGTCAGATCAAAATCTGAAAAATAGGCCAAGCGCAGTGGCACATACCTGTGATCCCAGCAGCTTGGGAGGCGGAAGCCAGAGGATCGCGAGTTCAAAGCCAGCCTCAGCAAAAGGGAGGTGCTAAGCAACTCAGTGAGACCTGTCTCTAAATAAATATATATATATATATATATATATATATATATATATATATATATATATATATATATATATAAAAGATATAAGGGGATATTATATATATACACCAACAAATTAAACAACCTAGCCAAATGGACCAATTCCTAGAAAGACACAAACTACCAAACTGACTCAAAGAAACAGATACTCTGAATATAATGATAAGTAGATAAATTGAATCAGTAATTTTCCAACTTCCTACAAAGAAAAGCCTAATTGATACGGCTTCACTGTTGATTTCCACCAAAGATTTAATGCCAGTTCTTCAAAAACTCTTCCAAAAAATAAAAGAGAAGGGAACCTTTCCAATTTATTTGTATTACCCTTTCCAATTCATTTGTATTATATTCAAAACCAATTATATCACAAGAAAATAAACCACAGAGTAATATCTCTTATAAATATAGAGACTCCTTAGCAAAATACCAGCAAATCAAATCTAGCTTCATATAAAAAGAATGATACACCATGACCAACTGGGATTTATCCCAGGAATACAAAGTTTGTTTAACATCTGAAAATCAATCAACGTAATACACCATATTAATAGAATAAAAGACAAAATCCACATGAGTATCTCAGTAGATGCAGAAAAAAGCATTTGACAAAACCCTAGACCACTTAATGATAAAAACACTCAGCACACTAGGAATAGAATAAAGAGCATCTATGAAAACCACAAGAAACATCATATTTAATGATAAAAGATTGATTACTTTCCCCAAAACACTAGGAATAAGACAAGGATGTCTACTCTTGCCATTTCTATTCAACATCACACTGGAGTAGCTAGAGAAACTCACTAGAATAAGAAACAAATGGCATCCAAATTGGAAAGAAAGGAGCAAAGATCTTTTCACAGGTGACATGATCTCATATATAGGAAATCTAAAGCATTCATCAAAAACCATTAGGACTAATAAGAAATGAGTTCAGCAAGGTTTCAGGATACAAGATCAATATGCAAATATCAGTTATAGTTCTATATGCTCTCAATGAAAAATCAAAAAATAGAATTAGGAAAACAATTTCATTCACAATGGAATTTTTTTAAAAAAAACCTAAAATACTTAGGAGTAAGAATCACCAAAAAACTATAAAACATTGTTGAAAGAAATGAAAAAAATCTAAATAAAAGGACTGGGGTCATGGCTCAGTGGCAGAGTGCTTGCCTATCATGTATAGAACATTGGGTTCGATCCTCAGCATCACATAAAAATAAATAAAATTAAGGCATGCTGTCCATCTGCAACTACCAAAACCAATTTTTTTAAAAAAAAATCTAAATAAATAGGATAACATTCTGTTTGTGGATTGAACGATTAAGAATTATTGATGACAATACTCCCAAAGTAAGTAATCTATAGCCATAATCCCTAGCAAAACCCCAAAATCCCAGTTGGCTTTTTTTTTTTTTTTTTTTTTTGGTCATGGGAATGGTTGACAAGCTGATTCTAAAAATTCATATGGAAGTGCCCAAGACCTAGAATAGCCAAAACTACCTTGGAAAAGAAGAGCTCATTTGAAAGGCTCACAGTTTCCAATCTCAAACCTTCTACAACCATACAAATCAGGACTATGATAGTGGCACAAGGAGAGATGTGAAGATCAATGAGATAGAACTGAAAGTTGAGACCTCAACCTTACACTTACGGTCAATTGATTTTAAACAAGAGCTCCAAGAGAAAAAGTAGATGGAATCTACTTTTGATCAACAAATGGTCTAGGGAGAACTGGATAGGCACATGCAAAAAGAATAAGCTTGGCCCCTTCCTTATACCATATGTAAAAATGGATCATAGGTCTACATGTAAGAGCTAAAACTAAAACTCTTGGAAGAACACACAGGAGTAAATCTTCATGACTTTGGATTGGGTAATAGTTTCTTAGATATGACTACAAAAACATAGCAATGAAATAAAAAATTATATAAATTGGACTTCATCAAAATGAAGAACTTTTGTGTTGCAAATAATATCATCAATCCACAGAATGGGAGAAATATTTTCCAATCATACATCAGATAAAAGACTTGTACAAAAAAAATCAAAGGAAACATCACTTACAACTCAATTAAAACCCCACTATAAAGCAGGAAAAGGATCTGAGTAGAAAGTTCTCCAAATAAGATTTACAAAGGGCTAATAGAAACATGAAGAGATGCTTAAAATAATTAGTCAACAGGAAAATGCAAATCAGCACCACAATGAAAAGCCACTTCACACTCACCAGGATGGCTAAAATAAAAAGAACATAACAAGTGTTAACAAGAATGTTTCAGAAATCGGAACTCTCAGTGCATTGTTTATAGGAATGTAAAATAATATAGCCACTGTGGAAAACCATTTGGTAGTTCTTTAAAAAGCCTAGCATTAGATTTATCATATGGCCAAAGAATCCCAGACCTAGGTATATACCTAAGAGAAATAAAAACCTATGTAATACACACACAAAAAAAGTTTTATTAGGGCTTTATAGTTATACATAGTGGTTGGGTTCATCCCAACAAACTTATACATGCATGGAAATCAATTTCAGTTCACGATCCCCCTTTTCCTTCCTATTCTCCTTCCCCTCCCCATTCTGCTTCCTCTACATTGCTAGCCTTCCTAGAGATCATCTATTAATGTATATTTGATTCGTTTTTATATTATGCTATCCTTTCCTCCCTTCTTTCCTTTATTTTTTTCTAGCTTCCACATAAGAGAGAAATCATTCAACCTTTGAGTTTCTGAGTTTGGCTTATTTCATTTCCATCCATTTATAGCAAATGCCATAATCTCATTCTTCTTTATGGCTGAGTAGAACTCCATGGTGTGTGTGTGTGTGTGTGTGTGTGTGTATCACAACTTCTTAATCCATTCATCTATTGATGGGCATCTGGCTTGATTCCATAATTTAGCTATTGTGATTATGCTGCTATAAACACTGATGTAGCTGTATCTTTGTAGTATGCCAACTTTATATCTTTGGGGAAATACCAAGATAGCTGGGTCATATGATTGTTCCATCCCTGTTCTTTTTGTTTGTTTGTTTGTTGTTTTGAGAAATCTCCACACTGCTTTCCAGAGTGGTTGTACTAGTATACGGTCCCACCAACAATGTATGAGTGCAGAGGCACTCACAACTGAGCCACATCCCCAGCCCTATTCTGTATTTTTTAAAATATTTTTTTAGTTATAGATGAACACAATATCTTTATTATTTATTTTTATGTGGTGCTGAGAAATCAAACCCAATGCCTCACACATGCGAGGCAGGCACTCTGCCACTGAGCTATAGCCCAGCCTATTCTGTTTTTTATTTAGAGACAGGGTCTCACTGAGTTGCATAGCACCTCACTTTTGCTGAGGCTGGCTTTGAACTCATGATCCTCCTGCTTCAGCCTCCTGAGCCGCTGGGATTACAGGGGTGCACCATGGCACCCGGCTTTATTGTTGATCATTGCCATTCTGACTAGAGTGAGATGAAATCTTAGTATAGTTTTGATTTGCATTTCTCTGACTGCTAGAAATGTTGAACATTTTTTCATATATTTGTTGGCCATTTGTGTTTCTTATTTTGAAAAGTTCTGTTTAGTTCTTTTGCCCATTTGTTGATTGGGTTATTTGTTTCGGTTGTTTGTTTGTTTGTTTATTGTTTTGGGTGCTAATTTTGAGTTCTTTACGTATTCTGGATATTAATTCCCTATCAAAGGGGTATCTGGCCAAGATTTTCTCCCATTCTGTAGGCTGTCTCTTCACACTCTTAATCATTTATTTTGCTGTGGAGAAGTGTTTGATGGCATCCCACTTATTGATCCTTGGTTTTATTTCTTATGCTTTGGGGGTCTTGTTAAGGAAGTCTGCGACTGCACCTATATAAGGGAATGTTGACCCTGATTTCTTCTGGCACTTGTAAAGTTTCTGGCCTAATTCCTAAGTCTCTGATCCATTTCAATTTGAGTTTATGTGGAGTGAAGGAGAGAGGTGGGGGGTCTAATTTCATTTTTCTACATAGAGCTGTCCAGTTGTCCTAGCACCATATGTTAGAAAGGCTGTCCTTTCTCCAAGATATATTTTGGCACCTTTGGCCAATATCAGATGACTAAAGGTCTGTGGATTTTTTTCTGTAATACAAACATTTGTACACAAATGTTCATAGCAGCATGAATCACACTATCCAAAATTCTGCCATCTTACACATGGATGAATAAAATATGATATGTCCATAGAATGGAATGTTATATTAAGATAATAAAAAGAAATGAGATGGTGATTCGTGCTGCAATGAGGATGAACCTAGAAAACATACCAAGTCAAAGAATCTAGTCTCAAAATATCATATATTATATGTTCTTATTTATAGCAAATGAACAGAACAGGCAAATTTATAGGAACAGAAAGTAGATTAGTAGTATAAAGAGTGAGTTTCAATGGGCACAGGGATTCTGTGTGTGTGTGTGTGTGTGTGTGTGTGTGTGTTTGTGTGTTGCTGAGGATCAAACCCAGGGCTTTGTGCATGCTAGGCTTTTTGAGGTGATGGAAATGTTCTAAAATTAGGTTGCAGTGACTGTTGCAAAACTCTGTGAATATACTAAAACCATTGAATTGTACACTTTAAACAGATGACTATATGGATGTCAATTATATTTCACTAAAGCCGCTTAAAGATTTAATGTGGTGGATGAGCCTGGAGGACATTATTTTAAATGAAATAAGTCAGGCTCAGAAAGACAAAGACAAATAGCACATGTTCTCATTCATACGTGAAGCTGAAAAAGTTGGTCTCATAGAAGTAGAGAGCTTGATGGTTACCAGCAGCTGGGAAGGGTGGGTGGTGGGGAGATGGAGAAAGAACGGTTACAGGTATGGGAGGCCTTGGATAGGAGGAATAACTTCTCATCTTCTGCAGTATGATAGTATAACTATAGTTGACAAAAAATAATTAAATATTTCAAAACAGCTAGAAGAAAGAGTGTGGAATTTTCCCAACACAAAGAAATGCTTCAGGTAATGAATATGTCATTACCCTGCTTTGATAATTACACACTCTACATGGAAATATCACATTGAATCCCATAAATACGTACAATAATTTTATGTCATTTAAATTTTTTAAAAACATATTTTTAAAAATGACAAGTCCGGTGTAGCTCAGAAGGTCCTCACATGCAGGATGATTGGCTGTGGAAGTTTATTGTATACAGTCTCTGTAGGATGGCTGGATCCAAATACTTCCATCAGATCATCAGCAATCACGGTCGATGCCCATATATGCCCCAGGTCTGCTTTCCTCTTGTTCACCCTGTTCTCAGGCTGCCCCATTGCCATGACCACCAGCAACTCCCGGTTTACAGTCTCACAGTCCACCAGTGGAAAGAGTGTCTCCCCACTACGTACTGACAGAATCCCCAGGTTGGTACTCATTGGCCATGGCAGGGACACTCGCCCATCATGCAGTCAATGCTGTGGCCTGGAGAACCAGCTGTCACTGATCTGACCTGGGTGCCAGCTCATGTCTGGGTGGATGACGGTGAGCCTTACCTAGACCCATCGACTAGTATGTTGTGGCCCCCTAAGGAATTTCAGGGTGCTGACAGCAAATGTAGGTATGGCAGTTGGTGTGGCTCTACTATAATGGCAGCGAGTGTAACTTAGACTGTTTACAATTTGTGGTAAACCTCTGAGCTTAGCAAAGATCTATTATGATCCCTGGAAATGATTGCATATCCAGCCACACAGATGGTGCCTCTTGAAAAATCTTCTAAAGTGATACCAGTTGAAGTTCTCTATGGTTTTCACAAATCCAGTCCTTATGACCACGTAACTAGACCTGGCACAATTTGACATTTAGTTTCCATTGCAAGTTTTCCACTCCATCATGGTGTGCACATAAACCTGACTTCTAATGGTAGGAGAAAAGATTAGAGGCCCCAGTTAAACGGTCTGGGGGCCGGACTGCAAATACAAGAGTTTTTAGGGATATTATTTCACCTTGTTTCCGGGTGTGTGATCTGCAGAGCAAAACAGGCTCGCCTCTTTACCTGCTTCAACATGGAGAACTTGCAGCTCAGGATTAGTTCCAGAGCCACTTTCCGGGTGGCTGACTTTCAGACTGGCTTCTCTGGTCATAGCATCTATAATCTTTGTCATCTTAATAGAAGATTTCCAGGAAAGGTTTTTAAGTTAATAGTGTATTAAAAACATACACATAGGTCCTTAAATAGCTGTCTACAGATCAACTCTTTGGGATTTTTTCCAAATCTTAGCATTTTAAATGTATTCATTTCCTTTTGCAAATAGATACCAGATACAGTTGTATTAATTTTGATATCAATTCTGCAGAGGAGATGTAAAAGAAATCTTTTAAAATTAATACCAGTTGATGAAGAGTGTTACTTTGCGTGGGAATAATACGCTACTACTAATAATAACAATAGCTAACATTTATTGAGAACTTTATGTACTAGCTATTTTGATCCTCACAAAACTTTAAAAGGGTGGTGCCATTTCAACAATGAAGACACTCAGAAGGGTTAAGTAACTTGCCGCACATCACACAGCTAGTCAGGGATGGAATTTAAACTCAAATGCCTGTTTTGTGCTTTTAACCGCCTTTCTGGTATTTTGAAGGTACCTCTAAGTCATTAAATCTGTTACAAGTCCCAGGGACTCTAACATGAGGCCTCGTTACCGTAGTGACTAGAAAGGCACACACAGGAAACAGCGCATATACTAACACACCCAACATCTGTCCTCACAACCACACACAGTACACTTTCTCCAGCCCCCCTCTCACTCTCACCCCTTCCTCAGAAGGCAGACAGCAGTGGCAGAGTTGGAGTCAGCAGTCAGAGCCACTTGCTTCCTGAGGACTCTGGGTAAGTGGTTTAAACACTCTGAAGTTCCATATCTGTAAAATCTTCTGTGTCCCTCACTGTGTCCTTATCAGGATCAAATAGGCTTCTGTCAGGGCAGGCACTTTGCATGTAGAGCTGTTGGATTTGTATCAGAGGGAGATGATACAACTATTTGCCTTTGGCTGAAGAAGGGTGGCCCCTGGTCCCTTCCCACTGCTCTCAGCAGCCCTCGGTAGCCAGTGCTGGCCACATCATCCGTGCTCCCTGTCTCTAATGGACAGAGTGCAAAAAGGAAGAGAAACCCAGAATCAGGCCCCTTGCACCACTCCATGCCACCTAAGGGGGCATTTCCCAGTCCCCTTTCCATGCTTGATGGGTGTTTGGGACCCAAAACTTAAAATGAACCCAGAGACACCTGGGCAGCCAGCCAGCTTTCTACAAGTTCCCTGTAACCTGTTTGTGTGAGGCACCGACTGGGACCTCCCAATTTTTGCGGATTACAGGAATGACACCAGACCCAGAATAATCTGTATTGAAAGAGAAGGTTCTATATTGCCCAGGGCCAGATTCAAAGAAAACTCTGATGCTCAGGGGCAGAACCATAGAACCAGCTGCAGGTCTCATCACAAGGAGAAGAAAGAGAAGCAATGGAATGCAGAGAGACTGGCTGTCAAAAGAGGGGTTCCCAGGCCCAGGGCGTGGGTCCTCAGAGACTCACTCTTCACATCTGAGGATGTCAACAAGAAAAAGAGGCTGAGATGTATTTGACTAGCCTCTTAGCTCTTGGAGTTCCCAACCTGCCCAGGTAGCAAGGGCTGAGGAAGATGGCCGGATTGAGACTGTCAAGAGTCTAGAGATGGAGCTACTTCAGCCTGTAGGTCTGACATGAGGTCACAGAGCACAGAGGTTGGGGCTGAAGGCTTACCTGAGGCATGGAATGACATCAGGGGAATGTGGCACTGAGCCTTCAACTGGAGGATGTCTGGAACATGTGATCTGGACCTGCAAAGCTTGGAAGATGCAAGGTTTCTAAAGATGCAAGGTTTCTACCATCAGGCCCTTGGGAGCTTTGTGGGGTTTCCATGCCATACCAATTCCAAGGTCAGCAAGCTATAGTCCAGCGTCATGACCTTCTGCAAAGAGACAAGAAGCTGTCTGATGGCAATCACACAGGGAGAGCCTCTCCCCTGCTCTCACCAAAAAGGGCAAAGCACACGAAGGGAAGGTACATGAGAAAGCAGAGACATCCCACCTCCTGTCCAAGTCAGTAGGGCCCTGAACTCTGCCAGTGCTAGGAGGGAGCAAAGAGCTCCTAACAGAATCCAAAGTTGAAATTGAAATTGCAAACTAAATGAGCTTGAATTCCAATAACCAGAATGAAACTGTTCTAACAAGCAGAAATGAGTGAAAATGTATGAAATCCAACTGAGAAGTTGCTCGGGGAGCTTGCTGCCCCAGCAGGAGGGGAGGGGCCCATGGCCAACGGAGCACAGCTGGTAGAAGTCATTGGAAAAACAAAGCTGTTTCATATTTATTTGCCAATAAGGTGAGACCTCCCCATCTAAGCTCCAATATACCAACAGTAAGGTTAAACCGCATCCATCTTTGCCCACCTGGGCTGAGAGTCAAGGTTGGGAGTGCAGCCGTTAGGGGTAGAGCCTCCAGAACTACAGAAAACCAGGGGTGGGGGGGACCTGGCTTTACCACTCACCAGCTGTGGGCCCTTGGGGAAGTTCAGCTCCTCTATGCCTCTTTGTCCTCATTTGTAAAATGTGGGACATTACAGAGTTCTTGTGACAACTAAGAGAAGCTATGTAAAGTATTTAGATACTAAAACCTTAAACGTTGACTAGTATTCTCATTGATAATCTCTACTCAGAAATGCATAGCATGTTCCCAATGCTACCATTTTCCTACCCATCAGTCATCTCTCTCTTCTGCTGGCTTCCTTTCTACCAGTCTCTCTGCCCTCCCCTTTATCTTCCTGTTAGTTCTTCCGGATTTTCCAGCCTCTTTCTGGTCTTTTGAAGGTACCTCTAAGTCATTAAATCTGTTACAAGTCCCAGGGACTCTAACATGGCCCTTCCCTCTCTCTCACCTCCACAGCCTCCCAGAGTGATTGGACTTATTCTCAATACTTTAAACACAACAGCTCTCGGATACGTGGCTGAAGCCCGGATCACTTTCCTGAGCACCAGGCTTATAGACCCGCTGCCAAATTGACATCTCTTTTGGATGGCTCATGGGTCTCTGAAATTAACATATCCAAATCCAGGCTGTGGGTCTGTCCTCCTCCTTCATTGCTCATACCTGTTCTTCCTCACGTTCCTATCTACCTGCCCCCCAGCCCAGTTAGTTGCCCACGCCCAAACTTGGAAGCATTTCTTTAAATGTCTCTTTCCATCACCCCACCACCACCAATCCATCAAGAACTTTTATTTCTAGCCCTGTTTTACCAGCTTTTTCACAGCTGTGACTAAAAGATCTGATCAGAACAGTTGTAGAGGAGGAAAAGTTTACAGTTTCAGAGGTCTCAGCTCATAGACAGCCGGCTCCATTCCTCAGGGCTCAAGGTAAGGCTGAACATCATGGCAGAAGAGTGTGGCAGAGGGAAGTGGCTCATATGATGATTAGAAAGGAGAGAGAGACTAAGCTCAGCTCACCAAATATCTATCCCAAAGGCGTGGCCCCAATGACCCACCCCCTCCAGCACACCCTACCCACCTTCAGTTACCACTGCTAATCCCTATGAGGATTGATTCATTTATTGGGTTAAGGCTCTCATAACCCAATTATTTCACCTCTGAATGTTCTTACATTATTTCACACAAGAGCTTTTGAGGGGCACCTCACATCAAACCATAACATTCCACCCCTGCCCCCCAAAAGCTGATGTGTGAGACAATTCAAGAAGGTTAGAAGAGAAATGATTGGGTTGTGAGAGTCTTAACCAAATCTGTGAATTAATCCCCTGGTGGGGATTAACTGAGAAGTAACTGAAGCAGGTAGGGTGTGGCTGGAGGAGGTAGGTCATTGGGGGCTTGCCTTTGGGGTATATATTTGGTGAACTCTCTCACTCTCTGCTATCTGATCATCATATGAGCCACCTTACTCTGGCACACTCTTCTGCCATGATGTTCTGCCTCACCTCAAGCCCTGAGGAATGGGACCAGCTATCTATGGACTAAGACCTCTAAAACAATGAGCCCCTAAATAAACTTTCCTCCTTAAAATTGTTCTTGTCAGGGCTTCTAGTCACAGCAGTGAAAAATCTGACTAAAACAAGCCCCCAAATGTGTCTCTAATCATTCACTTCTCTCCATGCATACACCTGCCACCCAGTCTATACCAACCTTAGCTCTCACAGAGAACAGAATCTTTGCAATAGCTTCCAAACTGGACTCCTTGCTGTCACTCTTTTATCATGTACTTTGTTTGTGTTTAAAGAAAGAAAGAAAGAGCATAAAATTCAGCATTTTAACCATTGTAAAGGGTACAGTCCTCGGCATTTAGTACACTCACAATGTTGTGCAACTATCATCATTATCTAGTTCTAGAACATTTTTTATTGGCCCAAAAAGGACTGGATATTTCATATAAATGGGATCGTACAACATTGTGACCTGTCGTGTCTGGCCTTTTTTTTTTTCCCCTAATGTTTTCAAGGCCCCTCTTGTTGCAGGCTCCTTTTTTCCTTCCTCCCTTTTGTTTTTGCCTCCTATTTATTCTCACAACGATGCCAAAGCAACCTATTGTTTTTTTTTTTACATTTGAATCAAATGGGGTATAATTTCTCGTTTTTCTAAGTGTACAGGTAAAGCAACCTAATTTTTTTTTTTAGAGAGAGAGAGAGAGAGGGAGAGAATTTTTTTTAATATTTATTTTTTCATTTTCGGCAGACACAACATTTTTGTTTGTATGTGGTGCTGAGGATCGAACCCGGGACGCACGCATGCCAGACGAGAGCGCTATCGCTTGAGCCACATCCTCAGCCCAAAAAGCAACCTATTTTTAAAATGTATTATTGTCTGCTTAAAACGTTTTGTCATCTGCCCATTGTTCTCGGGATTGAGCATAAAATTCTTCACATGGCCTTCGAGAGCCTGCACTGCCTGACCTCTGCCTCCCTTCCACCACCACCTTCCTCGTCCTCTCCCCTGGCTACTTGGTCCCAGCTGCATTGATCTTTCTCAGCTGTACTGTAGCCTCTTCCAGCCACTGAGCCAGTGCACACGTTTCCAATGCTCTTCCTTCTCCTCCCAGCCTTCTTCAGAGGAACCTCCCTGACCCCTCAATCAAAATTACTCTGTTCCACTTTGGCTCAGCACACCCTGTTATTTAGCTTCAGAGCAACATGTCCCAAGTTGTCACTCAGAGTCTGTCTGAATCTTCATGCTTCACGTTCACCTTCCCCACTAGACTGTCAGCCCAGTGAAGTCGCGACCCAAGTCTATTTTCTTTACCAGTATTGTCTCATGGACCCGCATTTTGCCTAGCACATAAGAATTTCTCAAAAAGTACTGATGACCAAGTAAATGAACGAATTTTCCAGAGCAGAAAGAGGGGGCAACAGTCACTCAGACACCTGCTCTTGAGAGTCTAATCCAAAGTCGTCGAGGTAGAGGTAAGCACTCATTTACCCTCATCATCACCACGGCCATCGACAGAGGCTTCCTGCTGACCTAATGGCAGCTGCACTGCAGCAGCCTCAGGAAAAAACACTCTTTCTGAGTAATTCCAAGGTCTCCTCCTACAATTTTCACCCCAGGCAGCTGGAAGCTAAAGGCTAGCAGCCAGCCCCCACGAAGAACGATTGCAGGGCCACCGAGAGACCGTGGAACGAGTTCCCAGCTTCTGTCCTTCTGTTGGCCAAGTCACCCCTTGAGCGTTGGTTCTCAAACTTCCCCACACACCATGGTGAGACAAAAAAACACCTCCCTGTAACTCTTGCTCACCATCCCCAAAGAAATGGAGAATTCAGGAGAAGAATGGCCCCGCTCTGACTGAGACATCAAATGAGGACCATCTTAAGTAATTACTAATTCACACCAGCAACAGAAGCTTAACATTAACATTCACCCTGCAGGAGACCAGCTTTGCAGACCACCAGAAAACCTGGACCACACCTCGAGAACATCCCTCGCAGAAGATCTGGGAATTTCCTGCTAACCTCCCTGACGATATTGTTGTGGTCGCAGATGAGGCCAAACCCAGTTAAATTAGCAGAGCCAGCCCTCTGTGGGCAGCTCACCACTTTGTATTGCCACCCCACCATCCCTGCCTTTGGTGCCTCTGTCAACTGGCCCCATCTTCCTCCACTTTTGATGTGGTTCCGCATTTACACATGACTTGGTCTGAGCACATCTGGAGCAAACCAACTAGGTCCATCAGTTCTAGTGCTCCAGGGCTTAGAAACAATCAAAGGCCACAAGTGGGTTTTAAAAACAATGAGAGACCACAAATGGGCCTTTTAACATTCATCACCACGGCTCACCCCTGAAAATGAGCTCCAAGTCCCACAGAACTCTGAGTTATACATTCAGCTAGCCCATAAACAAATAGTTGCTGAGCATTGCCAAGGGCCAGGCACTGAACTGGGGACTGAGGATGCGAGGTGAGCCAGGCAGATTCAGTCTTGTTCTGATGGAGTTTATAGCCTAGTTGGGAATAAGAAAGTCACTGAGTATATGATTTAGTAATTGCTACAATGAAAGAAGTAAAGGATCCATTGGGAGGTCATAGGAGGAACTGCCCATCAAGTTTCAGAGAAGGGAGTTGGACAAGGCAGCCTGGTAGAAGTACCATCTAAACAGGTGTTTTACTTAGCTTTTTTTCCCCTATGACCAAGAACAACTTAGAGAAGGAAACTTCTACTTGGGGCTCATGGTTTCAGAGCCCTGAGTCCATAGAGAGCCGTCGCCATTGCTCTGAGCCCAAGGTGAGGCAGAACATCATAGGAGGAGGCCATGGCAGAGGGAAGCTATCCCCCCCGCATGGCATCAAGGAAGAGAAGGGGACACAGGGGAAAAGCACCCTTCTAGAGCCTGCCCCTGGTGATGCCCCACCTGCCTACGATTACTGCCCAGTCATTCAAACTAGGAGGGACAGATTAGGTTACAGCTCTCATAATCTAATGAACATACCTGAAGCTTTTGAGGGGACACCTCACATCCAAACCATAATAGTAGGGATGTAGATAAATATGATTTAACAAATGAATGAGATAAGACACAGTAAAAAAAAAAAAATGACCATGATAGAGGAAACAATGTTAATGGGTTCCTACCAGTGGTAAGAGGAAGTGAGAAACCAATGATCTAAGGATCATTCCTTAGACTGGGTTCTGGGAAAAGAATAGGAGAAATGATGCTGGAGAGAGGAGGCAGATAATACTGAGCCTTGTAAATGACTTCAAAGAGTTTGACATTTATTCTAAGAGTACTGGGGATCCAAAGCAGAATCTGAAAGAGAAGAAGGAAAATGTTTGCATTTTCCAAAGATGCTTTGACTGCATGTGGACAGTGTATTAGAGGGGGTAATAATGGGCATAGAGACCAGCTAGAGGCTATTCAAAAAAATCCAGAAGGTATGGAGAAAATAAGACAGTTATTTAGAAGCAAGAGGACTTACTGGTGGGATGGATGGGAGTTTGAGGGAGAGGAATCCTGATACACTCTAGCGTAAGTAGATAAGTGGATGGTTCATGTGACTCAGAGATACAGTGAACCCCAGAAGAGGGGCGGTTTGGAAGAAAAGATGAGTACATAGGCAAAGGCGCCATAAACATTAGAGAAAAGATAGCCTCTTCAACAAATGGTGCTGGGAAAACTGGAAATCCATATGCAACAAAATGAAATTAGAAACCCTAACTCTCACCCTGCACAAAACTCAACTCAAAGTGGATCAAGGACCTAGGCATTACACCAGAGACCCTGAGCCTACTAGAAAAAAAAAGTAGGCCAAATCTCCATCATGTCAGCTTAGGACCTAACTTCCTCAACAACACTTCTAAAGTACAAGAAATGAAATCAAGAATCAATAAATGGGATTGTATAAAACTAAAAAGCTGCTTCACACAAAGGAAACAATCAAGAATATGAAGAGAGAGCCTACAGAATGGGAGAGATCTTTGCTAACTGCTCTTCAGATAGAGCATTAATCTCCAGGATACATAAAGAACTTCAAAAACTTAACAACAAATAACCCAATCAATAAATGGGGAAAGGAACTAAACAGACACTTCACAGAAGAAGAAATATAATCAGTCAACAAATATATGAAAAAATGTTCAACATCACTAGCAATTAGAAAAATGCAGATTAAAACTACAAGATCATGGCATTTGCAGGGAAATGGATGGCATTAGAGCAGATTGTGCTAAGTGAAGTTAGCCAATCCCCGAAAAACAAATGCCAAATGTCTTCTCTGATATAAGAGGGGTGACTCAAAATGGAGTAGGCAGGAAGAGCATGAGAAGAAGATTATCACTAAATAGGGAAGAGAGGTGGGAGGGAAAGGGAGGGAGAAGGGGAATTGCATGGAAGATGGAAGGAGACCCTCATCATTATACAGAATACATGTATGATGATGTGAGGAAAAAAAAAGAAGTGTGTCACATCAGATTGGGTAGAGAGAAGTGATGGGAGGGGAGGGGAGGGGAAGGGGGGATAGGAAGGGCAGCAGAATAAAATAGACATTATTATTGCTGTATGTATATACGTGACTGTATGACCAATGTGACTCTGCAACCTGTACACTCAGAAAAATGAGAAATTATACCCTATCTGATTCAAATATATAATATGTCAAGATCATTGTACTGTCATGTGTAACTAATTAAACAAATAAAATAACTACATTGAGATTTCATCTCACTGTAGAATACAAGTAACAATAAATATTGAGGAGGATGTGGGGGAAAAGGTACACTCACATTGCTGATGGGACTGCAAATTGGTGCAACCACTCTGGAAAGCAGTATGGAGATTCCTCAGAAAACTTCTACTGAATGAATGAAACCACCTTTTGACCCAGTTATCCCACTCCTCAGCATATCCCAGAGGACTTAAAATCAGCATACTATAGTGACATAGCCACATCAATGCTTATAATGACTCAATTTACAATAACTAAGCTATGGGACTAACCTATGGGCCCTTCAACAGATGAATGGATAAAGAAGTGTAGTATATATACACAATGGGATATTACTCAGCCATAAAGAAGAATGAAATTATAGCATTTGCTGGTAAATGGATGGAACTGGAGACTATCAAGCTAACTGAAATAAGCCAATCCCCCCCCAAAAAAAAAGGCCAAATGTTCTCTCCAATATACAGATGCTGACTCACAATAGGCTGGAGGGGTGGGGGGTTTCAATGGATTGGACAGGGGATGGGGGGGATGGGAATGAGAAAGACAGTAGAATGAATCAGACATAACTTTCCTATGTTCATATATGAATAAACCACCAATGTAACTCCACATCTGTATAACCACAAGAATGGGAAGTTATATTCCATGTATGTATTATATGCCATGTGCATATAAAAAGAACAAATAAAATAAATAAATAAAAGAAAGAAAGATAAGTTCAGTTTGGCACATGTTGTTTTGTTAAGTGTCCGAAGAACATTCCTTTGTGGTTGTCATGTAGGTAGTTTGATGTGTTCATCAGGAGAGAAATCTGGGCTCTGTAACCACATTTGGGGTTCAAGACATGTATAAGGTTTTTGAAGCCATAGCAGGCAATAAGCAAGTCACCCCCTTGCTAATGAGTCCACTTTGGGGAATCCTTTCCTGATAAGCAGAACCTAAAGTATGTGTTGAAATAACAAGTGAAGTTGCAGGGTGGGAAGAAAAAACCACTTATGCCAAAAAGGTATAGCATATGCAAAGGAACAAAACTGAGAAATCGAGGAACTAAAGTAAGTTTAGTACAGTGAGAAGACAGCATGGGAGTGGTCTCATAGGAACACCAACATTTAAATTATGTGCAGAAGAAAAGTTTGAAAAGGAGGCCAAAGTCTAACCAGAGAAACAGGAGAGAGATGCAAAAGTCAGAAGCAGCAAATAATTCAAGAAAAATGTCAATAGGGTCAACGGGTGGCAGGAAGTAGTATTCCCAGTGCCTAGAACTCAACAGTTGCTGAATTAAATGAAGTGACTTACTTCTTTTTTTAAATTTGTTCACTGAACTTAGCAACAGAGCTCATTAGTAGCCTAGAAAAAGAACTTTCCCTGGGGTGAGAGCCAGATTGGTGGGCTGGGAATGGATATAGGGTAAGAAAATGGATGTTGACAACTGTCCAAGAGCTTGGGCTAAAATCCCAACTCTCACTGAAGCCTGAAGTGGCCCCTTCTCCACCCTCTCTCTTCACAAGCGGACCTGGTGCCATCAACCTCTGGCTCCATGTGGCTCAGCCACATGGTCCTTCTTTCAGGCCCCCTTCCAAACTCAAAGATGTCACCTACAGTTCCTTCTGCCTAGAGTTCTGTCTTCCCTTCCTGTCTTAATCCCCAGCCCAGTCAATTCCTACTCATCCTTCAAGGCTCAGCTTAACCGGCACATCTTCAGTGAAGGCTGCCCAACCCCCTCAGCCTCTATCCCAGTTCCCCGTGAAGTTAAATGACATCTTCACTCTCTGCTGCACCCTGCATCCACCTCAGTATCACCTAACACAAATGCAATGAGTTATTTGTGTGGATACTTGCTTAACTAGACCACGACCTCACCAATTCTAAGTACCACGAGGGCAGGGACCAGACCCCCAGAGCTAAAGGGTGACTGATACATGAGAAGTACTCAACACATATTGAATGGATTAATGAGCGATAAAGGAAAAGGGCAAGATAAGTTTAAAGGAGCAGAAATATCAAGGGAGGGCTTTAAAAAAAAATAGAGACAGATGCATATTGAAATGTTCACGTGAAGGGGTGGGTCAGTAGAGAGGGAAATGAGGTGGCCAAGAGCGTGAACTACCTGAGGAGCCTGAAGAGGATGGACCATGGTGGAGATGGCCCTCAGGCAAGAGGCACACCACCTTTTTCACTGAAGTAGGAAAGGAGGGGGAAAGGGTGTGGATACAGGGCTATAGGGTTAATGGCAGGAGGTTGAGGAGGTACCTGTCTATGGGCACATTTTTTTTTTCTGTGAGATAGTGCTAAACCTTGGTTTCTCATATCGTAAGAAGCTTTTCCAAAGAGTCCCTTCCAACCTTACTTTGATATAGACAAAAATTAAAGAGAGCCACATAAGCAAAGGAGGTGGAAGAAATGGATGGATTTGATGGATTCTAGAAGCACATTAGATTAGATGTGAGCATGATAGAGTGGAAAGTCGCTTATCTTTTAATTTAGTTTTTGGCAAAGTTACATAAGAAAATAATTTGAAGAGTCAAATAGTTTTGTTACACTTACTATTGCCACAAATAGCAGTAACTGCTCATACTTTCCTTCCCACAAGGCAACTAGTTCCCATTCTTTCCATTAGGTATTCTGGTATTTATGTCCATATCAATAAGGAACATGTGTGCATTTCTAATTCCTGATGGGTCTGTTTTGGGTATTATCCATGGACTTCCCACTAGGGAAGATGAGAATGTAGTTCTTTTCTGCCAAACGCCTCCACCCCTACCACATACAAGCACTGCTCTTGCCCACCAATTCTCTAAGACATTAATCGTATTTTGGGTAGATTAATAGTCTGTTTGTATCTATTACTAAGTAGATTCTATTTACAGATGAGTAGATTCTCCTATGTATACTTTTCCTTGCCTGCACACATTTTTGGTTTCTGAAGTTGATAGTCCTCTCATTTTGCTTTCTGTTGTCAATATTGTTGCCACGATTCCAACCACTCCTCTCAATATGTTTGGATCCAACAGAAAGATTCTCAATTTTAATTTATTAAGTAAATATCTCCTGGTCTTCCGGACCTGCTCCAGATTGGCTTTAATGCCTCAATTATAGGAGCCTGGCCATCACCATGATCCTGGCCGTTCCCTTCTCCCCTCTCCTTCCTTGGCTCTCCTGTTCCTTGCCTCCTGTGTCTTTCTCTTTCTTAGCTTATACCCAAGTTTAATGAAGTACAACCTTCAGCAACTTCCTGAGAAAAAGTGCCTGGGAAATAAAATGACTGATAGCCAGCATGATTTAAAATGTCATTCCCATTTTACCAGATTAAATGAAGATATAGACACATGATTATTTCAGCAGATGAAAACAAAGCATTTATAAAATTCAACATAAAATTCATAATTTAAAAAGAAACCCTGTTGGCAGAATTATTCATAGGAGCCAAGAGGTAGAAACAACCCAACCCCCATATCAACAGATGAATGGATAAATGAAATGTGGGATATACATAGTTCACATATATAAGCATGTATATAAGAAATAGATACCAGCAAAAAATATATAAAATTAAGTAAATGAAATGAAATCCTGATGCATCCTACAACATGGATGAACCTTGAAAACATGATGTTCTGTGACAGAAGCCAGTCACAAAAGGTTGCACATCATGTGGTTCCACTTATATAAAATCCACTTACGTGCCTTGAGTAAGCAACTTAATAAAGAGAGAAAGTGATAAGAGGTTACCATGGTTGGAGGGAAAAGGAAATGGGGTATTACTGGTTTTGAGCCATGAAGTTTCTCTTATGGATAATGAAACAGTTTTGGAAGTAGATAGTGGTCATGTTAGCATAGCATGGTGAAGGTGATTTACTGTGACAAATCTATTTTATATATTTAATTACAAAACATTTTTCAAAAGGAAAAAAGAGCAAATTAAGAATCGAGGAAACTTCTTTAGTTGATAAAGAGTATCTATAAAACAACAACTTTAAAACATCATTCTAAATGGGAAAACATTAGAATAACTCCTTTTCAAATAAAAAATGAGACAAAATAGCCCAGTCTTGCTTCTATTCAACATGGTCTTGATGGTTTTGGCTAGCACACACACACAAAGAAGGACTGGAAAGGAAGAAATAGAACTGTCACTTTCTCAGATGTTTTAATTATTTGCACAAAAGAGCAAAAAGGATCTCTGAGCAAATTATTAGGATGAATAAAAAATTTAGCACAAAGTCAGTTGCATTTCTTTGCCCTTGAATAAAACAAACAGAAAAAAATAAAAAGACAACATTTACAAAAGTTTCAAAAAACAAGAACCACAAATATATATTCAAGTCCTCAACAGAGAGGATTACAACACTTTTATTAATAGGCAGTAAAGTGGCCCAAATTACTTGAAGGGTATATTACATTGTGAATAAGACAATAGCAGAGTACTTCCCATCTCCCCGTTTCAATAAAGTTTCAACAAAACCGCTAACATGTGTTTTCATGGAACTTGATAAGCTGATTCTAAAATTTATATGAAAGAGTAAAAGAGAGAAAACAGCCAGGACTTTTTTCAAGAAGATGAGCACTGGGGGAAGACATGTTCCACCAGATAACATGTTTTTTTGTGAAACTGCAGTAATTAAGACAGGATGGTATTGGCAGTGGGACAAAAAGACCATGGAATAAAGAGCTCCAAAACAGACACACACATGTATGGAAATGTGGTATGTAACAGAGGTGGCCTGCCAGATCAGTGGGAAAATAAATACAGCTGGATAAAAAAGGTTATCCATACAGGAAAATATGAAATTGGATCCCTACATCACACCATATACCAAATTAATTCCAGATGGATGAGAGTTTAACAACAAAAAATAAAATTTTAAAACTCTCAGCAAAAACACATAGGTAAATACCTTTTGACTTTGAAATAGGATTTCTTCAAGAATTCTCAAAAAGTACTGTTTTTAAAATTAACAAATTTCCCTTTATTAAAATTAAGAACTTCTCTTGACCAAAAGAAAGTGAAAAAACTGCAAAGGGGGAGAAGATCAGGGAAAAAATAATAATAATTATATATATATATATATTTACATATATGTGTGTGTGTGTGTGTTTTCATTCTTGGACAATAGGCATAACTGAGACTGTCCCAGGATGAAAAGTCACCTACCTTTGGGCCAGCAATTCTATTCCTGGCATAAAGTTATGAGAGATTTTTGCCAAGGAACACCTGGAGATATCTACAAGAATGTCCATAGGAACTGTGTTTACAATCGCAAAGCCTGGAATCAACCCAAACGCGCATCAAAAAGAGTGTCTGAATAAACTATGGTATATTCACACAATGGAACATAATAAAGCAATCAACAGGAATGAGCTACAGCTATACAAAGCAATATAATAAGTCCTAATGATATAAAATTGAGTTTAAAAATAATTCCTGAGTTGAGACATATAACATGATATGCTTTTTATAAAATTAAACTTCTAAAAAAAAAAAAAAAGCTTACTTTGTAGGAATATATTTGGATGAGTGTGGATGGGTCTATGCTGTGACAACTGAGTTAAACTGGAACTGCATTTCCCAGAATTCCCTTTCCCCGCACAGTTTTGGGTTAGCCAGGGCCACAAGACATTTTACATGATATCTGGAAGGTAGCCCAGGAAGTGTTCTGAAGGTGGGCTCCAGGGTACTGATCACCAGCGCAGCTCGTGCACATTGTCACCACCCTGCTGGCCAACACACTGGCTCAGTCAGTAGGTGGCTCCACAATAATTCCACCTTCTCCTTCTGCTCCTCTGAATGCTGACCCAGTGACTGCAGCTCCAGGAGTAGCAGCTGAGCCTGCATCTCCTCAGCTCCTGCTGGGTAACTCCTCCTTCAGCTTCCCCAACTCCTGGGCTGGGCTCAGTACCATATACAAAAATAGCAACCATAAAACAATGGTTTAATTGACTCTGGCAATAGCAGATACTCAAATTTCTTTAATGAATTTCATACTCTATATCGTTCCTATGGTCTGTTTCTATGATCAAACCTAATGATAAATTTAAATTTTAAAATTTAAAAAGGAAAGTAAGGGAATGATGGATATAGGATTCAGAATGCTGACTGTTTGGTGTAGGAAGAAACAGGTTAGACTGGGGAAGGACCGCATAGTAGAGGTATCTTATTGTCATAATTCTGGTTTTTGTATTAAGCAATAAGTTACTAATTACATGAAAAGTAAATGTAGTTGGATAGATGACCATTTGGGTCAATGAAGGATTATGAATATTCTATGTGAACCTAAGGTAGGTGGAGGAGAGAAGGAGAAATGGAGGGAGAAAAAGAAAACAAACAACTGTTTGGGGAAGAACTTGCCTTATAAGGTGCATTATCACTTTATTTGCATCCTGTGGATTCAAACCTTGTACCTGGGCCACATTTAATTGCAAGGAAAGAATGCACAAGAATGCTAAAGAATATATTACTGCTATGGGTAATTGAAGCTCACCCCCATTTGGGAGCCTTTGAGGGAATGTGTGGGAACATCCTCAGAGAGCAGAAGCTCGGGTATTTATACATTGATGCCTGGCTCTCATTGAAGGTTGCACTTGGGCATCTGAGTCCTCAGTTCTTCAGGCCTGCCCTACCATAGACCGATTTTGCCTTGTGGACAAAGAGTATCCTCAGGCAGGGAGGCACAGGAAGCCATCAGCAAGTAAGGGAACTGTCTGCAGGTGACCTCTGAGGGGACATGGTTGGCACACAGACAGCAAAGCTAAGCCATATAGATGTTCACTCCCAGGACATTGAAGAGTCAGCAGAGGCACATGGTGACTGAAAAAAGTTGAGGCGCATTTCTGCCCTGACCAGACTGCTCCAAGTGGCAGATCCTGATTATACAGGTCATCCCTAGCCTTCTAGACAGGTCTTGTTTTTGGTCCACTTTCAGATCTAGTTCATCAGTTTCTCCAACAGACTGAAAACTTCCAATAGCTTTCCAATATTTGCAATAAACTCCCAGGAAAGATTTTCAGAGTTGGTTTCTGTTGCTTGCAACCAGACAACGTTAATGTTATATCAGGATATAGCTAGTGTACCTAGGTACTCGTATGCTTGGTGCCTGTGCACGTGACTGGCATACCTGGACACTTAATATAGTTGGTAATTAGTGCACCCATAGACGGCTGCTACTGACCTGAGTCTTTAAGATTGTACATCATAGGGCTGGAGTTCTAGCTCAGTGGTAGAGTGCTTGCCTAGCAAGAGTGAGGCACTGGATTTGATCCTCAGCACCACATTAAAAAATAATAAAAATTAATTAATTATTTAAAGATTTTTAAAAAAAGATTGTACATCACCTCTCTGTACTTTAGTTTCCTTGTCCATAAAAGTAAAAAATTGAGAGATTATTTCCAAGTTTTCACTTATGGCATTTATGTTCAGATTAAGCCAAGTTGGTAGTCAAATGAGGAAAATCCCTGAAGCTCATTCCTGTCACCTAACTTTCAAACTCTGCTCTGGTCCAATTTTGAAGACTCCTATAAATAGTGATAGGATCATTGTGGATTGGATGGCAACAAAGGAGAGCTTCTGAATCTTACCACTACCTTACCTGGAAACAAAAAAAAAAAGAATCGACTCAAGAAAAAATTTCTTTGCTTTTATCCAAAGGAATTTTTGACAGGTAAAGCCAGTTACCAGTAGAACTCCAGAATTCCATCACAAAGAATTTCTAGTCCATACCTGACTGGATTTCTCTTTGCCACTCCCAAGGAGAGGGCAGCACACGCAGCCCCGTTGTTCATCATGAATTCAAAAGACGATTGCCAAAGTCAGGCAGAGGATGAAGCAGTGGTGGTTATCACCTCCCAGCTAATGACACAGCTGAATGAATGCAGCAATGTTGCGGAAAAGGAACAGGCTCGGGGCTCTGACTCTCCATGAAGTCACGATGATTTCCCAAGACACCCGGGGTGGGGCAGAGATGTGACTGATAGAGGATGTGGCATGGATGGAACAGCATGAAGAAAGCAATGGACTGCAGCTGTCGGTGTGATCTGGCAGCCCACAACTATTCCGACAAATCTAAACAAATCACCATCCCTGGCTTCCTGATGCCTCCAGGAAAAGTCCTGTAATGACTGCTCTGCGTGGGCCTCCCAGGCAGGGGTGAGGAAAATATGCAGATTCTGCAACTTTGGGGCTTTCCTAGGGCATCTGCTCAATACCACAGCTGCCATTTTCCCACAGATTTGGCTGCTTTCTGCAAAATTCAAGTTTTCATTAACTAATCACACATTTGCAACCCTTCCCGCTGTGCCCACAGCCAGCATGGTGGGCACCAAAGTCCCCATTTCCCCCACAGCCCAGCCTGGCGGAGACCCAGAACACAACAGGTAGCCCAGACTGGAGGAGCTAGGGTTTGCCCACTGCCCACCTAACCAGGTGCCCCTTGCCCATCCCCAAGGCTTAAGAGGGAAGCAGCAGGGTGTATACATGTGGCAGCCACCTGGAGGCACATCTCCAGCCCTGAGTCCTGGCAGCTTCCTTTCCCCCAACTCTCCCGCAGCCCTGCTCTGACAGCCATGGTCATCCAATTAGACACATTTTGCCAGGGGTAAGGGATGTATTTGTCCTTGTCTATTTAATCCCTGCCCCTCAAAAGAAATAAGATAGAGGCTTTTTAAAACTTGCTGCTTTGCCTGAGCAGCACTTCACTGAGCAGCTCTGAAGAAGGCAGTGACAGGAAAGTGTGGTGGGCCACTACAGAGACGGTGAGGTCCCTGCAGTGGGCACAGGGACCCTGTTGGGATGCCACAGCTGAGGAGCAGTGGGGAAGGGTGAGCGAGAGCAAATCCTGCCCCTCAAAGCCAGCACAGTGGCAAGATGCTCCCTACGCTCACTATGTCACAGAGAAGAGCAGTGAGAGGGGTCTGTCTGTAGGGACCCTGTGAGCAGGACATAAGAGTGCCTCCAGGGAGTTGGCTCCCGAAACTGGAATACTGGGAAGTGCTGGTTGAATATTGTTTGAGTGTGTTCCCCAAATATTCCTGAGTTGGAAATGTGGTCCCCAATGTGGTAATTTTGAGAGGTGGTAGAACATTAAGAGGTGGGGGATAGAGGGAGGTTATTAGGTCATCGAGGGTGTCGCTCTCAGAAGCACAATAATTGTACATATGTGTGGGGTCCTGGGTGATGTATTTCATGACATATACACAATGCACACTCATCAAAGGGTAATTAGAACTTTTATCTCCACATAATTGCTTTCTGTTTGGAGACTTTGAGTTCTTCCAGTTCTTCATAAATACAATGCTGTGAATTAAGTCACCCTACCATGCTCTAGAACTCTGGAACTTATTCCTTCTCTCTGTGTTTCAGTACCTGTTATTTCCCTCTTTCTCCCTCCTCCCACCCTTCTGATCCTCCAACAGTTATTATTCTACTTTCCTTTGCCTTGAAATCAACATACTTAGCTTCCACATATGAAATAGAACATTCAGTATTTGCCTTTCTAGAACCAGCTTTTTTCACTTAACATAATGTCTTCCAGTTCCATTCATTTTGCCACAATGGCAGGATTTCTTTTTTTATGGATGAATAATATTCCATGCTGTGTGTGTATGGGTGTGTACCACGTTTTCTTTATTCATTCTTCCACGGATTGACAGGTAGTTAGATTTCATACTTGGCTATTGTAAATAGTGCTGCCATAAACATGGGTGTGCACATTTCATTTCCTGTGGGCTTATACCCAGAAGTAGGATAGTTACATCATATAGTAGATCTACTTCAGTTTTTTGAGGAACCTCCATAAGGATCTCTATGATGGCAGTACTAATTTACATTCCCGCTAGCAGTGTGTAAGAGCTCCCTTGTCTCTACATACTCGCCAGCATTTGTATTTTTTGCTTTTTTTTTTCCTGTAATAGCCATTCTGACTGTGGTGAAATGATACATCATTGTAGTTTTGCTTTGCATTTCAGAAGACAATAATGTAGTTCTTGTAGGACCCCAGTTAATTTTCATGCAATTGGGTTGTCTTAAATCATACTGCTACCCACAACCCAGCTCACACTTGGCTCCCTTCTACATGCTGCTGATTCCCATTCTATTTCTTCATCATGTTGTGACACATCCAGGGGCACACACCAGAGACCAAACACATGGGGTTGCCCAATTTTGGACATTCAACCTCCAAAACTATGAGCTAAATAAACTTATTTTTCTTTATAAAGTACCCAACATTAAATATTCTGCTATAGCAACAGAAAGCAAACTAATATAAGAAAGAAGAGAGAAGAGAAGAGAGAGCAAGAACAGAGCTTCTCTATATGGTAATTATAAGTCAACGTAATCACAGCTGAAACAACTGAGCACCTGTTGTGTTGCCATGTACACAGCAGGTGCTCAGTAAAAACCTGCTGGTGGTAGAATTAAATGTAACTTCTTAGTAAAGCCTGCTTTACCTAAGTGCAATAAATACCTGTTGAACTGAATTGAATTGAAACAGGCAGTGGGTTCCTGGTGTAATTTGAGAGGCAATGGGGGAAAATGGTCCCTTGCCCCAGATTGCTCTCTGAGTGGGACTGCTGGAATGCTAGAAATTTCCAGATTCCTTTTCTGGGTTAATGGGGTAATGAAAACCTTGTTGAAAAGCAAATGTTGTCTAGGAGGAATAACTGATAAAGCTACTATGTCACCGGCCATCACAGATGGAATTCAACTCAACAGCCAGCACTGACAGACTCACAGGGCCACTGAGGTTCTGTGCTGAGAGACCACAACTGGCCTGGCAGAAAGGAGGACTGTGGGGAACCAGTCCTGTCTGTGGAGGATGTGGAAAGGAGGTCAGTATGAGGAGTTCCATGTATTTGCCATCCCTGCCTCCTAGCCTTAATTATTTATATATATTAACCCCCACAAAGATCAGACCCCCTAAAGGAATGTCAATGGGGTGGACATTCTAGAAGGGTCCTGAACATGAGAGTTTTGATTGAAAACAATGCCAGGAAATAACAGAGCTGATGTGCAGTATGAGGAAACCAGGTCGTCCTGCAAGTTTGGTGGCCGGGGGCTGGAGAAGGGTTAGAAATCTAATTTCCTACTTCAACCTTTTCTTTTGTGAGCACTTACTACTGACTCCACCGTCTAGAGGGTTACCCATAGCTCTTGCTCCCTCATTACATGAATTTTTCTGGCTCTTGTCAAACTTCCCTATCAAGTTACCCCCCAACAACAGAGGAAAGTGAATGGATCACCCCATGGACACCCAGGAATAGTACCAACAGCTGCCATGAACAAAATGTCTTTAAAAACCTCAATTTTCACTTGAGAATTCACTTAAAGTTTACATTCTCTCAGATAACTATTTGCTTTCATGTAGAAATATTTAAATTACTTATCAGTCCTAGTTGAGTAATGTTATCTACTACAACAGATCAAGTTCAAAACCTTAGTGATTAGTACTTCAGAAATTAATTTTTTGCTAACAAAGTCCATGTGGACAGTGGACAGCCTGCCCCTTGGTCTTATGATTCCACTCTCATTAAAGAATTCTAAGTCCTTTCAATTCAACCAGCAGATAAGAGATCACTTCTTAATAGCCTAGACAGCTCTTCTCCCACACTCCCATGAGCAAGAACTTGTCACATAGCTCTACTGAAACATCTGGGTAACTCATAAGTCTTTTCAACCATCCATTAATCCCCCAAATCTGTGGGTTAAATTAATCTTCCAGAATGAGATGCTGAGTTATCCCACATCTTTACTCATCCCAAGTACAGTGCCATATGCTCCCAGAGGCAATCTAACCTCATTTAAGAAACACATGGGCTGTCCATTTTCAATAAGATACGATTCACATTTGTAGCCTAGTGAAAACCAATTTTAATGGCTATTCAATTTCACCTCCTCCTTTCACTGCTCTCTCTTCTCTCCCTCTCAATCCAGTTGGGTACCATCAGGATTTTGAAAATGGGCCCAAAGCCATGTTGAATAGTGTCAGGAAATGGCTGGCTGGCTGTCCACCAAGAGACCTTCCAAAGTGGCATTATCTTAATGAATTTTTCACAGTCTATGGTCTGGCCAGAAGACTTATAGGTCCAAAAATTCAATCTTGTGGATGTTCCAGGATTTGCCTGACTTAGGAGGGTTGTTTTATATAAACTAAACTCACAAAATACCAAAACTCACCAAAAAGCCAATTCCCTACTGACAAGGGGATATGCAAATGTCAGGAATAACAAACATTCAAAGGATTCTATTCAGCATTTTTTTCTCCCTGGGGGGAAAAAAAAATTATTGAAGGGTCAAATAACAATGGAAAGTTCCTTAGTGGGTCTGGAACCAGAGCTTGGGTTGCTTAGTTAGATGATTTGAAAGCTTAATGGCATTGGGTGACCAGCCTGATGAAACTATCACCACTGGAACATTCATCCAGTTTTTCAGGGGTCCCTCTAGTATGTTCTCTGTCTTGATTTTCTGTTCACTAACCCCCTTTCCGGCCGCCATATTCTTTCTTTGAAACCACCTATGCCATTGGTAGAATTCCTGACAGACCTGTACTCTGCCTTCTTCCAACAGGGCAGATATTTGGTCTCAAAGGTACATTTGTACAGGTGGCCTTGTCCCTTGTGTTGATTTTATAATCTAGCTCACAGAGCTTGGGAAAGGAGGAGAGGGCAAGGACAGGAATACCACCCTCATCTCCACCTGTTATCAACTGATGATGTCCCAGAATGAAACTTTTATTTATTTTTATTTACATGAAAGTTTATTTGGAGTTCTCAGCAGGGATAGATTAAATATTTGTAGGCTCTTGACTGAAAAAAAATTGCTTTCCTCTTTTGCTGGGGCCAAGGCAGTGTCAGCAAGATGCCTGCAATGCTCCCATTCAAGGTTGTAACCCAGAGCTGCTGGCAGCAAATGCACACTGAAGGCTGAATCCTAATCAAAGCCAAGAGGGGTTGCCAAGCTCAGTGCCAGAGAAAGCTATTGAGCTTCAGTTGCACTGAGTGAGAACTAGACTGTGGATGGATCAGAAAAAGGTCACCAGCCACAGTGCAAGAAACAGACTGGAAGCCAATGGCAATGAGGGTTGAAGTAAAATGAAACAGGATAGAGCCTTGAACAAAACCAAAGGCACCGGGGGACTCTTTCTTATTGCGTATTGGTTCATTGAAATCAAAAGTCTATACCAGGCAAGGAGAGACACACCT